>NW_027286526.1:0-688184 GCF_022747635.1 Hetaerina americana
GCCTGCCTTTATTCAATGATAAAGGTTGTTTTTAAAATTCTCACGAACATATCAACCTCATTTCTGCTTTCAAATGTATGTGGCCTTCAATAAGGCTCCGGTTATGAGCATGAGTGAATGAAATTGAATATAATTTACATTGCTCCCTGATCATTTTGCAGTGTGTGACTTCATGTGTGACTTGAGATTTCTTTTCCGAATGAATGCTTTAGAACAGACGTGGCACCTATGTGGTCTTTCTCCAGTGTGTGTCATCATATGCCTTTTAAGATCCCTTTTCCAAGCAAATGCTCTTGAGCATATCTCACACTTGAGACTTTTTTCTCCGGTGTGCACCAACAAATGCCTTTTAACATCATTATTCTGAGTAAATCCTTTAGAACAGATCTTGCACTGGTATGGCTTGACACCAGTATGTCTCAACAAGTGTATCTTTAGATGACTATTCCGAGCAAATAATCTTGAGCATATCTCACACTTGTGTCTCTTTTCACCAGTATGTGTCAACACGTGCCTTTTAAGACCACCGTTCTGAGTAAATCCTTTAGAACAGATTGTGCACTGGTATGGCTTTTCACCAGTATGAATCAACAAGTGCGACTTTAGAGTACTATTCAGTGCAAATGCTCTTGAGCATATCTCACACTTGTGCCTCTTTTCATTCGTGTGTGTCAACATGTGCCTTTTTAGATAATAATAATGAGTAAATGCTCTTGAGCATATTTCACAACTATGTGGGTTTTCTTCAGTATGTGTCAAAATGTGCCTCATTAAATACTGCTTTTGAACATAACCTTTCAAACATATAGCACATTTAAATGGTCTTTCTGCATTATGTGATGACTCTTTGAGCGCAGGTAAAGTTTTGATGAAGTTTTGGGTGCAGAATTCACGTTGGAACTTCCTTTTCCCAGCATGCACCAAGTTGATGTGCCTTGCAAGGTCATTTTTTCTGTCAAATGCCTTTGAGCAAGAGTCACAATAGAATTTTGTTGCATTCCAAACATGCACATACAAGACATGATCTTTGAGAAGGTCCCTTTGTGCAAATTCCTTGTAGCAGATTTGACAAGCATGCAATAAAATGCCTCCTGCATCTTTCCCTGCAACATCTTGTTTCTTACAATTATCTGAAAGATTTAAAGAAAAGTAATCTTATCAATGAAAAATTTTAGCTGCAATGAACAAGTTTTTTATCTCCAGATGACATTTAAACATTTATGTACATAAATTACTCCTATAATATGATTGTACTATGGCATGTGGGCTCATTTCAGATGATTTTCATTATGCCATCTTCAATAAAGCTAAAAGGCCAGGGACAAAGCACGTCATTATCTGATGCTGACCCAATAATGTATTCAGTTTTCTTCTCAGAAAGTCTGCTGAAAATATTTGTACTCAACACAAAAAGGTTAGCAGAATACCATTTAGCTTCTATAATACCTTTTTCAGAAGATATGGGCCAGGAAATTGTTTCCCTGAGTTGTTACAATCAAATCATCCATTGAAGTTCTATTTGAAACAAACAAATTAAAACACATATACTTGTTGCTCCATTCCCTGATTTTATAAAATCATGTTTAAGAATTATTTTCATGTTCCATTAAAATTATTTAATGTAAATGATGATTGAAAATTTTTAATGTCAAGAAATTAAATTATGACCCTTGCACAAGAGTTCACCAATTTACTTAACTGATGGCTTGTTTCAACCAGCTTGCAGATTCCATGAGCACCTAATCGTTGACTTTAAACATACAAGTACAAAGAGATACGCAGTAAAATGAATATAGTTTTCTGGTGGTAAATTGACTTATATGCATAAAAAATTATCATGAAAAGGGTTCAATGCCATCACACATTACATTTCCACAATTGTTTACTTGGCATGAACAAATGCCTAGAAAATTAAATTTGTAAAAGGATTTTGAGAAGGAATAGGAATATTTCCTGTTTTAAATGAATGGAATCAGAGAAAAGACTGCTGTATAAAAAAGGGAAATTCATTTCCTAGGGAATAGATATTTCATTGAAATTAACTGTGTGGCTGTTTTTTACCCAAAGCACAAAGTCCAAATATAGAAGTTAAAATACCAAAATGACAATATTTAAGATGGGGACTAGGAGAATGAAAATCTTTATTGATTAATAAAATCCTCAATTCATTCATGGACAAATTACTAATCCAGTAAAATGGTCATTTTAGTAAGTGATAAAGTCATTTTCCTCAAATAATTTGTTTCATGCTAAATTTATTTATAACATCTATTTATTATGTGAAACTACTTTTAGTATGGCAATCCCTGATTTCCAACTGAGACATACTACATTGATCAAAAAGTTCCCGGAATTTATTCAGAAAATTAAAAATACAAGTTAATTCATCTAAATCTATATTGTCCCCTTCAAAGTAATCCCCATCGACTGCAACACACTTATGCCAGCGCTTGATCCAATCCTCGAAACATTTTTTATATTCGGTTTTCGGTATGACCATCGGTGCTTCTTGCGATTTTTCCATTACTTCCTCTCGGCTGCTAAAACGCGTTCCCCGTAATGGTTTTTTAACTCGATTGAACAGGAAGAAGTCACAGGGAGCCAAATCAGGTGAATTCGGTGGCTTTTGGATGGTATTTGTTGCATTTTTCGTCAAAAAATTACGAATAATGATAGCACTGTGCGACGGTGCGTTATCATGGTGCAAAATCCACGAGTTTTCTGCCCACATTTCTGGTCTCTTTCGGCGAATTGCTTCACGCAAACGTCTCATAACGCCCAAATAATACTCTTTGTTTACTGTCTGGCCTTCTGGCAAAAATTCATGATGCACTACACCGTTGTAATCCATGAAAACCGTCAGCATTGCCTTCTTTTTTGACTGAAAACGACGTGGTTTTTTTGGTCTCGGCTCATTTGGTGAACGCCATTCACTTGCCTGATGTCTGGATGGCGTGTCGTACTCATAAACCCACGTCTCGTCTCCAGTAATGATCCTTTTGATGAATGTGGGATCGGATTCAGCCTCGCAAATCATGTCTTTTGCGACGTCAACACGGTCTCTTTTTTGCATGAAATTGAGGTCTTTTGGCACCAACTTTGCTGCTACACGACGGAAACCCAAATCATTAAACACAATGTCTTGGGCGGATCCATAGGCAATGTTCAAGTCCTCCGCTATTTCTCTGATGGTTAATTTGCGGTTATTGACCAACATTTCTTTTACTTTATCAATTTTTTCACCGACTTTCGATGTCGATGGTCTGCCACTGCGTTCATCATCTTCGATTGACTCACGACCACTTCTGAACCGCTCGTGCCACTGGTAAACGACCGTTTTTTTTAGAGAATCGTTGCCGAAACACTTTTCCAACATTTCCAACGTCCGTGCGCCACTAAATCCGTTTTTTACGCAAAATTTAATACAAGTTCGTTGTTGCAAATTTAAATCCATTTCTGCAATTGTAAAAAATCGCCAACACACACAGAGATAGATGTACTCTTGGCTACGTAACTTTTGCAAATGTCAAGTTATGACACTAAGATTTAAAGGGAATATCAACAACAGATGTATCAATTTAACAAAAAAACAGAACTCAAATCGGAACGATGGGAGCGCCACACGGTGGTTATTCCGGGAACTTTTTGATCAAGGTAGAATGGTGCCCTTAAAATTACTTTTATACATAATTTTGATACAATTTATCCAAAAAAGACGTTTCACATTTCCTGGCATAACTTTTCATATATTTGTCCTTTAGATTGCTAAAACTTTCCACAGCAAATAAATTTTTCACAAGAAATTTAAGAAAGAAAATAAAACTCCCACTTTAAAGTTCTGTAAATAAAACGATTTAAAAACATATTTATCGCTTAAAAAGGAAATTTACTTTTAGGTTTATGGTCTGATAACAATTCTGTTGGGTTTAAAAGAAAATTATAACGAAACAAGTTATTATTACCAAATTTAAGTGTCACAAAAAGTTCTGCTGAACAGCAATTGAGGCACTTCTGTGTCATGACTATTTCAAATGCCAGCATTCATTGTGCTTTAATAAAAAAAGAATTAAAGAGTATGACCTTGTTTCAATCATGGGCAGATAATTCTGACTCAATTACATGGGCTATTAATTTAATTCTAAAGAATAAAATACATTAACTATAATATTCTTTTTCTTGATATATTTAAAATTTCACTACCTAGCAATGAAATAAATATAGGACCAATTGGCGAAATTATAACCTCAAAGTGACCAAGATAAGTGTATATTAACGCTCTTAATGTGGCTGGGATTTCAGGGGTATTAGTGAGAAGTGCGAAGTTTAACTTAAGAAAATGTGTCGCCTTAGAAAAAAAAACATTATGAAGTTATTTGTTTAGATATCCATATGCAGTTTTTTTAATTTAAAATATAATAATAAAGTTAATAATGATGTAATGCATTTACATCATCTGAATAATGAATGTAATTATTATAGTATCATAAATTTGAAGAATATTTTTTGAGTAATAATATTTCGATTTTTAGACACAAAACTAATATTTTTTAAAGACATTTTTCAATTAAACTATGATATTTATATATAATAAAGAATCGAAAAGACGTGTAGAAAATATTATATATAATTAAAGAGAAACCAGTGAATTGCAAATTTTTTTGTCAGCCTCTGCATAGTTTGATTTTATTGAAAAGGCTGACCTTACTGTTGTCAAATTGGGACTTTTACCCTTTCCTTGAGACTGCAGCAATGTGCTTACAATCTAAAGGCAGGAAAAAACCAAGTTCTAACTCACAGAGAACTGCTGACAATGTAATCCATTGAACAGGGCACAATTGATTAGATACGACGGACGCCAAGAGAAACCAAAATGAATACAAAGCAGTGGTCTCATTTCCACCATCTCAATAAAGTCTTAATAAGCAGGTATATATCAATACGACGACCCAACAACACATTCAAGAGATTACAGATGAAAACAGATTAGTAGCCTTTCAGTGGCTTTTCATAGTGGAAAGACCACTCAGGAAAAAAAAAACGAGCAAACAATTAGGCAGAGCTTCCCAACATGTACAAAACTGAACGAAAAATTATAATAAGAATTATAGTATTTTAAAAGCATTTAAAATTGCTAATAAAAAAATAAAAAATTGGTTATGTAGTTCTAGCAAATTCAACCTATTGATAGCACAAAAACCATAAATTATTAAAGAAAAAACCATAAGTTACAATTATTTAAACAAAAGCCTACACAAGAGCCAATATATCGGCCTGCCGCAATTTTCACCAGGGATACAAAAGCTGATATATCAGCCCACTGCACTAAGATGAGCATGGCAAAATGTATTGAGAAAGATGGTGGATATTAGTTATGACTGATTTTTTTTTGTTTTCATGAAAGAAATTAGTGTATATGGGAGCAATGCTCTAGTTCCAGGTCTTAAATTTGGAGTCCTGGAACTAATTAAAGAGGCTTATGCAAATGATGTCTTAAGCCTGAGAAGTTTTTAAGTAGCAAAAAATGTATAAGAAAGCGTGACAACTTAATAAAGATAAAGGCCAGGTAAGTTACCTCATGACCACTGCAACTGATTCTGAGCCGTCAAAAATGAAACTATTTTTCACTCTGCTATGCATTTAATAACCTCCCTTGTTAGTAAAGAATCCAGCCTTTTGGGAGGAACCAACATTAACAAATTAATGAGGATCTTGTGTTAAGGGAGGTATGAGCAAAGGTGGTTGCAAGAGTCTTGAGCAAGGAACAAACATAGAAAGAAGCTTCTGACATAATTTGCCATTGCAATGCTCTTATAAGCCCTGGCTCTACTGTCCCTTTTCCTTTATTTGAAACAAAAAGGCAGATAAAAATATATCAATTATACTCGAATCTAACAGTTCAAGTACTGATGATAACTGCTTAGACAATATTTTAGAAAATGATTTTCAGTAGACTTTTGACGAGTGGAAGATAAACCAACTACGTATATTGATGCATGATGAACAAATTTTCAATTTTTTTAGGTACCTGTAAGGATAACATCATTGGCTTCTGATATTTAGCTGCAACGATGATACTTATTATGTATGGATCTTACTTAATTTTATACGCAAAATCCCTAAAGAGAATAATTAAAGGTTAAATATTCAAAACAAAAAAGTTAGAATAACTTTTCTACAAATTAAGACCATAGTAAATAAACCTGGAGTTAAATTGATCAGTGTACTAAAACCTTGACCAGGGAAACTTCAACACTGAGGAAGAATATTCAACAATTTCATTTATAATCTTGGCCAAAAGGGATAAAGATCCTTAACTGTTAGTATAAAATGTAAAAAAGGCAACCATGGAATATTTGTGGTTCAACATATGTATCAGATTGGTACTTAAATTATTAAAGTTGGAAAACCAGAGGGACTTAGTAAATAACAACCTGCGGCAGTGAAATGAAGTCTATTATATGCATTTTATTTTGTTTATTTTTAGGATTTTTGCCCTGACAATTCCTGAAAGAGAGCATTTTATTTTGCAAAATCTTCTGTTGCAGTTGTTCTTGGGATCATAAACAAAAGGAAAGAGAGTAAGGCAATCAATAACTTACAGGATGATCAGTTTGGGTATAGGAAGGGGGGAGGTACATGTAATGTCATTGCAGCATTGAGATTTTTAATCAAAATGAATAAAGAACATGACCATGAGGTATAATGCCAAAAATAGGAATAGATTGGAGGGAAATGAGGCTAATCTGCTACCTGCAGGAAGGGGGGAGGTACATGTAATGTCATTGCAGCATTGAGATTTTTAATCAAAATGAATAAAGAACATGACCATGAGGTATAATGCCAAAAATAGGAAAAGATTGGAGGGAAATGAGGCTAATCTGCTACCTGTTCATGTCCAAGACTGCTCAGGTGCGAGTGGGAAACGGGGAGTCAGGATGGGCAGTGTTAGGAAGAGGTGTAAGGCAGGGTTGCCCATTATCACTGATGCTGTTCAACATGTATGCAGAGGAAATGAATAAAGAGGCATGGGAAGAACTGGAGGTAGGAATGAAAGTGGGTGAGGAATTGATAAAATCAGTTAGGATTGCTGATGACCAAGCTTCAGTTTGTCAGTCAGCCAAGGGGTTGCAAGCATTGCTTAGTAAATTGGCAATTCAGTACAACAAGTATGGGATGAGAATCAATATTGATAAAACAAAGAATATGCAATTTTCTAGGATGAAAAAGCTTAGGTTAACATTAAAATAGGAAGGCAAAAACTACAGCTGGAAAAACAGTTTATGTATCTCAGTATTGATTGGACCAACACAGTAAAAGTAATAGGGACATAAGGACAGGAATTGCTTTAGGCAAAGGGATGTTGAGCAAGGACATTATTAAAAGACTTTAGGAAACTTTGAAATAAAGGATAGCTATGTATAGAGCGGTCATTGAAACAGGAGGATACACATTGACTGAAGGATTTTTAAATGTGGATGTGGAGAAGAATGGAGAAGGTAAAATGGACAGAGAAGAAAATAAATGAGGAAGTGCTTGGTATAGTGGGCAAAGAAAGAGGTTTCCTGGGAGATATCTTATGGAGGCAGGAAATGTTTCTGAAGGGGGTATTGACTTGCAGCTGGATGTTGAAGACTAATGGAGGGTAGAATGTTAGGCAAATGAGGAAAGAGAAGGAACAGAATAGGGATGTTAGACTGGATGATGAGAGAAAGAAAGAACTCAGAGCTGAAGAGAGACCTGATATAGCGTAGAATGTTGTGTTTTGCTAGGGGTCGAAATTATTTTATTAGTGTTTATGTCTATCCAATAACCTACATTGACCGGTAGATTACCTGATAATAATAATTTTGTTACAGGTTTATTCTGATTTAAATATTTTCCCATCAATTTTTGTAATTAGTCATAATATTGTATCTGACATTTTCAGTATTTCTAAAATATTCAAAATGCAAAAGTAAGACAACAGAGTCTCCAGCTCCACTTACCTTGTGTCTTCAACTGTTCTGATGTAACTCCGCCCATCTCCTGCAAAGTATTGTTGTCACATTCTTCCTTATTGTCTTCTTCATCAAAGGATAAATGCAATTCTAAATCTTCTAAATCATCCTGAAAAATATTAACATAACCAATGTACATTGCATCCATGTAAAACATTAATTAAATGCCCAAAAAACTTCCAAACCCATTCTATAAAATTACACAAGGTTTAAAATTATACATTTCGATTTAAATTAATAATTTTACCATGCATTTATACAGAACCTTTGTCTTAAATTCTTCAAAAGCATTAACATTATTCATTGAACCTTCTAACATCAAATGATATTGCCAGTGTTTCAATTCAAGTTTAGAGAAGGTAAATTATAGGAGAGCTTACTGTTAAAATATAAGTAAACCTTTGATATCCATGGATTGAAAATATAAAATGAAAATATTTAAATACTGTTAACAAGAAAATGCCTCAACATTATGAATTATAGTTTTGGCCCACCAATTAAATTAAATAACATACTAAATACAGAGAATAGGTCTGGTGGCTTATTTTTCTCATAACAATAAGCTTCTTTAACAAACTATAACAAGTCATCACATTGTCTAATTGGAATCATGATCTTCTACAAGAATACAACCTGGTAATTTTGAACATTGACAGCCCCAATTTATCACCAAAGAACACTATCTAAAGCTCTCCTCATCTATCACGATACTAATGCCAAGGATATCCATTCTTATCTATTATGACACATGGTCAAAATTTCAAAATAATTTAATCCAGAGCATACATCTTCGGAGCTAATTTCTTCAAATTACTCCGGTACTTGAATAATTTTGTAGTCCTTCATTTTCTTAAACACAGAACATTTGACAATGTTAATAGTTAAATTGCATGAAAGTTTTATTCAATAAAAAGTTATTAAAGATTTTTTTATACCAGTCCTCATTTAAAGAAGGATTTAGCCATGCAAAACCACATGGAAGGCAATTTCATCTCATAACATTACCTAAGTTTAAAAAGCAATGCACTCAGAATATAACATAATGCATATTGTTATGAAAGAGCGTTGGTTATAAAAGAAATTCATAATAGCTTTCTTTCCTTACCTGAATCTCAACTTCATCACAGTTATCATCATCCATCAAATTCACATTAGTGTTGGCTGAACAATTGTCCTCTTCTGCAATTGATGACTTTTGTACTGAATGGTTAATAGCTTTCATTGAACTTCTCAATGCCATCAAATTTCTTGTTTTACCATTTACCAAATCAACACCATGGCATTCTGAATCCATCAGAAGGCTTGGGAGCACACACAACTCCTTAAAAAACATAAATGATCATAATCAACACCAAGATGTTTGATAGGTAAATATAAAGTTCACCTAAAAAAAAGCCTTACATAGGCATTACTTAAAATTATAATATTCATAGGCATATCATAGAGAGAAAAGATAATATACTTTCCCTAGGTTACATATTGTTTGTGAATGAGAAATTTTGTGCATCATTTATGTTTGCACAGAAATAGCAAATTTTGAATGGTACTTAGAAATTGTATGGCCATTTGTCAAATTATCTTAAAGGTTTTATATTAATCTATAACATTAATTAGAAGGGAATATAAGCAAAAATTGGATATTCAAAATGATTATAGACATGTACGAATTTTTTCCAACATGATTTATCAATAATATAACTTTCAGGTTGAGATATTCACATCTAGGGTAAGGTCACTGTTTTCCTTTTATCCTAATTTGTCAAGGCATGGAACACATTTCCATGAGCAAAATATTAGTGAGCTGCTAAATTCTGAACCAACAGAAACTGGTCAATTTGACCGTGGTTTATGTTGGTTGACTAATATAACAGTGCACACATTTATTTAAAAAATATGCTCACATCAAAGACTATAATAGTTTTATCTGGAATATTTTATAGGTTAACATAAACAGAGTAAGGTCTGAAGCTATCACCTTCTGCAACATTTAAAAGAAGATAACAGTTAAGAATGGTATTGAAAAACATTAAAATTAAGTAAAATTATTGAATATTCTTACAAATTTAAAAGATTTCCATCAGGCAATTTAAGAGTGAAAGAAGTATCTGTAATTTTATTTTATGCTTAGGATGTGGTCATTCAGAACTTTGTACCTGAGGAATCAACTGCATTTTACATGTTTTTACCTAAAAGTACTGAATGGGCTAAGAAAAAGGGTCAGCAAGATTATTTTAACCAACAGAAAATTCATGAAATTATATAAAAAATATTTATGACACTTTATTACACCTCCAATTAGCCTTAACATGTCACCTATTACTGTTCCTTCAAAATTAAAACTCTTAAAAAGACATTTTAATAGGGTTCTTCAATGCGAAACATATATCTGTTCTATTTTGGGATATTCACGAGTTGTAAAAAGAAGCATTTACAATAACAGCACATATATCACCAAAATAATTTGGTTATATTGGTGCCATTATGGTAAGAATGTTTCTTAAATACCTCAGAAGTCCCTTCTTGATTCTCCACGTTGCTGTCCATATCTCTATGCCTAGCTGGAACAGTCTCCTGCTGTTCAATTGCTATTTTATCCATGTCTACATTTATCTGCAAATTTAGTAAAATAGGGGGAAAACAGTAAAAATATATGATTTTAGGTATAATTTAAAAGATTTATGAATTTTCTTAGCATAAATGGAATTCAAAATTGATCAAAAGTGCATTTGGTATTAAATTTTCAATATTTACCTTGAGATAATATTTTTTATGTAAAATATCACTAGATAACAAAAGAAAACCAATAAATGATGGAAACATTTAATATGAAAAATAAACTCTAATTAGATAATTGAAACATTATAAATGAGAATTACAAATGAGATTAGATAAATTATATCAGGCCTTAAGTTGACATGCATGAAAGATTCAGATAAATGTCGGACTCTACAGAATCATTGAACAAGAATTATTCTATATTATGAATTTAATCGGAATTACATTCAATATTCCATCAAATGATTCCCAAAGATCAAGTTATTTATTTAAGAATTTAAATGAGTAAATACATCACTTATATTATGAATGCCTTTATCTTGCAATTTGCCTGCATTTCTTATGAAGACTTGAATTTGGCATTCCTAATCACTATCATTTAAGCAAATTTCAACTCTCTTTACCTTAAACTTCCACCACTATGGTCTGATAACTTTTATACAAAACCTTCTTAATACCATGTCATACCACAGTAATCGAATCATTTATTATTTTACTTCCATATTTATTCCTAGATATACCTTCTCGCATTGCAAGATCACAAATCACATTCAATAAAAACACATTCTCTATATAATAAGCAATAATATAATATTATTGTCTTTTTGATTAGCAAGTTATTACATAGCTATGTGGTTATGATAATCTTTCAAGCCAAAAAAAATTAGTGGTTTTCATTAATACCTATCCGTGCATCAAAGATTTAGTATAAAGTATTGTATTGTACAAGATGACATAGAGAAATCTTTTGTACTGTAGGTATTCATGAGTTGAAAAAAGAAACATGAGCCATAATAGCACTAATATCACAGATTTAGTTTATTAAATACCTTTAGAGAAGTTCCTTCCAGATTCTTAACATTTTGGTCCTCTTCTCCCTGGCTAGCTACAATTTCATTGGTCTCTTGGTCTTCAACATCCACTTCCTCTGTCTTCACTATAGTGCCCTGAGTTAATTGAATAATTATTAAACAGTAAAAATATTGAACTTCAGTTATTGATAGAAAATTATATGTAACCAAATTTCTAGTATTAAGTAAAAATCAGTGTCACTAAAGTCTTTTCAAATGCAAATGAATAAGTATTTGCAAAATAACAAAAGCTTTGGATGAGCTTTGAAAATGTCAAACTGTTCCAATGTCTTCCTTACCTGAATAGAATTTTCTTCATGATTATCCATAATGTGGTCTACTTTTTTCAGCCTAGCTGTCATTTCAACAGTTTCCTGATCTTCATTATCTGAAATTCCTTTTTTAACTGTGATCTGAACCTAATTATTCAAAATATAAATATTGAAAAAGATTTTAAAAAGTGGATGAACATTGAAATTGAATTTTGAATTCTTGATAAACATTTTCCATGTCATTTCTATGCATATATCATTCCTATGCATGAATGAGAATCAAAATTACACACCAGTACTTTTTTCTTAATATTTTATGGATATGTAATGAGAGTATCAATATTTACTTGTGGGGAGATAACTTATATCTGAAGCACAGTAAGATTTAACAGCAAAAGCAATTATTAAAGGATGTAATTTGAACATGCAAAACCAAACCACCTGATAGCTTATTTCTGCATTAAAAATGAGAATTTTAAGAGATTAGATACATAATATCAGACCATTATTGACAAGTATGAAGGATTTAGATAAATCTCAGTTTCTCTTAATTCACTGAATAAAAATTCTTCAATTCAATGGATTTACTCAAAATTGTTATCAACATTCATTTCCATAGAATCCAGAGGATGAAGGTGTCAATTTTTTGAATTTCAATGAGTACTTACATTGTTTACACTGGGAATGCATCTTTCTCCTAAAATGCTTGATGCTCTAGTGACCATCGACAAATTGGCAATGCCCCCATCACTATCACTCGAGGCATCATTTGACTCCATCACTACCTTTAGATTCCTCTGCAAACAATCAATGGAGAAATTTATTAAAATTGACAAAATGTGACTATTTGGAAATTTTTATTCTCCAGTAGATATACCAGCAGTAATATCCTGGAAAAAATTATAAGCAAAATGCTGTAGAATGAAATTGAGCTGCCTACAATTATACAGCCTTTAGTAGATATTAAAAACTTTTTAAATAGGGTTATTGCAACTTAAGTTAATAGAAGCCCTAGTTTTTGAGTTTTAAAAATATTAATGAACTGTTCACAAAAAAAAAACAAAAAAATTCTTAATTATATGTTTTTTATTAAAATAGAAGATATTAATTGAAAAAATATATTAACTTATAAAATAAATCAATCTATGTCCAACATTCCACTCAACACTTGTTTACCAAGTGCATTATTTTTTAATCTTTTTAAAATTATGATGACTAGATGGTTAGGCTTCACAAAATAATTACCTTTAACATCACTAAATAATTGCTAAGAACGTGTATATTGTGCTTATTACTTCATATTTACAAATATTAGAGGCAATTTCCTTAAAATTGAACGAATTAATAAAATTACAAATAAAAATAATATTCTAGGAAGAACTCCAAGATCTTATTTTAATACCAGATATCATTGTTAACATGGACATTCGTATATTATCATCCTTTTCGGTTTACTCACAATTTATGAAAACTGATTGCATAAATACATTCAATATTTTCATACGTTCAGTAAAATTCAATCTCAGCTCACTGTTACCTAAGATTTCCAATTGAATAAAAAAAATTGCTTAAAGTGTTACCAGGAGCATAGTTAATTCCAAATTTTTATATAAACGCCAGTATTAGTCATTTGGTTATAAGACCTTAACACTTGCGTACAATAGCGAGGACACTTATTAAAAATAAATATGTTCATTATTCAATTTAAGTTACTTCCGTTTACGCATAACGTTATCCAAAACATTCCTCATAGCATTACAAAATACCAACCATAGTTGGCCTCGACTTACCGTTGCGCGGCGGTTATTTCTCTCCGCGCGTTTCTTTGTCCTTTGACTGTTCAATAGATGGTGGTTTTCGTGGCACTGCTGCTTAAACATGTAGAAATCCGTCAGCAATTTAAAGCATTGGTAGCACAGCAACCACGGGTTGCTCCTTTCCCTGACTACCTATAATAACAAGATTATCAAAGTATTAAACCCTAAACATTTGCTCTCAATGGGACTCGAATCATTATCTGAATAACGTAAAGGTTTTTTTAAGCTAAAAATGGGCATTGTCGCACATTTCGGGGTAAATTTATTATAAAAGCATCATTATCAATAATACGTAGACATAACACGGATATCTTACTTTCAATTCCAACAACTCTTCTATCGCTTCCCGCACCAATTTCTCAGCATCGTTGTTTTCATAAAAAATATTTGTGTACCGTCCACCACGGCTAAGACATAATCTACACTTTAAACTTTCGTGTCGAGGCATCTTTGGAGCACTTCACACTGTCAACATTAACTTTGCCAAAACATTAACTTTCAAAATGGCCGACTACATTTCGATGGGTCGTTCGTTCTGAATCGATTACTGAGTGCGAGTTTAAGAATCGATTTCGTTTAATTTCAGCGCTAAGTGATCGCCATATTTAAATATTTTTCCATATTTTAAAATTATTTAAACTCTCACTTTAATAGATAGTGGCCATTCCTTTGAATTTATAAAACTTTTGCACTACCAAGAAGTTTTTAAAAAATTACTTCTGTTTTGAAAAGAGAGACATTATTTTCAACATTACCTTATCTGTGTATATTTTATTTTGAACCTAAACTAAAAATTTAATCCTCTTAAATTGATTTTATAATAACATAAATATGTTCTCGGGATAAATATTTCTTGGAAGAATAATGACTGGAAGTGACAATTGTGTAATTAAATTTTTTGGCGTAAAATTCTGAAAATGAACCCTATGTGTTGGTATAGTAAATACTTTGCAAATTATGAGAGGAACTCCAAAAATCGGACCTTCCACATTTTGAAATGGGCATTAAAAGTGCATTAAATTCCAAATTACAGTTTTTCTTTCCAACTATGACAAAATAACTGGGACTCAGGGAGAGAATTTACATTTGCATGTTTGGCAAAATGGTGGACAAATTTACAAATGAATATTAAAGTGATCAATGTTATCTTCAAACCATTCAATGATATATATACATACATATATATATATATATATATATAATTATAATCACATTTCTAAATTTTTATAGCAGCAGTTGTGTCCAAACCTTGAAGGTATAATTTTGACTGGTATTTAAAAAGGATGTCAATAGAAGCACATTATACTAGAATTATAATATATCCTGACTACCGTATACCTACGACAGTTAATCCATCCCAATATTTATGGTTATTTTTTAATATTGACATCGTAAATAATACAGCAATGAATCTTTAGACCTGAATCTTTGAAACGAATTATCAGCACATTAATGATATCATATTTAGCTTTTTCTGATGATCTTTCAACAGGAAACGATTATTCTGTACAATGATAAAGTTGCAAGTTTTTTATGTGTCCTTTCAATATCATTTTTTAATCAATTAATTGGTCTATATTAACTATGGCTCAGTTGACATCTTCAATTAATACTTCTGCCTACATGAGTGTGCAATGATCTTGCATCTAAAACTTTCAGAGTTTTGGTCTCTGTATTATATAGTGCCAGTGCTTATCTAGGACTTGGCCTTTTAGAAAAGGTTTTTCAAATGAATGAAAGAAGAAATTTAATGAAACATTATGAAAGTGGATTTTATTTACTTTATGTATATGGTATAAAGGTATATAAATAAATGAATGAGGATCAAGGACTCAAGTAGTAGAAATTGGGATTACATACAGAGAAACCTGGGTATTGATTTTTTTCACACACCTCTCTGGTCCCCCTTGATTGGTGACCTGAGCTGCCTGATCCTTAACAGGATACTAAATGTTGTCTTGGGGAACCAAAGGTGGGCATAGGAAAAGATCCAGAAAAAAGAACCGTGCTTATATCACATAATGCTGTGTGTGGCTGGTCATTTATTTTTGGCAGTGACCCCCAATCCAGTTATTAGTACACTGATAGAGAAGATAGAAAACCTCTCTAAACAAGTGGCAGCGGACGCCAAAGAGCATGGTATGCACTCACTGTCCCATTCCCTCAGCCAAGGCCGAACCTCCTTTCTGGCTATCCAACCATGTTTTTGTCAGTGGCACCTTGTCTGGTTTCAATTCCTTATAGATATTGGTGCCATCTCTGTCTCTACCCAGTCACATGGCTCCATGAGCATAGAGGGAAGTCAGATTTTTAGCTTTACTCTGCCAATGACACTGTAATCACCACATACGGAACTGCCACTCTTTCCCTTTCCCTTGGCCTCTGGCGAGAATTTTTGTTGAAGTTTGTCATCGCCAATGTGCCGCAGCCAATAATAAGGGCAGATTTTCTCTGCCATTTTGGTCTCCTTGTGGGTATTGCTCATTAACAATTAGTGGGCAATGCGATGACCCAAACGTTTAAGAGCATCATTGCCTCTCCCAGCAACGGTCAAGTGTAAGTTATCTCTGGTGCCTCCAGTTATTCTCACCTTTTGGACAAATTCCCTGACATTAAAAATCAATCACGAGCATCTGGGCAAGTCAAGCACTTCATGGTTGATTTTAAAGAGACCATCCCTGGCCCTCTGGTTTCATCTAGGCCCCACCATCTCGCAACAGATGAGCTTGCCTATGCCAATAAAGAATTTGAGCTGATGCTTCATATGGGTTCTGCATGGAGGTCATCTCCAGAACTATGCCTGATCATTACCCAGTACCGCATATCATGTATTTTGTGCAGGGGTTATTTGGCTTGACTTGACCATTTTTGAAAATGGATTTAGTTTGTTCATTCCACCAATAGCTGTCAACCCTGCAGGTATTCCCAAAACTGCAACAATAATGCCTGTTGGCCTTTTTAAGTTTCCATTTATGACACTTGGCCTTCGAAACACTGTGCAGACCTTTCAGTGGTTTATAGATGACATGTTAAAGGGATTCCCTTATGCATATGCATACATAGATGATATCCTTGTTGCATCACGTAATTCCGTTGAGCATGAGCAGCATCTGGCGACAATATTTAATTATTGTGTTATTAATCCCTCAAAGTCTGTGTTTGGTGTGAATGAGATACAGTTTCTAGGATGTATGGTAATGGAGGAAGGAACTTTACCACTCACTGAAAAGATTAATTTCTATGCATTATTTTCCCCTACCTGCTACCATACACCAGCTGTGGCAATTTTTAGGGATGGTAAATTATTACAAACATTATATCCCTTATGCCGTAAATAGCCAGGATGCCCTTAGCAACCTTCTGGCAGGTAAGGTTAAAAGCAAGGTCTCAATCAGCTGGATACCAGCAACAGAGACTTCATTCCTAGACTGCAAAGAGGCTCTGTGCAATACTGCCATTTTAGTTTATCAAAAAGTGTCTTTCTTCTGACCCTTTTCAGAGACACTTTGGAGTTTTTGGTTGGTGATGTCCTTCAACAACTCACTTCCAAAGGATATCAGCCTCTTGGTTTCTGGACCAAGAAACTGAGTGATGCCGAAAGGCATTATAGTGCTTATTACATGGAACTTTTAGCAGTATATAAGGCAGTGACACAGTTCCGGCATATGGTGGAAGGACGAATCTTCATCAACCATAAACCCTTTTCTTTTGCATTTTCCCAGAGGCAGTAGAAGTTTTCTTCCTGGTAGTTTAGGCATTTAGACTTAACAAGCCTGTTTATCACAGACATAATTTATGTAGCAGGTAAAGATAATATTATAGCAGACACCATGTCTGGCATTCATAGCATTTCTGCCCCCATAGATTACTCTGCTCTAGCTGCCACTCCAGAGTCTGATCATGACCTTGTCAATTCCCTTCAGAATTCCTCATTAATTCTAAAAAAAGTTTCTTTTCCTAGTTCATCAAATCCTCCTATATGTTATATGTCCACTTCCTCAGCCATGCCAGTAGTCACTGAGCCTTTCCATAAACAGGCACACCTCAGCATGCATTGATTATCACACCCTGGAATTTGACAGACAACCCACCTAATAGCAGCTGAGCACTTTGTTTGGCCTTCCTTGAGGAGAGACTGCCATGCACGCTCATGTTTACAAAGGAGTAAAATCACCAGACATGTTTTGTCCACCATTGGTGCTTTTCTCATTGCCAGTGCATAATTTATGCATATTCACATAGATTTTGTAGGGCCTCTTCCAGGCAGCCATGGTTTTTGCTACATAATGACATGGATTGAACCGACCTCTTAGATCAAGCCTTTAAAGTGTACTTGAATATTAACCTGATACCAACAAATAATTATAAGATAACCATTAAACATTCACTTCCATCTGGGACAGACACTACCTAGGCTGAAAATCAGTAAAGGGAGCTAAAAAGAAGAGGATTCATTTACATAAATAAACATGGATTAGGAATTGAAACCTTAACTACTTAGTTCTTTTATCCTTAGTTTTAAAAGAAAACTTGGGTTTTAATTCATGTATTTATTGTATATCTGCATTAATATTACAGTCAACAGCAATTTAAACAGAAGAAATTGCTGAAAATGATATGAAAAAAATTCTTGTTAATTTTGTGAAATGGATAAATAATGGGACAATTTTGTAACATTAAGTTACATTGCTTCTTTAAAGCTCTCAAGTTTAGTGGCAATAGTAAAAAAATTCATTTTGCTTCAGACCAAATGACAAATTTAAACTTTTCATGATATTTTTATTTCTCCTAGTTTCTGTAATTTTTGTAGGAGAAATTGAATTTTTATACATTTTGAGGAGGTGATGGTGTGTAAAAGAAATTTGGATAAATACCTGGAATTGTATTGGAATTCCTAATTGTCATAAAAGCATTAAGTATAATCCTTTTCATCATGCATATAATTGTTTGGTAATTCATAAACCAGTTCAGTGAATTTAAAAACAGTGGAATTAGCATCATTTTGCCAGCTTTGCTGAACACATCACAAAACAATTAAATTTGGTTTTTGTGTAAATTAAGCCAAGGTTTAATACAAAATCGTTTTTAATATCATATAGCTGTAATTTGTCTGTACAAGTATCCATTTTCAACATATAATTAGTGCAACATCTTAAAGTGAATTTTAACTAGATGGCATAAGTCCAATTAAGGTTAGTGGAAATAATTTTCTGCTTCTAAATCTTATTGTTAATGAGTAACATGAAAGTAATATAATTACTTAAAAGTGAATTTATTTGAACTTGGCTTTGGGCAAAGTTAGGTCAACCTCTACTTTATCAATTCTATAGTAATACTATATAAATATTAAAATACTTATCGCTGAAATAAGGAGAATTTCTTGATGGTAATGATAAATTCTGGTCACTTACATTGCTTATACATATAGAAAAAGACTATTAGAGACAAAATGCTCTTATAAACAATAGCAATATAAGATTACTAAGTACTACTTTACCATTACACAAGGGCTAGATTCACACCATACCTAGGTCTCCACACTTCATCCATAATTATTTAATATTTTTAATATAAGAATGAGTATTCTAATGGCAGATTCCTAGCATTGGAATTTCCTCAATTGTTCTGATTTGTGAGGAAAACCTTTAATAAAGCTGGTTTAACACCTGGGAATATTTGTTTGTCTTTAATCTATAAAGATAGAAATGCTGGTTTAAGTGAGAAATTGCTCAAGGATTTGTAATGGTAACATTTAAAAATAAAAGGGATTTTTTAGAGCTTAATAGTCATGCAAAATGGTTTTTTGTTTTCATTATATTTTTAAAATTAGGTTAAAATGGGTGAACCTTTCTAATAAGCTGACTAACTCATGAGTTTACTCTTGGCAGCTATTGTAGGCAAGCAAGTGTATGCAGATAACTAATGTACACATGCCTGTAGATCACAAACAAAATGACCTTAGGAAGCATTCCCTTTTATATGTGAAAGTAACCTTTCCCCTCAGTATGCATGCACTGCTACGAGATTTTTACCTTTGTCCAGCATATTTTAAGATTTATATTTTATAAAGATCTGTTCTTGTGCTATTGCAACAAAATATAAACAGTTTCCTGTTGTCAAATTTGATTTCAATAGTTTATTGATAAGGGAAGAGTTATTTTCAATGATGAAAGAGGAATACAGTCACTTTCATTAACAAAATCGACAATAAAACAAAAAATCTCTTAAGTGTATGAAGTGGCATGATATAAGGAGGTAAGTAAAATAGTTCTCAGCCTGACATACAGATGGTATTCAAATCAGAGAAACATTAATGATTCCTGCCTGGGTATACTTGTCTTTACTTATAAGCCAAGTTTCAAATTGTTTTCTCTAATAGCTTGTTTACAAATATTGTTTGAGTACATGTTATTCATGTTTCTGGTAAAAATAGAAAATCTTCAATTTCTTCTACCAGTAAATTTCTTTGACTTGAATGTATCTATTCTTAAGTAAATTCACTCAAAGTTTTCAAAAGTGAATAAGGACTATGTTCCTTTTATTTCAGCTGCTAAATAGGGGACTGCTGATTTTAAACACGGTCCAATTCACTTGGAAATAACCGATGACAAAGATGGCTGCAAAATGATACCATAACATAAAGCATCAAAGAGGTGCAAAATATCGAGTTTGATGCTAGGCAATTGGAGATGTATCAGATAGCTAAGACAGTGATGATATTCAAGGAAAAGGTGCAAAATGACTTGTACAGAGAATTAGGGATGGGAAAACTCTGGGCAAGGTGAATACTATAATGGTTAAAAGCCTTTTTCAAGCAATTTTCTCAGCAATATTTTGACCAATTCCAAAGGAAACCAACGCAATTTGTGCTATGATTTATGACCAAGGATGAGACATGGGTAGCAAACTATAGGCCAGCAATTAAAAGGCAGTCAAAGCAGTGCATAGAAGCTGGGGACTAAGTACCAAAGAAACAAAACTGGAATATATCTGGTTTTGCAAAGTGCCTTTATATCCAAACCTATGCATTTCAAACCCCAAGTACAAACAACTTCATTGATATTCCCAATTAAGTCACATTTCTTGACCCAGATGTTGGTAATGATGAAGAAAGCAAGGCTGGGAGCATTGTCATGGAGCTTGACTGCATCTTGGCATTATTTACAAAGTAGAAAAACACTTCACTTGGAGGCATATCTTTAGACTCAGGCTGTTATAAATGGAAACACATGCTTCAGGTAGAGGCACGCCTAATCACTCAGACTGCTTAGAGCAAACTGAAAGGAATTTGAGTTGGATGGGCTGATATCTCCTTCACATTTCCCAAGGAGTTCTGCCTCATTTTCATTGATAATCATCTCACAATAATAAAATGTTTATAACTTTCACGATAGATGTTGTATATGGAACATATTCAAGTAAAATTTGTTGTCTTAATGGAAATTGCATAATATATTGAAATGAAATGAAATAATTGACATTGTAGTTCCACACACTTTATTTTAAAAAACATAACACAGATTTGAGGGTTGAAAGTCATTATCAGGCTTTGAACGTCATTGTCATTCTGATGATGATCTTCAATGTCAAAACTGGGATCTTGTTTCATTAAATAAAGTGTGTGGAATTACAGTCAATTATTAAATTTCAGTATCCAGGTAATTTTCGGACAGACCTTATGAAGGCAGTAGCAGAAATAAGTTTTACTACTTTGGTAAACCAGTTATTGACACTTTCACATTTCATAAGACCTCAGTTTAGCATAATATCAGTTTAGAACTCAGCCAGAAAATAGATATTGGTAATATATTTACTAACAATTATTAGTTAATACCCTCTTTGTTTAATCACTTACCTTACTGCTTGAGGATTCCTCTTCTGTTACAGCTATGATATCATCCAAACTATCTAACCCTTTTTAAACAATGTTGGTCGCATAACATAGTCTGTTCAGAAATTATTCATTTTACTTATAATTTGTGCATCTATATCCAGGATGGAAATAATTTTTCAGATGTCAAATAGCTGAGGTCATTAGCAAAATAGGGAGGTGTAGCAATGATGGAGGTAAACCTAGTACTAACTACCTAACTGTTAATGATGAAAGGAATCAATGGGTAACGTAGGTTAACTTCCCATCTGATGGACAGTGTAATCACTCAGATTACCTTCTACAAAGAACTTCTTGTGCCTATCAAAAAGTAAATAAAACTACTTGCTATCTCATAGATTGAAACCTGGGCCCTTTGAATTATAAGGCAATACATAACCAATGATATTATCTGAAACCACAAAGATATTTCAATTTTTCTTAGTAGTTAGGATTTGACAGCTACAGAGAAAGTCATTAACCATATAATTTTTGAATTTAATCTTTGAACATTTTGATATACCTGGCACACTCTAAAAAAGAATGAAGATTAGAAGCTAAAGTTGGCGAATGAATTAGTATAATAATTTTTTTGTTTAAGAGAAATATCCAGTTCAAACATTCAGTGATAAATAAATCGATGCCTAGGAAAAACATAGATTAGAAATTTGTGGCCTTATTTTAGTTTTCAATTCAAAGAAATAATATATTTTATTAAAATAGGTATTTGATATTTTCATTCTAACATTTTTTTATTATCCATTCGGTATATATTGACAGTGATAGAGTCATATTCTTGCTCAAAGACAACATTAGGTGCTTATTGTGCAACAGAAAGCCATATGCAAATACATTTTAATAATTTCATATGACACATCAAGATTTCATTTGAATATCAAACATCTTTAGCGATTCCTTTGTAAAGTTCAACATTGGCCAAAGCTATGTTTTGTCAGGATAAACAATTGGTTTAGGTAACCATGTTGAACATGTTCTGGCATTAAATAGATATTTTGATTTTCTTTTATTGTAATTATACAATATCCCTGTCTTAATTTTGTTTAAAAGTACAAAAAATAAAATTTCCGCCATTATTTAAAACAATTATTGTATAGCTTTATTTATCAAAGTATACAACAACCCTAGTTAAAATATATCTATTATCTTGGCCCTTTAACTATCAATCAGGCATTCATTACCATAGAAAATATGAAATTAAAGAATATTTTATCCATATCGATTAAAGTAAACATAATTCAACAATTACAATTGCAACTGTACATAATATGAAAAGTATAGCATATACAAGGTCAACTATAAAAGTAATGCCCTTTCTCTGGGAAAAAAACACATGTATTGATAAACATACTTGTACAAATGTTAAAAATTCTTCCATAAATACCTCTTTCCGCCCTGTATTAGCAATATTCTTGTAGGCAAGTGTCTACCATATTCTTGATGGCTTTCTAAAAACCTTAATGGGAATTCCTCTCTCAGGAATGATGTGACATGCTTTTGAGTGATTAATCCATTAATTTTTTTTAATGCTTCCTTCCTATCTTCATTTGAAGAAACAAGTCAGTTGTGGATTCTAACAAGAGTTGAAGAAGATAGTAAGATAAAGTAGAGAATGAATAATTTAAGATTAGAGATTATTCAAATGGATAAGGAAGTTTTGGAGAATAAATTGTTAAGGGCATGTCTTTAGAAAGGATGATATGTTTAAGGCTATGTTTGAGAGAATATTAAGACCCAGTATTAAGCTTATTGTCAAGCGTAAATCAAAACATTGGTAGGATTTTTATAAAAGGGGCCATTTTCTTGATACCATGTGATAATTATGGATTCTTAAGAAGCTAGTATCCTCTTAAGTAGCAGATTTAACTCCAAAGAGGCTTTTTTCTTTCAAAAACCACATTAGGAAGTTACAAGTTACATGCCAATGGTGATTGAATGATATCTCCTGCCCTGCTCCTATTAATTGAAATTGAATCAAACTTCTTGAAAGAGGGAGGGGGCTGAGCTTTCCCTCAAAACCAGACTTAATGCTCTTTAAATAATTGAAGCAGCAAGAAGTTATTATAAACCCCTACTTGCTGACCAAGTCATGAATGACCAACTGAGCAGATATTTAAAGTAAACCTTCGCAACATATCAAATATGACCCTGATAATTTGGACTATTTTATCAAAGATCATAAAACCGGTTTTTTTAGTAAGACCCAAAACATAAATACCAAAGCTCTCCAAGTGGTACACCTAACTAGTCCCGTAAGCCAAAAAATGCAATAAAAAGCAAATCAAAAGTGAAATAATGCTCATCGTGTTTTTTGATGGCTAAGAAAGGGTCCATAATGAGCTTGTTCTACAAAGACAGGCAGTTGAGGCTACCTTATATGTCAATATGCTGAAACGACTTCAAAAAAGTGTAATCAGAATGAAAAACACATCTATGCTACCTGGGAACTCCATCATGACCATGGGCCTTGCCACAATGCTCTATTAGCCAAACTCAAGGTATATCCTTTTAAAGTCTGATTAAAGCAGTCCTGAATGAAACCCATTTTTTAATCATTGAATTTATTCAATCAGCTCTGACAAATATCTTTTCAGGGGTCCGCAAAGATGTCTTCCAGGGAGCATACCAGTCATTGCCGAGTATTTAGAAATAATAGGTAAAGGACCAAGGAGGGTACTTTTAAGGAGGAAGAATTTTATGTGTTTGCATATAGGTTTTCAATAAATTACTCTTGTACATAATATATTACAGCTGCAGCTCATAGCTAGCCATCAAGTGCATACTGAAATAATAAATACGAAGAGGGTGACTATCATTCAAAAGAAAGAACTTGGCTAATTATTTTGCTGAAATATATGACAGTTGTCAGTATAACTGTGAGATCCCAAAGGAAGTACTTTCAAAATGACAACTTCTTATTGTTTTAGGGCTACCATTTTATTTGTTAAGTATATGTTTTTGCCTTTGAATAGTTTTCCTAATCATGGTAATGTATTTATTATTAACATCACTTATAAAGTTCCCTTTTTTGTTTTATTCATTTAATTGCCATTAAAAAATAATTCATATTCATTTTTCGTGTTTCCAATGATATCACCCATTTTCACTTAATATTTTCCAAAAAGTAGTTTGTAGATCTTTTTTCCCCGTTCCCTGTGTTTTTCATCGTAAAAAAAGCGTTGCAATTCAAATAGCTTCCGTAATTTGTTTCTCTATCTAAAAAACGACGGTTTTCCTTCATGTTTCGGGTTTTCAATGAAATCTCGTATTTTCTCTCTATTTTTTTCTTTTAAAAATTTAATCAGCTTGTTTCACTATTCCTTAAACTATTCGTCCTACAATACGACGCGATAATTCACACCTTTTAAGTGTTAAGGTTTGGTCTTGAAAAGTATAACTTATTAACTCATTTAACGTGTTTCCAATAAATCACGTATTTTTGCTCGTTATTTTCCATGTAAAAAGTTTGTCCAACTATTTTCCCCAATCCCGCTGAGTTTTTCATCACAAATATTGCGTTGCAATTCAAATCACGGTTGTGAATTAGTTTGTTCTCTAAAAAACGACCGTTTTCCTTCATTTTCCTGGTTTTAGTTGAAATCTCACATTTTTTTCTAGTTCTTTCCTTGGAAAATTTTAACCAGCTTGTTTAACCATTCGTTGAGCTATTTGTCTTCCATTACATTTCAAGGTTTGGTTTTGAAAAATTGATCTTATTTATCCCATTTTCGTGTTTCCAATGACATCACGTATTTTTACTTGATATTTTTCACGAATGTAATTTGGCCACTTATCTTTCCAATTTATTGAGTTTATCATAAAAAAATATCGCGTTCCATGAAATTCTCGTCTGTGAATTGGTTCGCCCGCTATAAAACAACAGTTTTTCTTCATTTCCGATGTTCCGTGTTTCCGATGAAATAGCGTATTTTTTCTGAATTATTTTCCTTTAAGGTTATTTGAACACCTCTTCACAATGCGTTGATGTTTTCGTGTTTATTCCAACCTTCTACGTTTTATGGCTTGGTCTTGAGAAATAGATCTTTGTATTTTATTTTTCGTGTTTCCAATGAAATCACGTATTTCTACATGATGTTATCCAGGTAAGTAGATTGTTACCCTTTGTTCTCCTTTCGTTGAAGTTTCCTTGACAAATTATGATGTTGCAACACAAATCGCGTCTAAAAATTGGTTTGTTATCTAAAAAACGACCGTGTTTCTTTATTTTTACTGTTTTCAATGAATTTGCATATTTTTTCTCAAGTTCTTTACTTTTAAAATTTTAGCCAGCTTGATTCACCAAGCGTTGAGTTATTAGCACAAAAGTACGACGTAAGTTTTCCAATCTGGTACGTTTTTAAGATTTGTTCTTAAAAAATTGATCATTTTAATTTATTTTTCTTATTTCCAATAAAATCGTGTATTTTTCTTAAAATTTTCCATGCAAGTAATTTGTCTTTATTTGTTCCCCATATGTTTGCTTTATCGTGGGAAATTATGGCGTTGCTATTCCATTCGCGTCTGTGGTATTGGTTCGCACTTTTAAAAAAACCGTTTTACTTCATTTATAGTGTTTTCGATGAAATCGCGTATTATTTCTGAATTATTTTCCTTTCAAGTTATTTGAACCCCTCCTTTCACCATTAGTTGACTTTTTCGTGTTTAAATACGACGTGATAATTCCAAAATTCTACGTGTTAAGATTTGTTCTTAAAAAATAGATCTTTTTAATTAATTTTTCGTTTTTCCAACTAGATTACGATGTTTTACTTAATTTTTCCCTTTAAATAGGTTATCCTCCTTTTGTTATCCATTCCCTGAAATTTCAATCCCAAAATATGGCTTTGTCATTCAAATCGCGTCTGCGAATTGGATGCACTCTAAAAAACGACGGTGTTATTTTATTTTTTTGTGTTTTCAACGAAATCGCGTATTTTTTCTCATGTTCTTTCCTTTTAACATTTTAGTTAGCTCTTTTCACCATTCGTTGAGTTATTAGCCCAAAAAAAGAACGTATTAATTCCAATCTGGTACTTTTTTAAGATTTGTTCTTAAAAAATTGATCATTTTAATTTATTATTCGTATTTCCAATAAAATCGGATATTTTTCCTTAATGTTTTCCATGTAAGTAATATGTATTCATTTGTTCCCCATTCGTTTGGTTTTTCATGGAAAATTATGGCGTTGCTATGAAAATCCCGTCAGTGGTATTGCTTCGCACTAAAAAATATCATTTTTCTTAATTTTTTGCCATTATATTTACTTGACACCATTCGTTGACTTTTCGTGTTTAAATACGACGCGAAAATTCCATACTTCTACGTGTTAAGATTTGTTCTTGAAAAGTACATCTTTGTAATTTGTTTTTCGTGTTTCCAATGAAATCACGTATTTCTACGTTATGATTTCCAGGTGGGTAGGTTTTCACCCTTTGTTCTCCATTCGTTGAGGTTTCCTTCGCAAATTAAGACGTAGCAATACTATTCGCGTCTATAAATTGGTTTGTTCTTAAAAAACGACCGTGTTTCTTTATATTTAGTGTTTTCAATGAATTCGCGTATTTATTCTCAGGTTCTTTCCTTTTAAAATTTTAACCAGCTTGTTTCACCATTTGTAGTTATTCGTCCAAAAGTACATCGTATTACTTAAATCCTTCTCGTTTTTTAACATTTGGACTTGAAAAATGTATATTTTTAATTCATTTTTCGTACTTCCAAAAAGATAATGGGTTTTAATCGATATTTTCCGTGCAAATAGTTTGTCAACCAAAGTTCCCCATTCGCTGAGTTTTTCATAGAAAAATATTGCGTTGCAATTCAAATGGCTGTTGTGAATTAGTTTGTTCTCTAAAAAACGATCGTTTTCCATCATTTATCTGGTTTTTATTGAAATATTAATTTTTAATTAAATTTAATTTTAAAGTCTTAAAATACGACGCGATATCTAACGCCTTTACGTGTTAAGGTTTGGTCTTAAACAATAGATCTTCTTAATCCATTTTTCGTGTTTCTAATGACATCACCTATTTTTACTTAATATTTTTCATAGAAGTAGTTTGGTCACTTATGTTCCCTATTTTTTCAGTTTTTCATCAAAAGATATGGCGTTGCATTAAGTTCTCATCTGTGAATTGGTTAGCCCGCTAAAAAACACAATTTTTCTTCATTTTGAGTGCTTTCGATGAAATCGCGTATTTTTTCTGAATTATTTTCCTTTAAAGTTATTTGAACCCCTCTATTCACAATTCGTTGATTTTTTCGTGTTAATATACGATGCAATAATCCCAACCTTCTACGTTTAATGGTTTGGTCTTAAGAAATATATCCTATTTATCAGTTTTAAGTGTTTCGAAAAAAATCAAGTATTTTCACTTAGTTTATTCCATTTAAATTTGTTAGGCATCTTTGTTCCACATTCCCTAAGTTTTTCATCCCAAAAAATATGGCGTTGTCACTCAAATCGCGTATGCGAACTGGTTGCACTCTATCAAACAACCGTCTCGCTTTATTTCTCGTGTTTTCAATGAATTCTATTATTTTTTGGATATTTTGCAATAAATTTGCCCGCTAAAAAACACTTTGTTTTCATTTTGAGTGTTTTCCGATGGAATCGCGAATTTTTTTCCATCATATTTATTTTACCATTCTTTTCACCATTCATTGATTTTTTCGTGTTTAAATACGACGCCGTAATTCCAAACTTCTTAGTGTTCAGATTTGTTCTTAAAAATAGATCTTTGTAATATATTTTTTGTGTTTCCAATGAAATCACGAATTTCTACATAATGATTTCTGGGTAAGTAGGTTGTTACCCTTTGTTCTCCATTTGTTGAGGTTTCCTTCGAAAAATATAGCGTTGCCACACAAATCGCGTCTAAAAATTGGTTTCTTTACTAAAAACGACCGAGTAACTTTATTTTTAGTGTTTTCAATAAATTCGCGTATTTCTCCTCATTTTCTTTCCTTTTCAAATTTTAACCTACCTTTTTTCACCATTCCTTGAAATATTCGTCCAAAATTATGACGCAGTAATTCCAATCTTCTACGTTTTTAAGGTTTGGTCTTGAAAAATATATCTTTTTAATTCTTTTTTCGTTTTTTCAATAAATCACGAATTTTTACTCGTTATTTTCTATGTATATAGTTTGTCCAACAAAGTTCCCCAAACCAATTGAGTTTTTGATTTAAAAAAAATATGGCGTTTAAATTCAAATTGCGTCTGTGAATTGGTTTGTTTTCTAAAAAACGACCGTTTTTCTTCATTTTTTGGTTTTCATTGAAATCTCGTATTTCGTCTCAAGTTCTTTCCTATTAAAATTTTAGCCAGCTTGTTTCACCGTTCGTTGAGTTATTTGCCTAAAAATACGTCTTATTACCAATCTGATACGTTTTTAACATTAGGATTTCCAAAATTGATGATTTTAATTTATGTTTCGCGTTTCCAATAAAATCGTGTATTTTTACTTAATAATTTCAATGTAAGTAATTTGTCTTCATTTTTTCCCCATTCGTTTGGTTTTTCATGGCAAATTATGGCGTTGCTTTTCAATTCGCGTCAGTTAAATAATACCGTTTTCCTTCATTTTTAGTGTTTTCGATGAAATCGCGTATTTTTTAAGAATTTTTTTTCCTTTCAAGTTATTTGAATCCCTCTTTCCACCATTCGTTGATGTTTTCGTGTTTATATACGACGGAATTCCTCCCTTCTACGTTTGTCAGGTTTGGTCTTGAAAAGTAGATCTTATTTGTCCATTTTTTGTATTTACAAAAAAATCATGTTTTTTCACTTTATTTTTTCCATTTAAATTGGTAAGCAATCTTTCTTCCCCATTCTCTGAGTTTTTATCCGAAAATATGGCGTTGACATTGAAATGTTGATGTGCATTGGTTGCTCTCTTCAAAACGACCGTGTTATTTTATTTCTCATGTTGTCAATGAAATCGCGTATCCTTCACAATTTCTTTACTTTTAAAAAAAAAACCCGCTTGTGTCACCATTCGTCGAGTCATTCGTATTTATTCTCAGGTTCTTTCCTTTTAAAATTTTAACCAGCTTGTTTCACCATTTGTGGAGTTATTCGTCCAAAACTACATCGTATTACTTAAATCCTTCTCGTTTTTTAACATTTGGACTTGAAAAATATATATTTTTAATTCATTTTTCGTGCTTCCAAAAAAATACCGATTTCTGCTCGATATTTTCTATGCAAATAGTTTGTCTACCTAAGTTCCCCATTCACTGACATTTTCATAGAAAAATATTGCGTTGCAATTCAAATGGCGGTTGTGGATTAGTTTGTTCTCTAAAAAACGATCGTTTTCCTTCATTTTTCTGGTTTAGTTTGGAATGTCGTATTTTTTCGTAGTTCTTTCCTTTTAAAATATTAATCAGCTTGTTCCAGTTGAGCTATTCGTCTTAAAATACGACGCGATGATTAACGCCCGTTCCGTGTTAAGGTTTGGTCTTGAGTGATAGATCTTCTTTATCCATTTATCGTGTTACCAATGAAATCACGTTTTTTTAAATTTTATTTTTCATGAAAGTAATTTGGCCGCTTACGTTCCCCATCCGTTGAGTTTTTCATTGAAAAATTTTGGGTTGCAATTCAAATCGCGGTGTTGAATTGGTACGCCAGCTATAAAAAACCTTTTCCTTCATTGTGAGCGTTTTCCGACGATATTTCCAGTTTTGTAGGTTGTCACCGTTTGTTCTCCATTCCTTGAAGTTTCCTTCGCAAATACAGACGTAGCAATACAATTCGCGTATATCAATTGGTTTATTCCCTAAAAACGACCGAGTAACTTGATTTTTAGTGTTTTCACGTATTTCTCCTCAATTTCTTTCCTTTTAAAATTTAAACCTACTCGTTTCACCTTTCCTTGAATTATTCGTCCAAAACTTCTTTATAATTAATAAAATTCTTCTATGTTTTTAACAATTAGATTTGAAAAATATATCTTTTAATTCATTTTTCGTGTTTCCAATAAATCACGTATTTTTACTCGTTAATTTCCATTTAATTTGGTTATTCACCTATGTTCTTCATTCGTTGAGTTTTTCAGCGAAAAATATTGGGTTCCAATTCAAATCGCGGTTGTGAATTGGTGGGTTTTCTAAAAAACGACCGTTTTCCTTCATTTTTCTGGAGTTCATTGAAAACTCGTATTTTTTCCTAATTCTTTTCTTTGAAAATATTAAAATGCTTGTTTCACCATTCGTTTAACGATTCGTCTTACAATACGACGCGATAATTAACGCCTTCACGTGTTAAGGTTTGGTTTTGAAAAATACATCTTATTTGTCCATTTTTTGTGCCCAATGACATCACGTATTTTTACTTAATATTTCTCATGGAAGTAGTTTGGCCACTTACATTCCCCATTCGTTGAGTTTTTCATCGAAAAATATGCCGTCGCATTAAATTCGCGTTTTTGAATTGGTTTGCCCGCTAAAAAACACCAGTTTTGCTTCATTTGGAGTGTTTTCCGATGGAATCGCGAATGTTTTCTCATTGTAGTGTTTTGACGAATTCAAGTGTTGATTTTAATCCTCTATCATAAAGAAATTTCCTACATTTGCTATTTAAAAATCCACCACCCCTATTCCTTTGAATATTCAATGATTAATGCTCAAAAAAAAATATTTTTAAATGCTTCAGTTACCTCCTTCTGGATTGTAAAGTTCTGGCTAAAGCAAACCTCTAAAATAAATTAATATCCATTCAAAGCAAGCATTACCATGATTGAATTCCTTCCAACGCCACATATCATTGCCAGCCTTCATCAATGGTAGACTTTTCTCTGCTATTTCTCTGAAATTTTCTTCTCAAAGATTTGTGAGATATATAAATATAACACTTGCCCTTCCAAGCATCCCTGCATAGGTGAAAGTTTCATTCCCACAGCTTCCCAAAACGGTTAATTAAAGGGCTACAGAGTAAAAACATGGCCATGGAAGCCTCGTGGTTAATTCATTGTTAAGTACACCAAAAACATGAAAATTTACTTCTTGAGACAATGATATTAAATTGAAAGAATGCTAATTTGATGATTATGAAATTTTAATGTAAATGTATGGAAGAGTTCTGTAATAAATTGATGTAATCGTAAAGGAAAAGTATAAAGTGATATATTATATCATATTTTATTGAGAAAATCACAACACAACATGATAATACGAGGGTCATCCGGAAAGTAGTACCCGTTCGTGAAATAAAGACACAAAAGTAAATATTAACAAACATAAAAAATTTTATTTGAAAGAGGATACTTTAAACTACTTCTCAACATGATCTCCAAGCAAATTAAGGCATTTGTCATAACGTGTGACAAGTTTCTGTATTCCTGCTGCATAGTCCTTCGCCGCCAGCTCATTGTGATACGCGAGGGACCCATCTTGCACAAATTTTTGCATAATGCAGATGGTGTTTAACAATTTCATGAACAATTGTTCGAGAAACATTGGGAAAATGCTCACAGATGTCATCAATTGTGACGCGCCGATCGTTCCTCACGAATTCGTCAACTGAGCTCACCAGTTGGTCTGTAATGACAGACGGTCTCTCCGAACGCTCATCGTCGTGTGTGTTCCCCCTCCCCATGTTGAAGTTGCGACACCACCGCCGAACAGACGACTCGTCCATTACATTGTCTCCATACACCACCTTTAATTGGCGATGAATATCACATGGGCGAACGTTTCTTGCATTGAGGAATTTAATCACTGCCCTCACTTCACAACTGGCGGCGTTCTCAATTTTTTAAACATTGTAAACAATCACAGAAACAACACAGGCAATGCTAGCGTCACGCAACTTGGCTCAGAGAAGGCAGACAAGCCACTGAAGCTATCTGACCTCGTCCAGCGGCTACTCGCGTCGTCAGCACTTCATGCGGCACGAACGGGTACTACTTTCCGGATGACCCTCGTATGTAGAGAATAACATTTTTATTGTGATATTAGTGATTATAATGGCATCTAGTTAATGTGAGGGAATTGATGCAAGCAACTTTTTAAATTTTCTATAGTACTCAGTGTTGTTCTGCACTTCAAATATTAGTTCTCATTTTTGTTCTCTTCAAGTGATAGATGTGAGTGTGATATTAGGGCACTTTAGTCAGTGTTTCCATTTCCATGGAACTTCATATGCTTCCTAAGGTTACTTTTATTATTAAATAATTTCAAACATTACACACTTAAAAGGCTTTTCAGCAGCATGTGTCAGAAGATGACAATCCAGGTAAACTTTGCGATTGAATGATTTCAGACAAAACTTACACTTTTAAGATCTCTAATTAGCGTGTGTCAACAAGTGCTTCTTCAGATTACTGTTTAGAGCAAATGATTTCGAGCACATATTACACTTGTATTTCCTCTCGCCAGTGTCTGTCAATATGTGTCTCCTTAGATCTCTATTTTCAGGAAATGCCTTTGAGCAAATTTTGCATCTGTGGAGCCTTTCATTAGTGTGTCTCAACATGTGACTCTAGATTTCTAAGGTAAGTAAATTCCTTTGAGCATATATCACACTTGTATGGTCTTACACTGACATGCATCTTCATATGCGCCTTCAGATTACCCTTGAGAGAAAATTCTTTAGAACATATATTACATTTGTGCCTCATTTCAGCAGCGTGTGTCAGGATGTGTTGTCTTAGACTTCTTTTCATTGAGAATACTCTTGAACATATATCACACTTATGCTGCCTTTCATCTGAATGTGTCAGCACATGATTCCCAAGGAGACGTTTCTCCTTAAAAGATTTTGCACAGACCTTTCATTTGTGTGATCTCTCCTTAGAATGTGTGAACAGGTATCTCTTTAAGATCCACCTTTGAGAAAAACTTTTCAAACATGTTCCACATTTAAATAGCCTTTCTTCAGGATGTGTTAATATGTGGCTTTTGAGTTGACTTAATCTTAAGAAGTTTCTGGTGCACTGTTGGCATTGATGATATTTCTCCAGAGAGCATTACTTTGATATGTCTTGCAATGTCATTTTTACACTTAAATACTTCCAAGCAAATATCACATATGAATTTTATCCTTTTCTTAAGCTGCACAGCAAATTGACAAGAGTGCAGTAGGTTACTTTCAGCATTTTTCCCAGTACCATCCTGCTTCTGGCCTCTCTCTAAATATTTTAAGAAAAAGATGATAATCAATGACTAGTTATAAACGAGTTTTTCATCACGAGTGGGGATATTCACGTTTCTGTACATAAATAATAATATTTAAACATATTTGTATACATTCTTATTGTATTAATGCATGTAGGTTTACAATCAAATGCTTAAGTCTGCCATCATACAAATTTATCAGCCTGTCTGTGTATCTTATCAACTGCAATAATGCTAAAATCTTAGGAAAAAGGCAGCTGTCATCACATAATGATAACCTTAATAGTTACTTCAATGAGACTTTCCCAGAATGTCCACTGAAAATACTTGTACTCACAACGAAAAGATAGACTCAATACTTGTTAGCCTCTATGTATACATTTTTTTAAGAAGTATATTGTCAGGAAATGGAATGACATTTGTGACAATTTATGTGAACAGATACTTTTTGCTCAATTCTATGGTTTTGTAAAATCATATCAAAGAGTAATTTTTAAATACTTTAGAAATTATTTCCTCTCGTTGATAATTTAAACTTTAACTGCCATTGAATGAAAACTATGACCCTTGTGCAAAATTTCACCCTATTGTTGACTACACATACACCTTTTTGTTCACTTAAAACAAGTAGGTATTAAAAGTCAAGACGGGATAGGGTTGATTAAAGTTGAGAAGGGATAATAATATTTCCTATGCTTTAAAAGAAAAGCAAGCAGGAAAAGAAAATAGCACATAGAGAAGGAAATTCTTTAACATAAAGAACAGAAAATTAAATTAAAAACTTAACATTATACTGCTTTCAACAAATGGAACAAAGTAAAACAACAATCACTGAAAAGGCTAAACTAAAAAAAGTAAAATGGGATCTATGAAAATGACAATACTTAGCGATGAATAATATCATGAGTTCAATCATGACCAATTAATTAATGAAAATAATGGTCAATTTAGTTATTGATGGTTTAATTCTCCTAACAACCAAGCCTTATATATAATTATGTGAAACCAATTATAAGCGCAGTATTATTAAGGGGTCATATCCTTATCCTGTGCCACATGATTTCCCAATTAAACATATGGGACACTTATTATATTGATTACTTTTTGTTTAGCAAAAAAAGATGAAAGGGAATTATTTAAAAAAAAGGGGTTTCCATGTTGTCTTGCATAAATTTTCCAAAACCTATAATTTTATAGGATATTTTTTTTTTCAAGAAAATATATTTTTGACAGGAACTTTAGGAAGGAAAAAAGAGCCATGCCTGCACTTTAAAAAAATGAAAAAATAATAATTAGGGAAGAAATTGTTCAAAAGGTCAAAATACAACTTTCATGCAGTTGCTATTAATCAAAAGAAAAAAATAAATCAATAACAATTAATAGGGCGACACATATGTCAGTGAACTTAGGGTTATGTTATTCACTACTTTTGGCTATGGCACATTTTATGGTGCATACAGATTGTTTTTCTATTAAATAACTGTAATTTTGGCCTGGCTTGCCAAGTCTTTTCTCTGGAACAGGGAAAGGGACCGGCTCCCTTACCCTGATGTGTGAATTTCACAATCAGACTTAGTACTGGGTGAAATCTACTGCTACCTAGCAAACAAACAAACTTTCATGTTGATTACAGTTTACAGATTGACCTCTTGACCACTTGGCTACATGTTTATATATGTTATATATATGTATGAATAGTTCCTGAGTTGTTCCTTTCTTTATTCTTTTTATCACCTCTACCTACAAATCATATTATTTGTTCTTTCCCTGACACACGAATTTATTATTTGTAGCCAGGTATTTGATGCATTCAGTGGGTGTGGTTAGGCTGGAATGCATTTAATTACAGGAGCACTTAGATCACTTTTTCTGAGATAATCAAGTAGTTGGGGCACTCAGATATGCACCATCTCTCAGTACTTACCTGTCTGCTACTTGCTTTTTAAAAGGTTTTGAAAGGTTTTCAATCACCTTAACAGAGAAGTGGTCATCAATAGATTGGTTGTGAGAATCAGGGTGATTAAGGATGGGATAGTTAAAGATAATGATGGTTTTGGTAGAACAGTATTGGTTATGATGGAGAGGGAAAGGGTGGTGTTTCATTGACTGATATACTAGACTAGACAGAAGTTACAGTAGAGTCAAATTTAATGTTTTTGTGGTGCAGGTGGTATAGAGTTGAAATTTGGTAGTAAGCAAGTCAAAGGGTTTGAGAAAATGGCAGCATGTGCTGTTAGGTTTGCCAACAGAGGCTTAGAAGAGACTGCTTGTGGGTGGACTTGAAGATTCAAATGTCCAGGAAATATTATGGGCATTTAAAATAGAAGGAGAATGTGGTATTAAAAGTTTAATTCATTTTTAAGTTCACAAAGTTTAGTTCAGTCAAGTTCGCAGATTGTTTCATTTTATGGTTTTTGGATAAAGAAATGATGATAAGGTAGGGGCTTTTCAGGCGGTTTGGTTTAGGAAGAGGAGTGTTTAAGGTTGAAGGTTTCAGAATTTTACTATTCAGCAGTTTTTCAGGTTACCCATTTTTTCTGTGACAATCAAGTAGCTGGTTGGTATATTTTTATTGGGGGGGAGTGTTCTTGTAGAAACAGATGCCACAGACAGAGTGAGAAGGAGATGAAGGATTTTGTATGTGATAGGTGGCTGCAGTTGAAATAAATTTATTGTTGTGAGTTGGTAAGTTTCATTCATACTGTGTTAAAATGATTTTTCCAGGCGTGAATGTTGATAGCTTTGAAAGATATATTCGATTCAGATGCACGTTACTTGAAAGATACTATGGAAAAAAAGGACATGACAGTATGGTTTGAGTATGTCTTTGATGACTAACCTATGTTCAAGTTTACCCATACATAGATTGGCATATGCAGGAGCTATAGGCATATGCATTCACTGCATTTTACAAAGACCCTTCAAAAAGTAAGGTATAGCATTGTTTTCCATGGAAGAACAATTTTTTTCTCAACTTGACAATCTATCATGTTTCTTATCCTTGTAAGCAGCTTTATAATACTACAGTCATACCTTTCTTTTACCATGTCTTAAAGCTGACTGAATATTGCTTCTTGCACTTCCTCGTCTGACTTGAATATCTGTCCTCCAAGGTGTTATAATGCAAGAGCTTCCGGGCGCTCTCCCTACTCTGCCACAAAGTGTGAGTCACAGTACTAATGTCAGAAAAGATTCCACAATACACGAGTGAGTGAGTTTTGCAAGGGTTAAGGCATCTTCCCATACCCAAGCAAGTGATTGATTGGTGGGCCACTGGCACAGAGGGAAACCTCTCGTAAGCCCTGATAGAGTATGAGTGCAGGCAACAAGCAAGGATCAATGCTGCTTAGTACATCCAAGATTGAGTTTATGATTATTTTGCTTTTATTGTTACCTGATGTGTAACTGATAGGAAATTGGTCCAGAGGGAGTCTCTTATAAGCCCTGATTGAATGTGATTATTTGAGAGTAGCAAGAATCAATGCTCTGTAGAACATCCGATCTATAGGGTGCATGATTATTTTTCTATTATCATCATTTTTATTTTATTTCACTACATGTGATTAGTGAGCCCTGATGCAGATGGAAACCTCTCATAAGCCCTGATAGTGTAAGTACATTTTAGAAGCAAGGATCAATGCTGCTTTATAAATTCAAGCTAGAGGGTTTGTTATTATTTTGTTTTCATTATTATACTATGTATGCCTCATGGGCTATTGATGCAGAGGGAATCTCTCATAAGCCCTGATTGAATGTGATTGCTTTATAATAGCAAGGTATAGTACATCTGAGCTAGAGGGTATATGATTATTTTTCATTTCTTATGATAAGCGCAGAGGAAAACCTCTCATAAGCCCTGGGAGAGTGGAAGTGCAAGGGACTAGCATTGTTTAATTCTGGATAGTACATCCAAGCTATATAGTGCATGAATAATTTTCATTTATTATTATACTAATGTTTATTTTATTACTTGTGTTTGAGTGCCAAAGACTAGCAAGTATCAATGCTATATAATCCAAGCTAGATACTAGGTGATTTATTTGCAGTCTTCAATTTCATTGTTCTAAGCATGTGTGGTATCTAATTATTTCAATTATTTTAATTTTTTTATTATATTTATTATTGGTTTTACTTTTAGATATTTATATATTTTTTAATTTGTATTGGTTTAATTGCTTGTACCTTCTCCAATTTCCCTCACCCATTTTTATTGATTTACGGCTTATATCCTCTCTAATTTCCCTGTTTGCCCATTTATAAGAGTATAGGTTAACGAGGGTTAACTCTTCCCATTATATTTGGAGGTTATTGGTTCTCTGAATTTATGGTAGCATATAAAATGAGGGTTTTAAGGATTATGCTAGGATATGGTAAGTCTGCAGAAGATAGGCAAAATTAGAGTACTACTTAGCAAGGTTAAGTTATTATCAAAGTAAGAAGGAAAGATCTATTCTAACCATTAGACACATGTTGAGTAAGATTATAGCTGACATAAAAAAGATCCAAGATAATTGAAAGGAAAAATGTGTAAAACCGTCAGTTAAAGAACTTAGGCCAACATGGTAACACAGTAAAGGAACTTGACTCAGATTAAGAAAGCTAAGACAAAGAAAATATCAAAGAAACTTGGAAAGAATATAAAGAGAACTGAATGGTTAAGAAATAAGGTCACCAAGTTTATACATAGAAAAAAAGACAGTGAGGAATATAGATAATGTCCAGGCATATCCAATGAAGACATGGGAAGGGCTTTAAAGCAGATTAAGTTAAATAAGGCAGTAGATGTAGACAATATGTTCACAGAATTACAAAAAGATTTTGGAAAATATGGGAGGAAGGGTATATGGACTGATTGATAGTAGATGTGAGGAGTAAATCTGGCCGGAAACTTTATTATTGAGAGGAATTTAAATTACAATCAGTATGTACCTATCTGTTTTTTGATTTCAATAGCTCATTTGATAGAGTGAATTAGGATTAACTAGTAAGTAAAATGCAGAAAATAGGAATAGATAGAATGGACAGGAGGCTAATCATTAACGTGTACATACCTCAGACTGGGAAGGGTTGAGTGAAGATCGGACAGTCTGGTTGGGCAGTGTTAAGAAGGGATGTAAGTCAGGGTTGTCCATTATTTGATAGATATTGACTGAGAATCAAAATTAATGAAACAAAGATTGTAAGAGAAGAAAACCTGCACTAGAAAATGAGGCATAAGAAAGGAGGGAGTTGACGACAGGGACATGGGGTAAAGATGAAAAGAAAAGACTTGTTAAAATTTTATATGGGACATTAGTAGAAGAGAATTGCAGGCTTTTGAAATGAGGTATATAAAAGAATAGAGAAAATGCAATTGAGCAAAAAGAAAACATATCAGGAAGTGCTAGGCATTGTGGGCAAGGGTATATGTTTGTCCAAGAAATTCTATGATGGCAGGAAAAATTAAAGGAAAGCCATATTGACTGGCAGTGAGAGGCTAAAAACTAATAGAAGGGAGAATATTAGTCAAACACGGAAAGGGCAGGAACAAGATAATAATTTTGGATTGGGTGAAGGGAAGAAGTACTCAGAGATGAAGGAGTACTTAATGTGAAGCATGCCTCTGGATTTTGTGTTGTAAGCAGTCCCAAAATATTTATTTGGTAGTTATGTCCATCCATAATCTACCTTAACCGGTAATTACCTAAACAAAATTATAGTGCATTTGAAGTAAGCACTAGTTCGTAAATTATACAGCCTTGGTTGATGGCTTCTTATTATCTGTTCAATAGGACTGAGGCCATAGAAATATTAAGTCTCAAGAGGCATTTTTGTTTTATTTTTTAAAGCAAGAGGTTTAAAATGTTTTTTACTGTGTAGAGTCATAATCAGTTATTTCTCTTGTATTTCTCTACAGAACAGGCTGACACAACTTCACAGCAAGTATTTCTTAATCTCTGCATGCATAAATCCTTTCATCCTAACCAATGCAAGTAAATTGTTTGAAGAAAAAAATTTAATTTTTTCTTTAAACATTTTTCATGGATATCCTAAAAATCTGTAATGTTTTTCTTTGATCTTGCATGATCATTTGGAAGATGCAGAAATAAATATGCCCTCTGAGGAGGAAGTGGACATTAAGAAAGTTTGTGATACTCTAATTCCTCAGATGAAAATAAGACTGGGAGGAGAGGTATTGCTGGAACAAGGTAAGGAGAGCTTAGGACTGTGCTGTCACTTCACTTTTACTTCTTTCTGGTGTAATACAATTATTGGTGGTTAACCCCAGCAGGACTTATAATGTAGTGTGGAAAAACTGGGTTAACTTTAAAATTGTTTTAAAAATAACTGAAATGCCATTTAAAATATTATGATTAATTGCAAGAAAGATGATAATATTATAACAAAAACATAAATTTGGAAATTATTTTGGTCCAAAATAAAAGTAAAACACTGCAAACAATGCATTTTCTCTCATTCTACCTGCTACTTCCCTTAGTCAAAATTTCAGTGCACTGGTAAATTAAATTTCTGCTTCTGTTACCATAGTCAATAAATTAGTCACTCAGACTCTAGATCTTTTATTTTTCTTGCTGTTTTCAAGTCTCTTCTTTTGTTTTACCTCACTATGCTGATTTTGGACTTTATCAGTTAAGAACTGTAAATGAAATGACCCAGAACAACCATTTTCCCTTTCAATATCTTATGTTTTCACCCAAGTAAGATATAAACATCATGTGAAAGATGTCAATGCCATTCATTTGTTGTTTTTATATGTCCATTAATTACAGTTAGATTATTTTCTTTGATTTTCCATGTCTATTATTTCTTCGTAATGCATTTACTTCTTTTGTTTGAAGCAACAGGAAAGGAATTATTTATTTATTTCTAATTGCCTCATATTATCATTTGAAATATTAGTTTCCTGCTGTACTAATTCATTTAATTTTCATTGGAATAAATGTCAAATTTCTTATCTAAGCACTTGTTAGAAATATGTACCTTTTTGAAAAATTAACATGGGAAATATTTTGTTCCAAATGTGATGTCTGTGCAATAGATTTAATGAAACATTAAGATAAGCAACAGATTTCATTCTCGGGATGTCCCCATATAGGTTGTTTTTCAGACAATAGTTTTGCCCATGTTTCAATGAGCATCTTCAGATTAAAGTGACCTGACCTGGTTCATTTCAACCTGAAGATGCTCATTGAAACAGGTGAAACTTGTCGGAAAAACAATCTACGTGGTAATATTCCGTGAAAGTCTTTTAACTGAACCCTGCAAAAATCTACCATCCCAAAATGAGAGTTAGTTCAGTGCCTTCTAATTTTACCTTTACCCTAAGGTCCTCATGAGATATGTTGGTATGGAAAAAATAAAAAATGGTCTTGGTCAACTTGACGATAAAATTTTGCCAAAAGATGATATTTTTCATTGGTAGTTGGTTAAAGTTTAAAAAAGTCATTAGATGAAACCAAATCAAAAGAAAGGAAAAATGATTTTTTAGAATAATTGAAGTTTTGAAGGTCATAAAACAGCGCTGCCTCACAATTGATCTTGTCTTTAAGTTATCAAGATAAGCTAAGACATGCAGGACACATTTTTATGCTGCAAAAATTCATGTTAAAATTTGATTAAATACTTTTTCATGAAATTAAAAAGAATTTTCATTGAATATCTTCTGAAAAATACATGTAGAGTAAATTACATTGCATTAAAATAAGTTGCCAAAATAATTTGCTACAAATTAATTCAGGAATTTGTATAATTTAGCCAAGAAAAATGTACAATTTATGTTACCAACATAATAAATTATTTATCGTAATAAACCGTAACAAAAGTACCATAATTAAAAGTAATTACTTGCACAAATTAATGTTTACTGCTGTATACTCTCATTTTCCTAGTCCTAATCCAGCATTTTTCTTAGTTATGTCATATCCATTGTTATTGATATATTTTCCTCATTACATTCAAAACAGAAGTATAAAATTTCCCTGATGTTTAGAAATCTTTTCACCGAGAAAAATGTGTATTGTCCCTGAAATGATATATTTCATTTTCTGTGTGCTAATTTTATTGTAAATGCTAAAGAAATGTTCTTCTAGTTCCTGTGATTGTGTATAAAATAATTGTTTCTTAAGGGTTTTAATCTAAGTAAACCCATGTATAATAGTTATATGAGAGAATTATACACCCTTTTAATTGATAATTTCCTTTATTGTTCTTTATTTGCAAGGAATAAACTGAATTCATTTCACTTCAAGTCTATGCTATATTCCTTTTTCTTTGCACAACAATAGCAGTTTAAGTCTAAACAATAGAATATTACCAAGCAAAATAACAGACTTTATATCTCTTGTTTATTGGGCAGATATTAAAGAAGCTGTGAGTGTCTTTTATTACCTACTTACTTACTGTACTTATAAAGGATAAGGTGCTCATTGTTTAAGTATGCTTGGTGAAATAAACAATCATGATAATAACAAGAAGGAAAAATTTTGCTGAAACATAAAGGAGGACCCAAAAGTAACTGAAATATGGCTGCAGTAGTTAGTGATAGCTGTTTCAGTGAAAAAATTTTTCTTTCATTTTGGCAAAAAAAATGATGTTGGATTATCAAGAGCCATACACTGCAGTGAAATTTTATTTCCTGTTGGGTAAATTGGCAGGAGAAACATTTGAAATGTTCCAGACTTGTTTTGGGAAAGCTGTTTTGAGCAAAACCAGTCTACAACATCATCAGTAGGCAAAAACTTTGACAAAATTAATGCCTTAATTCATGTAGACCATTAAAACCATTGATCAACCCTATGAGATGTCATGTGTCCTAGAGTTTCTATTCGGAGGATTTTATCTGAAGATTTGCATATAGAGATTTGCTTCCAAATTTGGCTCATACTACCCTCTCTTTTGTGCAGTTTTTGAAAAAAAATAACATGGCATCAATTGTCCATTCCCCCTGCATTCACTAGATTTGGCTTCCTGTAATGTCTTTAGGTTTCCTAGGCTCAAAAGAGCATAGTAAGGAAAGCACTTGACATGGAAGAAGGTAAAACCAAAGTTGCCTGAAGGCCTTATTCAGGTCAGCATTAGGTGATGAAAGATTCTATATTCCTGGGATTTCAGCACAGCTTAGATTTCTAACATACATACCTAGACTGATGAGTTTGTACAGGAAGAGACTAGACATATGATTGTATAAATTCATGCACACATACAGGGTTCGTCCAGAAAATATGTGTGCTGAGCTCAGGAAAAAAAATTTATCACACTTTTACATATCTTAAGCTAATATTCCTCAAAATAGGACCCTTGTGAGTCGATACACTTGTTCCAGCAGCGTTCCTATTCCTGGAACGCTCCCGCGAAGGCATCATCGGGAACCTCTCGAAGACACGTCGTTACGGCCTCTTTGACGGCGTCCAAAGTCCCGTATCGCGTTCCTTTCAAACTCCTCTTTATCTTCAGGAACAGAAAGTAGTCCGGTGGTGCCAAGTCCGGGCTGTAGGGCGGGTGCGGCAGCGTTGCCACGCCATGCTTGGCCAAGAAGTCCGACACGACAAGCGCGGTGTGAGACGGCGCATTGTCGTGATGCAGCCGCCAGATGTTTTTGCTCGCTGGCCGGACGCGGGCGACTCGTTTTCGAAGGCTGTCGAGCACTTGGACGTAAAATGCAGCATTTATAGTTTGTTGTTCAGGTACAAATTCGTAGTGGACGACTCCCCTTTTGTCAAAAAAGACAATGAGCATTGCCTTGATCTGAGATTTGCTCATGCGAGCTTTCTTTTGACGGGGTGATGATGGGGTGTGCCACTCCGCACTTTGTCTCTTCGACTCCGGGTCGTACTCAAAGATCCATGTCTCGTCACCTGAAACAACGTTCTCTAAAAAATGTGGATCATTTTTGCATTGATCCGCAAGTTGTGTCGCGATTTCCAAACGATTGAGTCTTTGATCATCACTGAGAACTTTCGGCACCAACTTTCGCCAAATCAAATTTTTCGCATCTGTAATTGGTGCCTAATAATCTCGTGCACTACTCATTATGGCACATTACACTGCTCTGCTATCATCCGAACACTAAGACAACGATCAGAGTTCAGTACATCGCGAACTTTTCGCACATTTTCGTCGGTGAGTGTTGTTGATAGGCATCCAGGCCGTGGTTCGTCGTCAACCTCTTCTCTGCCCTCCACGAACATCTTGTGCCACCGAAAGATCATGTTTCTGGACATGGCTGACTCCCCGTAAGCCTGGTTAATCATACCGACAGTTTCGGTAGATGATTTCCCAAGCTTTACCGCAAATTTGATGAAATAACGCTGCTCCAAAAACTTCGGCATCGCGTTCCGTGACGTGGGTCGAGCGTGGAGGTTCGCGTTAACAGGGCTCCTCACTACACCACAGCTCAGAGCTGACTGCCTTTTTCAGCATCGCTTGCCAACATACCCCCCTCCTTCGCAGCCCGTCAGAGTGATGCTGGACACGCCTGGAGCGGCGGGAAAAAATCAGTACATTTATTTTCCGGACGAACCCTGTATGTGATTGAATGTGAGCATGCATATCTATAATTATTTATTTACATTAATGAGTTTATCCAAACTGGTGAAAACAATTTTTTCATTAGAGATATTACCTTTTTAATAAATATCTACTTTACCTTATCCTTCAAATCTTTCAGATAAACACCAAAAACAAGATGATGTAAGGGAAGAAACTTCAGCCACTCAACAGCATGTGTGTGAAATTTGCAACAAGGTATTTGAACAAAGGGATCTTCTCAAAGAGCATGTAATGAATGTCCACCTTAACAAGGCGATTCAATTCAGATGTGATGTTTGTTTGGAGGTATTTAAGAGAAAAAATGATCTTGCAAGTCATGTCAAATTGGTGCATGCTCCTAAGAAGAAGCATCAATGTGAATTCTGCTTCAAAAACTTTCTACATTTAAGTAAACTTAAAAGTCACATGTCAACCCATACTGGGAAGAGGCCATTTCAATGTGCATTTTGTTTAAAATGTTTAGCTGGAAAGAGAGAATTACAAGGGCACATGTGGACACACACTGCAGAAAGGCCATACAAGTGCGCAATATGCGAGAAAACTTTTACCCATAATTGTAATCTAAAGACTCACATGTTGACTCACACTGGTGAAAGGCCACACACATGCCAGATATGTCAGAAAACATTTACCCAGACTTGTAGTCTAAAGACTCACATGTTGACACACTGGTGAAAAGCCACATTCATAGATTTATGCCATAAAAAATTGCTCAAAATGGTCAATTAAGGAATCACATGAGGACGCACACTGGTGAAAAGCGATACAAGTGCACATTATGTTCTAAAGGATACGGTAAGAGTAGTTATCTTAAGTCACATATGATGAAACACACTGCTATATGATATTTTTTCCTATTATTTATTAATTCAAAATCTTTCAAATTATTAATATATTCAAAATCATCAATCCATATACACACATTCAAAAATAATTCCAATATTCATACTGATGATAGACAATATATGTTTAATATATTTGTAAGAATTATAATGTAAAACCAGCCTTATCAATTATTGTCATTTTATATAAATTTCATTTACAACAGAAGATAATTTTTTAAGCTATACATAATAAGTTCCTTTATTACAATAAATTAATATTGACATCCATCCACATTATCTATATATTTATGCACATATGTATGAATATGTACATATACATAGATATATACTCATAGACATATATATATATATATATACACACACACACATACACAAGAAAGGAGGTGGCATAGATGGTGTGGGAAAGGCATGTGGCCTTGATGATGTAGGGAAGGCAGGTAGCCAAGTAAATGATGGTGCAGGAAATCTTTGGCACACGGGTCCAATTTTTAACAAGATATTAACAGTAGTATGATCTTTTAAGATTTCATGTCATGTGAGAGTACCTTGGGAAAGGGAGACAATTCAGATGTGATGTATATGTTTCTTTTATGCATTTGAGTGAAAAAGTGAGGATCCCGGTGAACTTAGAATCCACACGTTGACACATACTGGAGAAAGGCCACACATTAGATTTGCTCTTTATAGTCACTTTAAGAGGCAAATATTGACACACACTGATAAAAAGAAATAAAAGTAGAATATAATTTATAAAGCATTTGCATATAATGATGTTCTAAAGAATAATATGTTGACACATCAGTATAAATATGTGTACTAAACCACTTGCTACAAGAAGTTATCTAAAGGGCCACATGCTGACACGTGCAACATCTGTTCAAAAGCATTCAAACAGCAATGTTATCTAATTCCACACATGATGGGACACTCTGTGAAATGATAATATAAATGAATAATATATAATTAAAATCAGTCACTAAAATCCTAACTGGGGCTTTATGAACAGAAAAGTGCTGAGGAAACATAAAATTAAAGTGCATTAAAATGTTGGGTATTATTTGCTATTACCTATTTCATCCATAATATCCCATACACCCTGAAGAAACCAATGTAAAACATTAATAACAACTTTGTAACAAAGTGATATTTTTGTCCTGTTTTTAGTAATTTTTTAAAATAAAAAAATTACTGTTAAGGTGAAATCTGCATAAATTTGTGTATAGTTATAACATAATCTAAACAATTTCATCAAGTAAGAATTTAAATTTCATAATTTTTCACATGTTCATCTTCCAATTCATTATCTCAAACAATGATACCTTTCAATTTTTGGGTCTCATGAAACATGATTCAAATATAAGGCTTCCATGGCCATTTTTAATCTATACCATCTATTTGTTCATTATGCTGAGATTGTTTTTAATAAGTTCATTTCTGTGCTATCTACTAAGATCCGTTTCTAAAAGGGAAAACACTTGTGTCTCATGCCTTTTTGTCTCAAAATTTACTTGCTTTCAATTTCTTTGAGGATGAGATGAATATATTGCAGTTGGCTGTTCAAGAAAAAAGTTAAACTGTTTTGTTCACAGGAAATTTGGAGTCTGTTTGGCAGTTTGTTGATGAAAAATGAATTGTTTCATAATGCCTAAGAGAGTAGGATGAAACAAGTCATTTGTCTTGAATCACACAGCATTTTGTTTGGAAGAAGTAAAGGTATATTTACATAGGTGCTTATATGCCAATACTGGAATGCTGTGAAGGTATTCCCTGGTTCTTGGTGAATGATTCTGGGGATTATATTGATGATGTCATCTTTAAAAAAGGATTGGGATGCTCCTATCTGGTTCTGCACAAAAATAACGATTAGAACCCAGTTACATTCAGCTGAAGTTTTATTTAAGATGTTGAGGTATTTCAGTCTGGATAATCCTCTATTTTTGACTGGTAAAATTTCACTAATCTAGACATTTTGAGCTAGATTACCTTATATTTCTCAATCAAAATTTGGCTGCTTAGTGGATAAAAATGACTGGCTGAGAATATTATAGAAGTTGAACATTATAATAGTTTGAATGCATGGGTTTGGATATGAAGTACCTTTGCCAAACTAGAAGCATTTGACTTTGGTTTCTTTAATGCTGGACCACAGGCTTCCGAAACTTGCTTTATCTGCTGTTTGGATGCATGCTGTGGCAGACCTACAGGTACACACCCAAAACTGGTAGGACAGATTTTCTCTGGTGCAAAGGGAGTGGTGAAGGGGGGTTTGCCTGGCAGGGTAAGGTGAGGAGGCCTCTAAGCAACAGACCAACACTAACCTCAGTTGCCTGCGGGCTGTCGTTGGGTTAGGACACCATTTTCAGTGAAGCCAGTTTTTTGTCCATGTCGTAAAACAAAATGAATCAGAATTTAGAGCAATGTTATTCATGAAGTTTTGTGCGAAACTCGGGAAGACGGCAACTGAGACCTTTGATATGATCAAGCAGGCTTATGGGGACACTGCCTTAAGCCGTTCCTCAGTATTTGAGTGGCACAAGTTGTTTAAAGAGGGTAGGGAGCTCGTTGAAGACGACCATCGCTCCGGACAGCCATCGATGGCAAGAACCGACACAAATGTGGACAGAGTGAGGACACTGCTGAACACTGACCAACACTTAACCAGTGAAGAAATATCAGACTAGTTGGGTCTGTCTGCATCCAACACATTATTTCACAGGATTTGGCCATGCAGGTGAGTTTTCTCTTGAATTGGTTGAACCATTGCTGCTTTTCTTGTAAATGGCTTTCCGCAATTGCAGGACACACCTTCGGCAAAGATTTCCCATCCCTAATTCTTTGCAGAATACATTTTGCACCTTTTCTTATAATAAACTCATGCCCATTCAATGTTCAATGTGTTGCTTCACCTTAAATGGTTGATATTGAAGGAGTATAATCCCTGTACATTTAGTTAGTTTTCCATTAATTTCTTCAGGGATCAATGCATCCATATTGAGGAATTTTAGGGCTGCAAGAAATTTAAGTTTATTTATTTCAATAAGAAACATATCATTCATGTACTGCAACAATATGGGTGAACAAACTCCTTGAGAGAGTAAGTTGAAACTGTTCTTAGGACATGTATCCAGACAGAAATCTTAAATTTTTCTTCGAATATACCAATTATGGGCCAGGCACAGAACATTTCACCTTACCCACTTATATCATTTCATACTCTTAGGAGATTCTCTATCTTAATAAGGTCCATAAGCTAAATGCATTGCATATTTTCAGAGGAATTCCGAATATCAGACCTTCCACATTTTTATACGGGCTTTAAAGGTACATTAATTCCAAATTTCAGATTCTCATTACAGCTGAAAAAATATGACTGGGAGGCAGAGAATGAATTTACATTGGCATGTTTGTTCATAGGAAAATAATGGTGGTTAAATTTACAAATGAATAATAAAATGGTCAATGTTAACTTCAAACCATTCAAAGATATGTATTATATCACATTTTAAAATTTTTATAGCAGCAGGCATTTCTAACGTGGAAGGAATAATTTTGATGTGTATTTATTAAGGATGTCAATACAAGCACGTCATACTAGAATTATAATATATTTTGATTATCCTATAGCTACGACAGCTAATGCATCCACATATTTATGGTTATTTTTTAATTTTGACATTGTAAATAATACAGCAGTCAAACTTTTGACCCGAATCTTCTAAACAAATGAACAGCACATTAACGATATGATATATGCCTTTTCTGATGTCCTTTTAATATTAAATTATGTCTGTGGTACTGAAGTAGGTGACCCAATTGAGCCACCAATATAGAGGTAAGGACTCATGAAGCTTTGTAAATACTAGATTACACCTCGTTTTAAAAAAAAATTGAAAGAAGTTCATGAGAAATGAATCCTTATATTTCATATGTTGACCATTAATGGGGAAAACCATATAAATACAATGAATTTCCAAACATGATCATTCTGAAGCAATAATTGTAAGGTCATATGCATATCCATGCTAGGGGGAAGTCTGCACAATTGTGAGGTATTCAGGTGTTTGGAGTACCTAAAAGAGCATATGTCCAACCACCGAGGCAAATCCCATCAATGAATTTTTTTTAGAACGAACATATATTTTCAAAGTTGGTTCAATGACTGATGACTAAGGGTATTTTAGAGGGATATTTATGTTATCGTCATTTGCTACCTTATATCAAAAGGCGATTAAACAGATTTCAGACCGATATAAATAGTAGTTTGAACTTCACAGCCATTTGAGTATGGCATGTTTCTTAATTTTTCCTAAGATTGAAAAAGAGTAGCATTTTTCAGTAATTTGCGTATTTCTGGATTGGAGGATCCATCTATGACTACAATAACATATAGGTTTAGCAAACTTAAATGTGAGAAAACATCTGTTTTTGATGAGTAGCTACCAGGACACCTGTCACATGCGATTACCAAAGAAATCATTACAAAAGTCCAATCCTTGATTCTTGCTGATCAATAATCAAAAGTGCTTCAAGTAGCAGAGGCCATGCATTGAATGTGTCGACCAGAATAGTAATTAATATTTTAAATAAGTTGGCGATGATAAAATGTTCTCCCCAATGGATGCTGCGATTGCTCATGGCGGACCACAAGCTGATTTGGCCGACAACTTTGAAATATTGTATTCAGCAATTTAATCAAGATCTAAAGGTGTTCTTGTGTTCAGTTATCAATGTTGATAAAGGCTGGATTCATCCAGATTGTTTCTTGGGATTCAAGAGGCATCTATCTCATGAATTATTTAGAAATATGAAGAATGATCACTATCAAATACTACATAGAGTTATTGGAACGTTTCAATAAAAAATTGGAGACATGGCTTCATTTGGCAAAGAAGAAGGTGCTTTTTCACCGCAATAATGCACCAGCATATTCATCCGGAGTTGGTACTGCCAAACTGCATTAACTACATTAGGAAGTGTTGCAACATCCCCTGTATTTACCTGGAAAAAATGTTATTCAAACAAGGAAGTTATTGCTGAGACAGGTGTGTTTTGGAGAGTTAGGCAAATCTAATTTTTTGGAGGGGTCATACAAATGGCAAAATTGATGAGAGAACTGTATATTTCTTAAAGGGGACTATGTTGAAAAATAAAATAAATGTTTTTTTGAAAAAATAGTTTCCTTATTTCCAACCTGGGTACTTATTGAACCTCCCTCTTAGATGCCACCTTGAAAGTGTACTTGAATGTTAACCTGAGGCTGAATGCCAGTGAAGGGAGGTAAAAAGAAGAGGATTTATTTATATAAATAAACATGGATTAGGAATGAAAACTTAAAATACTTAGTTCTTTTATCCTTTGTTTTAAAAGAATACATGTGTATAAATTAAGGTAATAATTGCATCTCTGTTTTAATACTACATGCAGCAGCAAACTGCAATATATACAGTGTTGCATTCAAAAGTGGTTGGACTGATTTTCTCTGGCAGGAATGGAGGGGTGGAGGGGGGTCTGCCTGGCAGGGTAAGATGGAGGGGGCTCAAAGTAACAGACCAGCATAAACCTCATTCATTTGCCTGTGAGCCATCATTGAGTGAGGACACCATTTTTAGTGAAGCTAATTTTTGTCCACATCAAAAAAAATTGAATTTGAATTTAAAGCAACATTATTCTGTGAAGTTTTGTGCAAAACTTGGGAATATGGGTAACTATGACCTGCAATATGATCAAGCAGACTTATGGGGACACTGCCTTAAGCCATTCCACTGTATTTGAGTGGCACAAGATGTTTAAAGAGGGTGGGGAACACATTGAAGACCACCATCACTACGGACGGCTGTCAAATGCAAGAACTGAGATGAATGTGGACAGAGTGAGGACACTGCTAAACACAGATCAATGCTTAATCAGAACCAGTAAACAAATTGCAGACCAGTTGGGTCTGTCTGCATCCAACCTCCAATGCATTATTTCACAGGATTTGGCCATGTGCAAGGTGTGCGCCAAGATGGTGCTGAAAATTTTGCCATGGCATGCTTGTCATCAGAAAGCTCTGGGGCAACACCGCATTGCCACATTGTTGCACCGGCCCTATATCCCCCATCTGGCACCACCAGACTTCTTCTTCTTCCCCCTGATTAAAAGACAGCTCAAGAGATGACATTAAGACTCAATAGAGGCCCTTCAAGAGGCTTCTACAAGGGTCATCAATGCCATCCCCAAAGAAAATTTCCAGCGGGCGTAAGGGGAATGGGAGGAATGTTATACTAAGTGTGTAGCAGCTCAAGGAGCATACTTAGAAGATTATTAAGCTGATGTAAGTATATCTTCAATAAAATTCTTGTACAAAATCAGTCCTTCCACTTTTGGGTGCAACCTTGTCTATGCTATTGAAGATTTTGCCACTCCAGATAGATACAATTAATACTTAAATAAGCCAATAATTTGCAAACCTAAAAATTTAATTAGGTTTAAAATATGACCAAAAGAGAGAGAGCTAACCATTTTTATATGAATAAATATGCACGATAAGAGTGTATAAAATTACAATTAAGCTGCTTTTAAGCTTTAATAAATGCTTCTAGAGATTTGAGAGAATTTATCAAGGGCCATTTGGAAAACAGGCTTGCATACAAGGAAATATCGTTAAACTTGCTAAACTTTAGTCCAAGTGACTCAGTGACTGATGTTGAACAAAAATCAAAAAAGGTAATAAAATTCAATTAATATCAGAATATAAAAATTCCATCTGCCATTTTTGCAGTGGGGTTTTTTACACCACATATTTAAATTTTTATTTAACCTAGTTTAAAACTTTGTTTATTGTCAAATGATGAGGTCTCAGGCGTGATATGGTGGAAGCGTAACATATTAAACAAGTATGGCAATTTTCCACTAGATATTAGTGGAAAATTGCAATACCTGTGGTTTTAATTTGTTTATTGTGTCTCTTAGACTCCTTTTTCATGGTTACTCTGTTCAAAAACCAATTTTTAAGAATGAGAATGAGGATACTCATTTCCAACCCCTAGCTTTGGAATTTCCTCAACTGTTCTGACTAAGATGGAAAAGGTTTTTATAGCTGTTTACACTGGTGAATGTGTAAAATTATTATTCTAAAAAAGTAAGAATGCTTTTATCCTTAAGAAATGGTCAAGGGTTTGTTCCAGAACCATTTTTTAAAAAATGAGGTTTGGAGAAACAAATAGTCCTGCAGCAACATTTTTTAAATCATACACGTCTAAAAATTAAACTTTTTCAATTGGTAAAGCTTTCTAACAAAGTGTTCTAATTATGAGTTGACTCCGTGTGGCTTTTTCAATCTCTTTGGTTGCATTTACAATTAGATACATGAGAAGAGGTTTTAAATTAATGCATACATGTTTGTAAACCACTTTCAAAATGAACTTCACGACAATTCCTTGTGATATTTGGAAGTCACCTTTTTTCTTAATATGCATGCATAATTTTTAAGTCATTGCATTCATCCAGTATATTTGAGGAGTATCTTTGACAAAAACATTTTCTTGGGCTACAGCAAGAAAAGTTAAACCTTATGCTGCTATCAAATTTCAGTGATTTAGAGTTGATGAAAGAGGATGAAGTTGTTTCAATGATGGTGATAGAATTCAGTTACTTTAATGAGGAAAATCCTCATTAAGCTGAGAATTCTCCTGAGTGAATGAAAAGGCATGATAATAAGGGATAAGTATAAAGGTTCTCAGCTAAACACGAATGGTATTCCAATCAGATAAATATTTATTATTCTAGCCTGGGTGCAAGTGTGTTTAGTTTGCAAGCAGAGTTCCAAATGGTTCTGTCAAATAGAGTCTGTAATCAAATTGTGGCAGAACATGATTTCTGATTAAAATGAAGAACTTGAATTTATTTCTGTAATAAAATTCCTTATTATAGAGGGATTAATAGGAAATCCATATGAAGTTTATAAAAGTAGAGAGGGACTCATTTAATTTCAGCCAACCAAAACTTAGTTGCTGAATTTTCAACAGGGACCAAAATCCCTTGCAGATGACCTCCCAGAAGGATAGCCATCAAGTGCTAAAACACAGAAAAATACCAAAAAAGATACAAAACATCATGTATGACATTAAGCCACCAAAAGGGCATGAGATACCTTAGACCATTGGGATAGCAACAGAAAAGTTGCAAAATAACTTGCAGTAAGGAATATGGATGGGTAAACTCTGGGCAAGGTGAGTGCTGCATTTCTTAAAAGCCCTTTAAAAGCAATTTTCCCAGCAAAGTTTCGTAGATTCCAGAAGTTACCAACACATTTAACCTTGCCGCTCAGTGCCAAAGAAACCAAAGTGAAAAGCATATGTTTCAGCAAATTGCAAACATATCCAAACCCATGCATTTCAATGCCAGAATACCAACAATTTCATTTATATTTCCAACTAAGTGGCATTTCTCCAAAAGAAGCAAGAGTATTTGAGATGATTAAATTTGAAATGTTTGGATGAGTAAAACTTTCTTCAAAGACCCCTTATTTTGCTCCTTAAACAGTGTGATTTGGACTGAAATACCTTAAAGACTCCTTCTCTGGAAGGAAAATACCACAAATAGTAATAGCATTCCAATCTTTATTTTTATTTAGAAACAGATACTTTAAACTCTTAAATTCCCAAAGCACTGTCTCAAAGACAATGTCAGCATTGCAATTCCATTAATGATAACTTAGAACTAGGGAATTCCCTAGCAGCTTTTCAGCAATGAACCCTATGTAGATATACCTCAAATTCATTTGAACTAAATATTGTGCAATTGAAAATGGATTCCTAATAGATTTAACAATATTCAAATGATAGATAGCAAAATAAAATATTTCATAGCTGTTAACTTTTATTCAAATAAGTTACACAAAACAGGAGAATGTTGACACTTTTTGAAAAACTTGAAATAAATGTATAATGATGGTCCTTGGTAGTGATATAATTATTTGGAAGAGTGTATGATCATTCATTCATACATTGCCTCTGTAATTCTTGGGGGAAGGATTTGTATAATTCAAGCACTTTAGTTTCTTACTTTTGTCTAAGCCTTCCTGTATTCAATGATGATGCTTCGTTGTTAAAATTCTGACGAACATGTAACTCATTTATGTGGGCTTTCAAAAGTATATGGCTGTGAATAAGGCTCCAGTTGTGAACATGAGTCAATGATATTGAATATTATTTACATTGCTCACTGATCATTTTGCAGTGTGTAACTTCATGTGTGACTTGAGATTATTGTTCCGAATGAATGCTTTAGAACAGATCCCGCACTGGTATGGCTTCTCACCAGTGTGAGTCAACAAGTGTCTCTTTAGATTAACATTCTGAGCAAATGCTCTTGAGCATATCTCGCACTTGTGGCTCTTTTCACCTGTGTGTGTCAACAAGTGCCTTTTCAGATCAACATTCTGAGGAAATCCTTTAGAACAGATCATGCACTGGTATGGCTTCACACCAGTATGTGTCAACAAGTGAATCTTTAGATGACTCTTCTGAGCAAATTCTCTTGAGCACATCTCACACTTGTGCCTCTTTTCACCAGTGTGGGTCAACAAATGAATTTTTAGATTACTATTCCCAGCAAATCCTTTAGAACAGACCTCGCACTGGTATGGCTTCTCACCAGTGTGCGTCAACAAGTGTCTCTTCAGATTAAAACTCAGTGCAAATGCTCTTGAGCATATCTCACACTTGTGGCTCTTTTCTCCAGTGTGCGTCAACAAGTGCCGTTTTAGATCAATATTCTGAGCAAATGCTCTTGAGCATATCTCGCACTTGTGGCTCTTTTCACCTGTGTGTGACAACAAGTGCCTCTTTTCTCCAGTGTGCGTCAACAAGTGTGCCTTTAGACTACTATTCAGTGCAAAAGTTCTTGAACATATCTTGCACTTGTGTCTCCTTTCACCAGTGTGTGTCAACAAATGTGCCTTTAGACTACAATTCAGTGCAAAAGTTCTTGAGCATGTCTCACACTTGTGGCTCTTTTCTCCAGTGTGCGTCAACAAGTGCCGTTTTAGATCAATATTCTGAGCAAATGCTCTTGAGCATATCTCGCACTTGTGGCTCTTTTCACCTGTGTGTGACAACAAGTGCCTTTTTAGATCAACATTCTGAGTAAATCCTTTAGAACAGACCATGCACTGGTATGGCTTCTCACCAGTATGTGTCAACAAGTGCCTCTTTAGACTACTATTCATGGCAAATGCTTTTGAGCATAGATCACACTTGTGGATCTTTTCACCTGTGTGTGTCAACAAGTGTCTTTTCAGATAACTATTCTGTGTAAATGTTCTTGAGCATATTTCACATCTATGCGGTCTTTCTTCAGTATGGGTCAAAATGTGCCTCTTTAGATACTTCTTTTGAACAAAACCTTTCAAACATATTGCACATTTAAATTGTCTTTCTGCAGTATGTGATGACTTGTGGATTTTGAGTTTACTCAAAAATAGAAAGTTTTTGGTGCAGAATTCACATTGGTACTTCCCTTTCATCACATGCACCAAGGTGATGTTACTTGCAAGGTCATTTTTTCTCTCAAATGCCTTTGAGCAAGAGTCACAATTGAATTGTGTTGCCTTCCTAACATGCACATTCAAGACATGATCTTTGAGAAGGTCCCTTTGTGCAAATTCCTTGTAGCAAATTTGACAAGAATGCAATAAAATGCCTCCTGCATCCTTCCCTGCACCATCTTTTTTCTTGCAATTACCTGAAAGATTTGAAGAAAAGGAATCAATGAAAAATTATATACCTGCAATTAACAAGTTTGTTATCTCCAATTGGTGGTAAATAGACTTACATACATAAAAAATTATCAAGAAAAGGGTTCAATGCCATCATTCATTACATTTCCACAAATGTTTACTTAGCATGTACAAATGCCTTAGCATGCAAAATTAAATTTGTAAAAGGATTTTGAGAAGGAATAAGAATATTTCCTGTTTTAAAAGACTGGAATATGAGAAAAGACAAATGTATAAAGAAAGGAAATTCTTTTTCAAGGAAGTAGATATTTAAATGAAATTAACTCTGTATATCTGTTTTTCACCAAAAGCACTAAGTCCAACAATAGAAGTTAAAATACCAAAATTACAACATGTAAGATGGGAACTAAGAGAATGACTATCTTTATTGATTAATAAAATCATCAATTCATTCATGGACAAATTACTAATCAAGTAAAATGGTCAATTTAGTGAGTGAGAAAGTCATTCACCTAAAATAATTTATATTCAATACTAAATTTATTTATTACTTCTATTTAATTATGTGAAGCTACTATTAATATGGCAATCCCTGAATTTCAACTGACACATACGGTACCCTTAAAGTTACTTTTATTTAAGACTTTGATACAATTTATCTAAAAAAGACCTTTCAAATTTTCTGGCATAACTTTTCTTATAGTGGTCCTTTAGATTGCTAGAACTTTTAACAACAAATATATTTTACACAGGAAATTTAAGAAAGAAAATACAACCCTTACTTTAACTTTTCTGTTAATAAAACGTTTTAAGAACATATTTATCACTTAAAAACAAATTTTTTTAGGTTTATGGTCAGAAAACAAATTTTATGGTGCTTCTTTTAAACAAAAGAAAAGTATCAGTGAATAATATCTGACAATTCTTTTAGGTTTAAGATAAAATTATAATGAAACAAGTTATTATTACCAAATTTAAATGTCACAAAAAGTTATGCTGAACAGCTATTGCTAGCTGCTGGCAAGCTTTTCACAAGATCTATTGTGAGGCACTTCTGTGTCATGACTATTTCAAATGCTAGCATTAATTGTGCTTTAATAAAAAACAAGAATGAAAAAGTATAATCTTGTTTTAATGGGCAGATAATTCTGACTCAATTACATGGGCTACTAAAAGAATTCTAAAGAATAAATTATATTTACTGAAATATTCTTTTTCTTGATATTTTTTAAATTACATCACCTAGCAATGAAATAAATATAAGACCAATAAGAAAAATTACAACCTCAAAGTGACCAAGCTAAGTTTATATTTAACCATGCCAAAATAACTCATTAGGACCTTAGAATTAACAATATGTTAGTAGCTACTAAACCTACTTTTAGCTGCAATAATATCTATCACACAAACATTACAACAGTAGGGATAATATTTTTGATTTTTTGAGACTTCATGTTACATTATTTTGCTTTCTGGTAAATTATGATATAATGAACCATGGAAAGATTTGGACTAATTCCAGGCTGAAATATCTCTTGAATACAGGAAATGAAATAAAAAATATTAAGGTGCTAACTTTTTAAAAGGTAATTACTTCCCACCAGGACTTTGATAATGACTAGGGGGTTTTTCGCAAAACAAAACTAGAAACTAAATAAGCAAAGAGAATATATATAAAAATAAGAACGTAAGCCATTTCTATAAAAGGGCAATATATGAAACTATTGTTTTATTCACAAGAAAAAATTATATTATTAAGGAATTACAAACAAAACTAGGAGAATACTGAAACTGCAAATTTTGGATCTGTACAATTAATAAATAAATGGCATTGATAACTATGGCATGATAATAAGGCTCTTCTTAAACAAAAGGCTTCAGACTTTTTTTTATGGAAAATGGTGGTTTTTGTGTGAATGCAGTTATAGGGTCAGTATAATAGGTATCAGGACTGGCCTGCTGTAGCCTAAATAGAGCATTGGATAGGTAACTGACTTGTTGGCTTAGTAGAGGGTATCCCCAAAAATAATAAACGTTAGTTTAGTTGGCTCTGTGCATGTATTGAGAAAGATGGTGGATATTAGTTATGACTGATTTTTTTTGTTTTCATGCAAGCAATGAGTGTATAAAGGAGCAATGCTCTGATGTTCAGTTTAGCATTTAACTCAAGAAATTCATATTTGGAGACCTATAATTAATTAAAAAGGCTCATGCAGATGATGTCTTACCCCTGAGAAGTTTTTAAGTGGCAAAAAATGTTTAAGAAAGCGTGACAACTTGTTAAAGATAAGGGCCATGTAAGACACCTGATGAACACTCAATATGAAAATGAGGTATCAAAAATAAAACTGTTTTTCACTCTGCTATGCATTTAATAACCTCCCTTATTAGGAAAGAATCCAGACATTTGGGTGGAACCAAAATTAGCAAATTAATCAGGATCTTGTGTTAAGGGAGGTATGTTCAAAGTTGGTGGCAAAAGTCTTGAGCAGGGAACAAAAAAAGAAAGAATCTTCAGACATAATTTGCCATTTCAATGCTCTTATAAGCCCTGACCTGGCTCTAGTGTCCCTTTTCTTGTATTTGAAATAAAAAGGCTGATCAAAAGATATCAAATATACTCCATTCTAACAGTTCATGTACCGATGACAAATGCTGAAACAATATTCTAGATAATGATTTTCAGTGGACTTTTGATGAATAGCAGATAAACCAACAACATATATTGATGCAGGATGAACATATTTTCAATTTATTTAGGTAGCTATGAGGATAACATCATTGGCTTTTGATTTTTAGAGCCAACAATGATACTTATTGTAAGGATCCTGCTTAATTTTATACCCACAATCTCGAAAGAGAATAATTTAGAGTTAAATATTCAACACAAAAAAGTTGCAATACCGTTTAAACAAACTTTTCTACAAGTTAACACCATAGTAAATAAACCTAGAGTTAAATTGATCAATACACTAAAAGCTTGATGAGGGTAACTTCCAAACAGAGCAAGAATACTCAACAATTTCAATTACAATCTTGGCCAAAAGGGGAAAAGATCCTTAACTGTTAGTATGAAATGTAAAAAAAAACACCATGGAATATTTACGGTTCAACATATGTATCAGATTGGTACTTAAATTATTAAAGTTTGAAAACAAGAGATTACTTAGAAAATAACAACCTGAGGCAGTGAAATGAAATCTATTATATTCATTTTATTTTGTTTATTTTTAGGATTTTTGCCCTGCCAATGCCTGAGAGCATTTTATTTTGCAACATCTGTTGCAGTTGTTCTTGGGATCATAAACAAAAGGAAAGAGAGTAAGGCAATCAATTACTTAGAGGATGATCAGTTCAGGTATAGGAAGGGGAAAGGTACATTTGATGCCATTGCAGTAATAAGATTTTTAATCAAAAGGAATAAAGAATATGACCACGAGGTATAATGCCAAAAATAGGAATAGATTAGAGGGAAATGAGGCTAATCTGCAACCTGTTCATGTCCAAGACTGCTCAGTTGCAAGTAAGGAATGAGGAGTCCAGATGGGCAGTGTTAGAAAGAGGTGAAAGGCATGGTTCTCTATTATCACCGTTGTTGTTCAACATGTATGCAGAGGAAATGAATAAAGAGGCATGGGATGAACTGGAGGTAGGAATGATAGTGGGCGGGAAATTCATAAAATCAGTTAGGTTTGCTGATGAATAAGCTTTAGTTTGTCAGTAAGCCAATAGGCTGCAAGCATTGCTTAGCGAATTGGCAATTAAGTACAACAAGTATGGGATGAGAATCAATATTGATAAAATCAAGGATATGCAATTTTCTAGAATGAAAAAGGCTAAGCTTAACATTAAAATAGGATGGAAAAAACTAGAGCTGGAAAAACAGTTTATGTATATCAGTATTGATTGGACCAACACAGGAGAAGTAATAGGGACATAGGGATAAGAAATGCGTTAAGCGAAGGGATGTTGAGCAGGGACATAATGAGTGGACTCTTTTGGAAACTTTGATATTGGGGATAGTGATATACAGTGCAGAAACGTGGTCATTGAAGCAGGGGGATAGACAGTGACTGAAGGATTTTTACATGTGGATCTGGAGAAGAATGGAGAAGGTAAAATGGAAAGAGAAGAAAACAAATGAGGAAGTACTTGGTATAGTGGGCAAAGAAAGATGTTTGCTGGGAGATATCTTATGGAGGGAGGAAAAGTTGCTGAAGGGGTTATTAACTTGCAGCTGGATATTGAAGACTAATGGAGGGTATAATGTGAGGCAAATGAGGAAAGGGAAGTAACAGAATAGGGATGTTAGACTGGATTATGAGAGAAAGAAAGTACTCAGAGCTGAAGAAGGACCTGAAATAGAATAGTATGCTGTGTTTTGCTAGGGGTAACAAATAACTTAATTAGTATTTATGTCTATCCATAAACCTACCTTGTCTGGTAGATTAACTGATAATAATAATTTTGTTACAAATTTATTCTGATTTAAATATTTTCCCATCAGTTTTTGTAATTAGTCATAACATTGTATTTGACATTTAAGGTATTTCTAAAATATGCAAAATGCAAAAGGAAGACAACAGTCTCCAGCTCCCCTCACCTTGTGTCTTCAACTGTTCCAATGTAACTCCACCCATCTCCTGCAAAGTATCCTTATTACATTCTTCCTTATTATCTACTTCTTCATCAGAGGATAAATGCAATTCAAAATCTTCTAAATCATCCTGAAAAATACCAACATAACCAATTTAGATTGCATCCATGTAAAACACTAATAAAATGCCCAAGAAACTTTCAAACCTAATCTATAAGTTTATACAGGGTTTAAAATTTTACATTTCAATTTAAATTAATAATTTTAGCACGCATTTATACAGAACATTTGTCTTAATTGCTTCAAAAACATTAACATTATTCGTTGAACCTTCTAACATCAAATGAAATTGCCAGTGTTTCAATCCATGTTTAGAGAAGTTAAATTATAAAAGAGCTTACTGTTTAAAAATAAGTAAACCTTTGATATCCATGGATTAAAAATATAAAATGAAAATATTTAAATACTGTTAACAAGAAAATGCCTAATATTGTGACTAATAGTTTTGGCCCTCCAATTAAATGAAATAACATATGAAATGCAGAGAGTAGGTCTGGCAGCTTATTGTTCTCATAGCAATAAGATTCTTTAACAAACTATAAAATGTCATCACATTGTCTAATTGGAATCATGATCTTCTTCAAGAATACAACCTGGTCATTTTGAGCAATGACAGCCCCAATTGATCACCGAAAAACACTATCTAAAGCTCTCCTCATATATCATGATACTAATGCCAAGGATACCCATTCTTATCTATTATGACAGATGGTCAAAATTTCAAAATAATTTAATCAAGAACATAAATCTTGGCAGCTAATTTCTTCAAATTACTCTGGTACCTCAATCATTTGGTAGTCCTTCATTTTCTTAAACACAGAACATTTGATAGTGTTAATAGTTGAATTGCATGAACGTATTATTCAATAAAGTTATTAAAGATTTTTTTATACCAGTCCTCATTTAAAGAAGGATTTAGCCATGCAAAACCACATGGAAGGCAATTTCATCTCATAACATTACCTAAGTTTAAAAAGCAATGAACTCAGAATAAAACATAATGCATATTGTTATCAAAGAGCATTGGTTATAAAAGAAATGCATAATAGCTTTCTTTCCTTACCTGAACTTCAACTTCTTCACAGTTATCATCATCCATCAAATTCACATTAGTGTTGGCTGAACAATTGTCCTCTTCCTCAATTGATGACTTTTCCATTGACTGGTTAATATCTTTCATTAAACTTCTCAACACCATCAAATTTCTTCTTTTATCATTCACCAAATCAACACCATGGATCTCCGAATCCATCTGAAGGCTTGGGAGCACACACAGCTCCTTAATAAACATAAATAATCATAATCAACACCAAGATGTTTGATAGGTAAATATAAAGTTCACCTAAAAATAAGCCTTACATAGGCATTACTTAAAATTATAATATTCATAGGCATATCATAGAGAGAAAAGATAATATACTTTCCCTAGGTTACATTTTATTTCTGAATGAGAAATTTTGTGCATCATTAATGTTGCAGAGAAAAAGCAAATTTTGAATGGTACTTAGAAATTGTATGGCCATTTGTCAAATTATCTTAAAGGTTTTATATTAATCTATAACATTAATTAGAAGGGAATATAAGCAAAAATTGGATATTCAAAATGATTATAGACATATACGAATTTTTTCCAACATGATTTATCAATAATATAACTTTCAGGTTGAGATATTCACATCTAGGGTAAGGTCACTGTTTTCCTGTCATCCTAATTTGTCAAGGCATGGAAGTCATTTCCATGTGCAAAATATTAGTGAGCAGCTGAATTCTGAACCAACAGAAACTGGTCAATTGACGGCGGTTTATGTTGGTCGGCAATATGACAGTGCACACATTTATTAAAAAAATTTACTCACACCAAAGACTGAAATAGTTTTATCTGGAATATTTTATAGGTTAACATAAACAGAGTATGGTCTGCAGCTATGGCCTTCTGCAACATTTAAAAGAGCAGAACAGTTAAGAATGCAATTGAAATACATGAAAATTAATTAAAATAATTAAATATTCCTCCTAATTAAAAAGATTTCCATCAGGCAATTTTAGAGTGAAAGAAGTGCCTGTCATTTTATTTTATGCTTAGGACGTGGTCATTCAAAACTTTATTCCTGAGGAAGGGACCGCATTTTATATTTTTTGACCTAAGTGCTGAATGGGCTAAGAAAAAGTGTCAATAAGGCTATTACAACCAAAAGAAAATGAAACGAATCACATAAAAAACATTTATGATACTTTATGACATCTCCAATTAGCCTGACCATGTCACCTATTACTGTTCCTTCAAACTGAAAACTCTTAAAAAGACATTTTAATAGGGTTCTTTAATGCCAAACAAATATCTGTTCTATTTTGGGATATTCACGAGTTGTAAAAAGAAGCATTTACAATAACAGCACATATATCACCAAAATAATTTGGTTATTTTGGTGCCATTATGGTTATAATATTTCTTAAATACCTCAGAAGTCCCTTCTTGAATCTCCACGTTGTTGTCCATATCCCTATGTCTAGCTGGAACAGTTTCCTGCTGTTCAATTGCTATTTTATCCATGTCTACAATCGTCTGCAAAGTTAGTTAAATGGTGAAAAAACAGTAAAAATATATGATTTTAGGTATAATTATAAGGTATATGAGTTTTCTTAACATAAATGGAATTCAAATTTGATTAAAATTGCATTTGTTATTAAATTTTCATATTTACCTTGAGCATTAATTATTTTTTATGAATAATATCACTAGGTATCAAAAGAAAACCAATAAATGATGGAAACATATTTAAAATGAAAAATAAACTCTCATTAGATAATTGAAACTTTATAAATGAGAACTACAGATGAGATTAGATAAATTATATCAGGACTTTAGTTGACATGCATGAAAAAATCAGATAAATGTCGGACTGTACAGAATCATTGAACAAGAATTATTCTATATTATGAATTTAATCCAAATTACAATCACTATTCCATCAAATGGTTCCCGAAGATCAAGTTATTTATTTAAGAATTTAAATGAGTATTTACATCACTTAGATTATAAATGCCTTCTTCTTGCAATTTGCCTGAATTTCTTATGATGACTTGAAGATTGGCAATGTCCTAATCACTATCATTTAAGCAAATTTCAACTCTCTTTACCTTAAACTTCCACCACTAGGGTCTGATAACTTTTATACAAAACCTTCTGCAATGTCATACTACAGTAATTGTTTCATTTATTATTTTACTACTATATTTATTCATAGATATACCTTCTTGCATTGAAAAATACTTACAAATCACATGCAATAAAAACACATCCTCTGTATAATAAGCAATAATATAACATTATTGTCTTTTTGATTAGCAAGTTATTACATAGATGTGTATAATCTTTCAAGCCAAAAAAATTAGTGGTTTTCATAAATACCTATCTGTGCATCAAAGATTTAGTATAAAGTATTGTATTTTATAAGATGACCTACGGAAAACGTTTCTACTGTAAGTATCCGTGAGTTGAAAAAAGGAACATGAGCCATTACAGCACTATTATCACAGATTTAGTTTATTAATTACCTCAAGAGAAGTTCCTACCAGATTCTTAACATTTTGGTCCACATCTCCCTGGCTAGCTACAATTTCATTGGTCTCTTGGTCTTCAATATCCACTTCCTCTGTCTTCACTATAATGCCCTGAGTTCATTGAATAATTATTAAAAAGTAAAAATATGGAACTTCAGTTATTGATAGAAAAATATAGTAAACAAATTTCTAATATTAAGTAAAAATCAGTGTCACTGAAGTCTTTTCAGATGCAAATGAATAAGTATTTGGAAAATAACAAAAGCTTTGGATGAGCTTTGAAAATGTCAAACTGTTCCAATGTCTTCCTTACCTGAAGAGAATTTTCTTCATGATTATTCATAATGTGGTCTCCTATTTTAAGCCTAGCTGTCATTTCAACATTTTCCTGATCTTCATTATCTGAAGTTTCTCTTTTTACTGTGATCTGAACCTAATTGTTCAAAATATAAATATTGAAAAAGATTTAAAAAAGAGGATGAACATTGAAATTTAAATTTAAATTCTTGATAAACATTTTCCATTTCTTTTCTATGCATATATATTTCCTATGCATGAATGCAATTCAAAAATACACAGCAGTGCTTTTTTCTTAATATCTTATGGATATGATATGAGAGTATCAATGTTTTACCTGTGGGGAGATAATTTATATCTGAAGCATAGTAAGATATAACAGCAAAAGCAATCAATTAAGGATGTAATTTGAAAATGAAAAACCACAACACCTTTTAACAGATTACAGCATTAAAAATGAGAATTATAAGAGATAAGATACATAATATCAGACCATTATTGACATGCATTAAGGAATCAGAAAAATCTCAGTTTCTCTTTATTCACTGAATAAAAATTCTTCAATTTAATGGATTTATTCAAAATTGTTACCAAAATTCATTTCCATAGAATCCAGAGGATAAAGGTATCAATTTTAGAATTTCAATGAGTACTTACATTGTTTACACTGGGAATGCATCTTTCTCCTAAAATGCTTGATGCTCTAGTGACAACCCGCAAATTGGCTACTCCCACATCACTATCATTAGAGGCATCATTTGACTCTGTCTCTACCTTTAGATTCTTCTACAATAAACCAACAATGAAATTTATTAAAATTAATGTGACACGATTATTTGGAAATATATTTTCTTCAGTAGATATACCAGTAGTAACATCCTGGAAAAAATGATAAGCGAAATGCTGTAAAATGAAATTGAGCAGCCTACAATTATACAGCCTTTAGTAGATATTAATAACTATTTAAATAGGGTTATTGCAACTAGGGTTAATAGAAGCCTTAGTTTTTGAGTTTTAAAAATATTAATGAACAGTTCACAAAAAAATTCTTAATTATGTTATCTATTAAAATAGAAGATATTAATTGAAAAAATATATTAACTAATAAAATATATCAAAAGGATCAATCTATGTCCAACATTCCACTCAACACTTGTATTTTTTATCTTTTTAAAATTATGATGACTAGATGGTTAGGCTTCACAAAATAATTCCTACGAATTACCTTTAACATCACTAAATAAGTGCTATCAACGAGTTTATTGTGCTTTTACTTCATAGAGTTACAAATATTACAGGCAATTTCCTTAAAATTGAACGAGTTAATAAAATTACGAATAAAAATAATATTGTAGGTTAGTACTCCAAGATCTTATTTTAATACCAGATATCATCGTTTACACGGACATTTGTATATTATCATCCTTTTCGGTTTACTCACAATTTATGAAAACTGATTGCAAAAATGCATTTAATATTTTTACACCTTTAGTAAAATTCAACCCTAGTACACTGTTACTTGAGATTTCGCATTAAATATAGAATGAAATTGCTTTATGTGTTACCAGGAGCATAGTCAATTCCCAATTTTTATATAAACTCCAGTATTAGTCACGTGGTAATAAGACCGTAAGATTTACGTAAAATAGCGAGGACACTTATTAAAAATAAATATGTTCATTATTTAATTTAAGTTATTTCCGTTTACGCTTAACGTTATCCATAACATTCCTCATAACATTACAAAATACCAACCATAATTGGTTGGCCTCGACTCACCGTTCTAAAGACCGTTACTTCAAAGAGTTTCAAATATTATGCATAATTTTCCAGGAAATTGCTCATAACATTACAAAATACCAACCAAAATTGAACTCGACTCACCGTTTTGCGACGGAGTTTTCTCTCGTCATGTTTCTTTGTCCTTTGCCTGTTCAATAGATGGTGGTTTTCATGGCACTGCTGCTTAAACATGTAGAAATCCGTCAGCAGTTTAAAGCATTTATAGCAAAGCAACCACGGGTTGTTCCTTTCCCTCACTACCTATAATAACATGATTATCAAAGTATTAAACCTTAAACATTTGCTCTCAATGGGACTCGAATCATCATCTGAATAACGTAAAGGTTTTTTTAAGCTAAAAATGGGCATTGTCGCACATTTCGGGGTAAATTTACTATAAAAGCATCATTATCAATAATACGTAAACATAACACGGATATCTTACTTTCAATTCCAACAACTCTTCTATCGCTTCCCGAACCAATTTCTCAGCATCGTTGTTTTCATAAAAAATATTTGTGTACCGTCCACCACGACCAAGACATAATCTACACTTTAAACTTTCGTGTCGAGGCATCTTTGGAGCACTTCACACTGTCAACATTAACTTCGCCAAAAAATTACCTTTCAAAATGGCCGACTACATTTCGATGGGTCGTTCGTTATGAATCGATTACTGAGTGCGAGTTTAAGAATGGATTTCGTTTAATTTCGGCGCTAAGTGATCGCCATATTTAAATATTTTTCAATATTTTAAAATTATTTAAACTCTCACTTTAATAGATAGTGGCCATTCCTTTGAATTTATAACACTTTTGCACTACCAAGAAGTTTTTAAAAAATTACTTCTGTTTTGAAATGAGAGACATTATTTTCAACATTACCTTATCTGTGTATATTTTATTTTGTACCTAAACAAAAAATTTAATCCTCTTAAATTGATTTTATAATAACATAAATATGTTCTCGGGATAAATATTTCTTGGAAGAATAATGACTGGAAGTGACAATTGTGTAATTAAATTTTTTGGCATAAAATTCTGAAAATGAACTCTATGTGTTGGTATACTAAATACTTTGCAAATTATGAGAGGAACTCCAAAAATCGGACCTTCCACATTTTGATACGGGCATTTAAAGTGCATTAATTCCAAATTACAGTTTTTCTTTCCAACTATGACAAAATAACTGGGACTCAGGGGGAAAATTTACATTTGCATGTTTGGCAAAATGGTTGACAAATTTACAAATGAATATTAAAGTGATAAAGTATATATATAATTATAATCACATTTCTAAATTTTTCTAGCAGCAGTTGTGTCCAAACCTTGAAGGTATAATTTTGACTAGTATTTAAAAAGGATGTCAATAGAAGCACATTATACTAGAATTATAATATATTCTGACTACCGTATACCTACGACAGTTAATGCATCCCAATATTTATTGACATCGTAAATAATACAGCAATAAATCTTTTGACCTGAATCTTCGAAATAAATTATCAGCACATTAACGATATCATATTTAGCTTTTTCTGATAATCTTTCCACATGAAACGATTATTCTGTACAATGATAAAGTTGCAAGTTTTTTATGTGGCCTTTCAATATCATTTTTTTAATCAATTAATTGGTCTAATTAACTATGGCTCAGTTGACGTCTTCAATTAATACTTCTGCCTACATTAGTGTGCAATGATCTTGCGTCTAAAACTTTCAGAGTTTTTGTCTCTGTATTATATAGTGCCAGTGCTTATCTAGGACTTGGCCTTCTAGAAAAGGTTTTTCAAATGGATGAATAGAAATTTAATGAAAAATTATGAATGTGGATTTTATTTACTTTAAGTATGTTATGTAAAGGAATAATATTTAATGAATGAGGATCAAGGACTCAAGTAGTAGATATTAGGATTACATACAGAGAAACCTGGGTATTGATTTTTTTCACACACCTCTCTGGTCCCCCTTTACTGGTGACCTGAGCTGCCTGATCCTTAACAGGATACCAGATGTTGTCTTGGGGAACCAAAGGTGGGCCTAGGAAAAGATCCAGAAAAAAGAACCGTGCTTATATCACATAATGCTGTGTGTGGCTGCCCAATTATATGTGGCAGTTGCCCCCAACCCAGTTATTAGTACACTGATAGAGAAGATAGAAAACCTCTCTAAACAAGTGGCAGCGCACACCAAAGAGCATGGTATGCACTCACTGTCCCATTCCCTCAGCCAAGGCCGAACCTCCTACCTGGCTATCCAACCATGTTTTTGTCAGTGGCACCTCGTCCGGTGTCAATTCTTAATGGATATTGGTGCTGATATCTGTGTCTACCCAGTCACATGCTCCGTGAGCATAGAGGGAAGTCAGATCTTCAGCTTTACTTGCCAATGACACTGTCATCACCACATACAGAACTGCCACTCTCTCCCTTTCCCTTGGCCTCTGGCGAGAATTTTTGTTGAAGTTTGTCATCGCCAATGTGCCGCAGCCAATAATAAGGGCAGATTTTCTCTGCCATTTTGGTCTCCTTGTGGGTATTGCTCATTAACAATTAGTGGGCAATGCGATGACCCAATCGTTTAAGAGCGCCATTGCCTCTCCCAGCAACGGTCAAGTGTAAGTTATCTCTGGTGCCTCCAGTTATTCTCTCCTTTTGGACAAATTCCCTGACATTAAAAATCAATCACAAGCATCTGGGCAAGTCAAGCACTTCATGGTTGATTTTATAGACACCATCCCTGGCCCTCTGGTTTCATCTTGGCCCCACCATCTCGCAACAGATGAGCTTGCCTATGCCAATAAAGAATTTGAGCTGATGCTTCATATGGGTTCTGCTTGGAGGTCATCTAGCTCTTGGTCGTCTGCCTTACACCTGGTGCCAAAGAAGAGCACCAAGTTGAGCCCGTGTGGAAACTACCACTTGCTGAATTCCAGAACCATGCCTGATCATTACCCAGTACCGCTTATCATGTGTCTTGCACAGGGGTTATTTGGCTGTACCATTTTTGAAAATGGATTTAGTTTGTTCATTCCACCAATAGCTGTCAACCCTGCAGGTATTCCCAAAACTGCAACAATAATGCCTGTTGGCCTTTTTAAGTTTCCATTTATGACACTTGGCCTTCGAGACACTGTGCAGACCTTTCAGAGGTTCATAGTTGACATGTTAAAGGGATTCCCTTATGCATATGCATACATAGATGATATCCTTCTTGCATCACGTAATTCTGTAGAGCATGAGCAGCATCTGGCGACAATATTTAATTATTCTGTTATTAATCCCTCAAAGTCTGTGTTTGGTGTGAATGAGATACAGTTTCTAGGATGCATGGTAATGGAGGAAGGAACTTAACCACTCACTGAGAAGATTAATTTCTATGCATCATTTTCCCCTACCAGCTACCATACACCAGCTGTGGCAATTTTTAGGGCTAATAAATTATTACAACCATTATATCCCTTATGCCGTAAATAGCCAGGATCCCCTTAGCAACCTTCTGGCAGGTAAGGTTAACAGCAAGGACTCAATCAGCTAGACACCAGCATCTGAAACTTCATTCCTAGACTGCAAAGAGGATTTATTCAATACTGCCGTTTTAGCTCATCCAAACATGTCTTTCCTCTGACCCTTTTCACAGACTCTTTGGAGTTTTTGGTTGGTGTTGTCCTTCAACAACTCACTTTCATTGGATATCAGCCTCTTGGTTACTGGACCAAGAAACTGAGTGATGCCGAAAGGCATTATAGTGCTTATTACATGGAACTTTTAGCAGTATATAAGGCAGTGATCCAGTTCCGGCATATGGTGGAATGACAAATCTTCATCAACCATAAACCCCTTTCTTTTGCATTTTCCCAGAGGCAGTAGAAGTGTTCTTCTTGGTAGTTTAGGCATTTAGAGTTAACAAGCCTATTTACCACAGACATCATGTAAATAGCAGGTAAAGATAATATTGTAGCAGACACCATGTCTGGCATTCAAAGCATTTCTGCCCTTATAGATTACTCTGCACTAGCTGCCTCTAAGGAGTCTGATCATGACCTTGTCAATCCTCTTCAGAATTCCTCATTAATTCTGAAAAAAGTTTCTTTTCCTGGTTCATTAAATCCTCCTATATGTGATATGTCCACTTCCTTAGCCAGGCCAGTGTTCACCGAGCCTTTCCATAAACAGGTATTCCTCAGCATGCATGGATTATTACACCCTGGCATTTGACAGACAACCAACCTAGTAGCAGCTGGGCACTTTGTTTGACCTTCCTTGTGGAGAGACTGCCAAACACGCTCATGTTTACAAAGGAGGAGTAAAATCACCAGACATGTTTTGTCCCCAATTGGTGCTTTTCCCATTGCCAGTGACAAACAGATGCATATCCACATAGATTTTGTTGACCTCTTCCAGGCAGCCATGGTTTTTGCTACATAATGACATGTATTGACCACTTCAGCCAGTGGCCTGAAACTTTCCCAATTCAAGACATCACTGCAGAAACTGCCATAAGGTCCTTTTTCAGGAGTGGATTTTATGTTTTGGAACTCTTATTTGCATCACCACTGACCAGGGGCGGCAATGTCAAAGCAACTTTTTCCGGCAGCTGATGCAAGCAAAGCACCTGCAGACCTATCACCCTGCATCCAATAAGATGGTGGAACACCTTCCCTACCAGTTGAAGGCAGCTATCCATCGCTATGGTGGTAACCAATGGACCAATGCCCTGCCCATGGTTCTCATGGGTCTAAGGTCAACATTTAAAGAAGATATTTTGGCAATGCCTGCAGAGGTAATTAATTACCAAACACTTCGGCTTCCTGGAGAATTCTTTTCCCCTTCCACAAGTGCTATTGCTGCTACTGAAGATTATGTCACCACCCTGTGGTAGGGCCTTTGCCAACTCTAGCCACTGCCAGTCTCCTGACATGGAGCTTGCAACATTTTCATGTTTAAAGACCTGGAAACTCTTTCCCATGTATTTTAGAGAAATGATAGGCTCCATCCATTGTTGGTTCCTCCTTATGATGGGCCATTTTGAGTAATCCAGCATGATTCCAAGCCATTCAATCTGAAAATCCAGGGCAGAGAGGTATCTGTGGCAATTGACCATGTCAAACCAGAATATGTCATTAATGATGACGTTTCTTGTGCCCAGTTAGATGAAACTCCATGATTACTGCCATATTGCCCTGCTGTTACCACACTTAGGGCAACCAATCCTACCATTCCTCAGCAGTCTCCCGTATTACCACAACCTAGACAATCACAGAGAAGAGTGCATTTTCCCAAACATTTAACTTATTATGGGACTTAGGGTCATTTAAATTTCATTCCCTCTCCTGTAAGTTATCTGATGTTACTTTGTAGTTTCTGCTGTGTTATTGCATAACAGTATTTGTTTTTTTATGTGCTATTACGTACCTGGCATTTGTTAAATATTTTTTTTGTGTGTTTTACAATCACTTTGTGAAGTGCCAATTACAATTTCCCTCTCTTTGCAAGAGTATCCTTTGCATTTGCCAAGGGAGGTCATGTGGTGGTCCATTTGTTTGTGCAGTTCAGCAGTGTGCCATGAGGTGTCACCCTAGGCACAATCCACAGGGAGGAACTTTGACCCACACTGACCCAGTCACATCTCAACCCCAGCTAAGCATTTATCTCTCTTGTGCCCATTACACCCTTGGCATATATACTACCTGGATCAAAAAGTTCCCGGAATAACCACCGTGTGGCGCTCCCATCGTACCGATTTGAGTTCTGTTTTTTTGTTAAATTGGTACATCTGTTGTTGATATTCCCTTTAAATCTTAGTGTCATAACTTGACATTTGCAAAAGTTACGTAGCCAAGAGTACATCTATCTCTGCGTGTGTTGGCGATTTTTTACAATTGCAGAAATGGATTTAAATTTGCAACAACGAACTTGTATTAAATTTTGCGTAAAAAACGGATTTAGTGGCGCACGGACGTTGGAAATGTTGGAAAAGTGTTTCGGCAACGATTCTCTAAAAAAACGGTCGTTTACCAGTGGCACGAGCGGTTCAGAAGTGGTCGTGAGTCAATCGAAGATGATGAACGCAGTGGCAGACCATGGACATCGAAAGTCGGTGAAAAAATTGATAAAGTAAAAGAAATGTTGGTCAATAACCGCAAATTAACCATCAGAGAAATAGCGGAGGACTTGAACATTGCCTATGGATCCGCCCAAGACATTGTGGTTAATGATTTGGGTTTCCGTCGTGTAGCAGCAAAGTTGGTGCCAAAAGACCTCAATTTCATGCAAAAAAGAGACCGAGTTGACGTCGCAAAAGCCATGATTTGCGAGGCTGAATCCGATCCCACATTCATCAAAAGGATCATTACTGGAGACGAGACGTGGGTTTATGCAAACGACATGCAATCCAGACATCAGGCAAGTGAATGGCGTTCACCAATTGAGCCGAGACCAAAAAAACCACGTCGTTTTCAGTCAAAAAAGAAGGCAATGCTGACGGTTTTCATGGATTACAACGGTGTAGTGCATCATGAATTTTTGCCAGAAGGCCAGAGTGTAAACAAAGAGTATTATTTGGGCGTTATGAGACGTTTGCGTGAAGCAATTCGCCGAAAGAGACCAGAAATGTGGGCAGAAAACTCGTGGATTTTGCACCATGATAACGCACCGTCGCACAGTGCTATCATTATTCGTAATTTTTTGACGAAAAATGCAACAAATACCATCCAACAGCCACCGAATTCACCTGATTTGGCTCCCTGTGACTTCTTTCTGTTCAATCGAGTTAAAAAACCATTACGGGGAACGCGTTTTAGCAGCCGAGAGGAAGTAATGGAAAAATCGCAGGAAGCACTGATGGACATACCGAAAACCGACCGTAACTTTTGCAAATGTCAAGTTATGACACTAAGATTTAAAGAGAATATCAACAACAGATGTACCAATTTAACAAAAAAACAGAACTCAAATCGGAACGATGGGAGCGCCACACGGTGGTTATTCCGGGAACTTTTCGATCAAGGTAGTATTACTGTGTTGACCTTGGTCTTTTACCCAAAGAACTGAAATTAAATCTGCTGTTCACTCAAACTCTTTAAATGTGCATTATTAGTATTTCCTAGCACCACCTGTACCAAAATCATTTCCAGCACTCACACACTGTGTAAGGCTTGGTAATGGTTTAACTCTAACATTAATTACTTAACCAACCTCCCTGTTGCTTACTGCATTATACGGAAGAAGTAGTGTGTTGAGCGAAGAAACAAGGGTGGAAAAAGGCAAGGAAGGCATATGGTTGATGACACCTCATGCAAGATTAGGCATTCAGTACTTCTTTGGAATCTGTTAATCATATAGATTGACCAGCAACAGTTGAGAAGGAAAACAGCTCTACTGCAACCGCTCAAATGAGTTTATCATCATGCCTTTATTGAATTCTAAAGTGTGTATGTTTTGCATTAGTTTCCAAGGGAGTACAAGAGAGACTGATAAGGAATGAATTATCTCTAAAAATATTAACAGCAGTGCTGTGTATGATGGAGATTGCTTTATCATTGTCAATGACCAAATCGACCCTTCTAGCAAATGCTTTGATGCTTTATTAAAATATGTAGATTTGTCAAAGGTCAAATAAATTCCAAAAGTTGACTGCACTTTGACTGGCAATGGAGAAATTTTCAATTTGGGGAGTGTGAATTTTTAAGTTTGCATTATTTGCCATCTGTGCTTTGAAACCAGTGATATTTAAGGATTCAATTTGCTATTTCAATTTGAAATATCTCCCTAAACCTGACTTTTTCTTAAATCTATAATTTATTTTCATTAAATGTTACCCATAAGGACTGCAGTTGCTATTGTTCTCGTTACTGTAGTGGTTAGTAGAATTTAAACTGTTCCATTAATATTTTTAGTCATATGGAAATGTTTAGAAAAAACTGCATGTGAAATGTTTTTCTTTTTTCTTACAGGACCCTTTGGAAGATTACAAATTATGATTCCTTCCTGGATGCATGTGTGTTTAGTTTGAAAGGCAAGTTCCAAATTTTTCTCTCAAATAGTTTTTTTAAACATATTGTCCGAGTACATGTTCTTTGTGTTTCTGATTAAAATGGGGAAACTTGAATTTCTTGCAGTAGTGAAATTCTTCTTTTTAAATGAATTAATTCCTTAGGAAATTCACTTGAAGTTTATAAATGTTTAGGGAGACTCATTCAATTTCATCTGATAAAAACTGAGATGCTGAAATTTAACAGGGTTCTAATATCCCTTCAAGATGACCCACAAGAAGGAGAGCCATCAAGTGCTACAATACAGAACAATATCAAAAAATAAACAAAATATCAGGTACGACATTAGACGATTAAAGGGGCATGAGATACCTAAGACCATGAAGATAGCAAAAGTAAAGTTGCAAAATAACTTGCACTAAGAAATATGGATGGGTAAGCTCTAGGCAAGGTGAGTGCTGCATTTGTTAAAAGCCCTTTGAAAGAAATTTCCCAAACAATGTTTTGACAGATTCCAGATGTTACCGATACATTATCAGGTGGCTTAGTGCCAAAGTAACCAGAGTGGAACACAAATGGTTTAATAACAGGGTGTTTGGGTTAAACAAGTTTTAAATGTTTTGAAAAGAAAAATTTCTCTCCTTAAACCATTTGCTTTGGACTGAAATATCTCAACGCCTCCTTATCCAGAAGGAAAGTTCCACAGAAAGTACCTGCATTCTAATCTATTTTCTTATAGAAACATATATTCACAAATCCTAACATCCTGTCCCACTTGCCCAAAGACATAATATGATTAGGCAAAGTAGAAATACAACTAAACCAATACATTTAATACCCAAAGTATAAATAACTTCATTTATAATCCCAATTGAGTCACATTTCTTCAATAGCAGTGGAAGTGTTAAGGATAATCAAGTTGGAAATGTTTAGATGAGAAAAGCTTTCACTATTGACCCCTCAATTCACCTAAATACATAAATATAAGGTACTTTGGACTGAAATACCTCAATACCTCATTATCCAGAAGGATCATTTCACAGAAAGTAGCAAACTTCTTATCTCTATTTTTGTATAGAAACATACTCCTAACTCCTTAAATCCTAATTTACTCTTCCCAAGAAAATGTTAAGGATATAATCCTCATAATGTTCACCAAGAGTTGGGGAATACCCTTGCAGCATTTCAGCATTGACATATAAAGGCAGATATATAGATATCTCAACCCTAATTAAATGCTGTGCAATTGAAGATGGATCTCTTTAGTATCTTCTTTCTTTCAATGAAGTCATGTAACACTTTGTTTTGCATCACATCAGGGTTGTTGATGAACTGCCAAACTTGAGAGCACTCTGAATGAAAAATCCACTTTCACTGATAAGCCAAAGTAAAAAATATATTCTTATAATGTCCTACACTATTCCTCTTCCATATAAAAAACATATCTTAATATTTATGCACAGTTATAGCAGCCTTAAATTTGATTCATATATAGGTCATCAAATTATTGGAACATAATAAGCCATTGTTGCTATACTAAAAAATATTCAAATGAATGATAGTCAAATAAAAATTTTCATAACAGTTAATTTTTATTCAAAGAAGTTACACAGAACAGGAGAATGATGTCACTTTTTACAAAGTTAAAATTATTGCATTGATGGCCCTTGGTAGTAATATAAGTATTTGGAAGAGTTAACTCCTTAATGACATTCAGTTCCTCTCTTGCCCCTCCCAACTTTTGTCCATTAACTTCTCTTAGTGCCCTTTATGTCAACACCTTTCCCCCTCCTCCTCCCCACAAAGAGTGAGCTGCCTGCACATTTGGCATTCCATTGGTTTTCCCTGCCTTTCTCTACATGACAAACCCCCCCTTCCCCCGGCTCTTTCCTCCCCTGCCTACCCTTTTTGTAGCTTGATATATATATTCCTTCCTTCTGTACTTTTCCTCACCTAATGATAGTGTTTCAAAACCATGGTTGAAAAAGTTTTAAATGTGGAGATTTGCAATAAACCTTTTATAATTGCTATACTTAATAATATTCAAATGAATGACAGTCAAAAGAAATTTTTCATAACTGGAAATTTTTAATCAAAAAAACTACACAAAACCGGAGAATGATGTCACATTTTTACCAGCTTGAAATTAATGTACTATATTGATCTTTGGTAATGATGAATATTTGGAAGTTTATGAGCGCAAATAATCCATATCAACTAAATTATGCATGTCATTCATACATTGCCTCTACTTCTTGGGAGAAGGATTTGTTTAATTAGAGCACTTTACTTTTTTACTTGGTTCTAAGCCTGCCTTTATTCAATGATGATGCTTTTTTGTTAAAATTCTGAAAAACATGTAACCCATTTATGTGGGGTTTCAAAAGTATGTGGCTGTGAATAAGATATAAGTTATGAGGATGAGTGAATTTCATTGAATATGATTTACACTGCTCCCTGATCATTTTGCGGTGTGTGACTTGAGTTTTTTGTTCTGAATGAATGCTTTAGAATAGATGTTTCACCTGTGTGGTTTTTTTCCAGTGTGTGTGATCATGTGCCTTTTCAGATTACCTTTCTTAGCGAATGCTCTTGAGCATATGTTGCACTTGTGGCTCTTTTCCCCAGTGTGTGTCAACAAGTGAATTTTTATACTACTGCTCCAAGTAAATCCTTTAGAACAGATCGCGCACTGGTATGACTTCTCACCAGTATGTTTCTAAAGATGCACAGGTGCATCTTTAGATTACTATTCCAAGCAAATGCTCTTGAGCATATCTTGCACTTGTGGCTCATTTCTCCAGTGTGCGTCAATAAGTGCCTTTTTAGATTACTATTCTGAGTAAATGCTCTTGAGCATATTTCACATCTATGCGGTCTTTCTTCAGTGTGTGTCAAAATGTGCCTCATTAGATGCTTCTTTTGAACAAAACCTTTCAAACATATTGCACATTTAAATGGTCTTTCTGCAGTATGTGATGACTTGTGGATTTTGCGTTTACTCAAAAATAGGAAGTTTTTGGTGCAGAATTCACGTTGGTACTTCCTTTTCTCCACGTGCACCAAGTTGATGTGATTTGCAAGGTCATTTTTTCTCTCAAATGCCTTTGAGCAAGAGTCACAATTGAATTGTGTTGCCTTCCTCACATGCACCTCCAAGACATGATCTTTGAGAAGGTTCCTTTGTGCAAATTCCTTGTAGCAAATTTGACAAGAATGCAATAAAATGCCTCCTGCATCCTTCCCTGCACCATCTTGTTTCTTGTAATTATCTGAAAGATTTGAAGAAAAGGAATTGTATCAATGAAAAATTATATACCTGCAATGAATAAGTTTGTTATCTCCAGATGATATTTAAACATTTATGTTCTCACAGTATAATTGTACTTTAGCATGTATGCTCATTTCAGATGGTTTTCATTGTGCCATCTTCAATTAAGCTAAATTCTGAGAAGGAATAGGAATATTTCCTGTTTTAAAAGAATAGAATATGAGAAAAGACTACTAAAGAAAATAAATTCATTTCCTGGGGAATAGAAAATTAAATGAAATTAAGACTGTTTGGTTGTTTTTTACCAAAAGCATACAGTCCAACAATATAAGTTAAAATAACAAAATTAAAAAATGTAAGATGGGGACTACGAGAATCACAATATTTATTGATTAATAAAATCAACAAATAAATTCATGGACAATTTACTATTCAGGTCAAATGGTCAATTTAGTGAGTGATAAAGTCATTCACCTCAAATAATTTATGTTAAATACTAAGTTTATTTATTACTTCTATTTAATTATGTGAAACTACTATTAGTATGGCAATGCCTGCTTTCCAACTGACATATACAGTGCCCTTCAAATTACTTTAACTTATAATTTTGATACAATTTATCTAAAAAAACCTTTCACATTTTCTGGCATAACTTTTCCTATAGCGGTCCATTAGATTGCTAGGACCTTTAACGGCAAATATATTTTAAATGGGAAATTGAAGAAAGAAAATAAAACCCCTACTTTAACTTTTCCGTCAATAAAACAATTTAAAAATATTTATCACTTAAAAAAGAATTTTTTTTCCAGGTATATGGTCAGAAAACAAATTTTATGTTGCTTCTTTTAAACAAAAGAAAATATCAGTGTATAATATGTGACAATTCTTTTGGGTTTCAGAGAAAACTATAATGAAACAAGTTTTTATTACCAAATTTAAGTATCACAAAGAGTTATGCTGAACAGCTATTGCTAGCTGCTTGCTAGCTTTTGGCAAGATCAATTGTGAGGCACTTCTGTGTCATGACTATTCTAAATGCCAGAATCAACTGTGCTTTAATAAAAAAAAGATTTAAATAGTATGATCTTGCTTAAATCATGGACAGATAAGTCTGAGTCCATTACATGTTCTAAAAAAATTCTAAAGGAAAAATTACATTACCTATAATATTCTTTTTCTTGATATTTTTAATATTTCACCACCTAGCAATAAAATAAATATAGGATCAATTCTCAAATTACAACCTCAAACTGACAAAGCTAAGTGTACAACTGAGCTTGTTAAAGCAAAAGTTAAGACAATGACAAAATAAATCATTATGACCTTGGAAATAATAATATGTCAGTAGCAACTAAATCTACTTTTAGCTGCAATAATATCTATCATATATATTATCATAGTAGGGATAATATTTTTGATTTTTTGTGACTTCATGTTACATTATTATTTGGCTTTCTGGTTCAATTATGAAATTGGGAATTATGGAAAGATTTGGACTAATTCCGGGCTGAAATATCTCTTGAATTCAAGAAATGAAATATAATATATTAAGGTACTAACTTTTTAAAAGGTAATTCTTTCTCACAAGGACTTTGATAAGGACTAAGATGTGAATTCTTCAAAAAAAAACTAGATAAACTAAATAAGAGGATATATAAAATTAAGAATGTAAGCCATTTCGTGAAAGGACAGTATCTTAAGCTATGGTTTTATACACAAGAAGAAATTGCATTATTATTGAATTATGAACAAAACTAAGGAAATACTGAAACTTCAAATTTTGGATCTATATAATTAATAAATAAATGGCATTGAAAACTATGGCATTATAATAAGGCTCTTCTTGAAAAAAAGGCTTCAGACTTCTTTTATGGAAAATGGGGAATTTTTCGTGTGAATGCACTTACAGGGTCAGTAAAATAGGTATCAGGACTTGATTGCTGTAGCCCAAATAGAGCAGTGGATAGGTGTCTGACTTGTAGGCTTAGTAGAGGATATTTCCAAAAATTATAAATATTAGTTTATTTGGCTCTGTGCATGTATTGAGAAAGATGGTGGATATTAGTTATGACTGACTTTTTTGTGTTGTCATGCAAGCAATGAGTGTATAAGGGAGCAATGCTCTGATGTTCAGTTTAGCATTTAACTCATGGACTTCATATTTGGAGACCTAGAATTAATTAAAAAGGCTTATGCAGATGATGTCTTAAGCCTGAGAAGTTTTTAAGTGGCAAAAAATTTTGAAGAAAGTGTTACAACTTGTTAGAGATAAGGGCCATTCTGAGGTGTCAAAAATGAAACACTTTGCTATGCATTTAATAACCTCCCTAATTAGTAAAGAATCCAGACATTTGGGTGGAACCAAAATTAGCAAATTAATCAGGATCTTGTGTTAAGGGAGGTATGTTGAAAGTTTGTGGCAAAAGTCTTGACTAATGAACAAAAATAGAGAGAAGCTTCTGACATAATTTGCCATTGCAATGCTCTTAAAAGCCCTTACCTGGCTGTACTGTCCCTTTTCTTGTATTTGAAATAAAAAGGCAGATAAAAATATATCAATTGTACTCCAATCTAAAAGTTCAGGTTCTGATGGTTAATGCTGAAACAATATTCTAGGTAATGATTTTCAGTAAACTTTTGATGAGTGGCTGATAAACCAACTAGGTATATTGATGCAGGATGAACATTTTTTCAATTAAATTAAATAGCTGTGAGGATTAAATCATTGGCTTTTGATTATTAGAGCCAATGATGATACTTACTGTATGGATCCTACTTAATTTTATACCAAAAATCCCTAAAGTGAATAATTATAGGTTAAATATTCAAAACAAAAAAGTTGGAATACTTTTTTAAAAAACTTTTCTACAAGTTGAGACCATAGTAAATAAACCTGGAGTTAAATTGATCAGTGCACTACAACCTTGACAAAGGAAACTTCCGAACTGAGAGAGAATATTCAACAATTTCAATTACAAGCTTAGCCAAAAGGGGTAAAGATCCTTAACTGTTAGTATAAAATTTAAAAAAGGCAACCATAGAATGTTTGTGGTTCAACATTTGTATCAGATTGGTACTCAAATTACTAAAGTTTAGGGGACTTGGAAAACACAACCTGCAGCAGTGAAAAGAAATGTATTATATGCATTTTATTTTGTTTATTTTTAGGATTTTTACCCTGTCAATGCCTGAGAGCATTTTATTTTGCAACATCTTCTGTTGCAGTTGCTCTTGGGATTATAAACAAAAGGAAAGAAAGTAAGGCAATCAATTACTTAGAGGATGATCAGTTTGGGTATAGGAAGGGGGGAGGTACATGTGATGCCATTGCAGTAATGAGATTATTAATCAAAAGGAATATAGAACATGACCAGAAGGTATAATGCCTAAAATAGGAATTGATTGGAAGGAAATGAGGCTAATCTGCTACCTGCTCATGTCCAAGACTGCTCAGCTGCAAGTAAGGAATGAGGAGTCCAGATGGGCAGTGTTAGGAAGAGGTGTAAGATAGGGTTGATTATTATCACCGTTGCTGTTCAACATGTATGCAGAGGAAAGGAATAAAGAGGCATGGGAAGAACTGGAGGTAGGTATGATAGTGGATGGGGAATTGATAAAATCAGTTAGGATTCATGATGACCAAGCTTTAGTTTGTCAGTCAGCCAAGGGGCTGCAAGCATTGCTTAGTAAATTGGCAATTAAGTACAACAGGTATGGGATGAGAATCAATGTTGATAAAACAAAGGGGATGCAATTTTCTAGAGAGAAAAAAGCTAAGCTTCAAATTAAAATATGAAGGCAAAAACTAGCTGGAAAAACAGTTTATGTATCTCAGTATTGACTGAACCAACACAGGAGAAGTAATAGGGACATAAGGATAGGAATTTCTTTAAGCAAAGGGATGTTAAGCAAGGACATTATGAAAACTCTTTAGGAAACTTTGATATGGAGGATAGTGATATACAGCGCAGAAATTTGGTCATTGAAGCAGGAGGATAGACATTGACAGAAGAATTTTTAAATGTGGATGTGGAGAAGAATGGAGGAGGTATATTGGACAGAAAAGAAAACAAATGAGAAAGTACTTGGTATAATGGGCAAAGAAAGAGGTTTGCTTGGAGATATCTTATAAAGGCAGGAAATGTTTCTGAGGAGGGTATTGACTTGCAGCTGGATGTTGAAGACTAATGGAGGGTGGAATGTTAGGCAAATGAGGAAAGAGAAGGAACAGAATAGGGATGTTAGACGATGATGGGAGGAAAGAGGAAGGGGTCGAAATTATTAGTTAGTTTTTATGTCTATCCATTTACCTACATTGACCAGTAGATTACCTGATAATAATAATTTTGTTACAGGTTTATTCGGATTTAAATATTTTCCCATCAATTTTTGTAATTAGTCATAATATTGTATCTGACATTTTCAGTATTTCTAAAATATGCAAAATGCAAAATTAAGACAACAGAGTCTCCAGCTCCCCTCACCTTGTTCCTTCAACTGTTCCGATGTAAATCCTCCCATCTCCTGCAAAGTATTGTCATCACATTCTTCCTTATTGTCTACTTCTTCATCAGAGGATAAATGCAATTCTAAATCTTCTAAATCATCCTGAAAAATATTAACATAATAAATGCAGATTGTATCCATGTAAAACATTAATAAAATGCCCCAAAAACTTTCAAACCTAATCTATAAAATTACACAAGGTATAAAATTTTACATTTCAATTTAAATTAATAATTTTAGCATGCATTTATACAATACATTTGTCTCAATTTCTTCAAAAGTATTAACATCATTCATTGAACCTTCTAACATTAAATGATATTGCCAGTGTTTAAATTAAAGTTTAGAGAAGGTAAATTATAGGAGAGCTTACTGTTAAAATATAAGTAAACCTTTGATATCCATGGATTGAAAATATAAAATGAAAATATTTAAATACTGTTAACAAGAAAATGCCTCAACATTATGAATAATAGTTTTGGCCCACCAATTAAATTAAATAACATACTAAATACAGAGAATAGGTCTGGTGGCTTATTTTTCTCATAACAATAAGCTTCTTTAACAAATTATAAGAAGTCATCACATTGTCTAATTGGAATCATGATCTTCTTGAAGAATACAACCTGGTCATTTTGAACATTGCCAGCCCCAATTTATCACCAAAGAACACTATCTAAAGCTCTCCTCATCTATGACGATACTAATGCCAAGGATATCCATTCTTATCTATTATGACAGATGGTCAAAATTTCAAAATAATTTAATCAAGAACATACATCTTGGGAGCTAATTTCTTCAAATTACTCTATAACTTGAATAATTTTGTAGTCCTTCGTTTTCTTAAACACAGAACATTTGACAATGTTAATAGTTAAATTGCATGAAAGTGTTATTCAATATAGTTTTTAAAGATTTTTTTATACCAGTCCTCATTTAAAGAAGGATTTAGCCATGCAAAACCACATGGAAGGCAATTTCATCTCATAACATTACCTAAGTTTAAAAAGCAATGCACTCAGAATATAACATAATGCATATTGTTATGAAAGAGCATTGCTAATGAAAGCAATACATAAAAGCTTTCTTTCCTTACCTGAATCTCAACTTCGTCACAGTTATCATCATCCATCAAATTCACATTAGTGTTGGCTGAACAATTGTCCTCTTCCTCAATTGATGACTTTTCCATTGACTGGTTAATAGCTTTCATTGAACTTCTCAACACCATCAAATTTCTTCTTTTATCTTTCACCAAATCAACACCATGGCTCTCTGAATCCTTCTGAAGTCTTGGGAGGACACACAGGTTCTTAATAAACATAAATAATCATAATCAACACCAGGATGTTTGATAAGTAAATTTAAAGTTCACATAAAAATAAGCCCTATACAGGCATTACTTAAAATTATAATATTCATAGACATGTCATAGAGAGAAAAGATAATATGCTTTCCCTAGGTTACATATTGTTTCTGAATGAGAAATTTTGGGCATCATTAATGTTTTCAGAGAAAAAGCAAATTTTGAGTGGTACTTAGAAATTGTATGGCCATTTGTCAAATTATCTTAAAGGTTTTATATTAATCTATAACATTAATTAGAAGGGAATATAAGCTAAAATTGGATATTCAAAATGATTATAGACATATACGAATTTTTTCCTACATGATTTATCAATAATATAACTTTCAGGTTGAGATATTCACATCTAGGGTAAGGTCACTGTTTTCCTTTCATCTTAATTTGTCAAGGCATGGAACTCATTTCCATGTGCAAAATATTAGTGATCTGCTGAATTCTGAACCAACAGAAACTGGTCAATTTGACCGTGGTTTATGTTGGTTGGCTAATATGACAGTGCACACATTTATTTTAAAAATTTGCTCACATCAAAGACTGTAATAGTTTTATCTGGAATATTTTATAGGTTAACATAGACAGAGTAAGGTCTGCAGCTATGGCCTTCTGCAACATTTGAAAGAAGATAACAGTTAAGAATGCAATTGAAAAATATGAAAATTAAGTAAAATAATTGAATATTCTTACAAGTTTAAAAGATCTTCATCAGTCAATTTAAGAGTGAAAGAAGTATCTGTAATTTTAGTTTATGCTTACGATGTGGTCAATTAAAACTTTGTACCGGAGGAAGGAACTGCATTTTATATTTTTTTATCTAAAAGTCCTGAATGGGCTAAGAAAAAGTGTCAACAAGGTTATTACAACCAACATAAAATACATGAAATTATATAAAAAAAGATTTATGACACTTTATGACACCTCCAATTTGCCTTACCATGACACCTATTACTGTTCCTTCAAAATGAAAACTCTTAAAAAGACATTTTAATAGGGTTCTTCAATGCCAAACATATATCTGTAAAATTAAATTTCTATAAATAATATGTCTATGTAATATCTGTAAATCTTTTCTTTTTTGGGATATTCACGAGTTGAAAAAGAAGCATTTACAATCACAGCACAAATATTGCCAAAAAAATTTGGTTATATTGGTGCCATTATGGTTATAATATTTCTTAAATACCTCAGAAGTCCCTTCTTGATTCTTCACATTGTTGTCCATATCCCTATGCCTAGCTGGAGTTCCAACATTCTCCTGCTGTTCAACTTCCATTTTATCCATTCCTACAATGGTCTGCAAAGTTAGTAAAAATAGTGAGATAACAGTAAAAATATACGATTTTAGGTATAATTTAAAAGTTTTATGAATTTTCTTAGTATAAATGGAATTCAAAATTGATCAAAAGTGCATTTGGTGTTAAATTTTCAATATTTACCTTGAGCAATTATTTTTTATGTATAAGATGACTAGGTATCAAAACAAAACCAATAAATGATGGAAACATTTCAAATGAAAAATAAACTCTAATTAGATAATTGAAACATTATAAATGAGAATTACAAATGAGATTAGATAAATTATTTCAGGCCTTTAATTTACATGCATGAAAGATTCAGATAAATCGCGGATTCCATACAATCACTGAATAAGAATTATTTTATATTTTGGATTTCATCAGAATTATCATCAAAATTCCAACAGATGATTCCTGAAGATCAATGTTTTTATTTTAGAATTTAAATGAGTAATTATATTACCTATACTATGAATGCCTTTTTCAATTTGCCTGCATTTCTTATGATGACTTGAAGATTGGCAATGTCCCAATTTACTATCATTTAAGTAAATTTCAACTCTCTTTACCTTAAACTTCCAACAATATGGTCTGATAACTTTTATACAAAACCTTCTTAATACCATGTCATACCATAGTAATACTTTCTTCTATTATTTCACTACTATATTATTCCTAGATATACCTTCTTGCCTTGCAAGATACTTGCAAATCACATGCAATACACAACATCCTCTATATAATAAGCAATAATATAACATTGTCTTTTTGATTAGCAAGTAAATACACAGCTGTGTGGTCATGATAATCATTCAAGCCAAAAAATTAGTAGTTTTCAAAAATACCTATCTGTGCAGCAGGACATCAGTTATTGTGCGCCAACCAGCAATCTGTATTTACTGTAAATTTGCCGTAAATATCATGCAATTTACTTAATGGTATTAGTGTTTATAAACAAGACTACTGTTTTTTCTGAATAGCATTATTGCAATTGTCTGCATATGCAATTCTATTCAAATGAAAATGGCAAAAGTATTGAATTACTGCTCATGATAGAGGATGTGTATTAAAATAGGTAAATGTAGTGATTTGTCAGTTTTTTAAGAGGAGATAAGATATGCCCAGGATTCTATAGCAAATAGAAGTGTTAGGATAGATAATGGCTATTATGTAGCATTACATGTATTAGGTTCATGTGAAAATTAGGGCAGGATTTAATTTTCAGAGTAGGAAATAGACAGCCTGTGCAACGTAATGACTGTTCAGGTAAGTCAGAGTTGTGGATATGCTGGGTGTTAGCTGGGATGACTTAGTTGTTTCTCTTCTTTATTCTTTTTAGCATCATTACATAGAAATCATATTATTTGTTTTTTCCATGAAACATGAATTTATTATTTGTAGCTAGACATTCGATGCATTCAGTGGGCTTTGTTGGGCTGGAAGGCTTTTAATGACAGGATCTATCAGATATGTCCGATATTTCAGATCTATCTGTCTGTTGCTTGATGGTTTTGTAAGGTTTTTACTCACCTTAACAGAGAAGTGGTCATCAAAATTGGTAGTGAGAAGCAGGTTGATTAAGGATGGGATAGATAAGGATCATGATGGTTTTGATAAAATAGTATTGGTTATGATGAAGAGGGAAAGGGTGGTGTTTAATTGACTTATGCACTAGGCAGGGCCAAAGTTACAATAAAGGCTAAGTTCACAGATTATTTTATTTTATGGTATTTGGACAAAGAAGTGATGATAAGGTAAGGGCTTTTCAGGCAGTTTGGTCCAAAGAGAGAAGTGTATTGGTTTGAAGGTTTGAGAATTTTAGTATTCAGCAGTTTTTCAGGGTAATCACTTTTTCTGAGACAGTAAAGTAGCTGGTCCATGTATTTTTATTTGGGCAGAAGTGTTCTTGGAGAAACAGAAGCCACAGACAGAGTGAGAAGGAGATGAAGGACTTTGCATGTGAACCGAGGCCACAGTTGAGATAAAGTTATTGTTGATAGTTGGTAAGTTTCATTCAGACTGAGTTAAAATTATTTTTGTAGGGGTGAATGTTGATAGCTTGGAAAGTTATATTAGAGTCAGATATAGATGAATTGAAAGATACTGGAAAAGAAGAAGAAAAAGACATGACAGTTTGAGTGTTTCTTTGATAAGAAAACTGATTTAAAAATTACCCATAAATAGAATAGCATACGCATTCACTGCATTTTATAATGACCCTTCAAAAATTGAGGCCCTGCAATCTTTTTCTATGCTTAAAGGTAATGGTGTTACTCTGCATGAGCTTCCCAGCACTCCTCCTAACCTTTCACAAAGGTTAACTCACAGTATGAAACATCAGAAAAGATTCCACTATAGACCTGTGGGTGATTGAATAAGTTTTGCAAGGGTTAAGGCATCTTCACATACTCAAGCAAGTGAGTGATTGGTGGGCCACTGGCGCAGAGGGAAACCTCTCGTAAGCCTTAATAGAGCATGATTGCTTGAGACTAGCAAGGATCAATGGTGCTTAATATATCCAAGCCAGAGAATCTGTAATTATTTTGTTTTTATTATTATAAAACTTGTGACTTATGGGCCACTGGTGCAGAGAAAACCTCTCGTAAGCCCTGATCTAATGTGAGTGCTTGAGACAAGCAAGGATCACTGCAATATAGTATATCCAAGCTAGAGGGGAGATAATTATTTTTAATTTCATTTCATTTTATGTGATTAGTGAGTACATGTGAGGAGCAACGATCAATGGTGATTAATACATTCATGCTATAGAGTTTGTAATTATTTTTCCTAAATAATTATATTATGTGTGACTGATGAGCCGCTGGTTCAGAGGGAACCTCTTTTAAGCCCTGATTGAATGTAAGTGCTTAAGACTAGCAAGGATCAATGTGATTAAGAACATCCAGGGTACAGAGTGCATGATTATTTTTCATTTATTATGTTTTTTAATTTTATTTCAATATGAGTGATTATGCCCTGGAAGCATAGGTAAACCTCTTGTAAGCCCTGACAGTATAAGTATATGTGGCAAGCAAGAATCAATACTGCTAAGTACATCCAAGCTAGACAGTTTGTATTTTTTTGTTTTTATTATTTGATTCTAAATGACTTATAGGTCACTGGTGTAGAGGGAATTTCTTGTAAGCCCCGATTGAATGTGATTGCTAGAAAGAACGTGATTAATATGCAGTCTGCCATTTAATTGTTCTACCCATTTATGGTATCGATTTATTTCAATTATTTTTAGTTTTTTATATTTTGTCTTATTGGTTATATTCAGTTATTTGTATATTTTTAAAGATTTACTGCTTATATCCTCTCTAATTTCCCTCATCCATCCTTTACCCATTTATAAGAGTACGGCTGGTATTGACTCTTCACATTATTTTCGGAGGTTATTGGTTTTCGGAATTTTTGGTAGCTTAAAAAATTAGGTTTATCAGGATTATTCAAGTATATGGTAAGTTTACAGAAGATGGGAAACATTTAAGTACTATTCAGTGGGTAAAATCATTATCAGAAAGTAAGAAGGAAAGATCTATTCAAACAATCAGACATAAATTAATGTTGATTAAGGCTGACATAGAAAAGATCCAAGAGAATTGAAAGGAATTATGTGAAAAACCGTTTGTTACAGAACTTAGGTCAACATGGTAGCACAGTAAGAAAACTTGACTTAGATAAAGAAATTGGGAAAGAATATAAACAGAAGTGATGGTTAAGACGTAAGGTAACCAATTTTATACATGAAAAAGTAAGTATACAGTGAGGAAGTTAGCTTAGGTCCAGACATATCCAATGATGGCATAAAAAGGTCATTAAAGCAGATTAAATTAAATAAGATGGTATGGGTAGACGATGTTTGCAGAATTACCAAAAGGTTTTGGAAAATATGAGAGAAAAAGTACATGGACTTATTAATAGTAGGTGTAAGGATGGAATCTTGCATGAAAAATTTTTGTGATAAGTTTTAGTTCCTTTCCAAATAAGGTTTAAGGGCACATCATGTGAAGACTACAGAACAATTAGTATGAAATACCGTACCTCTCCAGTGGTGTTCTTTGGATTATCAACAAAAGGATAGAATCGAGCAAATAATTACTCAGGGGATTTTTTTCATGAGCTATCAACTAAAATATTTATTAAGTTGCATACAAGTTAACAATTTTTTTTTCTTCAAAAAACCATGTTTAACAATATTTTTCATGATTTCCTGAAGATCTGTAATATTTTTTCATTGATCTTGCAGGATCCTTCAGAAAATGCAGAAATAAATATACCCCTTGAAGAGGAAATTGATATTAAGGAAGATTGTGATGCTGATATTCCTCAGGTGGAAGTAAGACTGGGAGGAAAGATGTTGCAGGAACAAGGTAAGGAAAACTAAGGACTTAGTTGACACTTCACTTTTTCTACTTTCTGGTGTTATATAACCATTGGAGATTAACTCTTGCACTACTACTAAACACCTTAATGGCTATGTAACCTGTTCTGGTTTACTTAAATCTGAATTTGCTCGTTGAAACACAGGCAAAACTGTTGTCAGAAAAATAACCTGCATAATGATTTCCTGAGAATGAGAAGTCTTTCATCTGAATGCCACATAAATCTATGATCCCAAGATGAGAGTTAGTTTAGTGCCTTTTAATTTTACCCTAAGGTCCTCATGGGATATTTTGGTATGGCAAAATAGACAATTTGCTTGGGTAACTTGATTAAATTTTGCCGAAAGTTGATATTTTTTATTTCAGCCAATAAAACTATGTACAATTCATTCAATGAAATCAAATCAAAAGTAAGGAAAATTAATTTTTTGAAATAATTGAATTTAAGAAGGTCATTACATTGCACTGCCTTACCATTGATCTTGTCAATAAGTTATCAAGATAAGCTGAGACATATACAGGATACCATTATTGCTGCAAAAATTTGGTGTGAAAATTTGATTAATTAGTTTTTTCATGACACTAAAAATAATTTTAATTATGTATCTTATGAAAAATGCCTATAGAGTTAATTATAATTCATCATAATAAGTTGCAAAAATAATTTGCCACTAAGTAATTCATAATATTTTAGCCAAGAAAGATGTTCAATTTATGCTGCCAACACAATTATTGAATAGTTCAAATCATCTGGAAACCCTAACATATGTACGATAATTCAAACTAATTAAGTGCACAACTTAATGTTAACTGCTGCATACTCACATTTTCTTAGTCTAAATCTTATTTTTTCTTAATTATGTCATATGCATTGCTATTGATTTATTTTCTTCATTACATTAAATGCAGCAATATGAAATTTCCCTGATGATAAAAATGCTTTTTACAGAAAAAAATATATCATTCTTTAAATGATATATTTCCTTTCCTGTGTGCTATTAAATGCTTCAGAAATATTCTTCTTGATCTTTTTAGAAGTCCTTGTATAAAAAATAATGGTTTGGTATCAGGGTAACACTAAGTAAACCCATGCGGAACATTTATGTGAGACAATTATAAACCCTATAAGGAAGAAAGGACTATTAGTCTCAACCTCGCCGGTTTCAGTCTATAAATAAATAAATACGTTTCTTAAGGATCCTGCCAATCTTTTCAATATGGTAGACAAAAACAGGATGTAGGCTCTGGCAATCACAAGACAACAGACTCCACGCCAAACATATAAATACTGGGCACCATCCCGGCAATGTCACTTCATCATGAGGACAATGGCGGAATTAGCTGTCAAAATGTTGGTGCTACCCAACCTGACCTGGTGCAAAACTAGAGAAGCCCTTATGCACAGGCATAATTCAGGTCAGCTTTAGTTAATGACAGATGCCTTGTTCCTGGGATTTCAGCACAGCTGAAGTTGCTAACATACAAACAGGGACAAATGGCTTTTTACAGGAATAGATGTATTAATGCATACCTATAATAATTTATTTACAATAATACATTCGTCAAAACTGGTTTAAACAATGTTTTTCATTGCAGGAATATATTATTAAATGAATATCAACCTTACCTTATCCTTCAAATGTTTCAGATGATTACCAAAAACAAGGTAATGCAGGAGAAAATGCTTCAGCCACTCAACCGAATGTGTGTAAAATTTGCAACAAGGTATTTGAACAAAGGGACCTTCTCAAAGATCATGTAATGCATGTGCACCTTGACAAGGTGATGCAATTCAAATGTGATGTTTGTTTGGAGGCATTTAAGAGAAAAGAACACCTTATAAGTCATATAAAATGGGTGCATGCTCGTAAAAAGAAGCACCAATGTGAATTCTGCTCCAAAAACTTTCTAAATTTAAGTAAACTCAAAAGGCACATGTCAACACATACTCTGGAAAGGCCATTTCAATGTGCATTATGTTTAAAAGGTTTTGCTAAAAATATAAATTTACAGGCGCACATGTTCACACACACTGGAGAAAGACCACACAGGTGTGAAATATGTAGCAAAGAATTTGCTCTTAATAGTAACTTAAAGAGGCACATGTTGACACATACTGATGGAAATAGGTACAAATGTGATGTATGTTTAAAAGCATTTGCTTATAAATGTTTTCTTAAGGATCACATATTGACACATACTGGTCAAAGGCCACACAAGTGCCATATCTGTTCAAAAGCGTTCACTCAGAGAATTCATCTGAAGTCACACATGATTACACACACCGGTGAAACACCTCACAAGTGTCATATTTGTTCTAAACCATTTGCAACAAAAGGTTCTCTAAGGGGCCACTTGCTGACACACACTGGTGAAAATCCGCACAAGTGTGACATTTGTTCAAAAGCATTTGCTATGAGAAGTAATTTAAAGACACACATAATGGCACACACTGGTGAAAGGCCACACAAATGTGCCATTTGTTCAAAAGCTTTTACCCAGAGCAATAAACTAAAGTCACACATGCTGACACACTCTGGAGAAAAGCCACACAAGTGTGTCATTTGTTTGAAAGCTTTCGCTCGGACTAATCATCTCAAGACACACATGAAGACACACACCGGTGAAAGGCCTCACAAGTGCAATGTCTGTTCAAAGGCATTCATTCAGCGTTGTCATCTAATCTCACACATGAAGACACACTCTGTAAAATGATCGTAAAAATATATGATCCTAGAGCTTATTTCACTCGAAAGAAAGGATTGTAAAACTTTAATAACAACTTTGTAACAAAGTGACATTATTATCCTGTTTTATGTAATTTCTTCAAATAAAAAATTATTGATAAAGTGACTAATCTCAGCATAATTATGTATATCATGATAACAATAATTAACCCTTTTAGTGCGGCGGGGATCTCAGGGGTACTAGTGAGAAGTGCGAAGGGTAATTTAAGAAAATGTATTACCTTAGAAAAAAAACATTATGAAATTATTTGTTTAGATATCCATATGCAGTTATTTATTTTAAATCCATCATCTGAAAAATTAATGTAATTACTACAGTATCATAAATTTGAAGAATATTTTTTTAGCAATTTTATTTCGATTTTAAGACACAAAACTAATGTTTTTTAAACACATTTTTCAATTAAACTACGATATTTAAACATAATAAAAAATCAAAAAGACGTGTAGAAAATATTATAAATAAATAAAAACCAGTGAATTGCAAATTTTTTTGTCAGACTCTGCATAGTTCGATTTTGTTGAAATGGCTGATCTCACTGAGTCAAATTGGGACTTTTCCCCTTTCCTTGAGACTGCGGCAATGTGCTAACAATCAAAAGGCAGAAAAAAATTAAGTTCTAACTGACAGAGAACTGCTTACAATGTATTCCATTACACAGGGCGCAATTGATTAGATAGGATGGACGGCAAGAGAAACAAAATCGATTACAAAGCAGTGTTCTCATTTTCATCGTCTCAACAAAGTCTGTACAACTCTGGGGATTGTATTGCTGACTTCATCATAAAGAAAGTGGGTTTGGATGTTTGCAGTTTGAAGTATCAGGCTCTGTACAAAAAAAGGTATTGGACTCCTGTTACCTCTTGTGGAAGCAGCCTTCAGGATAAATAAGCATTGAAGTAATTCATTCATGAGGACCATCTCTTGATGGAAGAAAGGGAAATAGGGGAGACTACCTAGAAGGTTCACTTATCTAGACATTTACAACTTCGGGTTTCGGATGGGTTTGCATATCAAGGCACTTTGCGAAATGAGATGGTTCTACTTGGGTATCTTTGGCCCTAAGATTCTGGCTTTCAAGGAAGGCTTTGATGGATATTTTGTTTCTTGCTGGTAGTGTTAGGAGCCATGTCTCATTAATTCTGATAATTCATAGCAAAAAATGGATCAGTTTCCTCTTGAATTGTTTCAAACATTCCTAAAAATTTTTTTGGACATTTGTTGGTAAATGGCTTTCAGCAAATGCATTCCTGTGCCAAATGCCTATGCCCATGCCATCACACCCTGTGGCACCAAGCATTCTGCACAAGATGGCTAATGAACCTGGGGTCCTTGTTGAGTTCCTCAAATTCCAAAGCCCCCAGATCCCAAGGAGTGGGAGGCAGACTCCTTGTCCTCAAGAGAATCAATGGTAAATGAAAGTGAGAAACTGGAAATAGTGACAAGTACATAAAACACAGTGGGAGATAGTGGACTTGATATGGACCCATACCAAGAGATGAGTGTATAGCAATTGCCACTGCAACTCCTTAGGCATGAAATGCATGACAATGACAAAGGCTTTGTTTCTCAGAGCCAGACGAGGAACGGGAGCCAAAGGAGAAGCCACTGTCACCAGGACTAGAAGAAGAAGGAGGCTCTTCTTCCTTACCACGGGCATATACCCATATAGATTTGTATCTCCCAGTTAGACCATTGGTTGGGATGCCAATGCACTAAGATCAGAAAGGAGAACCCTTTACTTTCCTACCCACGTGGTTGACACCGGTGATCAATGCATATATGACAATGCTGGTAAACAGTGGGATCCTGACAATGGAAAATACGACGTGCACCTTTCCCTTTGTAGCAATCTTAAAAGCGGGAGGTGGCAAGAGGATCGTACACGACCTGTCGCTGTCCATCGAGTATATCGGAACTCCAAAGTTCACCCTCCACTCAGTTGCACAGAATCTGGGGATACATGTAGACACTGCTTTAATGTAGCTCGGCTTGACAAAGTACACATTAAAGCAGATCAGATACATCATTGATGTGGTCCAGAGAATCTAACAAAAGGATAAACCCAAGGCAGCGGCATATATTGCCTGGATAACCTAGATCTTGAAACTCCCCATATTCTTAGTCCAGGACACAGCAAGGGGCGACATCACATGGCTGGAGTGCTTATTTGATGGCAATTAATGGCAGGGACCCAGAGTGCTTTCCAATTATAAGTACATTTTAGATGTGTTTAGTGACATCACCCCATCCAGGTTGCATGGATGATCCCGATGTTTTAAACTACCAAAATATGGGCCATAGAGCATTAGGGACCAATTATAAAGACAGAGACATTATTGGCCTTATTTGCAGCCCATAATAAAATCAGCATTGCGGACCACGATACAAATGTAATAATTTATTGTGATAATCAAGCTGTAATTGCATCCCTGACTAGGGGAAAATGTGTTATATTTATTTGTCATGATATGTTTTATCTATTAATGAGCCTAATAAAAGAATGGTCACAGAATGTGACCTGGAGGTACATTCCCTCGGTACCAAATTCCAGGTGATCATCCTTCATGGACTATCCTGCCTCCCTATGCTGACTTTGCCTCAGATTAGGGAGTCAGGTGGATTTATAGGTAGGACAAGGCCTGAGTTGGTCAGTTGGTCAATGAGGGTCAGAGAGGGAGAGTGCCTTCAAATCATGTCACCTCATGTATACCTCTGGTTATCCTCTGCCATTCACCTGCCCTGTCTTATCCTTAAAAGGTACCAGATGTCCCCCTTGAAAACTATTTTGGGAACAGGAAGAAAATTAGACTCTCTTCCCTTTTTCATACCTTGCAATTGGTGAATTTCACATAATTCAGGGTATGGCTTAATATTTGGTTAACTCTCATTGACTAAAAAATCCACCGTTCCTTTTGGTGATTTATAAGGAGCAGAGTTATATTCTCAGCCAATGCAACAAAGGTTTGGAAGGGCCAGGAGGGGACATGGTTTATTTTGCTTCATGCAAAGCATGGATGTTGAGTTTTGCCATGGCATCTGTTAATCATATGCTTAAAATAACAGCATTTGAAATAAATGACAGTTATACAGTAGCCACAGGAAGAAATTGCATGGTCACAATTAGTGAGAGCAAAGTGAAGATTTAATTGAAAGAATTCAAAAACAATGCATTGCAGTCTTAACAAATATTGTTTTCCAAAGTTAATTATTAAAGTCTCTGATATTAATTAGGTTTTCTACTTCTACTCAGTTTTCAATTAGCTCAAAAGGTTTGTCGGTGTGATACTCTTTTTTTGAAATTTTTATCATCTGCCATTGTGAAATTGCATGTTGTCTGCTATTTTCAAGCTGACTTAGTTTTCTGGAGTGATTGAAAAAACATTGGTGGTGATGCCAATGATGCTGAAGAGAGTAAGGCTGTGAATGTCCAAGATGATGTGATCCTTGTCAATAAGGAGGTTGACACTTGTAATGGTTGCTCTGTTGCTCCAGAAAAGGATGTAGAATTGCCAATGTGAAAATCAATTCAAGGTGACAGGTCCAGCAATGCTAAAGCAGAGAATTTGGCGAGTTTTTATATTCATGTTGCTTCTATAGTTAGCAATCTGTGCTTTGAAATCAGTATTGTTCACAGTTGAACTTTGCTATTTGAATTTTTATTATCTTCCCTCTTCACATTAATTTGCTCTTTCTTTTTTGTTATTGAATCATCTCACTTGAGTTATTGTGACGATTAATGACTGCAGTTTATATACCACTGTTTGCAGTAGTGGTTAGGAGAATGTAAACAATTCAGTCAGTCAATATAATTATGGAATTATGAAACCATCTTTGCAGCTGTAATGCTTTTCTTTGATGTTGCAAGATCATTTAAATAATGGAGAATTCTGTTAGTCTTTAAATTAAGAATTGGAAATTAAGGATGAGTATGTAATTAAGATTCCTTGGGAGGAAGGGTGCCTGGGAAAGGATCAGTTGCTTAAACAAGATAAGATGGTCTCACTACTGTTATGGGTACACTTTTTCATCAGGAACAGCCTTTTCACTGCCCTAAGGGTTTCCTTTTTAATTATTATGAACCATCAGTTGATATGTAACAAGTATAAGTAAAATCAAAATGCAAACGTTTTGTTTCTGTTAGGAATTTATAAATGCCATTTCAATAACCTTGGCTAACATTTTATTCACTTTTTTGAGCGTTCATTTTGGTAAAAAGGCAGTTTCTTTGTTAGAGTTTAGTCTGCAAACCATGACATTTTGTTGGTGGTTTGGGCTGAACTATTGGATTGACAAGAACTCTGACGTCATCATTTTTTCCTTCTGAAGGTATTTTGCAGCATTTCCCTCTCAATCTACCAATAGCAATTACTCGTTTGTTTTCATTTCTGTCCACTTGACCTTCTCAAAACCCACATTTCAAAAGTATTTCAATGATCATGTTTCTGAGCGACATGAAATCAAAGCTAAATTATCCAGTCCCTAAAATTATTAAAGGCTTGTTAAGTCAAAAGGTTCACTGCCTGAAGTGCCAACAATGCCCGGCCTTCTATATTGTACAATGTACCGAAGGTCGGTTTAGTAGGTGACGGTAGAGATCACACAGTACTAAGCCCTATACAGGATGTGAAGATTCACACATCAGGGTAGGGGGGCCAGTTGCTTCCCATTTGCCAGTTATGGTTTCCCAGGAAGACCTGGTACACAAACAATCATTTTAGCTTGGGTGAAGCTGCAGGTGCCCAGACTGCCTTGCCCGGAAATCGAACCCGGGACCCTCCAATCAGCAGTCCAATGCCCTAACCACTGGACTACCGCAACCCACAATAAGTATTATATTATCTCCATTTAAATATCCTTCTCATCCTTTGACCCTAAATTTAAACTTAAAATAACACAGCTGACTCCTCGATTCTTCAAATACCCAGGTGTTAATGTTAGTAATTAAAATTTCCAAATCTTAACTTCTGTTCAACTTCTCTCTGCAGAATGAATTAATGCAACTTTGGAAGGCACATGTAATTGTAAAAAGATATTAAGTGAATACCTATTCATGAGCATATGGCCACCATTAAACATTCAATTCCTTCTGAGACACAGTGCCTTGGGAGAAGACTAATGGAAGACATAAGAATGCAGATAATTGACTGATACCTGGGCTAATATCTGTTTGAAAAACTTTGGCTTATCTACTGTTGAAATCGTTAAATTGATGTCAAAAATGTATTCATTTATTTTTATTGACCTGTCATTTTTATTGAAAAGCTCTCTTTGATTTTGGGAAATAATGTCTTTACTGTGTAATTATTTTACACAACAGCAAACTAATATATGGTTATTCATTGAATAAATATTTGAAAGAGAATAAGTCTATTTTTTGTAATATATTCTAAGAGAAGTCATGTTACATTAATTTGTGAGGATAAGTGTATTAAACTACTGTTTGCTTCCATAGCAAGTGTTTCCAATTTGCTTCCAAAGTCATAGTTGATGGGTCATTAAGCTTGTTTTTAGAGAGAAACTCTTACAACCTAAATGATCAGTAAGAGAAATGTGTCATTTGAGTTTGATTTCATTATGGATTATTTTAAATATTCTTATCTCATTATCTTTTTTTTCTTCGATAAATGATTTTGGCTTGGAAATGGGAATCGTCCTCCCTTTTCCTTTTTCCTGTTTTTAGATGGCATCCTCAATCATTTATTACAAATGGAGGATGCAATTGTATGACACACTGGAAGAAAATGTAAGAACATTGACAGAAATTGGAGGCTTTGAACACTTTGCCCTTGCACACATTGCAGCTTTTCAAGCCAGAGTGGAGGACCTGGAGGCTCAACTTCAGAGGACGCTGGCCACAAAAAGGAAACTACCAGAGAGAGTTAAGTTTTTGTATGAGAATTAGGAAAGGGAATGCCCTCAGAATGAGCAGCTTGTCCTGGAGAATGAAGTATTGAAGTAGAAGGTTAATGAGAACAGTAAGCTAATGGCATCCTACTCTGGGCAGTTGGACATGTCATCCCCTATGACTGACTCTACTCTATGTTGCCATCCTCCAGTCCCAGCAGTATTTCCACCATGGCTATTTTGCTTGAAAGCCCTGATTAACCACCCAAGTTCACGTTTCCAAGATTTCCCTTCAACTATCACCAAAATCCTCATTTTCTAATGTAAGCGGGATAATTCAGCTTGAGGAAGAAGAGGAATATATGGATGATGGTGAAGAGGAGGAGGAAGAGACAGAGGTGAGGGGAGGTGAGGAAGAAAAAGATGATGAAGACGACAGCAAGCTGAGCATCAAACTGACACCCATCACTCCAAAGGTCCGCACCCTGGTGGAGAAGAATGTGTATTTCGTGGCTCATGGAGATGGAAGAGGCCATCCCTGCCTCCAGCCTCTCATTGCAAATGCGGGCTGGGGCCAACTGCCATCCCCTACACTCCACCTCCTCCCTCAATCTCCTCCCGTATCCGACTTCCCTAGCCAACTCTTCTTACTCTACCTTGTCTACATCCTCTGACCCCAGTAGTGGCATGTTCTACAGAGGGATCTTACCTTTATCCCCGACAGAAGCCACTTTAGGATGGGCCTCCAGTGTGGTCCCCCTTGCCAAGAAGACTTGCCCTGAGAGGGATAAGCAGGCCAGTCATGGGATAGTCTACACCTTGACCCCTTTCACCGGACACTGCCACCTGGTTAACTTTCAGGGAGGTTGCATCCCCACTTCCATAATCACCAGCTGAGGTCCATGACTTACCCATCTGACTTACCCATCTCCTCTACCAGGTATATGCTCCGTTTCCACAGACTGAGTTCCTTGATGTGGAAGAGGTGTCTGCTGCAGCTGGTGCCTGTCTGGACAAGCTAAAGGCCGGGACAGGTACCAGGGTGCTGGTTCTCCCAAGGTGCATGCCCAAGGGGGAGGGCCCCAGCCAAGGAAGGTGGCTGATAGGGGTCAAGTGGGAGAGGTGAAGGACAGTCGGGACGGGGACGCAGGCTGCTCTTGCCTTTCCAGGGAGGATCCACCATCCCTGTGGTCCCAGTCACCCACACCCTCAAAGAATGGGAGCCGTTCACCCTTCTGCAAGTTTAGTGACAACTTATTCGACCAATTGCCCTTCCACAGCCAGTTCGAGGTGAATGGAATGGACCTCAACCTGATGGAGGACTGCAGCTCAGGTATGGAGATCTTGCTGAAGATACTTAAGAAGACCCCAGGGTCACTACCCCTGACCAGCCAGGGCTTGTGCACTGGTGAGCCAGGGGATGGAATGGCCGGCACCACTAAGATGCACCACTACAAGCCAAGGCACATGCATTCCTTGCTGTGTGCCAAGCCACACATCTTGATCAAGGAGTCAGCTTGAGTGGCAATCATCTCCAAAGAGATCTCTGACGACATGCACGGCAAGTCTGAGAAGGAGAAGTAGGAAATGAGAAGTTGCTGGAGGACAGCATGGAGGTGGTGAGAATCATCTCGAAAACTCGATTCTGGATTGATGCCGGCAGGATCCCAAGCAGTGCCATGGCATCATTGGCTGAGGCGGGAGTCGGGTTGGAGGTCATTTGTGTTGAGGAGCCGAGGTGCAAGGGAATAATGAGATGGCACCCCAGGATGAACCGACCACCAGCACCAACTTGCTTAAGTTGGGTCAGCAGCAGCTCCTGTCTTTGTCTACGTCAGACTCCAGCCACACCGACTCCTCCATGAGGGAACTCAGCTGGTCCAAGGAGCTTGAACTCATGCCATCAGAGGTGTGATGGAGACAGGCTGAACTGTTCCCTGCCCATGGCTGGTGGAATGGATTCTTAAAACAATAGGGCTGAAATCAAAGAGAAGAAGAAATGAAAAATGGTCCATTCCAAGAAGTTTTTCAAAAGCGTGTGTGGGAGAGAAGGGGGAAGGAGAGATTGAGGGGGTGATTTACCTCCCCAAAGTATATCCCAGCATCTTCCCATACCTCTGCCTCTACCTTCTTCAAACCCAGGCTTTCCAGTAATTAATCTTATTTTCTAGGTCAATATTTGCTACTTTTTCTTCCTTTGAATCAAATTCATAAGGTGAATAAATATTCCATCTAAATAACATGTCATTAAACTTCTAATCATTAATTTCAAAACCTGTGTGGCTGTCTTAGATGAACCCTGGCATTACAAATTAATGTGCCATGAAACTCTGATATTGATGATATTATATTTAAGGATAGACAAAATAGTGAATGAAATGTCCATTAAAGAATAGTTATCATAGATCTATCAACTGATAGATTCTTATGGGTAGAAAGCTCATGGGATCAATACCCTTGATCATCATTCTGGTCTACATATGAAGGAAATACAAGCAGAAAGAAATTGATAGGATTTGCCACCTTTTTAGGACATAATATATCATGAGGTCATGCAGGAAGAAAGGGCAGCAGTTAACGGTAACATACAATAGTGATTTAAGGTAAGAAAAAGATGAAAGGCAAGAAAAGATGGAGATAAGGTCAGAGAGGACAGTTAATGCACAAGAAATCACTGCATGTAGAAAGGAATTGAGTTCTGCAGGTTAAAGATATAGATCAGCCAATACATTCTCCTTGTGTTGACATCAAAAGACATATGTATGCATGCAAAATGCCAGGTGACTCAGATAGACATTAGTTAGATAATTAATACTGAGATTTAACTAGAGCTAAGCATTAAGAATTAAATAATAAATTAACAAAAATTAAACTAGTATAAATTGAATTGTAGAAAAGCTGTCAGAGGGTATTGTAAGTCTACAGAGTAAGGGTGAAATTGGTATACCATTTGGTAATGCAGATTAATTGTCATTTGTATATTGTCATTGGCTTGCTGCTCCTATTATATTTCAGGGAGAGAGTACTCGGAATGGAGAGGGGGTGAAGAATTGAATCAATTTGTACAAGTTCATTAAACAATAAATTTATTTTCCACAAAAATTTGCATTATTTTATGCTGGAATATGTATTATTAGTCACCATATTACCTGCCTCTTTATTGTCTGACCAATGACTGTTACCTTCCTGTGTTGATGCAACAATTGATGAATGAATATCACCTTCTGGAGAAATAGATCATCTAACGGCAATGTCAACCTCCTCTTTGAAAATGATCATGTTATCTGGGATGCCACAGACCTCTTGTCAATAGCATCACTGTCAATTAGATACAACTCACCTCTTCTCGTTTGGTTATTACATATTTCCTTGAAGGATAGCTTCCCTTCTATATTATTATAGAGAATGAACAAATCACTCGGCACATTGACGTTAAAGCAGCCGAAATTCCGTTACCTTCTCCACCCAGGGAGGACACACCAACCAGGGATAATTGGCATCCTCCATAACCTAATAGAATATGCTATAACCATGTATTAAGAATAGAATGCACGTAACTCCTCTCGCCTAAACTTCAATTTACATTTAGACAACAGTGTTTGGAGTATATAAACCTAATACCAATTATTTTAGATATCTCGCAAACAAAGTTTTTGAAACACCTAAAACAGATAATTGAACTTACTTCGGCCTCAATTCAGTAATTTAATATCTATCACCTGCCTACCATACCTCAATCTACCACTTATATTTCTTGTTAATCCCATTCAAAAAGAGAAGAAACATTCTGCCTTGATAACATTTAATTAAACCCTTTTGAATTCATTGGAAAAACATTTGGTATGAGGGTATGTCCTTGATGCACAGTGGCACTACCAAATAGGAAAACTAAATTTCAAGGGAACAATATTGAATGAAAAAGTCAATATAAACCTAATAAACATAGACCTATTGACAGAGAGAATACCTTTAGTAGAAGTACACAGAACTGGCAGACTTGATTATTGATCAGGTCTTAATACCTAACGAGGAATAAATTGACATAATATACCATCACATAGAAGAAGAAATAGGGTATGTTTCACTCCGGGAAACCCTTGATAGTGATGGCAGAGGGAAATGCAATAAAGGGCAATGGAAGAGATTGTGATGAGGAGGGACACTATGGTTTATGCGCAACTAATGCCTGTAGGGGGAAATAAATTGAGTCCTGCTGGAGAGAGACAGCGGATAGTCATCAAAAGACTTGGCAATGACTAACCAAAACCAAAAAAGGCATTCGAATACAAGGAAAAGTAATTCCAGGTGACTCAGGAGGTTATCAGTAAGGTTACTTATTATATTCAAGAGAATATTTCCAAATCCATTCCAGAGAAGATGCAATGAAAGATTCCTTCTAACTCAAAGCTGTATTCGTTTTTGACATTGTTCAATTTAATGCATTAATATTATAGAATACATGTCCGTTTTTTTTAACTTTTTAAAACGAGGAAAGTTATCTCTTGTTACAAATTTTCCTAGAATATAAAATTTAGAAACTTTCATTTTACCCCTTTTTAGGATTGGGTATTTTCGCAACACTTAACAATAACTGGCATTCATCATGACCTTGGTAATGACAAAATTCTTTTCCCGCAGATTCGTTTTCGCAGAGGAATATAGTATTCGTTGTTGATATAGTTGTATTTAATAAATACAACTGACCTCTCCTCGATTGGTTATCAAGTCCTTCGTCGTAAAATTGCACCCCTTTTTCATTCAATCATAGAAAACAGACTAACACTCGCCACATCGACGCTTAAATAGCCGGTATTCAGTCAGTAACTCCATGCAGAAAGAACACACCAACCAGGGATGAATTTCATCCTGCACAACCTGATTAAATATTTCATAAACAGATATTCACCAAATAACGCACTACATCCTCTGGTCTTATTATCACCATTATTTTACAAAAGAGTATACGCGATATACAAACGAACTTCTATCTCATATAAGATTTTTCACACACATAACATTCTAAGCGACGAACACAGACAACTATACTTACTTTGAAATCTATTAAATCTTCTATAGTCTTTTGCAGCATGATTTGTAATTTACTATTCTCGCCGAAAACATTGATCGACAGTCCACGACTGTTTAAACACAATCTGCACACTTCAACTTCGGCTTGACCACACATCATGAAAGTTTTAGGCTACTCCGAATGATTTACTGACAATCTCACTTAAAATAGTAATGCAATATGTCACAGTTTACTTGAAAAAGACCTAAAATGTAATAAAACTGCCGAAACCTAAAGGTAAACAACTCAACAGCTGGACGCTTGCTTTCCGTTCTTCATTTGTTATTCTCATTTGAGAATTTCACTTCAATTACAATGGTATCAATTCATATGGAAATAAAGCATCTTAATCCGATCACAAATATGTCGGGGTATTTCAATGTAATCTAGTGATTAAGGGGAGGAAAAATAATTCCGTTTTATTAAATTTTATTAGCTAATGAGGGATGATGGGAATATTTCATATGAAATAAAAATCGGAAAACTAAATAGGTCTAATATGTTCCATTCGTTCATTCTAAAGTTCCGAATCAAAAGATTCAGATATATTTCGCTTACGATTGTTAAATTTAAGAGTTACCGAGTATTTACACAAGCGATAGCTATTCTTCGTTGTAGACATAGAGTGTACTAAAACATTACAAGTACCATGTAGCCGTTTTTTCATTCAGTTCCTTCCTGAATAAGCATCAAATTAATTCTTCCACCCGTAGGAACCGGACTTTTGACGATCTGAATCTTTTTCTGGCGATGTGAATTGATGTCAAGTTAATTAAAAACGTTGTTGGTTATGGTTAGTCAGAAAATTAAGATTTCAAAATAAGGTTATTTAATTTTCACTCTCATTTTATTACGTGATGCGTCTAATAATTCCCATAATATGTTTCCATGTTCTGACTCCATGTTCCAGATTCAGATTCAACTATTATCATATTAATTCATTGAAATACAAGATAAACATCGTAAATAATATGAACAGATGAGAAACGAAACGCAAGTGCCAAGGTGGGAAGTTAAGTTACTTGAGTTCTATTAGTAATTTTTTAGGCTAATTTAAGTAAATTGTGAACGTTTTTGTCATATATTTAGCGTTAAGTTCTTCTGTAATTCATTGGTAGAACTTGGATAACATAAATATGGGCAATAAAGACGAATTATGACTGAAAAGTCGCGGTCTGTTGATTAACGTAAGAAATCGAAGTACTGAATTAACTACGAGTTTAAATAATTTTAAGAAGCGGATATTTATTTGAATTTGGTGATCACTTGGAGCCAATATATAACCAGATCGACTCTCCACCTCGAGCTTAGTAATCGATTCACAACGAACGACTAATCTATATGTAGACGGCCATATTGGAATCTATTGCTTACGAGTTTTTAATATTGACAGTTGTAAGTGCTCCGAAGACGGCTCGACAAGAAAGTTTAAAGTGTAGATTATGTCTTGGCCGTGGTGGTCGGTTGACAAATATTTTTTCTGAAAACGACGACGCCGAGCAGTTGGTCCGGGAAGCAATAGAAGAGTTATTGGAATTGAAAGTAAGCTATCCATTGCATGTTTACGTTTTCAACATGACGCTTTTATCATAATTTTACCACAAAGTATTTGGTTGTTCCCGGTTTTATGTCAAAAAAAGTCTTGGCATTACTATGTTAATAATTAGAACCCTATTGAGAAAAGATGTGAGGGGTATATTAGCTTCATAATCTTGTTTTCGTAGGTAGTGAGGGATGGAAGCCACCCGTGGTTTATATGTTATCAGTGCTTTAAAATACTGACCGATTTCTATATGTTTAAGCAGCAATGCTACGAAAACAGTCTTATATTGGAGAGGCAAGCGGAAAACAAATACGAAGAGAGAAATATTAGTCGTTCAAAGGTGAGTTGTGTTGAACGTATGATTTTATTGTATAATAATCTGAGCAATGTTCGTTATAACAAAATATGCATTGGGGAAAGTAAGTTATATTGATAACGGTGTTTTTCACCATTATATCATAGAATTCATTATGTATGCTTTTTAAAATATTATTAGTTCTAGATACATCTTTTTCCGATGTATTAGTTTTTAATAGATTTACTTGTAAACAGAAATATTTCATTTATGTAAACATTGACTCAATGGTTTTTCATTTAACCTAGAAAACAATATGCCAAGTAAATGACTAGCATATTTTCTTCTAAGGTTAGAGTTGTAGGGTCATATGTTCAAAACATGTAATTTTGAATGATTCTTGATTAAAGAAGAATTTGCATTTAGCCATTGTTGAATGTCTTAGATTTATATTTTCACTTTATGTACGTCTAATGATAACGTAATATAATCAATTTTTATTACTGAATATCTTTAAATAATTCTCCTTCATAAATATTAAAATTGGATAGCAGGTGATGTATTTTTTGGATTTAAAAATTATGTATCTTATTAATTGGTTTTGCTGTGATACTACCTTGATCAAAAAGTTCCCGGAATAACCACCGTGTGGCGCTCCCATCGTTCCGATTTGAGTTCTGTTTTTTTTGTTAAATTGGTACATCTGTTGTTGATATTCTCTTTAAATCTTAGTGTCATAACTTGACATTTGCAAAAGTTACGTAGCCAAGAGTACATCTATCTCTGTGTGTGTTGGCGATTTTTTACAATTGCAGAAATGGATTTATATTTGCAACAACGAACTTGTATTAAATTTTGCGTAAAAAACGGATTTAGTGGCGCACGGACGTTGGAAATGTTGGAACAGTGTTTCGGCAACGATTCTCTAAAAAAACAGTCGTTTACCAGTGGCACGAGCGGTTCAGAAGTGGTCGTGAGTAAATCGAAGATGATGAACGCAGTGGCAGACCATCGACATCGAAAGTCGGTGAAAAAATTGATAAAGTAAAAGAAATGTTGGTCAATAACCGCAAATTAACCATCAGAGAAATAGCGGAGTACTTGAACATTGCCTATGGATCCGCCCAAGACATTGTGGTTAATGATTTTGGTTTCCGTTGTGTAGCAGCAAAGTAAGACCTCAATTTCATGCAAAAAAGAGACCGTGTTGACGTCGCAAAAGACATGATTTGCGAGGCTGAATCCGATCCCACATTCATCAAAAGGATCATTACTGGAGACGAGACGTGGGTTTATGAGTACGACACGCAATCCAGACATCAGGCAAGTGAATGGCGTTCACCAAATGAGCCGAGACCAAAAAAACCATGTCGTTTTCAGTCAAAAAAGAAGGCAATGCTGACGGTTTTCATGGATTACAACGTTGTAGTGCATCATGAATTTTGCCAGAAGGCCAGACAATAAACAAAGAGTATTATTTGGGCGTTATGAGAAGTTTGCGTGAAGCAATTCGCCGAAAGAGACCAGAAATGTGGGCAGAAAACTCGTGGATTTTCCACCATGATAACACACTGTCGCACAGTGCTATCATTATTCGTAATTTTTTGACGAAAAATGCAACAAATACCATCCAACAGCCACCAAATTCACCTGATTTGGCTCCCTGTGACTTCTTTCTGTTCAATTGAGTTAAAAAACCATTATGGGGAATGCGTTTTAGCAGCCGAGAGGAAGTAATGGAAAAATCGCAGGAAGCACTGATGGACATACCGAAAACCGAATATAAAAAATGTTTCGAGGATTGGATCAAGCGCTGGCATAAGTGTGTTGCAGTCGATGGGGATCACTTTGAAGGGAACAATATAGATTTAGATGAATAAACTTGTATTTTTAATTTTCTGAATAAATTCCGAGAACTTTTTGATCAAGGTAGTATCTACTTCTGTTAGCTTTATGTATGTATGTGTCTGTGCACATGTTTAAATCTGTTATGCCATAATTATCATGTATTAGCATGAAAACCCTGCTAATAAAAATTGTTTATCGTGTACTCAATTTTAATTTTGATATTGCTAGTCTATTTTTTTTTATATTTTTCAACCTTTTAAACGTTAATTTACAGATCACAGTGAAAAGGAAGAAGTTGGATGTTGAAGAGCCGGAGATTATTGAAATTCCAGCTAGCAAGGAGGAAGTGGACCACAATATTCAAATTAAGGAAGGGACTTCTCTTGAGGTAGGGGAAAAATTGAAGCAATTGTGCCATATTGACTAAGGCTTATTTTTTCAAGTCATGACTACCAGGAGAAGAACAGATGTTTATTGATTATGCCATAAATGTAACGGTGTTTATCCAAGTTAATGGTATAGGTCTCTAGGAGCAAGACATATTTTTAGCCTTATAGCATTTTTGCGATGGTCCATATATTTAATTCCTTTCCAATGAAAAAGGCAAAAACATGGAAGTACTGCTCATGATATGAGTCATTTATTCAAATAAGTGAATAAAGTGATTCATTTCTTAGGATGAGATAAGGTGTGCCCAGGATTATGAAGCAAAGTAAACTTTTAGGATAGGTAATGGCTATTGTGTAGCATGGAAAGTACAAGGTTTGTGAAAAAATTTTTTGGATTAATTAAGTAAAATTAAATTTTTGTATTGCATGAGAAAATGGCTTGAAATAGATTTAATTCTATTTGGGGTGGAAAAAACTTCTAAGCAGATGTTCTACTATTCGAAGGTGCCCTGGTTTTTGGATTTGGGGAGGTCATTGGGAATTTGAATAAATAATTCTTTGATAAAACTTAAAGACCCCTATAAAGGTGTACCTTTAAGCAGGATTCAATTTTAAGAACAGGAAATACATAGCTTTTGCAAAGTAAGGTCTTAAATGATCATGGAGATAGGCTCATATTCAAATAGGGAAGAGTGTATTCAAAAAGGTTAATGTAGTGATTTGTCAGTTTTTAAATAGCAAATACATGGTTTGTGCCATGTTAAGACTCTAGGGATGAATCAGAATTGTAGAGATGCTGTTTAGGTTTTCTGTTATTCTGCAGCTGATAGGCCTGGATGCAATGTTCGGATACAATTTCAAATTCTTAAGTGTTTGCTGGAATGACTTAATTTATCCTTCTCCTTATTTTTTTGGCACCTCTATGTAGAAATCATATTATTTGTTCCTTCTCTTACACACAAATTTTTTATTTGTAGTCTGCTATTTGCATATTATATTTGCTATATCTATTCAGTTGGCTTGGTCATGCTTGAATGACTTTCATAACAAGAGCACTCAGATATGTGCCATTTCTCAGTTCTTACCTGTCTTGTACTTCCAGGTTTTGAGAGGTTTCCAATCACCTTTAGAGATAAGTTGTCATTAAAAGATTGGTTTTGCGATTCTAGGTGATTAACCATAAGATAGATAAGGTTGATAAGAGTTTTAATAGAATAGTATTGGTTATGATGAAAGGGGAAAGGGTGGTGTTTCATTGACTTATGTACGAGGGTCATCCGGAAAGTAGTACCCGTTCGTGCCGCATGAAGTGCTGACAACGCGAGTAGCCGCTGGACGAGGTCAGATAGCTTCAGTGGCTTGTCTGCCTTCTCTGAGCCAAGTTGCGTGACACTAGCATTGCCTGTGTTGTTTCTGTGATTGTTTACAATGTTTAAAAAAATTGAGAACGCCGCCAGTTGTGAAGTGAGGGCAGTGATTAAATTCCTCAATGCAAGAAACGTTCGCCCATGTGATATTCATCGCCAATTAAAGGAAGTGTATGGAGACAATGTAATGGACGAGTCGTCTGTTTGGCGGTGGTGTCGCAACTTCAACATGGGGAGGGGGAACACACACGACGATGAGCGTTCGGGGAAACCGTCTGTCATTACAGACCAACTGGTGAGCTCAGTTGACGAATTCGTGAGGAACGATCGGCGCGTCACAATTGATGACATCTGTGAACATTTTCCCAATGTTTCTCGAACAATTGTACAGGAAAAAGATTTGACAGCGATGAAGAACTTAAAGAAGGACTGACCCTGTATCTCAATGAGCTGGCGGCGAAGGACTATGCAGCAGGAATACAGAAACTTGTCACACGTTATGACAAATGCCTTAATTTGCTTAGAGATTATGTTGAGAAGTAGTTTAAAGTATCCTCTTTCAAATAAAATTTTTTATGTTTGTTAATATTTACTTTTGTGTCTTTATTTCACGAACGGGTACTACTTTCCGGATGACCCTCGTACTAGGCTAGACGGAAGTTACAGTAACAGTACAGAGTCAAATTTAATGTATTTTGCAGTGCAGGTGGTGTTGGTTTGCAATTTGGAAGTAAGCAAGTTAAAGAGTCTAAAAATATTCAGCATGTGCAGTTGCATACTCTGGCAGTGCCTTAAAAGCAACGGGACTGACGGGCATTTAAAATAGAGACAATGTAGCAATGAAAGTTTTGTGCACTGAAACTTATAAGTAATTGAGAAAAGTTCACAGATTATTTCATTTAATTGCTTTTTGATGTGAGATCAGATTAGAATTTTTCAGGTGGTTTGGTTAAGGGACAGGAATTTTTTGGGTTTAAGGTGTGAGAATTTTATTATTCATCAGTTTTTCAGGGTACCCACTTTTTCTGAGACAATCAAGTAGCTGGTGCCATTATTTTTACTGGAGGGTAGTGTTCTCGTAGGAACAGAAGCCGAAGACTGAATGAGAAAGAGATGAAAGATTTTGTTTGTAATAGATCACCCCAGTTGAAATAAATTTATTGTTAATTGTTTATGGTTGTGGCTACATCTCCATGTTAACATAACATGGAGATGTAGCCACACTATTCATTAAGGCCTTTTCTATCTCATAAAGAATAATTTCCTGGTTATTGTAGGCAAACTGGTCAAAAAAGGCCACCGATGTCTCTACACCTCTCAGCTTACACTTTCGATAAAGGTCAATACCCCCTTTGTCCACTTTTCCTGCCTCCATAGAATTACTCCCAACAAACCCCTCTCTTCGCCCACCATACCAAGTACTTCCTTGTTTGTTTTCTTCTCTGTCTATTTCACCTTGTCCATTCTTGTCCACACCCACATTTCAAAAGCCTCCAGTCTACGTTTATCCTCCTGCTTCAATGACCAAGTTTGTGTGCCGTATATAGCTATGCTCCATATCAAAGTTTTTTGGAGTCTTAACAACCTTACTCAATGCCCTCTTCATCAACTCCCATCTCCTTGTAAAAGCCTCTTTTCCTAGCACAGTTTTTCTCATTACGTCCCTACCACTTTGACCCTGTTGGTCAAATACACTACCAAGATTTGTAAACTGTTCTACCTGCTCTAGTTTTTGCTCTCCTATTTTAATGTTAAGCTTAGCCTCTTTCTTTCTAGAAATTTACATAACCTTTATTTTATTAATATTGATTCTCATCCCATCCCTGACGCACTGAATTTCCAATTCACTCAGCAATACTTGCAACCCCTTGGCTGACAGACAAACCAAAGCTTGGTCATCAGCAAACCGAACTGATTTCACGAATTACCCCCCCACCTTCATTATTACCTCGTTCTTCCCATGCCTTTTTAATCATTTGCTCTGCATACAGATTGAACAGCAATGGTGATAATGGGCAAACCTGCCTTACACCTCTTCCTAACACCGCCCAACTGGATTCCCTGTTCCTTACTTGCACCTGAGCAGTCTGAGACATGTATACATTGTGGATTAGCCTCCTTTCCCTACAATCTATTCTTATTTTCTGCAATATACTCATTAGTTTTTCCCAATTCACTCTATCAAATGCTTTTTGAAATCTAAAAAACAGGCAAATATCTTCTGGTTGTGTTCTATAATCATCTTGATTAATAATCTCATTACTGCAATAATATCATGCGTACCTCTCCCCTTCCTAACCCTAAACTGATAATCCCCTTAGTATTAATGGTTCCTACTCTCTATCCTTTTGTTTATGATGCTAAGAATAACTCTAGCTGTGTGGGATATCAAACTTATTGCCCTGTAGTCCTCACATGATGTAGCCTAAAACTAAAACTGTATGTTACTGATGTAACTAAAACTGATCTCAAAAGTCTTCCAGCCAGATTCCTTCCTCTTAAATACTACAGCTCATATAGCCTCTTCCTCTCACATTTTCCTAAGCATTTTAAAAGTTCCACAGGAATGTTATCCATCCACGTGGCTTTATTTAGTTTAATCTCCCCTAATGCCCTTTCTATCTCCTTGTCTAGTGAGCTTGAACCTAGGCTATCTTCCTCTACATCGTGTTCCTTTCCTATGTGTAACTTTGTTGGTTTAAGCTCTTTACTATACAGTTCTTCTATATATATTCCTTCCATCTCTCATGGATCCTTCCTGCATCGACTATTACCTTGCCTGCCTCATATCTAACTGCTGTCGTTTATCTCCCTTTCTATCTGCCGGATAAAGATTTAACTTTGCTGTACAGCCCACTGATTTCACCCTTCTTCTGCAGACTTTCAATATCCGTGCACATCTTCCATCATGCTTCCTTTGCTTTGTTTGTTGCCTGCCTCAAAATATTGTTTATTTCTTTGTGCTTCATTTTGCCCAATACTGTATTTACATTCTTTCATATTTTCCGCTCATGCATCTCTGCAATCATCTCATCCGTGATCCATGATATCCTAGTCCTTTTGGCATTAACCATTCCAATAGTGTCTTTTGTGGCTTTCGACAGCCCTTTCTTGAAACTCTCCCACTTTTCTTCGATAGAACTTAGCTCCTTATCATCCTCCATGATTTCCCCCACTGCATGATTGTATTCATTCCTTTTCAAACCATTTAATGCTTCTACATTCCATTTTATAACTCGCCATCCCTGTCTTATCTTTTTGAAATGTATGCTACATTTCATAACAACTAAATTGTGTTCTGAGTCCACGTCCACTCCTGGGAAGCTGTGGGAATTTATCACACTCTTCCTAAACCTGCGTTTAACCAGGATATATAATCTAGCTGATACCTTTCTGAGTCACCTGGCATTTTACATGTATACCTATGTCTTTTGTGGTGTCTAAACCAAGTGTTGGTGATGACTATCCCCTGTCTCCTGCAGAACTCAACTGCTTTCTCTCCGCGCTCATTCCTCATGCCTAAACCGTAGTCCCCGACTTTGTCATCATGTCTTCTTTTGCCTAACATCACATTTCAATCTCCCATCACTATCAAATGTTTTCCTGCAAGAACACATGCGATTATGTCCTCTTACTGGTCATATATATCCTCTTCTTCTTTATGGCTACTTGGTGGCATGTATACCAGAATAATAACTAAGTTTATTATTTCTGCTTTTATATCTACTAGTAGTATTCTATCCATTAAAAAGTTAATACATAGAAAAGTAAGTTGACTGTGAAAAAGATAGCTTAGGTCCAGGCAAACTTGATGATGACATAGACAGGGCTGTAAAGCAGATAAAGTCTATAAGGTGGTAAGGCTAGACTAAATGTTTTCAGAATTACCAAAAGGTTTTGTGAAATTTTGGTAGAAAAGTATATGGACTGATTTGTAGGAGCGTAGGGAAAAGAATCTGGCCAGAAAACTTTATATGATAAGTTTTAATTCCTTTCCAAATAAGGTAAAGGTTATATCAGGACTACGGAACTATAAATTTGAAATAGTACTCATCTAAAGTGGTTCTTTGGATTTGTCCATAAAAGGATAGTGAAGCAAAAAATATATAGAGGATTTTTTGTCTTGTTTAGAAGCAATAATTGAGAACATTAATTGAAAGGAATTTAGATTACAATCAGTATGTACTTATCTGTTTTGTTGATTTCAAAAAAGGATCAAGATGGTGTGGGGGCTAACATACTGGCCTCCCACCCAGAGGGCCTGGTTTCAAATCCTGGTAATTGTGAATATTTTTCAGATGTATCTCAATCCATACTTGAGGTGCTTTGTGTAGGGCACTTTGAGTGGGTACGCTATCCGTCAGATGGGATATTAAGCTGCATACCCCTTGGAGCCTTTTGTAAAGAGTATGCTCATGCTGACGCCAGGTTTTTTCTCCACCCTTCAACCTTTCCTATCCATCCTCAATGGTGCAAATGACCTCAGCTGTCGTTCCTCTCCCCTGAGTACTACTACTTGATTTCAAAAGTGCATTTGATAAAGTGAATTGCAATGAACTAATGAGTTAAATGCAGGAAATAAGAATAGATAGGATAAACTGAAGGCCAAACATTTATCTGTACATATCTTAGACTGTGAAGGTGGGATTGAAGAACAGATGGTCTTGTTGGGCAGTGCTAAGAAGGGATATAAGTCAGGGTTGTCCATTATTTAATAGATATTGAAACAAAGATTGTAGAATTTTGAAGAAAATGCTAGATTAAAAAGCATTGCAAAAGGAAGGCAAAAACTATGTGGCTTACGTATCTAGGAAGGGTTCTGTCACAATGCTGTCAATGCAGCATTGAGATAAGGAGATAACCTGCACTAGGAAATATGGCATTAAAATTGAGGAAATTGATGACAGGGACATGGAGTGTAGATGTAAAGAAAAGATTTGTTCAAATTTGATATGGGACATTTACAGAAGAATATTGTAGGCTTTTGAAATGTTTGCATCTGTAAGGATGAAGAAAAGGCAATTGACCTAAAAGAAAACAAATCAGGAATTGCTTGGCATTATGGGCTTGTCCAAGAAATCCTATGATGGCAGGAAAAATTGGAAGAAAGCTATATTGACTAGCAGTGAGAGGCTAAAAACTAATAGAAGGAAGAATATTAGTCAAACAAGGAAAGGGCAGGAACAAGATAACAATTTTGGATTAGGTGAAGGGAAGAAGTACTCAGAGATGAAGGAGTACTTAATGTGAAGCTTGTCCCTGGATTTTGTGTTGTAAGCAGTCCCAAAATGTTTTATTTGGTACTTATGTCCATCCATAATTTACCTTAACTGGTAATTACCTAAATCAAATTATAATGCATATGAAGTTAACACTAGTTGGCAAAGTGTACAGCCTTAGTTCATGGGTTCAAAATATCTGTTCAATAAGGCTAAGGCCAAATCTCAAGAGGCGTTTCTGTTCATCACTTCATATTTTTTTAACCCTCTTGGTGCAGTGAGGATTTCAGGGGTACTAGTGAGAAGTGTGAAGGGTAATTTAAGAAAATGTGTCACCTTAGGAAAAAAAACATTATGAAGTTATTTGTTTAGAAATCCATATGCAGTTTTTTTATTTTAAAATATAATAGTGTAGTTAATAATGATGTAATACATTTACGTCATCAGAAAAATAAATGTAATTATTACTGTATCATAAATTTGAAGAATATTATTTGAGCAATAATATTTCGATTTTTAGACACAAAACAAATATTTTTTTAAAAACATTTTTCAATTAAACTATGATATTTAAGTATAATAAAGAATCAAGAAGACTTGTAGATAATATTATGAATAAATAAAGAAAAACCAGTGAATTGCAAATGTTTTTGTCAGCCTCTGCATAGTTCGATTCTGTTGAAAAGGCTGATCTCACTGAGTCAAATTGGGACTTTTCCCCTTTCCTCCAGACTGTGGCAATGAGCTTACAATCTAAAGGCAGGAAAAAAGGAAGTTCTAACTCACAGAGAACTGCTGACAATGTAATCTATTACACAGGGCGCAATTGATTAGATAGGATGGATGGCAAGAGAAACCAAAATGATTACAAAGCAGTGCTCTCATTTCCATCGTCTCAACAAAGTCTGAATAAGCAGCTATATATCAACACCACCACACCACAACACATTCAAGAGATTACAGATGAAAACAGATTAGTAGCCTTTCAGTGGCTTTTCATAGTGGAAAGCCCACTCAGAAAAAAAACGAGCAAACAATTAGGCAGAGCTTCCAGACATGTACAAAACTGAACGAAAAATTAAAGTAAGAATTATACTTTTTGAAAAGCATTTAAAATTGCTAATAAAAAATTAAAAAAATATTAACATAATTCTATTAAATTCAACTTATCGATAGCACAAAAACCATTAATTATTAAAGAAAAAACCATAAGTTACAATGATTTAAACAATGGCCTACGCAAGAGCCAATATATTGGCCCGCCGCACTTTTTGCCAGGGATACGAAAGCCGATATATATCGGCCCGCCATACTAAGATGGTTAAAGGAAAGGTTTAAAGTGTTTTTCACTGTGTAGAGTCATATGCAGTTACTTCTCTTGTATTTCTCAACAAAACAGGCTGACATAAAACTATAGTAATATAATGCATTCAAGTTAACAACTTTTTTATCTTAATTTTCAAAATAATATGTTTTTAAAACATATTTCGCATGGATATCCTGAAAATCTGTAATGTTTTTTCTTTGATCTTGCAGGATCATTTGGAAGATGCAGAAATAAATATGCTCTCTGAGGAGGAAGTAAACATTAAGGAAGAATGTGATACTGAAATTCCTCAGATAGAAGTAAGACTGGAAGGGGAGGTTTTGCAGGAACAAGGTAAGGAGAGCTAAGGACTGTGCTGTCACTTCACTTTTGCTACTTTCTGGTGCAATACAACTATTGTTGATTAACCCTTGCAGTACTTTTAATGTATTTTGGAAAAACTGGGTTAACTTCATAGAATTTTTAAAAAAATAACTGAGAGGCCATTTTAAATATTATGATAAATTGCAAAAAGATGATAATTTCATCATCTTATTTGCAATTATTTATTTACCTGCTCAGAATAGATCTTCTATTCATCTTGCTATGTTTTCAAGTCTCTTCTTTTGTTTTACTTGGTTATGCTAAATTTGGACTTTATCAGTCAAGAAAAATAAATGAAATAATCCAAAACAACCCTTTTCCCTTTCAATATCCTATGTTTGACCCTAAGTAGGATCTAAACATTATGTTTAAGGTGTCAATGACATTCATTTTTTCTTTTTACATGTCCTCGATTTACAGTTAGACTATATTCTTTGATTTTTCATGTCTATTATTTCTTAGTAATGTGTGTGCTGCTTTTGTTTGAAGCAACAAGATAGGATTTATTAGTTTTTTTCTAATTGTCTCATAATTTCATTCCTAATAGTAGTTTCCTGCTGTACTAATTCATTCAGTTTCCATGGAAATAAACCTCCAATTTCTTACCAAAGCATTTTTTAAAAGTATATAGCTTTTTGAAAAATTAGCCTGCCAAATATTATGCTCTAATTGTGATGTCTGCACAATGGATTTCATGATCCATTAAGATCAAAGTTAGGCTATCCATTCTCAGGTTGTCCTCATATAGATTGTTTTTCTGACAACAGTTTTGCCTATGTGTCAACAAGCATCTTCAGGTCAAAGTTACCTGATCTGGTTCAAACTGAAGTTGCTCGTTGAAACATGGGCAAAACTGGTGACAGAAAAATAACATACATGGTGAATTCCTGAAAATGGGGAGTCTTTCATCTGAATGCCACACAAACCTACAAATCCAAGATGAGAGTTAGTTCAGTGCTTTCTAATTTTACATTTACCCTAAGGGCCCCATGAGATATTGATATGCAAGATAGACTATTGGCTTGGTCAACTTTCTTAAATTTTTGCAAAAATTGATATTTTTTATTTTCAGTTGATAGAGATGTAAAAAAGTCATTTCATAAAACCAAATGAAAAGTAAGAAAAATTCTGAAAAATGCTTATAGAGTTACTTATATTACATTAAAAGAAGTTGCAAAATTAATTTGCTACAAAATAATTCAGTAATTCTTATAATTTAGCCAATCAAGATATACAATTTATGGTACCAACACAAATATTAGATTAATAAAATCATCTGGAAACCCTAAAAAATGTACCATAATTAAAATTAATTAATTGCACAACTTAATGTTAACTGCTATATACTCTGATTTTCCTAGTCCCAATCTTACTTTTTCCTTATTTATGTCATATCCATTGTTATTGATTTATTTTCTGCATTATGTTAAAAGCAGCAGTAGGAAATTTCCCCGATGTTTAAAAATCTTTTCATTGAAAAAAATATATTAATCCTTAAAGATATATTTCCTTTTCTTAATGCTAATTTTATTGTAAATGCTAAAGAAATGTTCTTTTTGTTCCTTCTAGAAGTCATTGTATAAAGAATAATTGTTCTTTCTGGGTAACATTAAGTAAACCCATGTGCAGGAGTAACGTGAGAGAATTATACATCCTTTTGTTAGATAATTTCTTTTTTTCTTTGTAAGAAAAAACAGTTCATTTTACTTCAAGTCTATATTATATTCTTTTTCTTTGCTCAACAATAGCAGTTTTAATCTAAATAATAAAATACTTCCAAGCAAAATAATAAAAATTGGCTCATGTCACTGGTTTAAGCCCCCTGTAACTGCTTTAGGTTTCCCAATCTCAAGAGAGACTTGAAAGGAAAGGATTTTGACACTGATGAAGGTAAAACAAAAAGTGCTAGAAGGCTTAATTCAGAACAGCATTAGGTGATGACAGATGCTTTGTTCTTGGGATTTCAGCATAGCTGATGTTGCATACATACATGCATAGACAGATGAGTTTGTATAGGCAAGACTAGCCATGATTCTATACATTTATGTACACATATGATTGAATGAACACACATGAGTGAACATATATACCTATAAGTATTAATTTACATTAATTAGTTTATCCAAACTAGTGAAAACAATTTTTTAATCACAGGTATTAACTTATTAATGAATATCTACTTTACTTTATACTTCAAATTTTTCAGATAAACATAAAAAACAAGGTGATGCTGGGGAAGAAACTTCAGCCACTCAACTGCATCTGTGTGAAATTTGCTACAAGGTATTTGAACAAAGGGACCTTCTCAAAGAGCATGTAATGAATGTGCACCTTAACAAGGTGATTCAATTCAAATGTGATGTTTGTTGGGAGGTTTTTAAGAGAAAAAATGACCTTGCAAGTCATATTAAATTGGTGCATGCTCTTAAGAAGCACCAATGTGAATTCTGCTCCAAAAACTTTCTACATTTAAATGAACTAAAAATTCACATGCTGACATACTTTGGAGAAAAAGGATTATGTTCCAAAGGATTTTCTCGAAAGATGAATTTAAAGAGGCACATCTTGACACACTCTGGGGAAAGGAGACAGAAGTGTGATATATGTTTTAAAGTATTTGCTGATCGTGATTATATCAAGACCCATATGTTGACACACACTGGGGAAAAGTCATACAAGTGCATGATATGTCCAAAAGCATTCATTAAGAGTACTATGCTGAAGATGCACATGCGGACACACACTGATGAAAAGACCCACAAGTGCCACATCTGTTCAAAAGCATTTGCCCAAAGTGCTTATCTTAGGGAACACATAAAGACACACACTGGTGAAAAGCCGTACAAGTGCATGATATGTCCTAAATCATTCATTAAGAGTACTTTGCTAAAGAGGCACATGAAGACACACACTGCGAAAGGCCACACAAGTGCAACATCTGTTCAAAAGCTTTCAGTCAGAGCAGTAAACTAAAGGTACACATAATGACACACACTGTTAAAAAACCATATGAGTGCATGATATGTCAGAAAACTTTTAACTACAAGGATGTTCTAAAGAGGCACATGAAGACACACACTGGCGAAAGGCCACACAAGTGCATCATCTGTTCAAAAGCTTTCAGTCAGAGCAATAAACTGAAGGTACACATAATGACACACACTGGTAAAAAGCCATATGAGTGCATGATATGTCAGAAAACTTTTAACTACAAGGATGTTCTAAAGAGGCACATTAAGACACACACTGGTGAAAAGCCACACAAGTGCTATGTCTGTTCAAAGGCATTCATTCAGCGTACTCACCTTATCAAACACATGAGGACCCACCCTGTAAAATAATCTTAAAAATGTAAGATATATCATTTATTACCTGGAGCATCATGAACAGTAGAGGGCCAAGGCAACATAAAATTAAAGTGCATTACACTACTGAGGATTAAATGTTATTCTTAAACCCTTCTCAAATATTTGCTTACACTCTGAGAAAAACCTTTGTAAAACATTAATTACAACTTGGTATCAAAATGTCATTATTTTCCCATTTTCTGTAATTTGTTTGAATAAAAATAATAGAGAAAGTTGAAAATCTCTGCATTGTTATGTATATTATGATAAAACTAGTCTAAACAGAAACAATTTAATCCTGTAAGAATTAAAATTACATAATTTTTTTACATGATAATCTTATAATTCATCATTAATTCAAACAATGATACTTTTCAATTTTGGGATCTCCTATACATGAATCAATTATACGGCTTCCATGGCAATGTGTAAATTATATCACCCATTTGTCCATCAATCGTGCTAGGATTGTTATTAATAAGTTCATCTCAATATTATCTACTATGTTTACTGTGTACAAGGAAAAACACTTGTGTCTCATGCCTTTTTGCCTGGAAATTTACCTCCTTTCAATTTCCTTGAGGAATAAGATGAAGAGATCCATTAAATGCAAAGTTTGTTATACAAGAGAAAAACTTTTGTTCACAGGAGATTTGAATATATATGTTTTCCCTTGTCAGTACCTGTGGAAAGCCTAAGTTGGGCAGGGTTTATATGTCAAGAATATTACTGAAGAAAATATATGCAAAAGTTTGGCAGTTCCTTGATGAATGTTAATTGATGGAGAATGAATTATTGCATGATGCCTCGGAAAGCAAGATGAAAAAGTCTTTAAGAACACAGCATTTGGTTTGGAAGAAGTAAAGTATGTTTACATAGGTGCCCATATGTGAATACTGGAATGCTGTGAAAGTGTTCCCTAGTTCTTGGTGAATAATTTTAGGGATTGCATTGCTGACATAATCTTTGGGAAAGTGGACCTGGATGTAAAAAGTTTAGAGTATGTCATTATGCACAAAAATAGCATTGAGAACACTGTTACATTCTGCTGAACTCTTATTCAGAATAATCAGGCATTGAGATATTTTAGTCTGGAACATCCTCTGGTTATGGATCAGCTGAAAATAGGGGGGTCTATGATAAAATATCAACTTTTCTAGATGTTTTGAGCTTAATTACCTCATATTTCTCCTGCAACTTCTGCTGCTTAGTGAAGAAAAGTAATTGAGTGGAGAATATAATGGAAGTTGTTCATAATAAGCATTTTAATAAGTGAGTTTGGATATGAAGTCCCTTTGGAAAACAAGAAACATTTGACTTCGGTTTTTTTGATGCTGAACCACAGGCTTCTAAAACCTGCTTTATCTGTTCTTTTGATGCATTTTGTGATGGACCAATATCTCATTCATGGTGTTAAATTTAAGGTCCCTTCATCTTGGGAATCGGTTGAAATATTATTGTAAAAATGTTTTTCATTTAGCTGGCATCCATCTTTAATCATAACTTGGTCTTCTCCAAGTTAAGGAATGCCATTTATAATGGCTCATATGCATGGCTCAATTAATATGCAGCATAAATTTTATCTTAATATATCATTGATGCCTTTGGAATAATCATTAAGATACCATAACACCACAGATTTATAACAGATGATGTTGAATGGTTTCACTCATAAGAAGAGAATTATTGGAAAATAGAAAATCAATTTAAATTGAGCAGTAAATGCAAGATATATATATATATATTTTTAATATTTTCAATGCATGATACAGAATTGTAAGATTTTGAAATTCAGAATGGTCAAATGTTGAGGTACTTTTATAGCTATTTTCCATATTTATATACCTAAAAGGTGCTGTTTATCTTTGATCTAAGACAATCATTTGGAAAATGGAGAATTGCAGTTGTTATGATGATGAAGTTGATAATTAGGAAGAGTATGACTTTGACATTCCACAAAAAGATGATGCCTTTGGAGAGGAAGCATTTTAGGTACAAGGTAGAAATGGCAAAGCACAAAAAATTTAGAACTTGTATGAGCTTGGTTTGTGCATCTATCTTGTTTGTGGTTCATTTTGAGGTATATTTCATGTGTGTGTATATAAGATATAATTCTTTGGTCATATTTTTTGTTAATCCTGCTGTAAGTCCTCAAGTGATTGTAATATTTGATGGCCAATAATTTGCATCCCTAAAGATTGAGATGCACCCAAGAAAAAACATTTTTCCAGTCTTTACTTAAGTATGACTTAAACAACTGATGTGGAATTAATTTCAAAATATATTGTACAAAAATGCTAAATACATGGCAATATAATTCACATAATTTTCATTCTCAGTAATTTAGTGAGGTACTGTTTGTTTAAATGGAATTCTGTAATTATATATTTGAAAACTGTTGTAACATTTACCATTGCAATTAAAAAGCAATTGACTAGGATATTTAATGTTAATCAATGTTCATAAGATAAAAAAATTAGTTGTATTGAAAGAAAATATCAATTTCCAAGCATTTACTAATCTATTTACATCTTAATTTAAAAACAAGATTTGCAAAATAAAACTAGTCTGAAAGCAAGCTTTTCTAATTGTATTATATTTTTTACAGATCTGCTCCTTCTACAGTTACTTCATCTCATAAAATACATTAAAAAAGAAAAAAAAAATAATTTCTTTACCTCAATTATTCTATTAAGTAGTACTTGTTATTTTTACTGCATATATACATAAAGTATATCACATTATATACACATGCATAAATATATGGCAGGACAGATAGTTTGTTTGAATCCAGAATATTTGTCACCTATTCCACAATTAAATGAATAAAGTGAATTTATTACCTCTTCAGGCACATTAACAAGTTCACTCTCCGAAGTTAACTCTTCCTCTTTTTCTAACACTGGCATTGAATACTGTATAGTATCCGCCATCACTTTGTGAAAACGATTCTTTATGAATAAGAAATACTTAGTTTTTCCACACAAACTTTATTTTTACGACCTGGTTTCGACGAGGATCGTCATCATCATCATCAGGTTGATGATGACGATCCTCGTCGAAACCCGGTCGTAAAAATAAAGTTTGTGTGGAAAAACTAAGTATTTCTTATTCATTACTGGCATTGAAATATTGCCCAACAGTTTTTCAAACCTATTTGTTACACAAGTGACACCCTGCCAACCTTCCAGGATCCCCTGGCTTATTTCTTCACAAGACATTCTTTTAATTCTTCTCGATTCTGTGTAGTCTTTCATGTAATACATCATTCACTTTTCCCAACTAGATTGTAACTTTCTTTTAATATATTTTTTATTTATCATCCTGAGAATAACTTAAGGTGCGTGGGATATAAAACTTATTGTCTTGTAGTCCTCACATGATGTAGCCTTTACCTTTGTTGGAATAGGAACTAAAACTGATCTCACAAAGTTTTCTGGCCAGATTCTTTCCTCATAAATACTACGGATCAGCCAATATAGCCTCTTCCTCCCACATTTTCCTAAGCCTTTTAGAAGTTCCAACAGAATGTTATCCACCCCCATGGCCTTATTTAGTTTTATTGCCCTTAATGCCCTGTCTATCTCATTGTCAAGTATGCCTGGACATACCTTTCCTACCTTATCTCTAAATGATAGCATAGATCTCCCTTAGGTACTTCCATGATGGGGGGGTTGCAAGCCAGCGTGCCCACAGACTCTGCTCATCATACTCTGCGTCCACAGACTGAGTCGCTTGATGCCGAAGAGGCATCTGCTGCAGCTAGTGCCCATCTGGCCAAGCTGAAGGCCTGGAGTGCTACCAGGGTGCCGGTTCCCCCAAGGTACCTGCCCAGGAGGGAGGGCCCCAGCCAAGGAAGGTGGCTGACAGGGGTCAAGTGGGAGAGGTCAGGATGGGGATGGAGGCTGCTCTTGTCTCTCTGGGGAAAATCCACCTTCCCCGTGGTCCAAGCCTTTGAAGAACAGGAGCCATTCTCCCTTCTGTGAGTTTAGTGAGAACTTCTTCGACCAATCCCCCTTCCAGAGCCAGTTCGAGGTGAATCAAATGAACCTCAACCTGATGGAGGACAGCAGCTCTAGCATGAAGATGTTACTAGAGATACTAAAGAAGACCCCAGGGTCACTACCCCCAACCAGCCAGGGCCTGTGCACTTGTGGGCCAGGGGATGGAATGGCCGCACCACTACCAGCGGAGGCACATGCATTCCTTGCCGTGTGCCCAGACGCACCTCTCAATCAAGGAGTCAGCTTGAGAGGCAATCATCTCCAAAGAGATCTCTGACGACCTGCACAGCAAGTCGGAGGAGAAGTATGAAACGGAAATTGGGAAGTTGCTGGAGGACAGCGAGGACAGCATGGAGGTGGTGAGAATCATCTCGACAATTCCATACCAGATGCCGGCAGGATCCCCAGCAGTCAAACAGCATCATCTGCTGAGGTGGCGGTCAGCTCAGAGGTCATTTGTGTTGACGAGCCAAGGTGCAAGGGAATAATGAGATGGCACCCCTGGACGAACCGACCACCAGCACCAACTCGCTCAAGTTGGGTCAGGAGCAGTTCCTGTCTTTGTCTACATCAGACTCCAGCCACACGGACTCCTCCATGAGGGAGTTCAGCTGGTCTGAGGAGCTTGAACTCATAACATCAGAGGTGCGATGGAGACAGGGTGAACTGTTCCCTGCCCTTTGCTGGTGGAATGGATTCTTTAAATGATAAGGCTGAAATCAAAGAAAAGAAGAAATGAAATATGATCCATTCAAAGAAGTTGTATTTCAAAACAGTTTGTGGGGGAGAAGGGGGGGAGAGAGATCGAGGGGGTGATTTTCCTCCTTAAATTATATCCCAGCATCTTCCCACACCTCTGCCTCTACCTTCTTCAAATCCAGGCTTTCCAGTAAATAATCCTATTTTCTAGGTCAATATTTGCTACTTTTTCTTCCCTTGAATCAAATGCTTAAGGTGAATAAATATTCCATATAAATGACATGTCATTTTACTTCTAATCATTCATTTCAAAACCTGTGTGGCTGTCTTAGATGAACCCTGGCATTACAAATTAATGTGCCCTGAAATTCTGATATTGATGATATTATATTTAAGGATAGACAAAATAGTGAATTAAATGTCCATTAAAGAATAGTTATCATAGATCTATCAACTGATAGATTCTTATGGGTAGAAAGCTCATGGGATCAATACCCTTGATCATCATTCTGGTCTACATATGAAGGAAATACAAGCAGAAAGAAATTGATAGGATTTGCCACCTTTAGAGGACATAATATATCATGAGGTCTTGCAGGAAGAAAGGGCAGCAGTTAACGGTAACATACAATAGTGATTTAAGGTAAGAAAAAGATGAAAGGCAAGAAAAGATGGAGATTAGGTCAGAGAGGACAGTTAATGCACAAGAAATCACTGCATGAAGAAAGGAATTGTGTTCTGCAGGTTAAAGATATAGATCAGCCAATACATTCTCCTTGTGTTGACACCAAAAGACATGTATGCAAGCAAAATGCCAGGTGACTCAGATAGACATTAGTTAGATAATTATTACTGAGATTTAAGTAGAGCTAAGCATTAAGAATTAAATAATAAATTAACAAAAATGAAACTAGTATAAATTGAATTGTAGAAAAGCTGTCAGAGGGTATTGTAAGTCTACAGAGTAAGGGTGAAATTGGTATACCATTGGGTAATGCAGATTAATTGTCATTTTTATATTGTCATTGGCCTTCTGCTCCTATTATATTTCAGGGAGAGAGTACTCGGAAGGGAGAGGGGGTGAAGAATTGAATCAATTTGTACAAGTGCATTAAACAATAAATTTATTTTCCACAAAAATGTGCATTATTTTATGCTGGAATATGTATGATTAGTCACCATATTACCTGCCTCTTCATTGTCTGACCAATGATTGTTACCTTCCTGTGTTGATGCAACAATTGATGAATGAATATCACCTGCTGGAGAAATAGCGGATCTAAACGGCCTCCTCTTTGAAAATGATGATGTCATCTGGGATGCCACAGCCCTCTTGTCAATAGCGTCACTGTCAATTCGATACAACTGACCTCTTCTCGATTGGTTATTACGTATTTCCTTGAAGGATAGCTTCCCTTCTATATTATTATAGAAAACAAACAAATCACTCGGCACATTGACGTTATAGCAGCCGGAATTCCGTTAGCTTCTCCACCCAAGGAGAACACACCTACCAGGGATAATTGGCATCCTCCACAACCTAATAGAATATGCCATAACCATGTATTAACAAAAGAATGCGCGTAACTCCTCTCGCCTAACCTTCAATTCACATTTAGACAACAGTGTTCGGAGTATATTAACCTAATACCAATTAATTTAGATATCTCCTGAAAATCTGTGATGTTTTTTCTTTGATCTTGCAGGATCCTTTGGAAAATGCAGACATAAATATACCCCCTGAAGAAGAAGTTGATATTAAGGATGATTGTGATGCTGACATTCCTCAGATGGAAGTAAGACTGGGAGGGGAGGTGTTGCAGGAACAAGGTAAGGAGAGCTAAGGACTGTGCTGACACTTCACTTTTTCCACTGTCTGATGTAAAATAACCATTGGAGATTAACTCTTGCAGTACTACTAAGGTTTTTTGGAAAACCTGGGTTAATTTTTTAAAATTGTTTTTAAAATAACAGAAAGGCCATTTAAAATAGTTTGATAATTTGCAAAAAAGATATTCATTGCTTTTAGAATGATTTATAAATGTATATTATATTATTTATTAAGCAACTCAGACAAGATCTTTTATTAATCTTGCTCTGTTTTTAAGCTTTTTTCTTTTGTTTTGATAAAAGATTATTATTTTAGATTTTATCAGTAAAGAATGATATCTTAAGAAACCCAAAACAACCATTTCCCCATTTCAATATCTGGTTTTCACCTTTCACCAAAGCATTTGTGAGAAATATTAAGCTTATTAAAAAATTGACATGCAAAATTTTTTGATGTATTTGTAATGTCTGCACAATTCTTTTAATGAAAAATTAAGATGGGATTAAGACTCCATCTTGGGATTTCCTCCTATAGGTTTTTTTTTGACAACAGTTTTGCCTGTGTTTCAATGAGCATTTTCATGGCAAAGTTACCTGATCTGGTTTACTTAAACCTGAAGTTGCTCATTGAAACACAGGCTATACTGTTGTCAGAGAAATAACCTGCATGGTGATATCCTGAGAATGGGAAGTCTTTCATCTGAATGCCACAAAAATCTATCATCCTAAGATGTGAGTTAGTTTAGTACCTTCTAGTTCTACCCTAAGGTCCTCATGGGATATTTTGGTATGGCAAAATAGACAATTTGCTTGGGTAACTTGATTAAATTTTGCCGAAAGTTGATATTTTTTATTTTAGCCATTAAAAGTATATACAATTCATTCAATGAAATCAAATCAAAAGTAAGGAAAATCAATTTTTTGAATTAATTAAATTTAAGAAGGTCAGTACACAGCACTGCCTCACCATTGATCTTGTCAATAAGTTATCAAGATAGGCTAAGACATATGCAGGATACCTTTAGTGCTGCAAAAATTTAGTGTGAAAATTTGATTAATTAGTTTTTTCATGAATCTAAAAATAATTTTAATGAAATATCTTCTGAAAAATGCATATAGAGTTAATTATAATTCATCATAATAAGTTGCAAAAATAATTTGCCACTAAGTAATTCATTATATTTTAGCCAAGAAAGATACAATTTATGTTCCCAATGCAATCATTAAATAGTTCAAATCATCTGGAAACCCTAAATATGTACGATAATTAAAACTAATTAATTGCACTATTTAATGTTATCTGCTGCATACTCACATTTTCCTAGTCCTAATCTTAATTTTTTCATAATTATTTCATATCCATTGTTATTGATTTATTTTCTTCATTATATTAAATTCAACAATATGAAATTTCCCTGATTTTAAAAATTCTTTTCACAGAGAAAAATATATCATACTTTAAATGATATATTTCCTTTCCTGTATGCTATTAATTACTTCAGAAATATTCTTCTTGATCTTTTTTGAAGGTCTCATATAAAAAATAATGGTTTTGGTATCAGGGTAACACTAAGTAAACCCATGTGGAACAGTTATGTGAGACAATTATGACCCCTTTTATTAGCTATTTTCCTTTACTGGTTGTTTATTTGCAATAAAAAACCTGAGTACATTTTACTTCAAGGCCATGCTATATTCCTTTTTTTGCTCAGCAATATCAGTTTAAATCTAATCAATAAAATATTACCAAGCAAAATAACCTAGTTTGTATCTCTCATTTATTGGGAAGACATTGAAGATATTGTAAGTGACTTTTAGTACATACTTTATATACTTACAAAGGATAAGGTGCTTATTGATTAAGCATGATGGATGAAATAAGCAATTGACATAACAACAGAAAAGGTAAAATTTTGCAGATACACAAACGAGGACCCTAAGGTATCAGAAAATTGGATGCAGTAGTCAATAAGAGCTGTTTCAGTGGAACAATTTTTTTTTCATTTTGCAAGAAAACAAGGTGGACTATTCAGAGTAAAATACTGCAGTATAATTTTATTTCCTGTTGGATGAATTACCAGTGCAACCATTAGTAATGCTCAAGACTTGTTATGCCAATCTCTTCTAAGGAAACCCAGAGTCTATGAGTGATTTATACTTTTGAGAACCAATTCAATTCAAAAGACCAATCACAGTCAGGCTACCCTTCAACATCAGCAACTGATCAAAATATTGACAAAATCAATGCACTCATTGGTGAAGATCATCTCAGCACCATTAATCAACTCTGTAAGATTCTGGAATTTCCTTGCATTTCTTTTTGGTTGATTTTTTCTGAAGATTTGCATTTGAAAAGAAAGATTTTCATACCTTATTGCAGCCAAATTGGGCTCATACCCTTCTCTTTGTGATGCAATTTTTGAAAAAAAATAGCATGACATCATTTCTCCACTCCCCCTACCCTGAGAAAAACATATTGACTCTGACGAAGGTAAAAAAAATGTGCTAGAAAGCATAATTCAGAATGATCTGAGGCTTTCCTGGCAAATACTGTGGATGAAGGCTTCTCCGGTTTTGCACCAGGTCATGTAGAGTAGCACCAACGTTTCGACAGCTAACTTTGCCATCGTCTTCAGTGTGAATTGGCATTGCCAGGAATGTGCCCGGGATTTATGTTTGCTCTTGAGTCTGCCGACTCGTGATTACTAATCTGGAATCCATTGTCTCAATTTACCTGGTTCTTGTTCAATCTTATGTGGACTCCTTCATTGACAATCCGGTCCCAGTATCCATTGGCTGGACAAAGGACCTTTGTCTTAGAGAATTCTATTCTATGTTCCTTTTCGATGCAATTTTCTGCCACCGCCAATTTCTTGGTGTAGCAGAGTTGGATACATCTCTTGTTTTCAATGAGTTGCTTTTCCACAGTTCTCCCCGTTTCCCCAATGTATGATCTCCCACACTCGCAGGGTATTTCGTAAACCCCAGCTCTTTTTAGATTCTGGTCATCCTTCAAGGTAATTAAGAAGGATTTCAACTTGCTCTGAGGTTTATGTATTGTCTCCACCTTATGTTTCTTAAGAATCCTGCCAATCTTTTTCAATATGGTGGACAAAAACAGGATGTAGGCTCTGGCAATCAGAAAACAGCGGACTCCAAGCCAAACATATAAATACTGGGCACAATTCCAGCAATGTCACTTCACCTTGAAGACAATGGTGGAATTATCTGTCGAAATGTTGGTGCTACCCAACCTGACCTGGTGCGAAACCAGAGAAGCCCTTATCCCCAGGCATAATTCAGGTCAGCTTTAGTTAATGACAGATGCTTTCTTCCTGGGATTTCAGCACAGCTGAACTTGCTAACATACATACATACATTGACAAATGACTTTTTACAGGAAAAGATGTGTACATGCATACCTATAATAATTTATTTAAAATAATACATTTATCCAAACTGGTTTAAACAATTTTTTTCATTGCAGGAATATATTATTAAATGAATATCAACCTTACCTTATCCTTCAAATGTTTCAGATGATTACCAAAAACAAGATAATGCAGGAGAAAATGCTTCAGCCACTCAACTGAATGTGAATAAAATTTGCAACAAGGTATTTGAACAAAGGGACCTTCTCAAAGATGATGTAATTCATGTGAATCTTAACAAGGTGATGCAATTCAAATGTGATGTTTGTTTGGAGGTATTTAAGAGAAAAAAACACCTAGAAAGTCATATCAAATGGGTGCATGCTCTTAACAAGGAGCACCAATGGGAATTCTGCTCCAAAATCTTTCTAAATTTAAGTAAACTCAAAAGGCACATGTCAACACATACTGCGGAAAGGCCATTTCAATGTGCATTATGTTTAAAAGGTTTCGCTAAAAATATAAATTTACAGATGCATATGTTAACACACACTGGAGAAAGGCCACACAGGTGTGAAATATGTAGCAAAGGATTTGCTCTTTTTAGTAGCTTAAAGAGGCACGTCTTGACACATACTGATGGACAGAGGTACATATGTGATGTGTGTTTAAAAGCATTTCCTTATAAATGTTTTCTAAAGGATCACATGTTGACACATACTGGTCAAAGGCCACACAAGTGCAACATCTGTTCAAAAGCATTCGCTCAGAGAAGTCATCTGAAGTCACACATGATTACACACACTGGTGAAACACCACACAAGTGTCATATTTGTTCTAAACCATTTGCAACAAAAGCTTCTTTAATAGGCCACATTATGACACACACTGGTGAAAAACCGCACAAGTGTGACATTTGTGCAAAGGCATTTGCTATGAGAAGTCATTTAAAGACACACATAATGACACACACTGGCGAAAGGCCACACAAGTGCAACATCTGCCCAAAAACTTTTATCCAGAGCTGTGAACTAAAGGCACATATGCTGACACACACTGGTGAAAAGCCACACAAGTGTGTCATTTGTTTGAAAGCTTTTGCTGTGGGTAATCTTCTAAAGAGACACATGAAGACACACACTGGTGAAAGGCCATAAAAGTGCAATGTCCGTTCAAAAGCATTCATACAGCGTTATCATCTAATCTCACACATGCTGACACACTCTGGTGAAAGGCCTCACAAGTGCAATGTCTGTTCAAAAGAATTCATTCTGCGTACTCACCTTATCACACACATGAAGACACACCCTGCAAAATGATCATAAAAATGTAAGATCCTGAAGCTTATTTCACTCTATAGAAACGATTGTAAAACTTTCATTAAAACTTTTAACAAAGTGACATTATTATCCTGTTTTATGTAATTTCTTCAAATAAAAAAGAATTGATAAAATGACAAATCTCAGCATTATTATGTATATCATGATAACAATAATTAATCCTCTTAGTGCGGCGGGGATCTCAGGGGTACTAGTAAAAAGTGCGAAGGGTAATTTAAGAAAATGTATCACCTTAGAAAAAAAAATATGAAGTTATTTGTTTAGATATCCATGTTCAGTTTTTTTAATTTAAAATATAATATTATAGTTAATAATGATGTAATATATTTACATCATCTGAAATATTAATGTAATTACTAAAGTATCATAAATTTGAAAAATATTATTTTAGTAATTATATTTCGATTTTTAGACACAAAACTTATGTTTTTTAAAAAACATTTTTCAATTAAACAACAGTATTTAAAAATAATAAAGAATCAAGAAAACATGCAGAAAATACTGTAAATAAATAAAGAAAAACCATTGAATTTCAAATTTTTTTGTCAGCCTCTGCATAGTTTGATTTTGATGAAAAGGCTGATCTCACTGTTTCAAATTGGGACTTTTCCCCTTCCATGAGGCTGTGGCAATGTGCTTACAATAAAAGGCAGAAAAATCCAATTTCTAACTCACAGAGAACTGCTGACAATGTAATCCATTACACAGGGCGCAATTGATTAGATAGGATGGACGGCAAGAGAAACAAAAATGATTACAAAGCAGTGTTCTCATTTTTATCATCTCAACAAAGTCTGTACAACTCTGGGGATTGTATTGCTGACTTCATCTTAAAGAAAGTGGGTTTGGATGTTTGGAGTTTGAAGTATCAGGCTCTGCAGAAAAATAGGTTTGGATTGCTGTTACCTCTTGTGGAAGCAGCCTTCTGGATAAATTAGCATTGAAGTAATTTATTCATGAGGACCATCTCTTGATGGAAGAAAGGGAAATAGGGGAGACTACCTAGAAGGTTCACTTATCTAGACATTTACAACTTCGGGTTCCGGATGGGTTTGCATATCAAGGCACTTTGCCAAATTAGATGGTTCTACTTGGGTATCTTTGGCACTAAGATTCTGGCTTTCAAGGAAGGCTTTGATGGATATTTTGTTTCTTGCTGGTAGTGTTAGGAGCCATGTCTCATTAATTCTGATAATTCATAGCAAAAAATGGATCAGTTTCCTCTTTAATTATTTGAAAAATTGCTAAAAATTTGTTTAAACTTTTGCTGGTAAATGGCTTTTAGCAAATGCAGGATTCACCTTGCCCAGATATTTCCTATCCCTAATTCCTTGTAAAAGTAATTTTGCTCCTTATTCGTGTAATAAACTTGTGGCCAATCTATGTTTAATGTGTTGCTTAAATTTATGGCCATTCTTCAGGTGGATCATTTCCAAGGGATATAAGATCATGTTTTAATTAACCTTCCTAGTTTTTAATGGTTGATATTGAAGAACTAGAGTCACTGTATATTCAGTTAACTTTGGATTAATTTCCTCAGAGAATAATGCATCCATAATGAAGAATTCTGAGGCTGCAAGAAATTCAAGTTAATTTATTTCAACAGAAGCAATATAAGGAGCCACCTGCATGGGCTCCAGCCCTGCAGACACAATTTGATTCCTTGTCCTAAGAGATGCAGACCTTTAAGCAATCGCAAATCTAGCCTGGTCAGTCAGCAAGACCAGTAACACCGCTACCACCAGCACCAAGGATGGCACTGGAGAAGATGTTTGTGGCACTACGCTCCGCAAGCCCGGCGACGTGGATCACCCCACCAGAGAACAACAATGAGGTCTTCACCATGTGCCATCAAGTTAAGGATGGCAGGAATTCATCTAAGCTGGCCCGGCATGACCTCCACGAGTTTCATGTAATGGTAGCCACTTTGGCCAATTGAATGATGCTCCTGGGCCTGGTAAAACATGTAGTATACAAAAGAATCTGGGTACTTGCTATCCTCCAGGCGCATGGCTGGGAAACAGCCACGCGATTGCAAGAAACAATGGGTAACACCCTGCAGGGGCTGCCTTGGAATACAATCCAGCTGCAGCTCACTGTTATAGTACAAGCTCCAGCACAACAACTATACCAGCCAGCAAGATAGCCCAGCAGACAAGCAGGAGCCAAGAATGCCTATACTCAGCCATCCTGGCAGCCTTTTCAGGGCAGAGGACGGTTAAGGGACATGCATTCCTGTGCCAAATGCCTATGCCCATGCCATCACACCCTGTGGCACCAAGCGATCTGAACAAGATGGCTAATGAACCTGGGGTCCTTGTTGAGTTTCTCAAATTCCAGAGCCCCAAGACACCAAGGAGTGGAGGACAGACTCCTTGTCTTCAAGAGAATCAATGGTAAATGACAGTGAGAAACAGGAATTAGTGACAAGTGAATCAAAACAGTGGGAGATAGTGGACTTGATATGGACCCATACCAAGAGATGAGTGTATAGCAATTGCCACTGCGACTCCCTATGCATGAAATGCATGACAATGACGAAGGCTTTGTTTCTCAGAGCCAGACAAGGAACAGGAGCCAAGGGAGCAGCCACTGTCACCAGGACTAGAAGAAGAAGGAGGCTCTTCTTCCTTAGCACAAGCAGATATCCATATAGATTTGCATCCCCCAGTTAGACCATTGGTTGGGGTGCCAACAAACTAAGACCAGAAAGGAGCACCCTATATCTTCCTGCCCACGTGGTCGACACCGGTGATCAATGCATATGTAATGATGCTGGTAAACAGTGGGATCCTGACAATGAAAAAGACGATGTGCACCTTTCCCTTTGTAGCAATCTTGAAAGTGGGAGGTGGCAAGAGGATCATTTAAGACTTGTAACCATCTATCAAGTATATCTGAACTCCAAAGTTCAACCTCCACTCAGCCACACAGGTGCCGGAGGTAAATCCCATCAATACCCAATTGATTAAATGGAATATAAAAGATGCCTTTTGACTTAGGAAAAATACTATCATTGCTTTCTACAAAATAAACTTTATTGGTCGTTTAGTTTTGTTACACTGTAACATCCTCAGGACTAGTGGTACAATATAGATTTATCTCAGTTATATACTTGGTTAGGTAGAGGTAAGGGATGGGAGATGGGGGAGTGTAATTAAGGAAAGGAGAGGTATAATAGGGGAAGGGGTAAGGGTTGGGAAGGGAGCATGGGTTTGTGTCATGGGGATTTTTTGGGGTGTAGAATAGGAATGTCCAGGAGGGATGAGTGGAAAAGGAAGAGGTGGTCATTAGTTATCTCTTCCTTCTTCTTAACCATATTTAGAAATTCTAACTGCTCCCAGATATCCAGCTGCATCCCTTTCCTCACTCCGTGCAGTAGTTCAGGGGTGAAATCTGCTCGGTGGCCTTCCTTCGTAAGATGAGTTGTAAATTGGGACATCCCAGTATGCTTTATAAAATCCGTCCGGTGTTCTTCCGCTCAAACCATTAAACTCCTGCCTGTCTGATCAATGTACTTAGCATCATAGTCGCAACATTTCAATCCCCACTCTAGAGGGTTGGTTTCATGGGGTGTTTGACTGCCGGTAGCAAACTCCTTAGGTTTTTGTTATTGTAGAAGGCAGGTTTTATGTTCATCATTACTGAGTACAGGGCCTATTTTAAAGGAGGGTTTTCCTACATATTTAATGCATCGCCATGACTCAAGGTCTCTAGGTGGGGGACAGTAAATTTCTCTGAATAAAAGTTTTTTCCTTTTGTTATCTCAAGTCATCAATCAATTTTTCTGTGTGCCCATTGGCCAAAGCCATTTTTTTTCCAAAGCAAAATTTGTTATTTCCGATGTGAAGGCTGAGGGATCTAAAGGGATAGCTAATGCCCTGTGTATCATGCTTTGAAAGGCTGCAAGTTTTTGGGTGAAATGCATGTTTTGATGATGCATGGATGCCCTGGTCTGTACAAGTGGGCTTGTGAAAAATAGAAAATTTGTGTTTTTCCTCTTTAATGGAAATAGCTAGATCCAGGAAATTCAAATTAAAACCCTCTTGGACGTCCTTGGTGAATTAAATCCTTGAGGTTAAAGAATTGATGAGCTTTAAAAAATTTACCAATTGTCTCTTTGTATCTGTCCACAAACATAATACATCATCTACGTAACGGAACCAGTAGTGCATATTTTTGAGGAGAGGATTTTCACTTTTGAAAAGTTCCATTTCTAGGTTATTCAGAAATATTTCAGCCAGTAGAGGCGATAGGGGGGAGCCCATAGCTAGACCTTCCAATGGTTGATATAGGTTTCCATTAAACAAGAAATAATTCTAGGGTTGTGAAGTGCAAATTTGTAGAACATTCCCAATTTCATGGAAAATATAGCATAAAGAGCTCCATAGAACTGACAAACTCCTTAACACATATAACTCCACCAACGAATTCCATATTAGTGTCATTTGATGTTGTAAACTTATTCACAAGTGTCCCAAGAGAAGAAGCAGTGCTCCTAGCAAAGGAAGTGCTACTCAATGCTAAAACACCAGAAATTATTTGCAATGAAGTCATATCTTTATTGAAATTTTACATAAATTGCATGTTGTCTGCAAATATTATGTTGACTTAGTTTTCTGGTGAGATTGAAAAAACATTGGTGACAATGCCAGTGATGCTGAAGAGAGTAAGGCTGTGAATGTCCATGATGATGTGATCCTTGTCAAAGAGGAGGTTCACACTTCTAGTGGTTGCTCTGTTGCTCCAGAAAAGGATGAAGAATTGCCAATCAAATCAATGCAAGGTGACTGGTCCAGCAATGATAAAGCAGAGAATTTGGTGAGTGTTCATATTCATGTTGTTTGCATACTTCGCACTCTGTGCTTTGAAATTGGTATTGTTCACAGTTGAACTTTGCAATTTGAATTTTTATTATCTTCCCTCTTAAAATGTATTTGCACTTTCTATTTTGTTATTGAATCATCTCACTTGAGTTATTGTGACCTATAATGACTGCAGTTTATATACCTGTTTGCATTAATGGTTAGAAGAATATAAACAATTCTCTCAGTCAATATAATTATCGAATCATGAAACCATCAATGTAGCTGTAATGCTTTTCTTTGATCTTGCAAGATCATTCAAATAATGGAGAATTCTGTTTGTCTTTAAATTAAGAATTGGAAATTAAGGATGAGTGTGTAATTAAGATTCCTTGGGAGGAAGGGTGCCTGGGAAAAGAATTAGTTGCTGGAACAAGATAAGATGGTCTCACCACTGTTGTAGGTACACTTTTTCATCAGGAACAGCCTTTTCACTGCCCTCAGTGTCTCCTTTTTAGTTCATATGAACCATCAGTTGAGATGTACCAAGTATATGTAAAATCAAAATGCAAATAAATTGTTTCATTTAGGAATTTATAAATGCCATTTCAATATCTTTGTCTAATATTTTATTCAATTTTTTGAGTGTTAATTTTGGTATAAAGGCAGTTTCTTTGTATTTGTTTAGTCTGCAAACCATGCCATTTTATAGGTGCTTTTGGCTGAAACCATCAGATAGACCAAAACTCTGACTTCATCATTTCTTCCTCCTTAAGGTGTTTGGCAGCAGTTTCATCTAAATCTACCAGTACGAATTACTCATTTGTTTTCCTTTCTGTCCACTTTACCTTCCCAAAACCCACATTCCAAAGATTATGTTTCTGATCGACATAAAATCAAAGCTGAATGATCCAGTCACTAAAATTATTAAAGGCTTGTTATATGATGAGGTACACTGTCTGAAGTGCCAATAATTCCTTGCCTTCTAAATTGTACAACTTACCACAACCCTTAATATTAGAATCAATTATTACCTCAATACTCACTCTAAAATTCTTCCAATTGGGATACTTCCGATCCTAAAAAAGCCCCAGTTCCTTTCATAAATACTACAATATCTCCATTTTAATATCTCTCTCATCCTTATGCCATCAATTCAAACATATAATGACTAATTGATTTTTCAAATACCCAGGTGTTAATATCAGTTATTAATTAACTCAATCTTAACTTCTGTTCAACTTCTATCTGGGGAACGAATTAATGCAACTTTGGAAGGCAAATGTAATTGTAAATAGATATTAAGTGAGTATCTATTCATGAGCATATGGCCAACATTAAACATTCAATTCCTTCTGGGACAAACAATGCCTTGGGAGAAGACTTATGGAAGACATTAGAATGCAGATGGTTATGGATTGAAATAAATGATCTTAGTCCGATCCCAAATATTTGGGGCTATTTCAATGTAATCTAGTAATTAGGTAAATGAAAAAAACAACCCTTTTATACATGTTTATTAGGCGATGAAGTATGACAGGCATTCTTTGATATGAAGTGTAAAACAAAAAAATTAATTACTTCGTAAATGTTCCGTTCATTCATTCGAAAGATCTAGGAAATTTCGCAAACACACAATTAAAAGAGCTAGCGAAATAGACTTCTGAACTTACTTTATAATCTACTAAATCCTCTTTTTTCTTTTCAAGCATGAATTGTAAATTAGTCTTCTCGCCAAAACATCGATGAAAACGTCAACTACAACACAACCTGCAGACTTAAAGTACCGCTATATCGGAGAGTCTGATCGTTTTCAAGTCTACAGAAGAGTTGAACTAAAAACCAACTATAGAAGTTAACAGCAATTTTTCACACATTACTTCACAGAGCATTTAAAGTTTTAAATATAGCAATAACACACAAAATACGTAACTCGTCTGCTGGTCAATTGCATTTAATTCCTTATTTATTTTGAATGGAAAAGGAATGGGTTGGTGTGAAAGAGAGGATCTTATTCCAGATCACACATATTGAAAACCTTCCTCTCGATTACTTAGATTTAATTCAAGGCTGAGTCATGGATAATCGGAATCCGCCTTTCTTAAGATATTTATGGGCTTTTGTAGTAAAATGAAATCATTTGAATACACATAAAAATAAATGAAAGAAATCATTGCTGTTCCGTTGTTTCATTTCAAAGATCCGTGTCAAATGATTAACAATAAGCATTGTTTACGAAGAAAACATTCATGGATTAACCAATAATACAGGCATCTATTAGCCGTCGTATTCCTAGGGTAATGCAAATATATTATAAATTCTACTGTGCCGTTTTTTCATTCGGTTTCTTTCTGAGTGCACGTCAAATTAATTATTCGATAGTTGACGTCCCCGTTTCTGAAATTCGATAAATGTTGACCTATATTCCAACATAGATTAATGACTTCATGCTAATATTATTCATTTCATTAACCTGAGGTAAATTTATTTAAATATATTCGGTTATGATCATACATATTTATGTAATATACGTGCGTTCGTAGGCGAATATTTGTCATATTCATGAAATCAGTCTCACTTGATGAACTGCTGTAATAGTTATAAAATAGTAATGGGCATAGGAAAATCTGGGAGGTAGAATATCTTAAGATTATTACGTAGAGCCATTATACTATTATTATCTTGATCTAATGGAAAAATCTAATCGAACTGCCATAATAACGAACACCTACCTTTGTTTATACGAAGGTGGGTGGGAATAGTATCTAAGGAATATATCACAGATTGGAAATCAATAAAATTTCATAAACAGATATCCACCAAAGAACGCACTAAATCCTCTGGCCTTAATTTCACCATTCTTTTATACAACAGTGTACGGGACATACAAACGACCTTCTACTTCACATAAGATTTTTACACACATAATAATCTAAGCACTGAACCGAGACAACTTAACTTACTTTGAAATCTATAAATATTTTATAGTCTTTTCCAGCATGATTTGTAATTCACTATTCTCGCCGAAAATTTTGATTTATAGTCCACGACTGTTTAAACACAATCTGCACACTTCAAATTCGGCTTTATCAAATATTATGAAAGTTTTAGACTACTCTGAATGATTTACTGGACAATCTTACCAAAAATATTTCGGCAATATGTCACAGTTTACTTGAAATAGAACTAAAATTTATGAAAACAGGCGAAACCTCAAGGTAAACAACTCAACAGCTGGACACTTGCATTCCGTTCTTCATCTGTCACACTCATTTGAGAAGTTCACTTGAATTACAATGGTTTCAATTCATATGGAGGTGAAGAATTTTAATCCGATTACAAATAAGTCGGGGTATCTCCATGAAATCTAGTCATTAAGGGGAGGAAAAATAATTCCGTTTTATATAATTTCATTAGTTAATGAGGGATGACGGGCATTCTTTGATATCATATACAATTCGAAAAAACCAAAAAGTTCTAATATGTTCCGATGAATCATTTTGAAGATCCGGATCAAAAGATTCATATAGGTTTTGCATGCGATTATTAATGTAAGAATAACCATCCATACAAGCGAAAGTTATTGTGCGCAATAGACATAGAGTGTAATCAAAATATTACAAGTTCCATGTACCCGATTTCTCATTCAGTTGCTTCATGAATAAACATCCAAATAATTCATCGCCCCTTTGGAACGGGACTTTGACCAACTTAATCTTATTCTAACGATGTGAATTGTTGTCAAGTTAATAGAAAACGTTGTTTGTTATGGTTAGTCGGATAATTAAGATCTTAAAATAAGCTTATGCAATTTTCACTCTCATTGTTACGTGTTACGTCTAATAATTCTCAAAATATGCTCCTATGTTCTGACCCAGATTCGAATCAACTCTTCCCGTATTAATCCATTGATTTACAAGATGCAACGTAAATAAAATGGACAGATTGAGAACAAAACGCAAGTTCCATGTTGGGAAGTTATGTTGTTATGTTGTTTGTTAGAGTTGTTTTAGTATTTTTTTAGGCTAATTCAAGTAAATTGTGAACGTTGTTGTCGTATAATTAGCATTAGGTTCTTCCGTAAATCATTGGTAGAACTTGCAAACGATAAAGATGGGCGATAAAGCCGAAATTAAACTCTGCAGATTACAATTAAAAATTCGCGGTCGGTTGATGAATATAAGAAAGTAAAGTACTGAATTAACTAAGAGTTTAAATAATTTTAAGATGCGGAAATTAATTTTGAATTTGGTGATCACTTGGAGCCAAAATATAACCAGATCGACTCTCCGCCTCGCGCTTAGTTATCGATTCAGAACGAACGACCCATCGATATATAGTCGGCCATTTTGGAATCTATTGCTAACGAGTTTTTATTATTGATAGTCTTAAGTGCTACGAAGATGGCTCGACAAGAAAGTTTAAAGTGTAGATTATGTCTTGGCAGTGGTGGTCGGTTGACAAATATTTTTAGTGAAAACGACGATGCTGAGCAGTTGGTGCGGGAAGCAATAGAAGAGTTATTGGAATTGAAAGTAAGCCAATCAATGGCATGTTTACGTTTTCACCATGACGCTTTTATCGCAATTTTACCGCAAAGTTTTTGGTTGTTCCCGGTTTTATGTCAAAAAATGCCTTTGCATTACTATGTTAATAATTAGAGTCCTTTGGAGAGAAGATGTGTGGGGTTTAAAAGCTTGATAATCTTGTTTTCGTAGGTAGTGAGGGATGGAAGCCACCCGTGGTTTATTTGCTATCAGTGCTTTAAAATACTGACCGATTTCTATATGTTTAAGCAGCAATGCTATGAAAACAGTCTTATGTTGGAGAGGCAAGCGGAAAAAAAACACGAAGAGAGAAATATTAGTTCTTCCAAGGTGAGTTTTGTTCAACGTATGTTTTTATTGTATAATAATCTGATCAATGTTCGTTATAACAATATTCATTAGGGAAAGTAAGGTATATTCATTAATAAACGTGTTTCTATTAAATGAATTTCCGCTCTAAAGTACAAATGCCTAAATGTCTAATGACAAAATGACAAATACGGGCATTGACTAAAAAATTGCGTATATTGTATGCATTAGATATGCAGAACGGTAAAAAATTGTATACTTACACTTATACTTTATTATAAGAGCATGGGTAAGATTACTTTGTCTGATTTTCCATTACGCGCTTAATTCTGATTACAATTTTCGTGGTTTTCATCATCATATCTTAACATTCATTTTGTATACTTTTTAAAAATAATTAATTTTCGATACAGTTTTTTACAATGCATTGCCAAAGTTATTCCTATGTTTTTGGTATGTTTACCACTCTGTCAGATTCATTAATGTATTAGTTTTTAACAGATGTACTTGTATACAGAAATATTTCATTTATGTAAACATATACTCAATGTTAGTTTTTTTTTTAACCTTGGAAACAATTTGCCTAGAAAATGACTAGCATTCAATTTTTAAAACGTATAGGTTATAGGGTCATATGGTCAAAACATACAATTTTGAATATTCCTGATTAAAGAAGAATTTGCATTTAGTCATTGTGGAATGTCTTAGATTTTAAGTTTCTCTTCATGTATGTCCAATTATAACATTATATAATTCATTTTTATTCATCCACATCTTAAAATAATTCTACTCCCTATATATTAAAATTGGCAAACAGGTAATCTGTTTTTGGATTTTACAATTATTTATCTTATTAATTTGTTTTTGCTGTGATATCTAGCTCTTCTAGCTATGTGTATGTATGTGTCTGCCCACATGTTTAATTGGAAATCTGTTATGTCGTAATCATAATGTATTAGCATGAAAGCCTTGCTGTTTAATTTAAAATTGCATGCATCGCAATCATTATCATTTAATAGAAATTGTTGATCATGCACTCAATTTCAATTTTTACACTGCTAGTCTAATTTTTTTGATATTTTTCAACCTTTTTAACAATTATGTACAGATCACAGTGAAAAGGGAAAAGATGGATGTTGAAGAACCAGAGATTATTGTAATTCCAGCGAGCAAGGAGGAAGTGGACCACAATGTTCATATTCAGGAAGGGACTTTACTTGAGGTGGAGTAAATTGAAGCATTTATGCCATATTGACTAAAGCTTAATTTTTCAAATCATGACTACCTTGAGAAGAACAGATGTTTATTGATCATGCCATAAATGTAACGGTATTTATCCAAGTTAATGGTATAGGTCTTTATGAGCAAGACATATTTTTAGCCTTATAGCATTTTTGCGATGGTCCATATATGTAACTCCTTTAAAATAAAATGGCAAAAGCATGAAAATGCCACTTATGATATGAATCATGTATTCAATTAGCTGAATGTAGAGATTTATTTCTTAGGATGAGATGAGATGAGCCCAGGATTATGAAGCAAAGTAAACTGTTAGGATAGGTAATGACTATTGTGTAGCATGGCAGGTACAAGGTTTGTGAAAAAATTCTTGGGATTAATTTTAAAAATTAAATTTTTAAAATTAAATTTTTGTAATACATGATAAAATGCCTTGAAATAGATTTAATTCTATTTGGGGTGAAAAAAACTTCTAAGCAGATGTTCTACGGTTCGAAGGTGCCCTGGTAGGTGGATTTGGGGAGGTCATTAGGAATTTGAATGAACAATTCTTTGATAAAACTTAAAGATCCCTCTAATGGTGTCCTTTTAAGCAGGATTTAATTTCAACAACAGGAAATACATAGCTTTTGCAAAGTAAGGACTTTAATGAGATGTCAGGATCATGGAGGTGATTCAAATAAGGTGGGGTGTATTCAAACAGATTAATCTAGTGATTAGTCAATTTTTAAGTAGGAAATACAGTTTGTGCCATGTAAAGACTATAAGGGTGAATCAGATTTGTAGAGATGCTGTTTAGGTGTTCTGTTATTCTGCAGCTAATAGGGCTGGATGCAATGTTCTGATACAATTAATATGGGATGGAAAAACATCTAAGTAGATATTCTACTATTCAAAGGGGCCCTGGTTGGTAGATTTGGGAAGGTCATTGTAACCCATCATAACCAATAGTATTGGATATGATGAAAAGGGAAAGGGTTATGTTTCATTGACTGATGTAATAGGCTAGACAGAAGTTACTGTAGATTCAAATATAATGTTTTTTGTGCTGCAGGTGGTGTTGGGTTGCAATTTGATAGGATGCAAGTTAAAGGGTCTGAAAAAATGCAGTACGTGCAGTTGCATTTGCTGACTGTGCTTAGAAGTGATGGGGCTACTTGCAGGTGGACTTGAAGATGCAAATGTCCCACCAGTTTTATGGGCATTTAAAATAGAGGGACAATGTAGCAATAAAACTTTAGTGCACTGAATCTTATGAGTAATTGAGAAAAGTTCATAGGTTATTTAATTTTATGGTTTTTGGATAAAGAACTGTTTATCAGGTTGGGACTTTTCAGGCAGTTTGGATGAAGGAGAGGAGTTTATTAGGTTAAGGTTTGAGAATTTAATTATTCAGCAGTTTTTCAGGGTACCCATTTTTTCTGAGACAATCAAGTAGCTGGTCCCATTATTTTTATTGGAGGGTAGTGTTCTTGTAGGAACAGAAGCCACAGACTGAATGAGAAAGGGATGAAGAATTTTGTTTGTGATAGGTGGCCCCAGTTGAAATAAATTTACTGGTGATTGTTGGTCTGTTTCATTCAGACTGAAGGCTTAAAATTCTATTGTAAGGGTCTATTGTACCACATTTTACAAGGGAAATTTTGAAGGTAAGATATTATATTTTTTTATAATGAATATCATATTTATTCTCAAATTTCTGTATGTCATAGGAAAGCCTAAGCATTTAGAGTTACCTTGACAATCACTCATATTTTTCATCTATGTAAGTCACTTTTAAATACTTGAGTCATACCTTTCTCATTCCGCAACATTAAGTTAACTGACATCTGCTTCTTGCACTTCCTCGTCTACCTTGAACTTCTGTCCTCAAAGGCATGTTTGGAAAACAGAAAACAAGAGGTTATCACTGGGGGCAATGTCCAGGCTTTAAAGAGGTTATTTGATGATATTCCTGCCAAATTCATTCATGAAACCTTCATTCATCTATCTTCACATCAAATGACCAGTTGAAGTAGGCTGGTCATTTGATGTGAAGCCATGTTCACATGTATTGTCATGATGTAAACACACTCCTTTGATGAGACAAGTTGATGCAACCAAGAACCTTTGACACAATATTCTGCACAGAAAAGTTTTCATTAAGTATTCATTAAGGCCTTTTCAATCGCATAAAGAATAATTTCCAGGCTATTGTTGGCAAACTTGTCAGTTAAGGCCACCGTTGATTCTGGCAACTTCAGCCACCCTGATGGCTTCTAATCTAGGAAATTTTCCTAGCATCTAACAACAACCTGCACTTTTTAGCATGTTTTTGATGTCTTTACAACTCTCAACATACTCTTTCACTAAATGGCAATGAATTTATATTGGGGAAGCAGTCAGCAGTTGGCTTCCTGATGCAGCAGGAGAAAGGTATGATTCTGGTATTAAGAGCTGCCCAAAAGGATGCAAAAAGTGATTGATTATCAAGACGACAATGTAGAAAAATAGCTAAATGCTCAACCTTTCCAAAGATGTTTGCAACATTGAGAATAAATTTCATTTTTCATGAAAAAAATAAGGGACCCTACTTTTCGAATCTCCCTTGTTTTGCAGACATAATTTGTCCTTAAATTTGAAAGAATTTTGGATGAAGACTGGTTGGGTCAGTTGGAAGAGGAAATAAATGGATGAGGTTTGTTGTGGTTTGTAGGCTTAAAGTTCATGGCTTCTAAGCTTTCATTCTTTAGGGAATGCAATGTATACTGTGGCTTTGAGAATTGTCATGCTCTAAGGAATTCGGATTGAGTGTCAATGTTCCAGAAAGTTGTACAAATTTTGCATCAAAGAAGGGTTTGAATTGGCTTTGGGTTAAATGTGGTGGCCTATTAATTCCTGGTAATTTTTGGTAGCATATAGAATGAGGGTTCTCAGGATTATACAAGGATATGATATATATAATTCTGGACAAAATTAGGGTATTATTCAGCAAGGTTTAAATCGCTACCAGATAGTAAGAAGGAAAGATGTATGCTAGCAATTAGAGATGAGTTGACTAAGATTATAGCTGACATAGAAAATATCTAAGAGAATTGAAAGGAATATTGTGTAAAACTGTTTAAAAAAAGTTTATACATAGAAAGGTAAGATGACTATGAAGAAGATAGCCTAGGTCTAGCCATACTCAATGAGGACATAGAAGGGTTATAAAGCAGATTAAGTTAAATAAGGCAGTAGGGGTAGACAATATGTTTGCAGAATTACTAAAAGGTTTTGGGAAATTTTGGAGGAAGAGTATATGGACTGATTTGTAATAGTGTAGAGGAAGGAATCTGGCCAGAAAAGTTTGTATGATAAGTTTTAATTCCTTTCCAAACAAGGTAAAAGTCATCAGGACTACGGAACAATAAATTTGAAATACTGCACATCTAAAGTGGTTCTTTGGATTTGTCGATAAAAGGATAGTCAAGGAAAAAATATGTAGAGGATTTTTAGTCTAGTTTAGTAACACTAATGCGAACATTAATTGAGAAGAATTTATATTAAAATCAGTATGTACTTATCTGTTTTGTTGATTTCAAAAGAGGATCGAGATGGTTTGGGGACTAATGTACTGGCTTCCTACCCAGAGGGCCCGCGTTCAAATCCTGGCAGTGTAGAATATTTTTAGAGGTATCTCAATCCCAGCTTGAGGAGATTTGTGGAGGGCAATTGAGTGAGTATGCATCCGTCAGTTGGGACGTTAAGCTGCATACCCCTTGGCACCTTTCATAATGAGTTGGCTAATGCCAATGCTGGGTTTCTCTCCACCCTTCAACCTTTCCCATCCATCCCCTATGGTGCAAATAACCTTGGCTGTTGGTTGCTTTCCCTGAATACTACTACTTGATTTCAAAAGCTCGTTTGTTAGGTTGAATTGGGATGAACTAGAGTAAAATGCAGAAAATAGGAATGGATAGGATAAACAGAAGGCTAATCATTTACCAAGTAGAGGTAAAAGTACTCAGAGATGAAGGGGGGCTTAATGTAAAGTATGTCACTGGATTTTGTTTTGTTAGCAGTCCCAAAATATTTATTTGGTATTTATGTCCATCCATAATCCATCTTAACTGGTAATTACCTAAACAATATTACAATGCATATGAAGTTATTACATGTTTACAAAGTGTACAGCCTTGTTTGATGGATTCTTATTATCTGTTCCATTAAACAGAGGCCTTAGAATAATTAAGTCTCAAGGGGCATTTCTGTTTATCAATTTTTTTAAAACAAGGGGTATTAAGAGTTTTTCACCCTGTAGAGTCATATGTAGTTATTTGTCTTGTGTTTCTCAACAGAACTGGGTGACAACTTTACAGCAAGTCTCTGATTATCTCTGCATACATTAATCCTATCATCCTAACCAATGCAAGTAAATTATTTGATGAAAAAATTTTTTCAAGATCTATCAGCTAAAATATTATTTGTTTTAACAATTTAATGTATGCGAGTTAACATTTTTTTCATCTTAATTTTAGAAAAAACATGTTTTTCAAACATTTTTCATGGATATCCTGAAAATCTGTAATTTTTTTTCTTTGATCTTGCAGGATAATTTGGAAGATGCAGAAATAAGTATGCTCTCTGAGGAGGAAGTAAACATTAAGGAAGATTGTGATACTGAAATTCCTCAGATGGAAGTAAGACTGGAAGGGGAGGTGTTGCATGAACAAGGTAAGGAAAGCTAAGGACTCTGCTGTCACTTCACTTTTGCTACTTTCTGGTGTAATACAACTATTGTTGATTAACCCTTGCAGTACCATTAATGCATTTTGGAAAGACTGAGTTAACTTTATAGAATTTTATTTAAAATAACTTAAAGGCCATTTAAAACAGTATGATAAATTGCAAAAAGATGATAATATTGTCATCTCTTATTTGCAATTATTTACGAACATATTTAATATTATTTATTAAGCTACTCAGACTAGATCTTTTAATAATCTTGCTGTGTTTTCAAGCCATTTCTTTGTTTGCTTGATTATTCTGATTTTAAATATAATCAGTTAGGAATTATAAATGAAATAACCCAAAACAACCATTTTCACTTTCAATATGTTATGTTTTTCCCCAAGTAAGATCTAAACATAGCGTGAAAGGCTGAGTTTAGCTCCCTGTAACTTCTTTGGGTTTCTCTGGCTCAAAAGAGCCTTGAAAGGAAAGCACTTGACAATGATGAAGGTAAAACCAAAATTGCTAGAAAGCCCAATTCAGGTCAGCATTATTTGATTACATGCTTTGTTCCTGGGATTTAAGCACAGCTGATGTTGCTAAAATGCATACATAGAGTGATGAATTTCTACAGGAAAAGACTAGACATTCGATTGTATGCAAATTCATGTACACATATATGATTGAATGTGAACATGCATATCTATAATTATAATTTTGCATTAATTAGTGTATTCAAACTGGTGAAAACAATTTTTTCATCAGAAGTATTTATTTTTTAATGAGTATATACTTTACCTTATCTTCAAATCTTTCAGATGAACACCGAAAACAAGTTAATGTAGGGGAAGATGCTTCAGCCTCTCAAAGATATATTTGTGAAATTTGCTACAAGGTATTTGAACATAAGGGCCTTCTCAAAGATCATGTAATGCATAAGCACCTTAAGAAAATGATGCAATTCAGATGTGATGTTTGTTTGGAGGTATTTAAGAGAAAAATTGACCTTGCAAGTCATATCAAATTGGTGCATGCTCTTAAGAAGAAGCACCAATGTGAATTCTGCTCCAAAAACTTTCTATATTTAAGTAAACTCAAAATTCACATGTTGACACATACTCGGAAAAAACATTTCCAATGTGCATTGTGTTTTAAAGGTTTTGCTGGAAAGATACATTTACAGATGCACGTGTTGACACATACTGAAGGAAGGGCACACATATGTGAGATCTGTTCTAAAGTATTTACTTGTATTGGTACTTTAAAGAGGCACATGTTGACACACACTAGTGATAGGCCATACAAGTGTAGGATATGTCAAAAAACATTTACCATAAATTCTAGTTTAAAGACTCACATGTTGACACACACTGGTGACAAGCCTTACAAGTGCAGGATATGTCACAATTCCTTTACCAAGAATTCTACTCTAAAGACTCACATGTTGACACACACTGGTGACAAGCCACACAAGTGTCAGTTGTGTCTAAAAGCATTTGCTGTCAAGAGCAATCTAAAGTCACACATCTTGACACACACTGGCGAAAAGCCTTACAAGTGCAGGATATGTCAAAAAACTTTTACCCAGAGTAGTAGTCTAAAGACTCACATGTTAATACACACTGGTGAAAGGCCACACAAGTGCAGGATATGTCCAAAAACTTTTACCCAGAAGTGTAATTTAAAGACTCACATGTTGACACATACTGGTGAAAAGCCAGATATGCGTCACATATGTGATACAGAATTCACTTTCAACAGTCAGATTAAGTCTCACAAGTTGATACACCAGTGAAAAGCCATTCAATTGCATTATATGTTCCAAAAGGTTTATTAAGAGTAGTTATTTAAGGTCACACATGAAGACACACTTCAAAATAATAACATACATATAACATATAATAATGTAATATGTATACAAAATCATTCCTCTATACATACTGTTGACAGACAATATATATATGTGAAATATATTTTTAAGAATGATAATGTTAAAGCTTCATAATCAACAATTGTTATGTTATATAAATTTCTTTTAAAAAAGAGATAATTATTCAATCTACACTTATTTAGTTCCTTCTTTACCAACATTAATATTCACATAAATGAGATGCTTACATTATATATATATATATATATATATATATATATATATATATATATATATATATATATATACATACACATATATATGTATACACATATATATGTATACACACACATACATATATACACACGTATATGTTATTTAAGGTCTAACTATGTTAAAAAACACACTTCAAAATGATAACATATAATAATGTAACATGTATTCAAAATCGTTCCATATGGGAAGGCACTTGGCCCATATGAACTTCTCCATAATGGAGCTTAGCTGATCTGAGGAGCTTGAACTAATGCCTTCAGAGTCAGAGGTGTGAAAGAGACGAATTATGTCCTACCCTTTGCAGGTAAGTTGGATTCTTAAAACAATAGGGCTGATATCAAAGAGAAGAAAAAATGACATACCATCCATTCAAAGAAGTTTCAAAATTGTGTTTAGAGGACAAGGGGGAGAGAGAGATGGAGGGGATGATTTTCCTCCCCAAGGTATATCCCATCATCTTCGCACACCCCTTCCTCTACCTTCCTCAAACCAAGGCTTCCCAGTAAATAATCCTATTTTCTTGGTGAATTTTTGCTACTTTTTCTTCCTTTGAATCACATGCATAAGGTGAATAAATATTCCATCTAAATAACATGTCATTAAACTTCTAATCATTTATTTCAAAACCTGTGTGGCTTTGTCTTGGATGGACCCTGGCATTACAAATTAACGCGCCCTGTAACTCTGATATTCATGATATTATATTCATGATATTATATTAAGGATGGACAAAATAATAAATGAAAATGGTGATAAAAGTGAAGTTATTTTAGACCTATCAACTGATAAATTATTATTGGTATAAGTGCATATGGAATCGACACCCTTGATCATCATTCTGGTCTACTTACCATGCAATTATAATGAGAAAAAAATTGATAGGATTTTCCACCTTTATAGGACAATAAATCATGAGTACATTCGGGAAAATAGGGCAGCATTTCTAACATATGATAGTGATTTAAAATTGTAATAAGATAAATGGCAAAGAAGAGATGGTGTTTAGTTCGGAGACGAGAGTTTATTCACAAGAAATGAACTGACTGCATGAAGAAAGGAATTTAGTTCTGCAGGTTAAAGATGAAGATTAGCCATTAGTTTCTCTTTATTATGACACTAAAAGACATAGGTATGCATGAACAATGCCAGGTGACTCAGATACGTATAAGTTAGATAATAAATACTGAGATTTAAGTAGAATTAAGCATTAAATAATAAGTATACACAACTAGTGTAAAAAGAATTGTAAAAATGCTGTCTGATGCTATGGAAAGTCTAAAAATTAAGGAAGGAATTGGTGCACTATACAGTAATGCAGACTGATTGTCATTTGTCCAATGTCAATGGCTTGCTGCTCCTATCATACTTTCAGGGGAAGAGAACTAGGAAGGGAGTGGAGGTGAAGAATTGAATGAATTTGTAGGCGAAGAATTGAATGAAGTAATTTAAATTATAAATTTATTTTCCCCAAGAATGCACATTATTTTAATACTGGAATATGTATGATCAGTTGCAATGTTACCATGTCTGACCCATGACTTCTATCCTCATGCATAGATGCAAAAATTGATGAATGATTATCCCCTACTGGAGAAGTAGATCAGCTAATGGCAATGTCAACCTCCTCTTTGACAATGATCATGTCATCTGGGATGCCACAGCCCTCTTGTCAATAGCATCACTGCCAATCAAGCTGTCAGAATACTCCTTCTCAGTTTCACCAGGAATGCATTACAAAGCATTAAAATGCCATTATTCATTTATTCAAATATCAATTTTATTAATCTTGCCAAAGAAATACAACAGCCGAATATGTAATTAGTTAAATAATAAACAGAGGAATTCACTTTTAGAAAAGGGAACCTTTGACAAGATACGGTGTGAGGATATGAAAAGTCTAAAGAGTTGGGATGACATTGGTGCACTATACAGGAAGGCACAATGTTTTTTATTTGTCCAAAGTCATCGGCTTGATACTATTATGGAACTAAATAAATAAATGATGCAAACTGCTTCAAAGACTAAGAAGGGCTGACTATTTTTCACCCAAAAAGCCAATTTTTTGCTCAATGTGCAAGTGTTTTTTGTCATTCAAGTTCCAAAGTCAATGAAACTGAATTTTCAACACTTTTGAAAAAATCAACACCATCTTTCTAGATAAATTGTACATAAAATCAAATTCGAATTTCAATGTTTACATTACTCTATCCTGAAAAAGTGGTATTTTCGATAAAATTCAAATGACTGCTATAAATCGCAGAGACGGTAAAATGATATATTTACATTTTAATCGAGGAACATGACGGGAAATATTAATTTTTAGCCAAATTTGTCCTCCTTATTAATATTGTTCATATTATTAGATACAACTGACCTCTTCTCGATTGGTTATTACATAACTCCTAGAAAGATAGCTTCCCCTCTTGGATGTGATTAGAGAATTCCGTTAGCTTCTCCATGAAGGCAGAACATACCAACGAGGGATAATTTTCATCCTCCACAACCTAAATGAATATGCCATAACCATGTATTAACAATAGAATGCACGTAACTCCTCTCGCCTAAACTTCAACATACATTTAGACAACAATGTACAGAATATATTAACCAAATACCAATTCATTTAAGATATCTCACAAACACAATTTTTTAAACACCTAAAGCAGACAACTGAACTTACTTAGGCATCTATTATATCCTCTATAGTGTTTTCCAGCATGATTTGTAATTTACTATTCTCGCCGAAAACATTGATCAACAGACCGCGAGTGTTAAAACATAATCTGCAGACTTCAAATGCGTGTTTATCGCACATTGTGAAGGTTTTAGAGTACGCAGAATGATTTACTGGACAATCTAACGTTAGAAAAATAATGTAATATGTCAACATTTATTGAACTTGAATTAAAATTTATTAAAACCGCTGAAAAAACTAAGTATACAACTTTATAGCAGGGCATTTGCATTTCGTATTTCATCTGTTACACCCATTTGAGAAGGAAAATTAAGGATTGAAATAAATAATCTTAATCCGATCCCAAACATTTGGGGCTATTTAATTGTAATCTATTAATTAGGTAAATGGAAATAATCAACCCTTTTATACATGTTTATTAGGCGATGAAGAATGACAGGCATTCTTTGATTTAAAGTGGGAAACAAAAAAATTAATTACTTCGTAAATGTTAGGATCAATCAATCGACAGATTACATTCAATCGACAGATCTGGGAAATTTCTTAAACATATAATTAAAATAGTGAGCGAAATACACTTCTGAACTCACTGTAAAATTTATTAAATCCTTTATTTTTTTTCCAGTATGAATTGTACATTGTTTAAACAATTGTTGTTTAAACAATTAAATTAAAATTAAGTTAAAATTCAGCTTAATCGGAAATTCTGATCGTTTTCAAGTATACAGAAGAATTGAACTAAAAACTAACTATAGAAGTACAAAGCCGTTTTTCACACATTACTTCACGAAGAATTTAAAGTTTTCAGTATAGGAATAACACACAAAATACGTGACTCTTAAGCTGGCCACTTGCATTTTGTTCTTCAGTTGGTACGAAGTTGTTTTGAATGGAAAAGGAATGGATTGGTTTGGAAGGAGAGGATCTTATTCCACATCACACATGAAAACCTTTCTCGCGATTACTCAGATTTAATTCAAGGCTGAGTCATGGAAAATCGGAATTCGCCTTTCTTAAGATATTTATGAGCTTTTGTAGTATAAATGAAATAAATGATAAATGAATGAAAACAATTCTGTTCCGTTCTTTCATTTCAAAGATTTTTACGATGCAAACATTCAAGATTAACCAATAATACAGGCATCTATCAGCCGACGTAATCCTAGAGTAATGCAAGTATATTATAAGTCCTATTGTGCCGTTTTTCCATTCGGTTTCTTTAAAAATACACGCCAAAATAATTATTCGATAGTTGACGTCCCCTTTTCTGAAATACGAAAAATGTTATGAACTATATTCCAAAATAGATGAATGACTTCATGCTAATATTATTTCTGCATTCATTAACCCTAGGTAAATTTATTTAAATTCATTCCGATATGATCATACTTACTTACGTAAAGTATGTACGTTCATAGGTGAATATTACACTGTCATATTTATGAAATCACCCTCACTTGATGAACTGCTGTCATAGTTATAAACTAGTAATGGGTATAGGAGTATCTGGGCGGTAGAGTATCTTAAGATTATATCATAGAGCCATTATACCATTATTATCTTGAGATTATGAAAAAATCTGATCGTTTGAGCTGCCATAACAACGAACACCTAGCTTTAATTATACGAATGTGAGTGAGAATATTATCTAAGGATTATATCACAGATGGTAAACGAAGCTATTCAACATATAGTCCATGTCTGAGGCTGCTATCAGGTGCAAGAGAAGAGTCAATATGAGCAGTTTGAGAAGTATGACTATGAAATGCTGTCCATTGTATTGTCACCTGTCCTGCTAATTGGAGCCTTATCTAATATGAGTATGGAGAAAAATTCAGGTTAAGCAGACAGGATTGAAAAGGGACAGAAATTCGCAAATAAGGGAGGGGTTTAAGAATTGTTTGGGAGAAATCCACAGGATGCATAATTAATGCGCTTTTTATGATGCATGAAATCGTTAATTCAATGAAAATACATGCATAAAAACTTATTATTCATTATTATACTAACACAGAACTGCCATTAAAACTTGGATTTATAGCAAGTTTTTACTGAAGTAAATAGGTTAAGAAAAATCTAAATATTAATTTTTAGCTGTTACTAATAAGGAATGACAATAAATTTGCACATGACTTTGGATTTGCCTCTTTATAGTTAACGAAAACCCGGATTTAATTAATTCACATTACAAACGCCATATATTTTGCATACTACTGGGCAAAAGGATAATACCAAATACTTTGTTTTGAGGAAAAGAACTATCAAATTAAATGGTCTGATTAAAATCATAAAAAACACAGCAATTCAAACTACGCTTTTTATAATTATTTCAAATCATTTGACCTTTGGCTAACAGTCGTTGTATTTTTAAGAATCCATGCCATGGATTTGTTTCAACTTTATTTATTAAAATTCATTGACTGCAATTAAATATGCCGTATTAAGTAATTTGTGCTTCAGGCATCAACACATTAAAAGGTACTATTTGCCATAAATGAATTCATGAATAATTTTCTCTCTCTGAATAATGCCACTTTTAAGGAAATGTTTCATCCGGAAACCCAGCTGTCTTATTACAACATCACTTTAAAAGGATTAAACTTGTTGGTCAACGTAGAAATAATAAATAAAGTATACTCTTATGCCTCGAACAATGTAATATTATGTTTAATGTGTCATTTTTAGAGAAGAAAGTACTATTTTAAAATCTTGCTATTCCGACTGTTTTATTTGTTCAAAAGAATGATTACACTCAATTAAGTGAGGGTTTAAATAATTTAAAAAAGTGGAAAATTATTTGAATTTGTTGATCACCTAGGGCCAAAACAAAAGCAGAACGATTAGCAAACTCCCACTTTGGGATCGATTCAGAACGAACGACTCATCGATACATAGTCGGCCATTTTGGAATCCATTGGTTACGTGTTTTTAATGTTGACGGTTGTTATTGCTACGAAGATGTCTCGGCAAGAAAGTTTAAAGTGTAGATTATGTCTTGGCCGTGGTGGTCGGTTGACATATATTTTTAGTGAAAACGACGATGCCGAGCAGTTGGTCCGGGAAGCAATAGAAGAGTTATTGGAATTGAAAGTAAGCTATCATTTACGTGTTTACTTATCCATCAAGACGCTGTTATCGTAATTTTGCCACAAAGTTTTTGTTTGTTCCCTGTTTTATGTCAAAACAAAGCTCTTGCATTACTATGTCAATAATTAGAGTCCTACTGAGAGAAGATGTGTGGGATTTAATACCTTGGTAATCTTGTTTTCGTAGGTAGTGATGGATAGAATCAACCCGTGGTTTATTTGCTATCAGTGCTTTAAAATACTGACCGATTTCTATATGTTCAAGCAGCAATGCTACGAAAACAATCTTATGTTGGAGAGGCAAACGGAATACAAACAGGACGAGGGAAATATTAGCCCCGAAAAGGTGAGTTGTCTTCAAGTTATGTTTTTATGTCATAATGTCCGTGGTTACAATATTCGTTACGAATTTAGGCATATTGTTTAATTAACGTGTTTATATTAAATAGATTTCCTCCCAAGGGTAAAAATGCCTAAATGGGTAATAACCAAATGGCAAATACGGGTATTTACTTAAACATTGTGAATATTGTTTGCATTAACAATGTTCGTGAGAAAAAAATTGAATACTTGAATGCTTATGAGAAGAGCATGCATGAGAGTACTTAGACTGCCTTCTTTTAAAAAATTAGTGAAATTAGTTCATAAAAAAAGGTAATTACGCTTCATAAATTGTAAAAAAGTGGGAAAGATTATGAATTTACGTATGTACCTATGTGAAATATAATCTCGTGGGAAAATACTATATTGTAGTAATGACTTCTTGTTCAAAGCCATTTTCTTGAAGAAATTTCCTCCTCATGAAGAAACTCCAAGAATTATTAAGTAAAATTTGCAAGTGTGTAGTTTGTAATCTGTGCTATTAACAGAATTTGTAATTTGAATTTGGGTTACATCTATAGTTCTTTTAACCAATCTTGCAGCCTAAGAGTATCTAGTCATAGTTGCGCAAGGATTAAAAATTAATGCAGGTTCCAAATAGGTGTAAAGTGGATGTTGGAAAAATGATAAATCCTTTTTTTGTTTTATTTATTCATATTGATTAGTAATTTTCCATCTTCTCTAATAATTATTGGCAAAGTCGGAAAGCAGTTGTTTTTAATTTTTTAAACGGTTTTTGTTACAACAAAATATAAGCTTCTAATTACATTGGATAATAATTTTCCAAAGATATGAATGTTATCTACCCATGCTAATTTATAGGCTACACATATTTTTGTAATTTTTTTTAAAATATTATATATTACATAACAGGCAATATATGACGATTCTGCTCATAATTTATTCATCAAATGTGGTATTGGTGTATTGAGGAGAGCTTATATTTTCCCAAATTATCTTATTTTGTGATGAAAAAATCACTTCAGTGGGCACTTTTGATGAGTTTCTTTGCAAAGAGGAATGTTAAGCTCTTATTTTTAACACATGTTTCATGTTCTTTAATTCTTTCCTTAAATTTTCCATCCTGTTCACGCAATACACTTTGTTGATCACTTTAACTCTCATATTTCTCTCCTCTCATTTTTGGGGACTTTGTCTTTAGTATAAGTGATCAGGATCTTAAGGCATTAACCACTGGAAAATGACATTTGATTTTTCCTTTTTGGTTCTATTTCAATTATATTTTGAGGCATGGTCCCTAGATATAATCCTGGTCCCATTTGGCAATGAGATATTTTAAATTATTAGGGCTTAATGTAATGGGACTTGGCAATTTCTGTAAGTTTCTTCTGTTATAATTTAGTAATTAAATCTTCTGAATAGCCTTTGTTTACTGCTAATGTTTTAATTACATTAAGTTCCTTCTTTGCATTGAATTTTGGCATAGGGATAGGTATTAAATAATAGATCAATGCATGAAAGCTTCAAACCATTTCATCCCACCACCATCCATCTCTGACCAAACCCCTGCCATTGATCAGAATGAATAAATACCGAGTTTGATTCTATTAGGACCATCTGATGATGACATTCACTTTAGAAATCTGGATTGTGTCTTTAAATAAAGTGTTAAAAATTAAGGTGAATAATTACTTTTAATTTCATTATATAATGCAAATTCCATAAAGTTACTCCAATGAAAACAAATTTTAGTTATATTTTATTATTGTAATTCCAGTCCTTTGCTTTACAAACTCACAGCCCACTTTCATTCCTACCTCGAGTTCTTCCCATGCCTCTTTGATTATTTCCTCTGCATACAGGTTGGTAACCCTGCCTTACTCCCCTTCCTAACACTGCCTATCCCGTTTCCCACCAACTCCCCGTTTCCGACCCGCACCTGAGCAGTCTGAGACATGTAGAGGTTGCGGATTAGCCTCCTTTCCCTCCAATCTATTCCTTTTTTCTGCAATATACTCATTAGTTTTCCCCAATTCACTCTATCAAATGCTATTTCAAAATCTACAAAACAGGCAATAATCTCCTGGTTTTGTTCTATATTCCTCTCGATTAATAATCTCATTACCGCAATGGCATCACGAGTACCTCTCCCCTTCCTAAACCCAAACTGATCATCCCCTAAGTAATCATTTGCCCTACTCTTTATTCTTTTGTTTATGTTCCTGAGAATAACTTTAGCTGCGTGAGATTTTACCTTTTTTAGAATAGGAACTAAAACTGATCTCACTAAGTCTTCTGGCCAGATTCCCTGCTCATAAATACTACGAATCACCCCTTTTGCCTCTTCCTCCCACATTTTCCTAAGCATTTTAAAAGTTCCACGGGAATGTTATCTACCCCCACGGCCTTATTTAGTTTCATCTCCCTTAATGCCCTTTCTATCTCATTGTCTAGTATGTTTGGACCTAAGCTGTCTGCCTCTATGTCATTTTCTTTTTCAATGTCTAACTTTGTTGGTCTGAGGTCTGTACCATACAGTTCTCTTGGATCTTTCCTGAGTCAACTATTACCTTACCCGCCTTATCTCTAACTGTTAGCATAGCTCTTCCTGTCTTACTTCCCGATAACAATTTAACTTTGCTGTATAGCGCATTGATTTCACCCTTCCTCTTCAGACTTTCCATATCCTTGCAATGCGTCTTCCACCATGCTTCTTTTGCTTTATTTTTTGCCCACCTCAATTTATTGTTCAATTCTTTGTACTTCATTTTGCCTAATTCTGTATGTATATTCTTCCATTTTCGCCGCTCATCCATCTTTGTAATCATCTCATCCGTGATCCATGGTTTCCTAGTCCTTTAAGTGTTAACGGTTCCAATAGTGTCTTTTGAGGCTTTAGACAACCCTTTCTTGAAACTTTCCCATTTTTCTTCGATAGTACTTAGCTCTTTACCATCCTCCATGATTTTCTCTACCGCCTGTTTGTATTCCTTCCTTTTCAACCCATTTAATGCTTATGCATTCCATTTTCTAACTAGCCGCCCCTGCCTTATGTTTTTGAAACGTACGCTATATTTCATAACAACTAAATTGTGGTTTGAGTCCGCATCCGCTCCCAGGAAGCTGTGGGAATTTACCACACTGTTCCTAAACCTGTGTCTAACCAGGATATAATCTAGCTGATATATTTCTGAGTCACCTGGCATATTCCATGTATACCTGCATCTTTTGTGGTGTCTAAACAAAGTGTTGGTGATGACTAACCCCTGTCTCCTGCAGAACTCAACTGCTTTCTCCCCGAGGTCATTCCTCGTGCCTAAACCATAGCCCCCACCTCATCACCATCTCTTCCTTTGCCTACCGTCACATTCCATCCCCCATCACTTTCAAATGTTTCCCTGCAGGAACACACGCGATCATGTCCTCTAACTGATTGTATATCCTATCAACCTCTCCTTCCTTATGGTTGCTCAATGGCATGTATACCTGAATAATAACTAAGTTCATTGGTTCTGCTTTTATCTCCACTAGTAGTATTCTATCCGTTACCTGCTCTATGTTGACTATGCTTCTTCCTACCTCTTCATTTAATACTATGGCAACCCCTCGTTGGCTCTCGTCCCCACTGCTGTATATTATTCTATACTTATCACTCCAGTAATCCCCGCTATCTTTTCATCTCACCTCGCATAGACCTAAAATATTTATATTTCCCCTTTCCATCTCTGGCTTATCATTCTCCAATTTCCCTGTCCTCATCATTGTCCTAACATTCCACCTTCCTATTTCAACTAATTTGGTCTTCTTCTCCTGCATCTTCTGTCCTCCTGCTGGTGGTTTTCCCTTGCAAGGGTTTCGTGGGATGATGACCGCGGAAGCCTTGCCTCCCTCTGCCGGGCATAACACATTGCCAATTGGGCCGAGCCCCGTGGTTGCCAGGACAAAATATCTCTATTGTCTATCATATTTTTCTTGGGAATGATAATTGAGGTGGTTTCCAGTTGCCTTCCTCAATAGTGTTTTTAACGTGACACCATCACTTACTGGCCGCCCTACTGGGGTCAGATGCCATTGCAGCTGCCTCACTGAGGAACAGACGCTGCGTGGACTACCTGTCATCTGGCTCCTAACCTTCAACCTATCTGGCATGGGTGACCCTACCAGGAGCAATAATTATTACTCCCGCCAGCACAGCTCTAGGGGTCATCGGAACACACAAGCCCTTCCACCACATCAAGGTTGTAGTCCGGGGAGGGAGCTCAAGTATATGTAGATATAAATGATCTTCCCACAGATTTAAATGGAAACATGTTATTCCATAAGCATAAGATATTTGAACAAAAGCCCTGCTGTTTAATTTCGAATTGCAATTATCACAACCGTTTTCATTCAATAGAAATTGTTGATTTAGCACTCAACTTTTATTTTGATGTTGGTTGATTTTGATGCTTTATTTATTATTATTGTTCAACATTTTTAACAAACATATGCAGGTCAGAGTGAAAAGAGAGAAGATGGATGTTGGAGAACCGGTGGATATTGAAATTCCAGCAAGCCAGGATGAAGTGAACCATAATATTCAAATTCAGGAAGAGGTAAGGGAAAAATAAGAGCAATTGTTGCATAATGACATGCTTAATTTTTCAAATCATGACTACCATGACAAGAACAGATTTTTATGTTTCATGCCTTAAACATAATGCTATTTACTCAAGTTAATGGCATAGGTCTTTATGAGCAAGACTTATATTTTTGGCTATATAGTTTTTTTGCGATGATCCATATATGTAATACCTTTCCAATGAAAAAGGCAAAAGCTTTGCATTCTTGCTTATGATATGAGTCTTGTATTGAAATAGGTGAATGTAGTGCTATGTTTTTCTTTTCTAGTCATATTTTTTATTATTATTGAACGTTTTTAACAAACATATGCAGGTCATAGTGAAAAGAGAGATGATGGATGGTATGGAAGTTGAGACTAGCAAGAATCAATGCCATATAGTACATCCGATCTAGAGGATGGGTGATATTTTTTCATTTGTAATAATTTTCAATTTTATTTCACTCTGTGTGAATAGTGAGCCCCTGACCCAGAGGGAAACCTCTTGTAAGCCCTGCTATAGTGTGCCTACATGTTACAGGCAAGGATCAAAGCTGCTTAAGTAATCGAAGCTGGAGATTTTATAATTATTTTGTTTTTATTTTTATATTGTGGGTGCCTCACGGGCCACTGGTGCAGAGGCCCGTAAGCCCTGATTGTAAGCCCTGATTGAATGTGAGTGCTTAAGACTGACAAGGATCCTCCTATATAGTACCTCTGAGCTAGAGGGTGCATGATTATTTTTCATTTGTTATAATTTTTAATTTTAATTCATTATGTATGATTAGTGAGCTCCTGGCACAGAGGGAAACCTCTTGTAAGCCCTAATAGCAATTGACTGCATGCGAGAAGCAAGGATCAATTCTGCATGGTATAACCAAGTTAAAGAGTGCGTGAACCTTTTTCATTTATTATTATACTAAATTTAGTTGTATTACTTATGTTTGAGTGCCTGAGACTAGCAAAGGTCAATGCTTTATTGTCAAAGCTAGATAGTAAATGATTTATTTGCAGTCTTCCATTTCATCGTTCTAACCATTTGTGGTATTTAATTAATTTTAGTTTTTTTATTATCTTTATGATTGGTTTTATTTTCAGGTATTTATTTATTTTTATAATTTTTATTGATATATTTGCTTATATCTTCCCCAATTTCCCTCACCCATCCTTTGCCCATTAATAAGAGTATGGCTGGGGTTGACTCTTTCCATTATATTTGGATGTTATTGGTTCTCTAAATTTTTGTTAGCATATAAAATGACGGTTCTCAGGATTAAGGATATGGTAAGTCTGTAGAAGAAGGGCAAAATTAGAGTATGATTTAGCAAGGTTAAATCATTATCAGAAAGTAAGTAGAAAAGATCTATTGTAACAATTATAGATATGTTGAGTAAGTTTATAGCTGACATAGGACAGATCCAAGACAATTGAAAGAAATAATGTGAAAAACTGTCTGTTAAAGCACTTAGGCCAACATGGTAACACAGTGTTAGAACTTGACTCAGATAAAGAAAGATCAGACAAAGAAAATATCCAAGAAACATGGATAGAATATCAAAAAACTGAACAGTTAAGAACTTAGGTAAACAAGTTTATACATAAAAAAGTAAGACTAGAGTGAGGAATTAAGATTAGGTCCAGGTATATCCGATGATGACATAGAAAGGGCTTTAAAGCAGATTAAGTTAAATAAGGCAGTAGGGGTAAAGAATATGTTCGCAGTATTACCAAAAGGTTTGGAAAATATGGGAGGAAAAGTATATGGACTAATTCATAGAAGCTTTGCGGAAGGAATCTGGCAGGAAAACGTTATGTGATAAGTTTTATTTCCTTTCCAAATAAGGTAAAGGTCACATGTCAAAACTACAGAACAATAAGTTTGAAATACTGCACATCTGAAGTGGTTCTTTGTATTGTCGATAAAAAGATAGTGTCGAGCAAATAATTACTTAGGGTATTTTTAGTCTGGGTTCAGGAATGGGAGAGACATGCCTAATGCTTCTGAAGTAATCAGAACATTAATCGAGAGGAATTTAGATTACAATCACTATGTACCTATCAGTTTTGATGATTTCAAAAGCTCATTTGATAGAGTGAATTGGGTTGAACTAGTGAGTTAAATGTGAAATATAAGAATAGATAGGATGGACAGGAGGCTAGTCATTAACCTGTACATATCTCAGACTAGGAAGGTGTAAGTTAAGGACAGATGGTCTGGTGGGCAGTGCTCAGATGAGATGTAAGGCTCGGTTGTCCATTATGTGATAAATATGGAATAAGAATCAATAATAATGAAATATATTGTGCAATTTTCAAGAAAAGTAAATGCAAGGCATTGGAAAAGGAGGGCAAAAACTATAGCATTTTCACATCAAGTTGTTCAGCAACAATACTGTCAATGCAGCAGTGAGGTAAGAAGAAAACCTGCACTAAGAAATAAGGCATTAAAAAGGTAGGATTTGATGACAGGGACATGGAGTAAAGATATAGAGAAAAGACTTGTTTAAAATTGATATGGGACATTAACAGAAAAGTATTGGTGGCTTTTGAAATGAGGGTATATAAAAGAATAGAGAAAAGGCAGTTGACCAGAAAGAAAACAAATCAGGAAGTGCTAGGCATTTTGGGCAAGGGTATGGGTTTGTACGAGAAATCCTATGAAGGCAGGAAAAATTGGAGGAAAGTCATATTGTCTGGCAGTGGGAGGCTAAACGAATAGAGGAGAGAATGTTAGTTAAATTAGGATAGGGCATGAACAAGAAAAGAATTTTGGATTGGGTAAATGAGAAGAAGTACTCAGAGATGAACGGGGACTTAATGTGAAGTGTGCCGGTGGTTTTTTTTTTCTTAGCAGTCACAAAAGATTTTTTTGGTAGTTATGTCCATCCATAACCTACCTTAACTGGTAATTACCTAAACATAATTATAATGCATATGAAGTTAGCACTAGTTCGCAAAGTGTACAGCCTTAGTTGATGGGTTCTTAATATCTCTTCAATATGGCTGAGGCCAAGTCTCAAGAGGCATTTCTGTTCAACACATTTTATTTTTTTAAAGCTAGAGGTTTGTAGTGTTTTTCACTGTGTAGTCATATGCAGTGTGTTTCTCAACTGAACAGGCTGACAACTTCACAACAAGTATTTCATACTCTCTGCATACATCAATCCTTTTATCCTAACCAATGCAAGTAAATTGTTTGAAGAAAAAATTTTTTTTTTTTCGAGAGCTATCAGCTAAAATATTATTTATTATATTGATATAATGCGTACAAGTTAACAATTTTTTTATCTTTATTTAAAAATAACATGTTTTAAAAACATTTTTCATGGGTATCCTAAAAATCTGTTGTTTTTTTTTTGATCTTGCAGGATAATTTGGAAGATGCAGAAATAAATATGCCCTGTCAGGAAGAAGTTGACATTAAGGAAGAGTGTGATGCTGATATTCCTCAGATGCAAGTAAGACTGGAAGAGGAGGTGTTGCAGGAACAAGGTAAGGACAGCTAATGGCTGTGCTGACACTTCACTTTTGCTACTTTCTGGTGTAATACAACTATTGGTGATTAACCCTTGCAGTACTTCTAATTTTTTGTTGAAAAACTAAGTTAACTTTTTAAAATTGTTTTAAAAATAACTGAATGGCCATTTAAAATAGTATGATTTATTGCCAAAAAATATGATAATATTATCATCCTTTTTTGCAATTATTTATTAATATATTTAATATTATTTATTTAGCTACTCAGACTAGATCTTATATTAATCATGCTGTGTTTTCAAGTCTCTTCTTTTGTTTTACTCGATTATGCTGATTTTTTATGCTGATTTTAGGCTATATCAGTGACGAACTATAAATGAAATTACTAAAAACAACCATGTTCCCTTTCAATATCTTTTTTTATCCAAAGTAGGATCTAAACATCATGTGAAAAGTATCAATGCCATTCATTTATTTTTTTACATGTCCATTATTTACAGTTAGACTATTTTCTTTCATTTTCCATGTTTATTATTTTTTATTTATGTATTAACTGCTTTTGTTTGAAGCAACAGGAAAGGATTTATTTGTTTTTTTTCTAATTTCCCCATACTTTCGTTCCTAATATTAGTTTCCTGCTGTACTAATTCATTCAGTTTCCGTGGGAATAAACCTCGAATTGCTTATCAAAGCACTTGTTAGATGTATGTACCTTTTTGACAAATTAACAGGCCAAATATTATGTACTAATTTTGATATCTACACAATGGATTTAATGAAACATTAAGATGAGAGTTACATCCTTCATTCTGGGGATGCCATATGTAGGTGGTTTTCTGAGAACAGTTTTGCCTGTGTTTCAACAAGCATCTACATGGTAAGTGCCCTGAACTGGTTAACTTCGACCTGAAGACCCTTGTTGACACGGATTAAACTGTTGTCAGAAAAATAACATACATGATGACATCCTGAGAATGAAAGTTTGCCATCTGAATGCCACCAAAACCTAGTCCCAAGATGAGAGTTAGGTCAGTGCCTTCTAATTTTACATTTACCCTAAGGTTCTCCTGGGATATGTTGGTATGGCAAAATACCTAATTGGCTTGGTAAACTTGATAAAATTTTGCAAAAAGTTGATATTTTTTTTATTTTCAGTCGTTAAAAGTGTAAAAAAGTCATTTAATGTAACCAAATCAAAAGTAAAGAAAATGGATTTTTTGGAATAATTGAATTTAACAAGGTCATTTCAAAGCACTGCCTCACAATTGATCTTGTCAATAAGTTATCAAGATAAGTTAAGTCATATTCAGCACCTTTTTATGCTGCAAAAATTTGGTGTTAAAATTTGATTATTTTCTTCAATGAAACTAAAAGAATTTTCATTTATAAAATTTTTTAAAAAATGCATAAAGAGTAAATTATAATACATTAAAATGAGCTGCAAAAATAATTTGCTATAAAATAATTCAGTTATTCATATAATTTAGCCAAGAAAAATGTACAATTTGTTATCAACACAATTATTGAAATAATAAAATCATCTGGAAACCCAAAAAAATGTCTAAAAATTATAACAAATTAATTGCACAACTTAATGTTTATTGCTGTATACTCTCACTTTCCTAGTCCCAATCCTACGCATTATGTTAAAAGCAGCAGTATAAAATTTCCCTGATGATTAACAATCTTTTCGTGGAAAAAAATATATCATTCCTTAAATGATATATATCCCTCCCTGAATGCTAATTTTATTTTAAATGCTTAAGAAATGTTCTTGTTCCTTCTTGAAGTCATTATTTAAAAATACTTGTATTGCTAGGGTAACACTAAATAAACCCATGTGGAACAGTCATGTAAGACAATTATAAACCCTTTTTTTAGATAATTTCCTTTATCATTTGTTTATTTGCAATAAAAAACTGAGTTCATTTTACTGCAAGTCTATGTTATATTCCTTTTTGTTTGCACAACAAAAGCAGTTTTAATCCAAACAATAGAATAAAACCTAGCAAAATAAAATAGTTTGTATCCCTCGTTTATTGGGCATATATTGAAGATGCTGTGAGTGACTTTTGGTACATACTTAATGTACTTACAAAAGATAAGGTGCTCATTGATTAAGCATGCTGGTTCAAATAACCAATTGACATAATAACAAAAGAGGTAAAATTTTGCAGATACACAAAGGAGGACACGAAAGTAACAGAAATTGGGCTGCAGTAGTTAATAAAAGCTGTTTCAATGGATCATTTTTTTTTCATTTTGGCAACAAAACATGATGGTGGATTCTCCAGAGCAACACACTGCAGTAAAATTTTATTTCCTCTTAGTTGAATTTGCAGCGGAAAAATTTGTAATGCTCAAGACCTGTTATGCAAAATCTGTTTTAACGAAAACCAGAGTCTATGAGTGGTTTATACTTTTGAAAACCAATTCAATTAAAGACCAACCCCATTCAGGCCACCCTTCAACATCAACAGCTGTTGACAAAATTAATGCACTCATTGGTGAAGATCATCACAGAAACAAGTAACTCTGTGAGATGTCTGGAGTGTCCTTGCATTTCTTTTCAGAGGATTTTTTCTGAGGATTTGCATATGAAAAGAAAGATTTGCATACCTTATTGCAGCCAAATTAGGCTCCTACCCTTCTCCTTGTGATGCAGTTTTTTTGAAAAATAACAGCATGACATCAATTGTCCACCCCCCTGCACTCACTGGATTTAGCCCCCTGTAACTTCTTTAGATTTCTAAGACTCAAAAAGACTTGAGAGAAAAGCACTTATACATTGATAAAGGTTAAACAAAAACTGCAAGAAGGCTGAATTCAGGTCAGCATTAGGTGATGACAGATACTTTGTTCCTTGTGATTGTATACATTCATGTACACACATTATTGAATGTGAACATGCATACTAATAATTATTTATTTACATCAATGAGTTAATCCAAACTGGTGAAAATAATTCTTTCATTAGAGGTATTAACTTTTTCATAAATATCTACTTTACCTTATTCTTCAAATCTTTCAGATAATCACCAAACACAAGATAGTGTAAGGGAAGAAGCTTCAGCCTCTCAACAGTATGTGTGTGAAATATGCTACAAGGTATTTGAACAAAGGGACCTTCTCAAGGATCATGTAATGCATGTCCACCTTAACAAGGTGATGCTATTCAGATGTGATGTTTGTTTGGAGGTGTTTAAGAGAAAAAATGACGTTGCAAGCCATATCAAATTGGTGCATGATCTTAAGATGAAGCACAAATGTGAATTCTGCTCCAAAACCTTTCTACATTTAAGTAAACTCAAAATTCATATGTCAACACATACTGCAGAAAGGCCATTTCAATGTGCATTATGTTTGAAGGCATTTGCTTATAAAAATGCTCTAAAGGATCATTTGTTGACACACACTAGTGAAAGGTTGCACAAGTGTGACATCTGTTCAAAAGCATTCACTCAAAGTAGTAATCTAAAGTCTCACATGATTGCCCACACTGATGAAATACCACACAAGTGCCGGGTTTGTTCGAAAGCATTCAAACGCCATAGTCATCTAAGGTCACACCTGAGGACACATACTGGTGAAAGGCCGCATAAGTGCAACAACTGTTCAAAAGCATTTACTCTTAGGTGTAATCTAAAGGCACATCTGATGACACACACTGATCAAAGGCCGCATAAGTGCAACATCTGTTCTAAAGCATTCACTCTTAGTTGTAATCTAAAGGCACATTTGATGACACACTCTGATGAAAAGCCATACAAGTGCAATATCTGTTCAAAAGCATTTTCTCAAAGTAATAATCTAAAGTCTCACATGATTGCCCACACTGATGAAACACCACACAAGTGCCGGGTATGTTCAAAAGCATTCAAACGGCACAGTCATCTAATGTCACACCTGGTGACACACACTGACGAAAGGCCTCACAAGTGCAACATCTGTTCAAAGGCATTCAGCCTGAGTTGTTATCTGAAGGCACATTTGATGACACACTCTGGTGAAAAGCGGCACAAGTGCAACATCTGTTCAAAAGCATTCTATCAAAGTAGTAATCTAAAGTCACACATAATGACACACACAGGTGAAAAGCCACACAAGTGTGACCTTTGTTTGAAAGCATTTGCTACGAGAGGTCAATTAAACAAGCACATAACAAGACACTCTGCAACATGATGATAAAAATGTAAGATATATCATTTATTACCTGGAGCATTATTAACAGAGGAGTGCAAAGGCAACAAAAATTGAATTGAAGTGCATTAGAATGATGAAGATTATTTGTTATTCCTTAACTCTTCCCAAATATTCCCTTACACTCTTAAGAAACCATTGTAAAACATTAATTACAACTTTTTAACAAAGTGACATTATTTTCCTGTTTTATTTATTTTCTTTAAATAAAAAATAATTGATAGTGTAAAATCTCTGCATAATTATGTATATCATGATAACATTAATCTAAACAGAAACAATTTCATCCTGTAAGAATTAAAATTTAATAATTTTTTACATCATAATCTTCTATTTCAGCATTAACTTAAACAAAGATACCTTTTTTTAAGATTATTATTTATATATAATAATTATATATATTATTATATAATATTGTAATATATTATTATATATTTTGTTATTATTATAATTTTAGAAATTTTGGTTCTCCTAGAAATTAATCAATTATAAGGCTTCCATGGCCATGAGTAAACAATATCACCCATGTCCATCAATCATGCTAGGATTGTTATTAATAAGTTCATTTCTGTACTATCTACTAAGTTCAGTTTGTACAAGGCAAAACATTCATGTCTCATGCCTTTTGCCTGGAAATTTACCTGCTTTCAATTTCCTTTAGCAACAGACTGACACCAACATCAGTTGCATGTGGGCTGTTGTTGAGTGAGGACACCATTTTTAGTGAAGCAAGTTTTTTGTCCACGTCGAATAACAAAATGAATCTGAATTTAGAGCAACGTAATTCTGTGAAGTTTTGTGCAAAACTCAGTTGGACGGCAACTGAGGCCCTCGATATGATCAAGAATGTGGACAGAGTGAGGACATTGCTGAACACAGACCAATGCTTAACCAGTGAAGAAATTGCAGACCAGTTGGGTCTGTCTGCATCCAACATCCAATGCATTATTTCACTGGATTTGGCCATGTGCAAGGTGTGTGCCAAGATGGTGCCAAATATTCTGAGCACGCCATACCATGGTGTGCTTCACATCAGACAGCTCCTGGCCAAATACGGCATTGCCATGTTGCTGCACCCGCCCCATTCTCCTGATCTGGCACCACTGGACTTCTTCCTGATGAAAGACAGCTCAAGTGAAAACATTTTGACTCAATAAAGGCCGTTAAAGAGGCCTTGACGAGGGTCATCAATGGCATCCCGAAAGAAAATTTCCAGCAAGTGTACAGGGAATGCGAGCAACAATATACTGAGTGTGTAGCAGCTTAAGGAGCATATTTTGAAGATTATTCAGTCAATGTAAGTATATCATCAATTCTTGTAAAAATTCTTCTAAAATTCTTGTAAAAAAATCAGCCCTACCACTTTTGGGTATGACCCTGTATATGTTTTCTCTTTATCTGCTGTTTCAATGCATTTTGTGGTGGACCAATACCTCATTCATGATGTTAAATTATAGCACAAAATAGATTGGCTTCCTCTTGAATCAGTTGAAATATTGCTAAAAAAATGTTTTGCACTTAGCTGGAATCCATCTTTAATCACACTGCATTTAGTTTGGAAGAACTTAAGGTATATCCACATAAGTTATGTTGTATGTCAAGAATACAGGGTTTTTCCGGAAAATAAGTGTACCGATTTTTCACTGCCGCTCCAGGCATGCCCAGCACCACTCTGGCGGGCTGCGATTATAGGGGGTATGTTGGCAAGCGACGCTGAAAAAGGCAGTCGGCTCTGAGCTGTGGTGTAGTGAGGAGCTCTGTTAACACGTACGTCCACGCTCGACCCACGTCACGGAACGCAATGTCGAAGTTTTAGGAGCAGCATTATTCCATCAAATTTGCGGTAAAGCTTGGGAAATCGTCTACCAAAACTGTCAGTATGATTAACCAGGCTTACGGTGAGTCAGCCAAGTCCAGATACCTGATCTTTTGGAGGCACAAGATGTTCGTGGATGGCAGAGAAGAGGTCGACGACGAACCATGGCCTGGATGCCCATCAACGACACTCACCGACGAAAATGTGCAAAAAGTTCGCAATGTACTGAACTCTGATCATCGTCTTAGTGTCCGGATGATAGCAGAGCAGTGTAATGTGCCAAAAACAATAGTCCACAAGATTATTAGGGAGCAATTACAGATGCAAAAAATTTGTGCAAAGTTCGTGCCGAAATTGCTCAGTGATGATCAAAGACTCAATCGTTTGGAAATCGCAACACAACTTGCGGATCACTGCAAAAATGATCCACAATTTTTAGAGAATGTTGTTTCGGGTGACGAGACGTGGATCTTTGAGAGGAGTTTGAAAGGAACGCGATACGGGACTTTGGACGCCGTCAAAGAAGCCATGACGACTTGTCTTTGAGAGGTTCCCGATGATGCCTTCGCGGGAGCGTTCCAGGAATGGGAACGCCGCTGGAACAAGTGTATCAACTCACAAGTGTCCTATTTTGAGGAATATTAGCTTAAGATATGTAAAAGTGTAATATATTTTTTTTTCCTGAGCTCAGTACACTTATTTTCCGGACGAACCATTTAGAATACTGCAATTGCATTGCTCGGTTCTCTGTACAACTCTGGGGATTGTATTGCTGCCTTCATCTTAAAGAAAGTGGGTTTGGGATGTAAAGAGTTAAAAGGATCGGGCTCTGCACCAAAATAGGTATTGGAACGTTGTTTCCTTTGGTGGAAGCTGCCTTCAGGATAAAGTGGCATTGAAGAATTTCATGCAGGAGTACCATCTCCTGATGGAAGAAGGGGCAATGGGGGGGACTACCTAGAAGGTTCACTTATCTAGACATTTAAAACCTTGGTTTCTGGATGGGTTCGGATATAAAGACACTGCCAAACCAGATGTTTCTACTTGGGTATCTTTGGCACTAATACTGGCTTCCATGCAATGCTTTGATGGATGTTTCGTTTCTTGCTTGTAGTGTTAGGAGCCATGTCTCATATATTGTGATAATTCATAGCAAAAAATGGGTCAGTTTCCTTTTGAATTGGTAGAAACATTGCTGCAAATTTGTTCGGACATTTGCTGTTAAATGGCCTTCAGCAAATGCAGCACTCACCTTGTCCAGAGATTGCCCATCTTGAATTCCTTGTAGAAGTCATTTTGCACCTTTTCATATAATAAACTCATGGCCATTTGATGTGTAATGTGTACTTCACTTTATGGCCATCATTCAGGTGGATCATTTCCAAGGGATATAAAATAATGTTTTAATTATGCTTCTTAATGTTTAATAGTTGATATTGAAGAATTAGAGTCCCTGTGCATTTAGTTAACTTTGGATTAATTTCCTCAGAGAATAATGCATCCATATTGAGGAATTCTAGGGCTGCAATATATTAATGTTTATTCATTTCAACAAGAAAAATAAGCCATGTACTTCAAGAATATGTGTAAACCAACTACTTGAGACATCAAGTTGAAACTTGTCTAAGGACATATATCCAGGCAGAAATCCTAAATTTTTCTTGTTTAGGAATATTAACTATTGGACAGGTATAGAACATTTCACCTTACCCACTAATATCATTCCATTTAATACTCTTAGGAAATTCTTTTTCATAATGAGGTTTTTCCTCATTAAAGCAGCTGTATTCCTACAACCTCATTGAAATAACAACTCATCCCTAATAAAGAAATCATATACATCACTTAAATTCCATAACAGCACCCTCTTTAACTTCTGTTGCTAAAGCATTTGAACAGGCTCACATACTTCCATTTCTTAAAATATACTGAATAAATTAAATGTCCACAAACCTGCAAATGGATGATGAGGAGGTATGTCACCTGGAGTGTTTTTGAAGATTAATTTTTTTGTTCTAGAAGTATATATGCCTTAGTTATCAGCCTACTCTTTTTTATCTAATTACACATACATCTCAACAGAATCAAAGAGCTTCCTAGAGAAACTGATGAGCAGAAAAACTTTTTTAAATGTGACTCATTAAATAGATTTAAAGTTGGCAAGTTATGATACAATAAATCTTTGCAGGAGTAATGGGTACTTAAAATATGTCATAACTATTTTTGGACTGTTCAAATTATTTACTTGAGGGCCAACTCATTCTAAATGCATTGCTGCCTCATAGATTAATAGAATAATTCAAATTGACAGTTGAAACCAGCTTTAAACAAAATTTCTTTTGATAACCATGCGACTGATAAAATTTATATGATAGGGGTCTCCCATTTCCATTATTATGCTCACTAAGATAAGTCTTGAACAAACATGGCAACCATGATTTAGGAGCCCTAAAGAGAGCATGCATACAATTTTAATGTTATATAAATAGGAAAATGAAGAATTTTGTGCACAATTTCACTCTCAAAAAAGGCAATTGTGATTTAATATGCTCAATTTACTTGAATTGTATTACCTTTTATGTTATGTCAACACCATTAGTCATTAAAATATGGACTTAAGTTTGTTTTGGCAAGTAATTGTTTCAGATCAGCTTTAATACCAGCCAGGCATGAATTTAGGATACTTATTCTCATTAACAGTGAAGTCTTGATTAAATGAGGTAAGTGTGGATAGGATCCTTAAAGAAAGCCTACATAAAATTTAAAATTGAAGTAATAGAAATTGACAAGTTTTGTGCAAAATTGCCGTCTTCAAAAATGGCAAGTGAAATTTTATATTCTGATATTACTTGAATTGTATTACTTATTATAATATTTCAACATAATCGGTCATTAAATTATGGACTACATTTTATTTCATAAATTTGATGGTTACAATATAGCTGCAATATAAGGAAATTTTTCAATGAAAATCAGCATTTTCTCTCAATTCTCTTAATTATCAAAGAGTTAGAAACATTTTCAACAGGTTCACATGCTTAAACATTTAAGGGTAGATGGAAAATACTAACCCGTACATGCAATTAATATCAAAAATACAGTAACAGATGCGATTATATACATATATATGCACAACAGAACACTATCAAAACATAGACCTAAGCGCAGAAAAACATACAATAACAGTCTAACTAGCACAAACATACAATAACGCACACTCATGCAGACATAGAAACACATGCAAAAACTTACACCCATGAGATGGTACATATTTGGGTTGTCCAGTCATTTAAACTTCCAAGATTGAATCATGTCCATTTTTAGTCACCACATAAATATCCTCCAACCACCTTGCCAATTTCCTATTTGACAAACAGATCGTCTACCCTCGCCATGTCTCTACCCAAACTGTCTTCATGCTTCTCCCAATAGCTACTTTCTGATAGTGACCATCAAATCTACTCACTAGTGTCTTTTCTTTGATCTTGAAATATCATGATCCATATTTTTATACATTTATGCATGGTCAAAGAGCATTGTGTTTCAAAGATAATTATATAAGTATGTATATATATGAAAATACACATTAATATATATGTATGTATATATATATATATATATATATATATATATATATATGTGTATGTATAAGTGGGTTGCTGTAGTCCAGTGGATAAAGCATTGGACTGCTGAACGGAGGGTCCTGGGTTTCAATCCCAGGCAAGGCACTCTGGGCACCTGCAGCTCGGATAAAGCTTAGGTCATTTTTGGGTAACAGGTCTTCCAGGGAAACCATAACTGGAACAGAGAAAGGAACTGGCCCCCATACCCTGATAATTCCCTGATAAGGCCTGAAATTGTGTCTGCAGGGCTAGAGCCCATGTGGGTGGCTCCTGCTCCCTAATGCTCAGTGGTTATGATGGGGGCTACTGAATCAGATTTGGGAACCAGGTGGATATATAGGTGAGACAAGACCTGAGTTGGTGGAAAAGGGTCAGAGAGGGAGAGTGCCTCCAGATCTCTCTATTGTATGTGGTGGTTACCCCATCATGTACATGCCAAACCAGTTGACCTCACCCATCTTCAGTCTGAGACACACCCAACAATAAGCAAAGCATCCAGAAGTTGGACACACATCCCATCCACAGCCAAGCATGTCTCCACCATCTCCTGAACCAAGGAACATGTCACCAATGCTGAGCATGGAGGAGCAGGATCACCTGCATGGGCTTTAGCCCTGCAGACACAATTTCAGGCCGTATCCCAAGAGATGCAGACCATTAGGCAATTGCAAATCTAGTACAGTCAGTCAGCAAGACTGATAACACTGCTACCACCAGCACCAAGGATGGAACTGGAGAAGATGTTTGTAGCACTACTAATTGTGTCTGATTTGGTCAGTTGTTCGAAAAGGTTCAGAGAGACAGAGTGCCTACAGATCTCTCCATTGTTAGTGGTGGGTACCCCATGGCGCACATGTCAAACCAATTGACCTCACCCGTCTTCAGGCTGAGACATCTGGCGACAAGCAAAGCATCCATAAGCTGGACACACATCCCATCCACAGCCAAGCATGTCTCCACCATCTCCTGAACCAAGGAACATGTCACCAATGCTGAGCATGGGGGAGCAGGATCACCTGCATGGGCCGTTTTTGGGGCAAAAGACGGTGCTGGGACACGTGTTCCTTCACTGCCAGGTTTGACAACTGAGTAAATGCCTGTGCCCACGCCGTCACTCCCTGTGGCACTAAGCCATCTGAACAAGATGGCTAATGAACCTGGGATCCTTGTTGATTTTCACAAAGGTTCCAGAGACCCCAAGGAGTGGAGGACAGACTCCTCATCTTCAGGAGAATCAATGGTAAGTGAAAGTTAGAAACAGGAAATAGTGACAAGTGCATCAGAAACAGGGGTAGATAGTGGACTTGATATGAACCATTACCAAGAGATGAGTGTGCAGCAATTGCCACTGCAACTCCCTACACACAAAACCCATGACAATAACAAAGACCAGATTTACAACTCAGAGCCAGATGAGGAACAGGAGCCAACGGAGCAGCCACTGTCACCAGGACCAGAAGGAGGGCCTTCTTCCTTACCACAGGCAGATACCAATATAGTTGTGCATCTCCCAGGCAGACCATCTGTTGGGGGGCCAACGTACCAAGACCAGAAGGAGCACTTAATGGCAGGGACCCAGAGTGTTTTCCAAATATAAGTACATTTTAGATGTGTTCAGTGATGTCACCCCATCCAGGTGGCATTGATGATCCCAATGCTTTTAACTATGGAAATATGTGCCATAGAGCATGAGAGACCAATTATGGAGACAGAGGCTTGTATTGGGGTCTGATATCAGCATTGCAGACCCCAATACAAATGTAATAATTTATTGTGATAATCAAGCTGTAATTGCATCCCTGACTAGGAGAAAAGGTGTTATATTTATGTGCCTTGATATCTTGTATCTATTTATGAGCTTAATAAAAGAATGGTCACAGAATGTGACCTGTAGGTACATTCCCTCGGTACAAAATCCAGGCAATCATCCTTCTTGGACTATCCTGCCTCCCTATGCTCACTTTGCCTCAGATTAGGGAGTCAGGTGGATATATAGATGGGACAAGGCCTGAGTTGGTCAGTTAGTCAATAAGGGTCAGAGAGGAAGAGTGCCTTCAGATCACATTTAGTCATGCATATCTCTGGTCATCCTCTGCCATTTACCTGCCCTGACTTATCATTAAAAGGTACCAGATGTCCCCCTTGAAAAGTATTTTGGGAACGGGAAGAAAATTACTCTCTTCCCTTTTGAATACCTTGCTAATAGGTGAATTTCATATAATTCAGGGTATTTCTTAATATTTGGTTAACTCTCATTAACTACAAAATCAACCTTTCCTGTTGGTGATTTGTAAGGAGCAGAGTTATATCCTCAGCCAATGCAACAATGGTTTGAAAGGGCCAGGAGGGGACATGGTTTATTTTGCTTCATGCAAAATATGGATGTTGAGTTTTGCCATGGCATCTGTTAATCATATGCTTAAAATAACAGCATTTGAAATAAATGACAGTTATGCAGTAGCCACATGAAGAAATTGCATGGTCACTGTTAATGACAACATAGTGAAGATTTAGTTGAAAGAATTCAAAAACAATGCATTGCAGTCTTAACAAATATTGTTTGCCAAAGTTAATTATTAAAGTCTTTGATCTTAATTAGGTTTTCTACGGCCACTCAGTTTTCAATTAGCTCAAAAGATTTGTCAGGGTGATACTCTTTTTTTGAAATTTTTATCATCTGCCATTGTGAAATTGCATGTTGTCTGCTATTTTCAAGCTGACTTAGTTTTCTGGAGAGATTGAAAAAACATTGGTGACAATGCCAGTGATGCTGAAGAGAGTAAGGCTGTGAATGTCCAAGATGATGTGATCCTTGTCAATTAGGAAGTTGACACTTGTAGTGGTTACTCTGTTGCTCCAGAAAAGGATGTAGAATTGCCAATGTGCAAATCAATTGTAGGTGACAGGTCCAGCAATGCTGAAGCAGAGAATTTGGTGAGTTTTTATATTCATGTTGCTTTTATAGTTAGCAATCTGTGCTTTGAAATCAGTATTGTTCACAGTTGAACTTTGATTTTTGAATTTTTATTATCTTCCCTCTTCACATGAATTTGCACTTTCTATTTTGTTATTGAATCATCTCACTTGAGTTATTGTTACCATTAATGACTACAGTTTATATACCTCTGTTTGTAGTAGTGGTTAGGAGAATGTAAATAATTCTATCAGTCATTATAACTACGGAAGTATAAAAACATCTTTGCAGATGTAATGCTTTTCTTTGATCTTGCAAGATAATTTAAATAATGGAGAATTCTGCTTGTCATTAAATTAAGAATTGGAAATGGAAGATGAGTGTGTAATTAAGATTCAGATGGGATGAAGGATGCCTGAAAAGGGATCAGTTGCTGGAACAAGATAAGAAGGTCTCACCACTGTTGTGGGTACACTTTTTTATCAGGAAAAGCCTTTTCACTGCCCTCAGGGTTTCCTTTTTGATTATTATGAACCATCAGTCGGGGTGCAACAAGTATAAGTAAAATTAAACTGCAAATAAATTTTTTCAGTTAGGAATTTATAAATGCCATTTCAATATCTTTGGCTAACATTTAATTCACTTTTTTGAGTGTTCATTTTGGTATAAAGGCTTTCTTAGGGTTTAGTCTGCAAACCATGCCATTTTACAGGTGCTTTGGGCTGAAACCATCAGATTGGCCTGCCTACCAGTACGAATTACTCATTTGTTTTCCTTTCTGTCCACTTTACCTTCTCTAAACCCACATTTCAAAAGTATTTCAATGATTATGTTTCTGAGCGAAATGAAATCAAAGCTGAATGATCCAGTCACTAAAATTAATACTGGCTTGTTATATGATGGGGTTCTTTGTCTGAAGTGCCAACAGTGCCCTGCCTTCTATATTGTACAATATACCACAACCCTTAATATAAGAATCAATAATTACATCTTGACTCCCTCTAGAATTTTTCTCATTGGGATACTTCCAATCCCAAAAAAAGCTCCAGAACACTTCAATTCCTTTGATGAATGCTATAAAAAACCATAAACACAGTAATCAACCCTAAGGTTGGTTTAGTATGTGACGAGGTTTAGAGATCACACAGTACTAAGCCCTATACAGCATGTGAAGATTCACACATCAGGGTAGGGAGGCCAGTTGCTTCCCCTTTGCAAGTTATGGTTTCCTAGGAAGACCTGGGTACCTTAACAACCATTTTAGCTTGAGTGGAGCTGTGGGTGCCCAGAGTGCCTTGCCTGGAAATCGAACCTAGGACCCTCTGGTTAGCAGTCCAATGCTCTACCAACTGGACTTTCACGACCCACAATAAATACTATGATATCTCCATTTTAATATCCCTCTCATCCTTAGACCCTAAATTTAAACTTAAAATAACAGAGCTGACTCCTTGATTCTTCAAATACCCAGGTGTTAATGTTAGTTATTAATCATCTCAATCTTAACTGCTGTTCAACTTCTATTTGCAGAATGAATTAATGCAACTTTGGAAGGCACATGTAATTGTAAATAGATATTAAGTGAGTATCTATTCATGAGCATATGGCCACCATTGAACATTCAATTCTTTCTGGGACATATAGTGCCTTGGGAGAAGACTTATGGAAGATATTAGAATGCAGATGATTGACTGATACCTGGGCTCATGTCTGTTTGAATAACTTTACTATATCTACTGTTGAAATCATTAAATTGATATTAAAAATGTATTCCTTTTTTTTTATTTACCTGTCATTTTTAATGAAAAGTTCTCTATGATTTCGTGAAATAATGTCTTTACTGTGTAATTATTTTACCCAACAGCAAACAAATATATGGTTATTCATTGAATAAATATTTGATGGATAATAAGTCTATTATTATTAATATATCCTAGGAGAAGTCATGTTAAATTGATTTGTAAGGATAAGTGTATTAAACTACGGTTTCCTTCCATAGCAAGTAATTTCAACTTGCTTCCAAAGTTGTAGTTGATGGGTCATTAAGCTTGTTTTTAGAGAGGAGCACTTGGAACCTAAATGATCAGTAAGAAAAATGTGTCATTTGAGTTTGATTTCATTAGGGATTATTTTAAATATTCTCATTTTAATTTCTTTTTTTTCTTCGATAAATGTATTTCTTTAAAAATGGGAAATGTCCTTCCTTTTCCTTTTTCCTGTTTTTAGATGGCATCCATCATTTATTAAAAATGGAGGGTGAAATTGCATGACCACTGGAAGAAAACGGAAGAATATTGACAGAAATTGGAGGCATTGAACAATGCCCTTGCACACAATGCAGCTTTGCCAGCCTGAGTGGAGGACCTGGAGGCTTAACTCCAGAGGAAGGTGGCTACATAAAGGAAACTACAAGAGAAAGTGAAGTATTTGTCTGAGAATTTAGAAAGGGAATGCCATCAGAATGAGTAGCTTGTTCTGTAGAAGTAGCTTGTTCTAGTTCTGAAGAATGTAAAATGAATTGGACAATTAATGAGAGTAGTAAGCTAATGTAATCCCACTCTGGGCAGTTGGACAAGTCGTCATCTATGACTGGCTCTATGATGGCATCCTCCAGTCCCAGCAGTGGACGTAATGGTATTTCCACAATGGCAATTGTGCTTTGAAGCCTTGATTAACCATCCAACTTCATGTCTCTAAGGTTTTCACATTGACACTATCACCAAAATCCTCATTTTCTGACATAAACTGGACCATTGAGTCAGAGGAAGATAAGGAGGACGATAAAGAGAAGGAAGAGACAAAGATAGATAGATAGTGGTCTTTATTTGGGCGAAATTGAGACCAAATGGTCCCTTCTTCCATTTAACCCATCGTCATATACATATTATATTAGCCATTTAAACTTACAGTTACATTCAAATCTAAACATAAAACACATAGAGATAGACATAAATTCATTAATCCAAATTTGCACATCGAAAAGAGAAAAGTATATACATATATATAGACACACACATACACATATACCTATATGCATACACATACATACACATATACATACATATCCACACACACATACATATACACACATAAAACATACATACATGCATTCATACACATGCATAAATACATACATAAGTACGCACATACACACCCATACATACATACATATACATATATAAATTAAGAATACTCCTTAAAATACTCAAATTAAATGACAGTGAAGATATAGTACAATAAAATGAGGAAAGTCTAAGCAAAGAATGAGGTTTGTGGGAAAAGCTAGGGAGAGCGTGGCATTGCTCAACTAGTAAAAACCCACGCAGGAAAAACACCCACGAAGAGAAGGGGGGTGTGAAAAACCTGCGAAAACCCTATTAATTAGAGGAAAGATACATGTACATTGTAACAATCATTTTTACAGAGTATACATATTATTAAGGTGAGTAAGTATCAAAGGTGAGGAGAGGTAAGAAAGACAAAGATGATTAAGATGACAGCAAACTGAGCATTAAACTTATATCCATCAATCCAAAGGTCCGTACCCTGGTGGAGAAGAATGAGTCTATTTCATGGCTTGTGGGGATGGAAGAGGTAATCCCTGCCTCCAGCCTCTCATTGCAAATGCAGATGGGGCCATCCGCCACCTCTCACACTCCACCTCCTCCCTTAATCTCCTCCCAGAACTGACTTCCCTAGACAATTCTCCCTCCTCTACCTTGCCCACATCCTCTGACCTCAGCAGCAGCATGTTCCACAAAGGGATCCTGCCTTTATCCCTGTCAGAAGCCACCTCCAGATGGGCCCCCTTGCCAAGAAGACTCGCCCTAAGAGGGGTAAGCTGGCCGGTCATGGGATGATCTATACCTTGACCCCTTTCACTGGACACAGCCACCTGGTGACCTTGTCAGGGGGGTCACATCACTACTGCCATAAATACCAGCTGAGGTCCATGACTTGCCCATCCAACTTACCTATCTGCTCTACCAGGAACATGCTCCTTGTCCACAGACTGAGTTCCTTGATGCGGAAGAGGAATCTGCTGCTGCTGGTTCCCTACAAGGTGCCTGCCCAGGAGGAAGTGCCCCAGCCAAGGAAGGTTGCTGATGGGGGTCAAAAGGGAGAGGCGGAGGAAGGTCAGGATAAGGACATGGGCTGCTCTCACCTCTCTGAAGAGGATCTACTGGCCCTGCTGTCCAAGCCACCCATGCCCTCGAAGAACAGGAGCTGTTCGCCCTTCTGTGAGTTCAGTGATGACTTTTCTGACCAATTGCCCTCAACGGCCAGTTCAAGACGAACGGAATGAGCCTCAACTGCTCTCGCATGGAGATCTTGCTGGAGATATTGAAAAAGATCCCAGGGTCACCGCTCCTGACCAGCCAGGGCCCATCCAAGGGTGGGCCAGGGAATGGAACCATCAGCACTGCTAAGATGCACCACTACAAATTCTGGCTCAATGATGTCATCTTCCAGTCCCAGCAATGATTGTTCTGGTATTTCCACCATGGCAGGTGTGCTTGAAAGCGCTGATTAACCACATAACTCAGTGACTGGGGTTGAGCAAATAACATAAAAGGCATAAAAGGTAATTCGAATAATATCAGGATAGAAAATTTCATCTGCCATTGTTGGAGATGGCAACTTTAGACCAAAAATTTTAACTTGTATATATTCAAGTTCAAAATTGTGTATATGCTCACTGTAAGGCTCCTATTTCAATGATACCCTATAAAAAACGAATTTTATAGTGAAAATGAGTATCATTATATCTTACCACTAGCATTGGAATTACCTCAATTGCTCTGATTATGAAGGAAAATGTTTTTAAAGCTGTTTACACCTGTGAATGTGTCAAAGTCATTTATCTGAAAACGTAAGACTGCTGTTATCATTATATAATTCTCAAGCGTGTGTTACAGTAAGATTTTTAAAAAATGAGGATTTTCGAGAAACTAACAGTCATGCAGCAAAGTTTTTTAAATCAAAGAAGTCTAAAAATTAAACTTTTTTGATTGGTACAACTTTCTAATAAACTGATATAATTATGAGTTTACTCTGGGTGGGTTTTTAAATCTCTTTAGGTGCATTTTTAATTAGATATATGAGAACAGGTTATAAACTAATGCATACATGTTTGTAGACCATGTTCAAAATGACCTTCAGGACCATTCCTTGGGCCATATGTGTAGGTAACCTTTTTTCATATTATGCATGCAAAATATTTTGGTAATTACATTCATACAGTATATTATCAGGAGTATCTTATACCAAAACTAATTCAATTACTATGGAAAGAAAATCTAAACCTTATGCTGTTATCAAGTTTCAGTGAACTAGAGAGTTATTGAATTGAGGATGAAGTTTTTTTCAAACATGGTTACAGAATCCAGTTGCTTTCATGAGGAAAATCGTTTTAAGATGAGAATTCTCCTGAGGGTATGAAAAAGCATGATATAAGGGATAAGTATAAAAGTTCTCAACTTGATACAGGAATGCAATTTCAATCAGAGAAACATTTATGATTCCTTCCTAGATGCATGTCTGTTTAGTTTGAAAGGCAAGTTCCAAATTTTTATCTCAAATAGTTTTTGAAACATATTGTCAGAGTACATGTCTTTTGTGTTTCTGATTAAAATGGAAAAACTTGAATTTCTTGCAGTAGTGAAATTCTTTTTAAATGAATTATTTCCTTAAGAAATTCACTTGAAGTTTACGAAAGTAAGAGGGTCATCCGGAAAGTAGTACCCGTTCGTGAAATAAAGACACAAAAGTAAATATTAACAAACATAAAAAAATTTAATTTGAAAGAGGATACTTTAAACTACTTCTCAACATAATCTCCAAGCAAATTAAGGCATTTGTCATAACGTGTGACAAGTTTCTGTATTCCTGCTGCATAGTCCTTCGCCGCCAGCTCATTGAGATACAGGGTCACTCCTTCTTTAAGTTCTTCATCGCTGTCAAATCTTTTTCCTGCCAAAAAGTCTTTAAGCTTTGTAAAGAGATGAAAATCTGAAGGGGCCAAGTCCAGGCTATACGGTGGATGGTCGAAAGTTTCCCATTTGAATTGCTGCAAAAATTTTTGTGTTATCCCAGCTGCATGAGGCCTGGCATTGTCATGAACGAGAATGACACCAGTAGACAATAGACCTCGCCGCCGATTTTGTATTGCCCGCCGTAATTTCTTTAATGTTTCACAATACGCATTGGCATTAATAGTGTCTCCACGGGCCATAAAATCAATAAGCAATACACCTCGTCGATCCCAGAAAATGGTTGCCATGAGTTTCCTGGTGGACAGAACTGTCTTGAATTTTTTTGGTTTGTTTGGTGAATGAGCATGATAAAACTCCATTGACTGTCGTTTACTCTCAGGTGATGCATAACAAACCCATATTTCGTCACCAGTAATTATGCGAGTCAAGAAAGAGTCTCCTTCATCAGAATAACGTCCCAAAAACGTCAGTGCTGCAGCCATACGCTTGGTTTTGTTCTCATCTGTAAGCTTGCGAGGGACCCATCTTGCACAAATTTTTGCATAATGCAGATGGTGTTTAACAATTTCATGAACAATTGTTCGAGAAACATTGGGAAAATGCTCACAGATGTCATCAATTGTGACGCGCCGATCGTTCCACACGAATTCGTCAACTGAGCTCACCAGTTGGTCTGTAATGACAGACGGTCTCCCCGAACGCTCATCGTCGTGTGTGTTCCCCCTCCCCATGTTGAAGTTGCGACACCACCGCCGAACAGACGACTCATCCATTACATTGTCTCCATACACCTCCTTTAATTGGCGATGAATATCACATGGGCGAACGTTTCTTGCATTGAGGAATTTAATCACTGCCCTCACTTCACAACTGGCGGCGTTCTCAATTTTTTTAAACATTGTAAACAATCACAGAAACAACACAGGCAATGCTAGCGTCACGCAACTTGGCTCAGAGAACGCAGACAAGCCACTGAAGCTATCTGACCTCGTCCAGCAGCTACTCGCGTCGTCAGCACTTCATGCGGCACGAACGGGTACTACTTTCCGGATGACCCTCGTGTGTGTATATATATATACATATAGGAGTGGTGTGGAAGGTGGAATCGAGAGTAGATCACAAGCGCAAATAGATTTCCTAGACCGGGACTTGAACTACGGATCTTCGACTTGCCGGGCCGATGCTCAAGTTCCAGTCAAGGAAACTATTTAGCGCTTATGAATTGCTAGATTCCACCTTCCCCACCATTTCTGTGTTCGTCTTTTACATGTGTTCTTATCCCTTTTCACTTCATCTTACCTCGTCCAGCGGCTACTCGCGCCGTCAGCACTTCATGCGGCACGAACGGGTACTACTTTCCGGATGACCCTCGTATTTATGCACAGCTATAGGAGCCTTAAAGTTGATTTATTTATAGGTCACCAAATGATTGGAACATAATAAGATAATGTTGCTATACTTAATAATATTGTAATGAATGATAGTCAAATGAAAATTGTCATTATTGTTATATATATATATATATATATATATATATATATATATATATATATATATATATATATATTATATATATATATATATATATATATATATATATATATATATATATATATATATATATATATATATATATATATATATATATATATATATATTTATATATATATATATATATATATATATATATATATATATATATATATATATATATATATATATATATCTTCCTTCCCCTTGTACTTTTCCTCACCTGATGATAGTGTATCAAAACCATGGTTGTACAAAAGTTTTAAATATGGAAAATCGCTATACTACCTTGATCAAAAAGTTCCCGGAATAACCACCGTGTGGCGCTCCCATCGTTCCGATTTGAGTTCTGTTTTTTTTGTTAAATTGGTACATCTGTTGTTGATATTCCCTTTAAATCTTAGTGTCATAATGACACTTGACATTTGCAAAAGTTACGTAGCCAAGAGTACATCTATCTCTGTGTGTGTTGGCGATTTTTTACAATTGCAGAAATGGATTTAAATTTGCAACAACGAACTTGTATTAAATTTTGCGTAAAAAACGGATTTAGTGGCGCACGGACGTTGGAAATGTTGGAAAAGTGTTTCGGCAACGATTCTCTAAAAAAAACGGTCGTTTACCAGTGGCACGAGCGGTTCAGAAGTGGTCGTGAGTCAATCGAAGTAGATGAACGCAGTGGCAGACCATCGACATCGAAAGTCGGTGAAAAAATTGATAAAGTAAAAGAAATGTTGGTCAATAACCGCAAATTAACCATCAGAGATAATAGCGGAGGACTTGAACATTACCTATGGATCCGCCCAAGACATTGTGGTTAATGATTTGGGTTTCCGACGTGTAGCAGCAAAGTTGGTGCCAAAAGACCTCAATTTCATGCAAAAAAGAGACCGTGTTGACGTCGCAAAAGACATGATTTGCGAGGCTGAATTTGATCCCACATTAATCAAAAGGATCATTACTGGAGACGAGACGTGGGTTTATGAGTGCGACACGCAATCCAGACATCAGGCAAGTGAATGGCGTTCACCAAATGAGCCGAGACCAAAAAAACCACGTCGTTTTCAGTCAAAAAAGAAGGTAATGCTGACGGTTTTCATGGATTACAACCGTGTAGTGCATCATGAATTTTTGCCAGAAGGCCAAACAGTAAACAAAGAGTATTATTTGGGCGTTATGAGACGTTTGCGTGAAGCAATTCGCCGAAAGAGACTAGAAATGTGGGCAGAAAACCCGTGGATTTTGCACCATGATAACGCACCGTCGCACAGTGCTATCTGTATTCGTAATTTTTTGACGAAAAATGCAACAAATACCATCCAACAGCCACCGAATTCACCTGATTTGGCTCCCTGTGACTTCTTTCTGTTCAATCGAGTTAAAAAACCATTACGGGGAACGCGTTTTAACAGCCGAGAGGAAGTAATGCAAAAATCGCAGGAAGCACTAATGGACTTACCGAAAACCGAATATAAAAAATGTTTCGAGGATTGGATCAAGCGCTGGCATAAGTGTGTTGCAGTCGTTGGGGATTACTTTGAAGGGGACAGTATAGATTTAGATGAATAAACTTGTATTTTTATTTTTCTAAATAAATTCCGGGAACTTTTTGATCAAGGTAGTACTTAATAATATTCTAATGATTGATAGTCAAATGAAATTTTTCACAACTGGTAATTTTTATTCAAAGAAATTACACAATACAGGAGAATGATGACCAATTTTTATAAGCTTGAAATTAATGTATTCTAATGATCTTTGGTAGTGATTAATATTTGGAAGATCCTCATTAACTTAATTATCAATGTTTAATTAGAGCACTTTAAATTTTTACTTGTTTCTTAGCCTTCTTTTATTCAATGATGATGCTTTGTTGTTAAAATTCTGACAAACATGTAACTCATTTATGTTGGCTTTCAAAAGTATGTGTCTGTGAATAAGGCTCCAATTATGAGCATGAGTCAATGATATTGATTATTAGTTACACTGTTCCCTCATCATTTTGTAGTGTGTGACTTCATGTGACTTGAGATTTTTGATCTGAATGAATTCTTTAGAACCGACATTGTATCTGTGTGGTTTCTCTCTAGTGTGTGTCATCATGTGACTCCTCAGATTACCTTTCCGAGCAAATGCTCTTGAGCATATGTTGCACCTGTGGCTCTTTTCTCCAGTGTGTGTCAACAAGTGCATCTTTAGATTGCTCTTCTGCAAAAATGCTCTTGCACATTTCTCGCACTTGTGCCTCTTTTCACCAGTGTGTGTCGACAAGTGAATTTTTAGATTGCTATTCCTAGCAAATCCTTTAGAACAAACCCCGCAATGGTATGGCCTCTCACCAGTATGTGTCATCATGTGACTCCTCAGATGACCTTTCTGAGCAAATGCTCTTGAGCATATCTCACACTTGTGGCTCTTTTCAGCCATGTGTGTCAACAAGTGCCTTCTTAGATCATTATTCTGTGTAAATGCTCTTGAGCATATTTCACTACCATGTGGGTTTCCTTCAATATGTGTCAACATGTGCCTCTTTATCCACATCTTTTGAACAAAACCTTTCAAACATATTGCACATTTAAATGGTCTTTCTGCAGTAGGTGATGACTTGTGGATTTTGGTGCCAAATTCACATTGGTAATTCTTTTTCATAGCATGCACCAAGTTGATGTGCCTTGCTAGGTCACTTTTTCTCTCAAATGCCTTTGAGCAAAACTCACAATTGAATTGTGGGTCCTTCTCAACATGCACATGTAAGACATGATCTTTGAGAAGGTCCCTTTGTGCAAATTCCTTGTAGCAAATTTGACAAGCATGCAATAAAATACCTCCTGCTTCCTTCCCTGTACCATCTTGTTTCTTGCAATTATCTGAAAGATTTGAAGAAAAGCAATCTTATCATTGAAAAATTATATACCTGCAATGAACAAGATTGTTATCTCCGAATGACATTTATACATTTATGTACATAAACTACTCTTACAGTAAAATTATACCCAGACATGTATGCCATCTTCAATTAAGCTAAAAGGCCAGGGACAAAGCATCTGACATTATCTGATGCTGACCCAAATGATATATTCAGTTTTTTTCTCTGAAAGTCTGCTGAAAATATTTGTCTTCAATACAAAAAGGTAAGCAGAATACTATTTAGCTTCTATAATACCTTTTTCACAAGAATTTGGCCAGGAAATTTTTTCCTTGAGTTTTTATCATCAAATCATCCATTGAAGTTCTATTTGAAGTAAAGAAATCTCAAATACAGATCCTTGTTACTATATTCCCTGATTTTATAAAATCATATTTAAGAATTATTTTTATGTTCCATTAAAATTATTTAATCTAATTGATGATTTAAAACTTTAAACACCAAGCAATTATAATTGTGAACCTTGCACAAGAGTTCACCAATTTACTAAACTGACAAAAATATTAACAGTAGGAAACATTTGTATGGAATTTTGTCAAATAAAGAGGAATAATAATAAATATACTATGTTACTTTTTAGTTTACTAATATTTGGCTTTGCAGTGTTATTCATGAGCACAGGTTATGACACAAAGAGAATATACAAAGTAGTATAAGAGGAGTACAGAGAGAAATGCAGTAAAATGAATATAGTTTTCTGGTGATAAATTGACTTAAATACATAAAAAATTATCAAGAGAAAGGGTTCAATGCCATCATGCATTACATTTGCACAAATGTTTACTTGGCATGTACAAATGCCTAGAAAATTAAATTTGGAAAAGGATTCTGAGAAGAAATAGGAATATATCCTGACTTATCTTTATTGATTAATAAAATCATCATTTCATTCATGGACAATCTACTAATCAGGTAAAATGGTCAATTTAGTTAGTGATAAAGTCATCCACTAATAAATTATGTTTTATACTAAATTTATTTATTACTTCTATTTAGTTATGTGAAAATACTATTAGTATGGCAATGCCTGATTTCCAACTCACACATTCAGAGCCCTTAAAAATACTTTAATTTATAATTTTGATACAATTTATCTAAAAAAGACCTTTCACATTTTCTGGCATAACTTTTCCTATAGTGATCCTTTAGATTGCTAGAACTTTTAACAACAAATATATTTTATACAGGAAATTTAAGAAAGAAAATAAAACCCTTACTTTAACTTTTCTGTTATTAAAACATTTTAAGAACACACTACCTTTAACAAAAAGTTCAAATAGAAAGTAATAAGTTGAAATATGGGTCGAATATAGGAAATGAAATATAATACATTAAGGTGCTAACTTTTTAAAAGATAATTATTTCTCATGGGGACTTTGAAAAGGACTAGAGGGTTATTTCTAAAAAAAAACTAGAAATTAAAAAAGCAAAAAAAGTTATAAAACAAAACTAAGAAAATACTGAAACTGCAAATTTTGGATCTGTACAATTGATAAATAAATGGCATTGACAACTTTGGCATGAAAATAAGGCTCTACTTAAACAAAAGGTTTCCGACTTTTTTATGGAAAATGGTGGATTTTTTGTGTGAATGTACTTACAGGGTCAGTATAATAGGCATCAGGACTGGCTTCCTGTAGCCAAAATAGAGCATTGGATAGGTCTCTGACTTGTAGGCTTAGTAGAGGATATCCCAAAAACTAAAAGATATTAGTTTAGTTGGCTCTGTGCATGTATTGAGAAAGATGATGGATATTAGTTCTGAGTGATTTTTTTTTGTTCTCATGCAAGCAATGAGTGTATATGAGAGCAATGCTCTCATGTTCACTTTAGCATTTACCTCAAGAAATTCACATTTGGAGACCAAGAATTAATTAAAAAGGCTTATGCAGAAGATGTCTAAAGCCTGGGAAGTTTTTAAGTAGCAAAAAATGTTTAGGAAAGTGTAACAACTTGTTAGAGATAACGGCCATTCTGAGGTGTCAAAAATAAAACTGTTTTTCACTCTGATATGCATTTAATAAGCTCCCTTGTTAGTAAAGAATCCAGCATTTTGGGTGGAACCAACATTAAAAGTTAAATAAGGATCTTGTTTTAAAGGAGGTTTGTGCAAAGTTGGTGGCAAAAGTCATGAGCAAGGAACAAAAATTGAAAGAAACTGCTGACATAATTTGCCATTGCAATGCTCTTATAAGCCCTGGCCTGGATTTACTGTCCCTTTTCTGGCATTTGAAAGAAAAAGGCAGATCAAAAATATCAATTATACTCCAATCTAATAGTTCAAGTACTGATGACAAATGCTGAAACATTATTCTAGAAAATGATTTTCAGTAAACTTTTGACGAGTGACAGATATACCAAACTAGGTATATTGATGCAGGATGAACATATTTTCAATTTATTTAGGTAGCTGTGACAATAACATCATTGCCTTTTGATTTTTAGAGCCAACAATGATACTTATTGTATGGACTTCCTACTTCATTTTATACCCAAAATCCCTAAAGAGAATAATTAAAGTTTAATATTCAAAACAAAAAAGTTGGAATACCTTTTAAAAAACGTTTCTACAAATTAAGACCATAGTAAAAAAACCTGGAGTTAAATTGATCAGTGTACTAAAACCTTGACAAGGGAAACTTCAAAACTGAGGAAGAATATTCAACAATTTCATTTATAATCATGGCCAAAAGGGGTAAAGATGGTTAACTTTTAGTATAAAATGTAAAAAAGGCAACCATGGAATATTTGTGGTTCAACATATGTATCAGATTGGTACTGAAATTATTAAAGTTTGAAAACAAGAGGGACTTAGAAAATAAAAACCAGCAGCAGTGAAATGAAATCTATTATATGCATTTTATTTTGTTTATTTTTAAGATTTTTGCCCTGTCAATTCCTGAAAGAGAGCATTTTATTTTGCAACATCTGCTGTTGCAGTTGTTCTTGGGATCATAAACAAAAGGATAGAGAGTAAGGCAATCAATAACTTACAGGATGATCAGTTTAGGCATAGGAAGGGGGGAGGTACATGTAATGTCATTGCAGCAATGACATTTTTAATCAAAAGGAATAAAGAACATGACCACGAGGTATAATGCAAAAAATAGGAATAGATTAGAGGGAAATGAGGCTAATCTGCTACCTGTTCATGTCCAAGACTGCTCAGGTGCGAGTGGGAAATGAGGAGTCAGGATGGGCAGTGTTAGGAAGAGGTGTAAGGCAAGGTTGCCCATTATCACCTTTGCTGTTCAACATGTATGCAGAGGAAATGAATAAAGAGGCATGGGAAGAACTTGAGGTAGGAATGAAAGTCGGTGGGGAATTCATAAAATCAGCTAAGATTGCTGATGACCAAGCTTTAGTTTGTCAGTCAGCCAAGGGGCTGCAAGCATTGCTTAGTAAATTGGCAATTCAGTACAACAGGTATGGGATGAGAATCAATATTGATAAAACAAAGAATATGCAATTTACTAGGATGAAAAAGGCTAAGCTTAACATTAAAATATGATGGCAAAAACTAGAGCTGGAGAAACAGTTTATCTATCTCAGTATTGATTGGACCAACACAGCAAAAGTAATAGGGACATAGGGATAAGAATTGCGTTAGGTGAAAGGATGTTGAGCTAGGACATTATGAAAAGACTCTTTAGGAAACTTTGAAATAAAATATAGCTATGTATAGCGCGGTCATTGAAACAGGAGGATACACATTGACTGAAGGATTTTTAAATGTAGGTGTGGAGAAGAATGGAGAAGGTAAAATGGACAGAATAGGAAATAAATGAGGAAGTACTTGTATTAGTGAAAAAAGAAAGATATTTGCTGGGAGATATCTTATGGAGGGAGGAAAAGTTGCTGAAGGGGTTTCTGACTTGCAGCCCAATGTGGAAGATTAATGGAGGGTAGAATGTTATGCAAATGAGGAAAGGGAAGGAACAGAATAGGGATGTTAGACTGGATGATAAAAGGAAGAAAGTACTCAGAGCTGAAGAGGGACCTGATATAGCGTAGAATGTGTTTTTCTAGGGGTCACAAATTATTTAATTAGTATTTATGTCTATTCATAAAACTACATTGACCTGTAGATTACCTGATATAATAATTCTGTTACAAATTAATTCTATTTTACATATTAACCTATCAATTTTTGTAATTAGTCATAACATTGTATTTGACATTTTAGGTACTTCCAAAATATTCAAAATGCAAAAGGAAGATAACAGAGTCTCCAGCTCCCCTCACCTTGTGCCTTCAACTGTTCCGATGTAACTCCGCCCATCTCCTGCAAAGTACCATCATTACATTCTTCCTTATTGTCTTCTTCTTCATCAGAGGATAAATGCAATTCTAAGTCTTCTAAATCATCCTAAAAAATACCAACATAATCAATTTATATTGCATCCATGTAAAAAATTAATTAAATGCCCAAAAAACTTTCAAACCTAATATATAAGGTTATACAAGGTTTAAAATTTTACATTTCAATTTAAATGAATAATTTTAGCATGCATTTATACAGAACATTTGTCTTAATTTCTTCAAAAACATTAAACTCATTCATTGAACCTTCTAACATCGAATGATATTGCCAGTGTTTCAATTCAAGTTTAGAGAAGGTAAATTATAGGAGAGCTTACTCCTTAAATATAAGTAAACCTTTGATATCCATGGATTAATAATATAAAATGAAAATATTTAAATACTGTTAACAAGAAAATGCCTCAACGTTGTGAATAATAGTTTTGGCCCTCCAATTAAATTAAATAACATATGAAATACAGAGAATAGGTCTGGCGGCTTAATGTTCTCATAGCAATAAGCTTCTTTAACAAACTATAAGAAGTCATCACATTGTCTAATTGGAATCATGATCTTCTTGAAGAATACAACCTGGTCATTTTGAACATTGACCGCCCAAATTGATCACTGAAAAATACTATCTAAAGCTCTCCTTATCTATCATGATACTAATGCCAAGGATATCCATTCTTATCTATTATGACAGATGGTCAAAATTTCAAAATAATTTTATCAGGAACAAACATCTTGGGACATAATTTCTTCAAATTACTCTGGTACTTAAATCATTTGGTAGTCCTTCATTTTCTTAAACACAGAACAATTGATAGTGTTAAAAGTTGAATTGCATGAAAGTATTATTCATTAAAGATATTAAAGTTTTTTATGCAAGTCCTTATTTAAAGAAGCATTTAGCCATGCAGAACCACATGGAAGGCCATTTCATCACATAACACTACCTAAGATTGAAAATCCCTGCACTCAGGATATAACATAATGTATATTGTTATGAAGGAGCATTGGTTATCAAAGCAATGCATAACAGCTTTCTTTCCTTACCTGAATCTCAACTTCTTCAAAGTTATCATCATCAATCAAATTCACATTAGTGTTGGCTAAATAATTATCATCTTCCTCAATTGATGACTTTTGTACTGAATGGTTAATAGCTTTCATTGAACTTCTCAACACCATCAAATTTCTTCTTTTACCATTCACCAAATCAACACCATGACTCTCTGAATCCTTCTGAAGGCTTGGAAGGACACACTGCTCCTTAATAAACATAAATAATCATAATCAACACCAAGATGTTTGATATGTAAATATAAAGTTCATCTAAAAATAAGCCCTATATTGGCATTACATAAAATTATAACATTCATAGGCATATCATAAAGAGAAAAGATAATATACTTTCCCTAGGTTATATGCTGTTTCTGAATGAGAAATTTTGTGAATCAATTATGTTTGCACAGAAATAGCAAATTTTGAATGGTACTGAGAAATATTTGCTGGGCCATCACAACCAGGAAATATGGCCATTTAAACTTTATGGCTATTTGTCAAATTATCTTTAAGTTTTCAATTTATTTTATAACATTAATAGAAAGGAAATATAAGCAAAAATTGGATAATTAAAATAAGTATAGACATATAAGACTTTGTTCTAACATGGTATATCAAATATATAACTTTCTGCTTTGAGATATTCACATCTAAGGTAAGGTCACTATTTTTCCTTCATCTTAATTCATCAAGGTATGGAACTTATTTCCATGTGCAAAATATTAGTGAGCTGCTGAATTATGAACCAACAGGGACTGGTCAATTGACGGCGGCTTATGTTGGTTGGCAATATGAGAGTGCAAACCTTTATTAAAAAAATTTACTCACACCAAAGACTATAATAGATTTATCTAAATATTTTACAGGTTGACATAAGCAGAATAAGGTCTCCTGCTATGGTCTTCTGCAACATTTAAAAGAAGATAACAGTTAAGAATGCAATTGAAAAACATGAAAATTAAGTAAAATGATTAAATATCTTCATAAATAAAAAGATTTCTATCAGGCAATTTAAGAGTGAAAGAAGTGCCTGTTATTTATTTTATGCTTAGGATATGGTCATTCAGAACTTTGTACCTGAGGAATCAACTGCATTTTATATTATTTTTACATAAGTGATGAATGGGCAAAGAAAAAGGGTAAACAAGGTTATTACAACAACAGAGAATACATAAAACAATATAAAACAAGTTTATGACACTTTATGACACCTCTTATTGGCCTTACCATGTGATTTATTACTTTTCCTTTGAAATGAAAAAACTTAAAAAGACATTTTAATAGGGTTCCTGAATGCAAAACAAATATCTGTTCTATTTTGGGATATTCACAAGTTGAAAAATGAAGAATTTACAATAACAGCACATATATCACCAAAGAAATTTGGTTACATTGGTGCCATTATGGTTAGAATGTTTCTTAAATAATTCAGAGGTCCCCTCTTGATTCTCCACATCGTTGTCCATATCCCTATGCCTAGCTGGAATTTCAACAGTCTCCTGCTGTTCAACTTCCATTTTATCCATGTCTACAATCCTCTGCAAAGTTTGTTAAATGGTGAGAAAACAGTGAAAATATATGATTTAGGTATAATTTAAGTATTTATGAATTTTCTTAATATTAAAGGAATTCAAAATTGATTAAAAGTGCATTTGGTATTAAATTTTAAATATTTAACTTGAGCAATTATTTTTCATGTACAAATTCACTAGGTATCAAAAGAAAACCAATAAATGATAGAAACATATTTAAAATGAAAAATAAACTCTCATTTGATAGTTGAAACATTATAAATGAGAATTACAGATGAGATTAGATAAATTATATCAGGCCTTTAGTTGACATGCAAGAAAAAATCAGATAAATGTCGGACTATACAGAATCATTGAACAAGAATTATTCTATATTATGAATTTAATCGGAATTACAATCAAAATTTCATCAAATGATACCCAAGGACCAAGTTATTTATTTTAGAATTTAAATGAGTAATTACATCACTTATATTATGAATGCCTTTTTCTTGCAATTTTCCTGCATTTCTTATGATGATTTTAAGATTGGCAATGTCCCAATCACTATCATTAAAGCAAATTTCAACTCTCTTTACCTTAAACTTTCACCACTATGGTCTGATAACTTTTATGCAAAACCTTCTTAATATCATGTCATACCAAAAAAAAAGTGGTTTTCAGAAATATCTATCTGTGCATCAAAGATTTAGTAAAAAGTATTGTATTCTATAAGATGACATACAGAAATCTTTTGTACTGTAGGTATTCATGAGTTTAAAAAAGAAACATGAGCCATTATAGCACTAATATCACAGATTTAGTTTATTAATTACCTTTAGAGAGGTTCCTTCCGGATTCTTAACATTTTGGTCCGCATCTTCCTGGCGAGCTACAATTTCATTGGTCTCTTGGTCTTCAACAACCACTTCCTCTGTCTTCACTACAGTGCCCTGTGTTAATTGAATAATAATTAAACAGTAAAAATATGGAGCTTCAGTTATTGATAGAAAATTATAGTAAACAAATTTCTAATATTAAGTAAAAATCAGTGTCACTAAAGTCTTTTCAAATGCAAATGAATAAGTATTTGGAAAATAACAAAAGCTTTGGATGAACTTTGAAAATGTCAACCTGTTCCAATGTCTTCATTACCTGAAGAGAATCTTCTTCATGATTATCTACAATGTGGTCTCCTATTTTTAGCCTAGCTGTCATTTCAACAGTTTCCTGATCTTTGTTATCTGAAATTTCTTTTTTAACTGTGATCTGAACCTAATTGTTCAAAATATAAAAATGGAAAAAGATTTTAAAAAGTGGTTGAACATTGAAATTGAATTTTAAATTCTTGATACACATTTTCCATTCCATTTTTATGCATATACATTTCCTATGCATGAATGCAATACAAAATTACACACCAGTGCTTTTCTCTTAATATTTTATGGATATGATATGAGAGTATCAATGTTTACCTGAGGGGGGATAACTTATACCTGAAACACGACTAGATATAACAGCAAGAGCAATTATTAAAAGATGCAATTCGAAAATGCAAAACCAAACCACCTGATACCTGATTTCAACATTAAAAATGAGAATTTAAAGAGACTAGAGACATAATATCAGACCATTATTGACATGTATGAAGGAATCAGATAACACTCAGTTTCTCTTTATTCACTGAATAAGAAGTTAATTCCTTTATTTTATGGATTTATTCAAAATTGTCAAAAAAAGAAAAAGGGTCTGCAAGATTATTGTGACACTTTATGACACCTCCAATTAGCCTGACCATGTCACCTATTACTGTTCCTTCAAAATGAAAACACTTAAAAAGACATTTTAATAGGATTCTTTAATGCCAAACAAATATCGGTTCTATTTTAGGATATTCAACGAGTAAAAAATAACAGCACATATATCACCAAAATAATTTGGTTATTTTGGTGCCATTATGGTTTAAATATTTCTTAAATACCTTAGAAGTCCCTTCTTGATTCTCCACGTTGTTGTCCATATCCCTATGCCTAGCTGGAACAGTCTCCTGCTGTTTAACTTCTATTTTATCCATGTCTACAATCATCTGCAAAGTTAGTTAAATGGTGAGAAAATAGTAAAAATATATGATTTACCCCTCTTAGTGCGGCGGGCTGATATATCGGCTTTCGTATCCCTGGCGAAAAGTGCGGCGGGCCGATATATCGGCTCTTGCGTAGTCTTTTGTTTAAATTATTTTAACTTTCGGTTTTTTCTTTAATAATTTATGGTTTTTGTATAAGGGTCATCCGGAAAGTAGTACCCGTTGGTGAAATAAAGACACAAAAGTAAATATTAACAATTATAAAAAATTTTATTTGAAAGAGGATACTTTAAACTACTTCTCAACATAATCTCCAAGCAAATTAAGGCATTTGTCATAACGTGTGACAAGTTTCTGTATTCCTGCTGCATAGTCCTTTGCCGCCAGCTCATTGAGATACAGGGTCACTCCTTCTTTAAGTTCTTCATCGCTGTCAAATCTTTTTCCTGCCAAAAAGTCTTTAAGCTTTGTAAAGAGATGAAAATCTGAAGGGGCCAAGTCCGGGCTATACGGTGGATGGTCGAAAGTTTCCCATTTGAATTGCTGCAAAAGTTTTTGTGTTATCCCAGCTGCATGAGGCCTGGCATTGTCATGAACGAGAATGACACCAGTAGACAATAGACCTCGCCGCCGATTTTGTATTGCCCGCCGTAATTTCTTTAATGTTTCACAATACGCATTGGCATTAATAGTGTCTCCACGGGCCATATAATCAATAAGCAATACACCTCGTCGATCCCAGAAAATGGTTGCCATGAGTTTCCTGGTGGACAGAACTGTCTTGAATTTTTTTGGTTTGTTTGGTGAATGAGCATGATAAAACTCCATTGACTGTCGTTTACTCTCAGGTGATGCATAACAAACCCATGTTTCGTCACCAGTAATTATGCGAGTCAAGAAAGAGTCTCCTCGTTCCTCACGAATTTGTCAACTGAGCTCACCAGTTGGTCTGTAATGACAGACGGTCTCCCCGAACGCTCATCGTCGTGTGTGTTCCCCCTCCCCATGTTGAAGTTGCGACACCACCGCCGAACAGACGACTCGTCCATTACATTGTCTCCATACACCTCCTTTAATTGGCGATGAATATCACATGGGCGAACGTTTCTTGCATTGAGGAATTTAATCACTGCCCTCACTTCACAACTGGCGGCGTTCTCAATTTTTTTAAACATTGTAAACAATCACAGAAACAACACAGGCAATGCTAGCGTCATGCAACTTGGCTCAGAGAAGGCAGACAAGCCACTAAAGCTATCTGACCTCGTCCAGCGGCTACTCGCGTCGTCGGCACTTCATGCGGCACGAACGGGTACTACTTTCCGGATGACCCTCGTACTATCGATAGGGTGAATTCCATTCAATTATAAGACATGTTTTTTAATTTCCTATTAGCAATTTCAAATACTTTTCAAAAAGTATAATTCTTACTATAATTTTAGGTTCATTTTCGTACATGCCAGGAAGCTCAGCCTAATTGTCTGCTTGTTTTTTTTGTCTGAGTGGTCTTTCCACTATGAAAAGCCACTGAAAGGCTACTAATCTGTTTTCATCTGTAATCTCTTGAATGTGTTGTGGTGTTGATATATAGCTGCTTATTCAGACTTTGTTGAGACGATGGAAATGAGAGCACTGCTTTGTAATCATTTTGGTTTCTCTTGCCGTCCATCCTATCCAATCATTTGGGCCCTGTGCATTGGATTACATTGTCAGCAGTTCTCTGTGAGTTAGAACTTAGTTTTTTTCTGCTTTTAGATTGTAAGCACATTGCTGCAGTCTCAAGGAAAGGGGAAAAGTCCCAATTTGAATCAGTGAGATCAGCCTTTTCAACAAAATCGAAATATGCAGAGGCTTACAAAAAAATTTGTAATCACTGGTTTTTCTTTATTTATTTATAATATTTTCTACATGTCTTTTTGATTCTTTATTATATTTAAATATCATAGTTTAATGGAAAAATGTTTTAAAAAAATATTAGTTTTTCGTCTAAAAATCGAAATATTATTGCTAAAAAAATATTATTCAAATTTATGATACTGTAATAATTATATTTATTATTCAGATGATGTAAATGTATTCCATCATTATTAACTACAATATTATAATTTAAAATAAAAAAACTGCATATGGATATCTAAACAAATAACTTCATAATGTTTTTTTTTCCTAAGGTGATACATTTTCTTAAACTACACTTCGCACTTCTCACTAGTACCCCTGAAATCCCCGCCGTACTAAGAGGGTTAAGGTATAATTATAAGGTATATGAATTTTCTTAGCATAAATGGAATTCAAATTTGATTAAAATTGCATTTGGTATTAAATTTTAAATATTTACCTTGAGCAATTATTTTTCATGTATAATATCACTAGGTATCAAAAGAAAACCAATAAATGATGGAAACATATTTAAAATGAAAAATAAACTCTCATTAGATAATTGAAACTTTATAAATGAGAATTACAGATGAGATTAGATAAATTATATCAGGCCTTTAGTTGGCATGCATGAAAAAATCAGATAAATGTCGGACTGTACAGAATCATTGAACAAGAATTATTCTATATTATGAATTTAATCCAAATTACAATCAATATTCCATCAAATGGTTCCCGAAGATCAAGTTATTTATTTAAGAATTTAAATGAGTAATTACATCATTTATATTATGAATGCCTTCTTCTTGCAATTTGCCTGCATTTATTATGATGACTTGATGATTGGTAATGTCCTAATGACTATCATTTAAGCAAATTTCAACTCTCTTTACCTTAAACTTCCACCATTATGGTCTGATAACTTTTATACAAAACCTTCTTAATGCCATGCCATACCACAGTAATCATTTCATTTATTATTATACTTCTATATTAATTCCTAGATATACCTTCTTGCATTTCAAGATACTTACACATCACATGCAATAAAAACACATTCTCTATATAATAAGAAATAATATAACATTATTGTCTTTTTGATTAGCAAGTTATTACACAACTGTGTGGTTATGATAATCTTTCAAGCCAAAAAAATTAGTGGTTTTCATAAATACCTATCTGTGCATCAAAGATTTAGTATAAAGTATTGTATTTTATAAGATGACTTACAGAAAACTTTTCTACTTTAAGTATTCGTGAGTTGAAAAAAGAAACATGAGCCATAATAGCACTAATATCACAGATTTAGTTTATTAATTACCTTTAGAGAAGTTCCTTCCGAATTCCTAACATTTTGGTCCGCATCTCCCTGGCTAGCTACAATTTCATTGGTCTCTTGGTCTTCAATATCCACTTCCTCTGTCTTCACTACAGTGCCCTGTGTTAATTGAATAATAAAAAAACAGTAAAAATATGGAGCTTCAGTTATTGATAGAAAACTATATGTAAACAAATTTCTTATATTAAATAAAAACCACTGGCTAAAGTCTTTTCAAGTGTAAATTAATAAGTGTTTGCTAAATAACAAAAGCTTTGGGTGAGCTTTGAAAATGTCAACATGTTCCAATGTCTTCCTTACCTGAAGAGAATCTTCTTCATGATTATCCATAATGTGGTCTCCTATTTTCAGCCTAGCTGTCATTTCAACAGTTTCCTGATCTTCATTATCTGAAGTTTCTCTTTTTACTGTGATCTGAACCTAATTGTTCAAAATATAAATATTGAAAAAGATTTAAAAAAGAGGATGAACATTGAAATTGAAATTTAAATTCTTGATAAACGTTTTCCATTTCATTTTTATGCATATATATTTCCTATGCATTAATGCAATTCAAAAATACACAGCAGTGCTTTTTTCTTAATATCTTATGGATATGATAGGAGACTATCAATGTTTTACCTGTGGGGAGATAATTTATATCTGAAGCACAGTAAGATATAACAGCAAAAGCAATCAATTAGGGATGTAATTTGAAAATGCAAAACCACACCACCTTTTAGCTGATTTCAGCATTAAAAATGAGAATTATAAGAGATAAGATACATAATATCAGACCATTATTGACATGTATGAAGGAATCAGAATAATCTCAGTTTCTCCTTATTCACTGAATAAAAATTCTTCAACTTAATGGATTTATTCAAAATTGTTACCAAAATTCATTTCCATAGAATCCAGAGGATAAAGGTATCAATTTTAGAATTTCAATGAGTACTTACATTATTTACACTGGGATTGCATATTTCTCCTAATATGCTTGATGCTCTAGTGACCACCCGCAAATTGGCAACTCCCACATCACTATCATTGGAGGCATCATTTGACTCTGTCTCTACCTTTAGATTCCTCTGCAAATAATCAATGGAGAAATATATTAAAATTAATGTGACACGATTATTTGGAAATATATTTTCTCCAGTGGATATACCAGTAGTAACTTCCTGGAAAAAATGATAAGCGAAATGCTGGAAAATGAAATTGAGCAGTCTACAATTATACAGCCTTTAGTAATGTTAATAAATATTTAAATAGGGTTATTGCAACTCAAATTAATAGAAACCTTAGTTTTTAAGTTTTAAAAGTATGAAAGAACTGTTCACACAAAAATACTAAAAAATTCTTTATTATATGTTTTTTTTTTAAAAAGAAAATATTTATTGAAAAAATATATTAACTAATAAAATATATCAAAAGGATCAATCTCTTTCCAACATTCCCCTCAACACTTGTATTTTTTTATCTTTTTAAAATTATGATGACTAGATGGTTAGGCTTCACAAAATAATTCCTACGAATTACCTTTAACATCACTAAATAAGTGCTATCAACGAGTTTATTGTGCTTTTACTTCATATAGTTACAAATATTACAGGCAATTTCCTTAAAATTGAACGAGTTAATAAAATTACGAATAAAAATAATATTGTAGGTTAGTACTCCAAGATCTTATTTTAATACCAGATATCATCGTTTACACGGACATTTGTATATTATCATCCTTTTCGGTTTACTCACAATTTATGAAAACTGATTGCAAAAATGCATTTAATATTTTTACACCTTTAGTAAAATTCAACCTTAGTACACTGTTACTTGAGATTTCGCATTAAATATAGAATAAAATTGCTTTATGTGTTACCAGGAGCGTAGTCAATTCCCAATTTTTATATAAACTCCAGTATTAGTCACGTGGTAATAAGACCGTAAGATTTACGTAAAATAGCGAGGACACTTATTAAAAATAAATATGTTCATTATTTAATTTAAGTTATTTCCGTTTACGCTTAACGTTATCCATAACATTCCTCATAACATTACAAAATACCAACCATAATTGGTTGGCCTCGACTCACCGTTCTAAAGACCGTTACTTCAAAGAGTTTCAAATATTATGCGTAATTTTCCAGGAAATTGCTCATTACATTACAAAATACCAACCAAAATTGAACTCGACTCACCGTTGTGCGACGGAGTTTTCTCTCGTCATGTTTCTTTGTCCTTTGCCTGTTCAATAGATGGTGGTTTTCATGGCACTGCTGCTTAAACATGTAGAAATCCGTCAGCAGTTTAAAGCATTTATAGCAAAGCAACCACGGGTTGCTCCTTTCCCTGACTACCTATGAAAACATGATTATCAAAGTATTAAACCTTAAACATTTGCTCTCAATGGGACTCGAATCATCATCTGAATAACGTAAAGGTTTTTTTAAGCTAAAAATGGGCATTGTCGCACGTTTCGGGGTAAATTTACTATAAAAGCATCATTATCAATATTACGTAAACATAACACGGATATCTTACTTTCAATTCCAACAACTCTTCTATCGCTTCCCGCACCAATTTCTCAGCATCGTTGTTTTCATAAAAAATATTTGTGTACCGTCCACCACGTCCAAGACATAATCTACACTTTAAACTTTCGTGTCGAGGCATCTTTGGAGCACTTCACACTGTCAACATTAACTTCGCCAAAACATTAACTTTCAAAATGGCCGACTAAATATCGATGGGTCGTTCGTTCTGAATCGATTACTGAGTGCGAGTTTAAGAATCGATTTCGTTTAATTTCGGCGCCAAGTGATCGCCATATTTAAATATTTTTCCATATTTTAAAATTATTTAAACTCTAATTTAATAGATAGCGGTCATTCCTTTGAATTTATAACACTTTTGCACTACCAAGAAGTTTAAAAAAAATTACTTCTGTTTTGAAATGAGAGACATTATTTTCAACATAACCTTATCTGTGTATATTTTATTTTGTACCTAAACTAAAAATTTAATCCTCTTAAATTGATTTTATAATAACATAAATATGCTCTCGGGATAAATATTTCTTAGAAGAATAATGACTGGAAGTGACAATTGTGTAATTAATTTTTTTGGCGAAAAATTCTGAAAATGAACCCTATGTGTTGGTATACTAAATACTTCGCAAATTATGAGAGGAACTCCAAAAATCGGACCTTCCACATTTTGATACGGGCATTAAAAGTGAATTAATTCCAAATTACAGTTTTTCTTTCCAACTATGACAAAATAACTGGGACTCAGGGGGAAAATTTACATTTGCATGTTTGGCAAATTGGTGGACAAATTTACAAATGAATATTAAAGTGATCAATGTTATCTTCAAACCATTCAATGATATATATATATATCATTGAATATATATATATATATATTCAATATATATATATATATATATATTATATTATATATAATATATAAATATATATATTTTATATTATATATAAAATAAAATAATATATATATACAATATATATATATTTTATATTTTATATATATATATATATATATATATATATATATATATATATATAATTATAATCACATTTCTAAATTTTTATAGCAGCAGTTGTGTCCAAACCTTGAAGGTATAATTTTGACTGGTATTTAAAAAGGATGTCAATAGAAGCACATTTTACTAGAATTATAATATATTCTGACTACCGTATACCTACGACAGCTAATGCATCCCAATATTTATGGTTATTTTTTAATATTGACATCGTAAATAATACAGCAATGAATCTTTTGACCTGAATCTTCGAAACAAATTATCAGCACATTAACGATATCATATTTAGCTTTTTCTGATGATCTTTCAACATGAAACGATTATTCTGTACAATGATAAAGTTGCAAGTTTTTTATGTGTCCTTTCAATATCATTTTTATCAATTGATTGGTCTATATTAACTATGGCTCAGTTGACATCTTCAATTAATTCTTCTGCCAACATGAGCGTACAATGATCTTGTTTCTTAAATAATTCAGAGTTTTTCTTTCTGTATTATATAGAGCCAGGGCTTATCTAGGACTTAGCCGTCTACAAAAGGTTTTTCCAGTGAATTAATAGAAATTTCATAAAACATTATGAAAGTGGATTTTATTTACTTTATGTATGTGGTGTAAAGGAATAATAATTAATGAATGAGGATCAAGGACTCAAGTAGTAGAAATTGGGATTACATACAGAGAAACCTGGGTATTGATTTTTTTCACACACCTCTCTGGTCCCCCTTGATTGGTGACCTGAGCTGCCTGATCCTTAACATGATTCCAGATGTTGTCTTGCAGAACCAAAGGCGGGCATAGGAAAAGAGTCAGAAAAAAGAACCATGCTTACATCACATAATGCTGTGTGTGGCTGGTCATTTATTTTTGGCAGTGGCCCCCAACCCAGTTATTAGTACACTGATAGAGAAGATAGAAAACCTCTCTAAACAAGTGGCAGCGCACGCCAAAAACCATGGTATGCACTCACAGTCCTTTTCCCTCAGCCAAGGCCAAACCTCTTACCTGGCTCCAGCCCTATATTCATTCCAATCAAGGCATCTGCTGGTACCACCGCCAAGGAGTAATGCCACTAAGTCTACCCTTTCCTGTTTGTATGATGCAGGGAAACAAATTGGGCAGTCCTTGTAGGCAGCAGGTTACTTCTTAGACCTTTCCAAACATGTTTTTGTCATTGGCACATCGTCGGGTGTCAATTCCTAATAGATATTGGTGCCGATATCCTCTGGTGTCTCTACCCAGGCACATGGCTCCGTGAGCTTAGAGGGAAGTCAGATCTTCAGCTTTACTCTGCCAATGACACTGTCATCACCACATACGGAACTGCCACTCTCTCCCTTTCCCTTGGTCTCTGGCGAGAATTTTTGGCAATGTGCCGCAGCCAATTATAAGGGCAGTTTTCTCTGCCATTTTGGTCTCCTTGTGGGTATTGCTCATAAACAATTAGTGGGCAATGCGATGACCCACTCGTTTAAGAGTGCCATTGCCTCTCCCAGCAAAGGTCAAGTGTAAGTTATCTCTGGTGCCTCCAGTTATTCTCACCTTTTGGACAAATTCCCTGACATTAAAAATCAATCACGAGCATCTGGGCAAGTCAAGCACTTCATTGTTGATTTTATTGACACCATCCCTGGCCCTCTGGTTTCATCTTGGCCCCACCATCTTGTAACAGATGAGCTTGCCTATGCCAATAAAGAATTTGAGCTGATGCTTCATATTGGTTCTGCATGGAGGTCATCTAGCTCTTGGATGCCTGCCTTACACCTGGTGCCAAAGAAGAGCACCAAATTGAGCCCGTGTGGCAACTATCACTTGTGGAATTCCAGAACCATGCCTGATCATTACCCAGTACCGCATATCATGTATTTTGCGCAGGGGTTATTTGGCTGTACCATTTTTGAAAATGGATTTAGTTTGTTCATTCCACCAATAGCTGTCAACCCTGCAGATATTCCCAAAACTGCAACAATAATGCCTGTTGGCCTTTTTAAGTTTCCATTTATGACACTTGGCCTTCAAGACACTGTGCAGACCTTTCAGAGGTTTATAGATGACATGTTAAAGGGATTCCCTTATGCATATGCATACTTACATAGATGATATCCTTGTTGCATCACGTAATTCTGTAGAGCATGAGCAGCATCTGGCGACAATATTTAATTATTGTGTTATTAATCCCTCAAAGTCTGTGTTTGGTGTGAATGAGATACAGTTTCTAGGATGCATGGTAATGGAGGAAGGAACTTAACCACTCACTGAGAAGATTAATTTCTATGCATCATTTTCCCCTACCAGCTACCATACACCAGCTGTAGCAATTTTTATGGCTAGTAAATTATTACCACCATTTTATCCCTTATGCCATAAATAGCCAGGATCCCCTTAGCAACCTTCTGGCAGGTAAGGTTAACAGCAAGGACTCAATCAGCTGGACACCAGAATCAGAGACTTCGTTCCTAGACTGCAAAGAGGATTTATTCAATACTGCCGTTTTAGCTCATCCAAACATGTCTCTCCTCTGACCCTTTTCACAGACTCTTTGGAGTTTTTGGTTAGTGTTGTCCTTCAACAACACACTTTCATTGGATATCAGCCTCTTGGTTTCTGGACCAAGAAACTGAGTGATGCTGAAAGGCATTATAGTGCTTATTACATGGAACTTTTAGCAGTATATAGGGCAGTGATCCAATTCCGGCATATGGTGGAAGGAGGAATCTTCATCAACCATAAACCCCTTTCTTTTGCATTTTCCCAGAGGCAGTAGAAGTGTTCTTCTTGGTAGTTTAGGTATTTAGACTTAACAAGCCTATTTACCACAGAATTCATGTAAATAGCAGGTAAAGATAATATTGTAGCAGACACCATGTCTGGCATTCAAAGCATTTCTGCTCTCATAGATCACTCTGCTCTAGCTGCCTCTCCAGAGTCTGATCATGACCTTGTCAATTCCAATCAGAATTCCTCATTTAATCTGAAAAAAATTCTTTTCCTGGTTCATCAAATCCTCTTATATGTGATATGTCCACTTCCTCAGCCATGCCAGTGTTCACTGAGCCTTTCCATAAACAGGCAATCCTCAGCATGCATGGATTATCACACCCTGGCATTTGACAGACAATCCACCTAGTAGCAGCTGAGCACTTTGTCCGGCCTTCCATGAGGAGAGACTGCCATGCATGCTCATGTTTACAAAGGAGGAGCAAAATCACCAGACATGTTTTGTCCACCATTGGTGCTTTTCCCATTTCTAGTGCCAAACTTATGCATATTCATCTAGATTTTGTTGGGCCTCTTCCAGGCAGCCATGGTTTTTGCTACATAATGACATGGATTGACCACTTCAGCCAGTGGCCTGAAACTTTCCCAATTCAAGAAATCACAGCAGAAACTGCCAGAAAGACGATTTTCCAGGAGAGGATTTTATGTTTTGTAACTCCCATTTGCATCACCGCTGTCAAGGGGCGGTAATTTCCGAGTAACTTTTTCCGGCAGCTGATTCAGTTGATGGGAGCAAAGCACCTGTAGACATCAGCCCATCAACCTGCAGCCAATAAGATGGTGGAATGCCTTCACCACCAGTTGAAGGCAGTTATCCATTGCCATTGGGGTAACCAATGGACCAATGTCCTGCCTGTGATTCTCATGGGTCTGAGGTCCACATTTAAAGAAGATATTTTGGCAATGCCTGCAGAGGTAATTAATTGCCAAACACTTCGGCTTCCTGGGAAATTCTTTTCCCCTTCCACTAGTTCCATTACTGCTACTGAAGATTATGTCACCATCCTGTGGCAAGGCCTTTGCCAACTCTAGCCACAGCCAGTCTCTCGACATGGAGCCCGCAACATTTTCATGTTTAAAGACCTGGAAACTCTTTCCCATGTATTTTAGAGAAATGATATGCTCCATCCATTGTTGGTTTCTCCTTATGATGGGCCATTTTGAGTAATCCGGCATGATCCCAAGACATTCAAGCTGAAAATCCTGGCAGAGAGGTATCGGTGGCAATTGACCATGTCAAACCAGAATATGTCGTTAATGATGACGTTTCTTGTGCCCAGTTAGATGAAACTCCATGATTACTGCCATATTGCCCTGCTGTTACCATACCTAGACCTGCTGTTACCATACATCTTACCGTGTTGACCTTGGTCTTTTATCTAACTGAAGAACTGAAATTATATCTGCTGTTCATTCAAACTCTTTATATTTATATTTTTATTAGGGGAGGAGCAGGCAAACAGATTAGTTGATCTCATAAGGCTTTTTAATTGGCAGTTCATCTATAGGTGAGAGATGAACATGGGGGCTGTGAAAATGAAGTACCATCATTGCCATGTGAAATAGGCAATAGGTCTTTCAGAAAGGATTTCAGTCCGTGGGATCCCTGAAAAAGGTGATACAATGGTTGAATCCTATTTTAGATGTGTGGCTTTTTTCTGTAATTTGTTATGCTGGGTGAAATGGTTTATTTTATTCTCTTTGAGAATTTTTGGGTACACCTTTTTATGGAGTACATTGCATAGATTATGGGGTGTTTGCTGAGGGTGACTGTGATGTTATAAATCGGTGGTCTGCAGAAAGTGAGAGAGCAAATATTTTGTGATTGTCAAGCACTTGTTGTCATGCTCTTCATTTTATGCAATGGAATGCATTATCCTTTACCCCTGTACTTCCACCTTCCTCTCTTTTTTCCAAACTTTTTACAACCAAAGTACCATTTCTTGGACCAGTGATCTTCTATAACCATCCTAGAATCCCAATTGAGCCACCAATATAGAGGTAAGACCTCATGAAGCTTTGTTTATATTAAATTACATATCGTTCTAAAAAAAAGGGTAAAAGAAATTCATGAGAAATGACACCTTAAGTATCATATGTTGACCCTTACTGGGGAAAAGCCTTACAAATACAAAAAAATTTTCAGGATCAATATCTGAAAAGAGCAATATATGGAATGTCATAGGTATATCAATGCTGGGATGAAGTCTGCATAATTTTGAGGTCTTTGAGTGTTAGCAGTACCTCAAAGGGCACATTTCCAACCATAAAGAAAAATCCCAGCAATGAAATATTTCTTCATGGAAGAAAATATTGTTAAAGATGTTTCAATAAGTATCTGTGATTGATGACAAAGGGTATTCCTGAGGGAAGTGTATGTTATCATTGTGTGTAGCCATTAATCAAATGATGGTTTTACAGATTTAAAGGCTAATTTGGATTTCATTGCCATTTGAGTAAGACATGTTTCATGATTTTTGCTAAGATGGAAAAAGAGCAGTATTCTTCAGTAATTTGCTTTTTTTCAAATGCAATGAAATGCAAGGAGATATTAGTAAATTTGGATGCTGTTTATGGTGACACTTTGCCACCTATGGCCACAGTTAGATGTTTGCTCAACAAATTGAAGTGTGGGAAGACATCTGTTTTTTATGAGAAGCTACCAGGACACCTGTCAGATATATTTACCAAGGAAACCATTTAAAAAGTCCATGCCATGATTCGAACTGATCAACAATTGAAACTGTGCAAAGTAGCAGGGGCCATGGATGTCTCGACTGGGAATGGAAATAAATATTTTACATAATAAGTTGATGAAGAAAGAACAGTCAACCCAATGTGTGCTGCGATTGCTAATGGTGTACAATAAGCTGATTCACCTGTCAACTTTAAACATTCTTTGCAGCAATGTAAGCAAGATCCAAAGGTGTTTTTTTGTTTAGTTATCAATGTTGATGAAACCTGGATTCATCCAGATGATTTTTGGAATGCAAAAGGCATCAACCTGGTGGATTATTTAGAAAAAGGAAGAATGATCACTGGGAAATACTACAGTGAGTAATTGGACAACTTTTATAAAAAATTGGAGACATGGCTACATTTGGCAAAGAAGAAGGTGATTTTACACACCAATAATGCAGAAACACATTCATCTGGAAATGTTACCACCCAACTGCATGAACTACATTATGAATTACTGTCATTCACCTGGAAAAAAATAGCTCCTACAAGGAAATTATTGCCAAGACAGGTATATTTTAGGGAGTTGGGCAAATCCTTTTTTTTTTGAAGGGGTTAAAAAATGGTAAGGTTGGTAAGAGAACTCTATATTTCTCTAAGAAAACTATTTTGAAAAATAAAATAAATATTTTTTGAAAAAATAGTTTCGTTATTTCTAACCTGGGTACTTATTGAACTGACCTCTTAGATCCTGCCTTGAAAGTGTACTTAAATATTAACTTGATACCAATAAATAATTATAAGACAACCATTTAACATTCACTTCCATCTGGGACAGACACTACCTAGGCTGAATATCAGTGAAGGGAGCTAAAAAGAAGAGGATTCATTTATATAAATAAACATGGATTAGGAATTAAAATATTAAATACTTAGTTCTTTTATCCTTAGTTTTGAAAGAAAACTTGTGTTTTAATCCATGTATTAATTGTATCTCTGCATTAATATTACATGCAACAGCAATTTAAACAGAAGAAATTGCTGAAAATGATATGAAAAAAATTCTTGTTAATTTTGTGAAATGGATAAATAATGGGACAATTTTGTAACATTAAGCTACATTGCTTCTTTAAAGCTCTCAAGTTTAGTGGCAATAGTAAAAAAATTCATTTTGCTTCAGACCAAATGACAAATTTAAACTTTTCATGATATTTTTATTTCTGCTATTTTCTGTAATTTTTGTAGGAGAAATTGAATTTTTATACATTTTGAGGAGGAGATGGTGTGTAAAATAAATTTGGATAAATACCTGGCAAGGTATTGGACTTCCTAAATGTCACAAAACCATTCAGTATAATCCTTTTTCATCAAACATATTTTTGTTTGGTAATCCATAAATCAGTTCAATTAATTTAAAGTCAGTGGAATTAGCATCATTTTGCCAGCTTTGCTGAAAACATCGCAAGACAATTTAATTAGGTTTTTGGGTAAATTAAGCCAAAGTTTAATAAAAACTCATTTTTAGCATCACTTAACTGTAATTTGGGTGTACAATTATCCATTTTCACCTTATGCTTAGTGCAACAACTTAAAGTGAATTTTAACTAGATGGCATAAGTCCAATTAAGGTTAGTTGAAACAATTTTCTGCTTCTAAATCTTATTGTAAATGAGTAACATGAAAGTAATATAATGAGTTACAAGTGAATTTATTTGAAATCGGCTTTGGGCCAAGTTAGGTGAACGTCTACTATATTGATTCTTTAGTAATACTATATATATTTCAAAATAAGTATCACTGCAATAAGGAGAATTTCTTGATGGTAATGATCAATTCTGGTCACTTACATTGCATATACATATAGAAAAAAGCCTAAGAGACAAAATGCTCTTATAAACAATAGCAATATAAGATTACCAAGTACTATTTTACCATTACACAGGGGCTAGATTCACACCATACCTAGGTCTCCACACTTCATCCATAATGATTCAATATTTTTAAAATAAGAATGAGTATTCTAATGGCAAATTCCTAGCTATGGAAATTCCTCAATTGTTCTGATTTTTTCAGGAAAACCTTTTATAAAGCTGGTGACACCTGGGAATATTTGTTTGTCTTTAATCTATAAAGATAGAAATGCTGGTTTAAGTAAGAAAATGCTCAAGGATTTGTAATGGGAACATTTAAAAATAATAGGGATTTTTTAGAGCTGAATAGTCATGCAAAATGGTTTTTTGTTTTCATTATATTTTTAAAATTAGGCTGAAATGGGTGAACCTTTCTAATAAGCAGACTAACTCATGAGTTTACTCTAGGCAGCTATTGTAGGCAGACAAGTGTAGGCTGAAAACTAATGTACACATGCCTGTAGATCACAAACAAAATCACCTTAGGAAACAATCCTTTTGATATGTGAAAATAACCATTCCCTCCAGTATGCATGGGCTGCTACCAGATTTTTACCTTTGTCCAGCATATTTTAAGATTTATATTTTATAAAGATGTGTTCTTGTGCTATTGAAACAAAATATAAACAGTTTCCTCTCATCAAATTTGATTTAAATAGTTTATTGTTAAGGGAAGAGTTATTTTCATGATGATAGAGGAATCCAGTCACTTTCATTAACAAAATCGACAATAAAACAAAAAATCTCTTATAAGTATGAAGTGGCATGATATAAGGAGGTAAGTAAAATAGTTCTCAGCCTGACATACAGATGGTATTCAAATCAGAGAAACATTAATGATTCCTGCCTGGGTACAATTGTCTTTACTTATAAGCCAAGTTTCAAATTGTTTTCTCTAATAGTTTGTTTACAAATATTGTTTGAGTACAGTGAATTTCTTTGATTTGAATATATCTACTCTCAAATAAATTCACTTAAAGTTAACAAAAGTGAACAAGGACCCTGCTCCTTTTATTTCAGTTGCTAAATAGGGGGCTGCTGATTTTAAACACGGTCCAATTCACTTGGAAATAACCGATGAGAAAGACGGCCGCAAAATGATACCATAACATAAAACATCAAAGAGGTGCTAAATATTGTGTGTGACATTAAGCAATTGGAGATGTATGAGATAGCTAAGGTGGTGATGATATTTGAGAAAAAGGTCCAAAATGACTTGCACAGAGAATAAAGGATGGGAAAACTCTGGGCAAGGTGAATACTATAATAGTTTTAAAAGCCTTTTTCAAGCAATTTTCCCAGCAATGTTTTGACCGATTCGAGAGGAAACCAACACAATTTGTGCTCTGATTTATGACCAAGGATGAGACATGGGTAGCAAACTATAGACCAGCAACTAAAAGGCAGTCAAAGCAGTGCATAGAAGCTGGGGACTCAGTACCAAAGAAATAAAAGTGGAATATATCTGGTTTTGCAAAGTCCCTTCATATCCAAACCTATCCATTTCAAAGCCAAAGTACAAACAACTTCATTAATATTCCCAATTAAGTAACATTTCTTGACCCAGATGTTGGAAATGATGAAGAAAGCAAGGATAAGAGAATTGCCATGGTGGCAAACCTATCCATTTCAAACCCTCATGGAGTCATGGAGCTTGACTGCACCTTGGCATTGTTACAAAGTAGAAAAACACATCACTTGGAGGCATATCTTTAGACTCAGGCTGTTATAAATGGAAACACATGCTTCAGGTAGAAGCACGCACGCACGCGTTGCAATTCACATAGCGTCTGTGAGATGGTTCGCTCCCTAAAAAACCACGGTATTCCTTCATTTTTCGTGTTTTCAATGAAATCGTGTTTTTTTTCTCAATTTCTTTTTTTTTAATTTTAACCCGCTTGTTTTTACCATTCGTTGTTCTATTCGTCTTACAATACGACGCGATAATTCACGCCTTTTACGTGTTAAGGTTGTTCTTGAAAAATATATCTTTTTAATTCATTTTCCGTTTTCCAATGAAATCAAGAATTTTTACATAATGATTTCCAGGTAAATAGGCTGTCCATCTTTATTCCCCATTCGTCTAGTGTTTTATCGCAAAAAATTGCGTCGCAATTCAAATAGCGTTTGGGATTAATTCGCTCTCTAAAAACGACTGTTTTTTTCATTTTTCGTGTTTTCATTAAAATCGCGATTTTTTTCTCAATTTTTTACCATATTAAATTTTAACCAGCTTGTTTCACCATTCGTTGAGTTATTCGTGTAAGACACGACGCAATGACCTTCTAAGTTTTTAAGGTTTGCTCTTGTAAAATGGATCTTTAAATTTATTTTTCGTGTTTCCAATAAATAAGGTATTCTTACTTAATATTTTCCATACAAGTAGTCTGTCCACCTTTTTTCCCAATTCCGTGAGTTTTTCATAAAAAAATATGGCGTTGCCATTCATATCGCTTCTATGAATTGGTTCGTTCCCAAATAACAACCGTTTTCCTTTATTTTTAGCGTTTTTGATGAAATCGCGTATTTTTTCCCAATTTTTTCCTTTGTAGTGATTTGAACCCCTCTTTTCACCATTCGTTGATTTTTTCGTCTCTAAATACCACGTAATATTTCAACCTTCTTTATGGTCTCGTATTTTTACTTTTTATTTTTTATGAAAGTTACTTGGCCACTTGTGTTCCCCGTTCGTTGAGTTTTTCATCGAAAAATATGGCGTTGCATCAAATTCGCGTCTGTCAATTGGTTTGCCCGCTAAAAAACACAAGTTTTTCTTCATTTTTTGTGTTTTCTGTTGAAATCGTGAATTTTTTTATATTTTTTCCATCATATTTATTTGGCCCCCTTCTTTCACCATTCATTGATTTTTTCGTGTTTAAATACGACGCCGTAATTCCAAACTTGTACGTGATAAGATTTGTTCTTGAAAAAAGGATCTTTGTAATTTATTTTTCGTGTATCGAATGAAATCACGTATTTCTACATAATGATTTCGGGGTAAGTAGGTTGTTACACTTTGTTCTCCATTCGTTGAGGTTTCCTTCGCAAATTATGGCGTTGCAACATAAATCGCGTGTAAAAATTAGTTTGTTCTCCGATCGTATTTCCTTATTTTTAGTTTTTTTCAAAGAATTCGCGTATTTCTTCTTAAATTCTTCCCTTTTAAACTTTTTAAACAGCTAATTTCACCATTCCTAGAGCAATTCGTCCAAATATACGACTTAATAATTCCAATCTGGTACATTTTAAAAATTTGGACTTCCAAAATTGATGATTTTAAAGAATTTTTCTTGTTTCCAATTTAAACATGAATTTTTACTTAATATTTTCCATGCAAGTAGTTTGTCCTCATTTGACCCCATGCATTTAGTTTTTCATGGAAATTATGGCGTTGCTATTCCAATCGCGTCAGTGGTATTGGTTCACACTTTGAAAAAATACCGTTGTCCTTCATTATTGTGTTTTCGATGAAATCGCGTATTTTTTCTGAATTTTTTTTCTTTTAAAATATCAACCAACTTGTTCCACCATTCGGTGAGTTATTCGTTCAAAATTACGACGTAATATTTCAAATTTGCTACGTTTTTAAGGTTTGTTCTTGAAAAATATATTTTTTTTAAATTCAATTTTCGTGTTTCCATTAATTCACGTATTTTTTCTCGATAATTTCCAAGCAAATAGTTTGTCCACCTATGTTCCCAATTCGCTGAATTGTTAATCGAAAAATATTGCGTAGCAATTCAAATCGCGGTCGTGGTTTAGTTTATTCTCTAAAAAACGATCGTTTTCCTTCATTTTTCTGGTTTTAATTGAAATCTCATATTTTTTCTTCGGTTCTTTCCTTTTGAAATTTTTACCAGCTTGTTTCTAAATTCGTTGAACAATTCGTCTTACAATACGACGCGATAATTCACGCCTTTAACGTGTTAAGGTTTTCTTTTGAAAAATAGGTTTTATTATCCATTTCTCATATCCTAATGACATCACGTATTTTTACTTGATATTTTTCATAACAGGAGTTTCGCAACTTATGTTCCCCATTCGTTGAGTTTTTCATCGAAAAATATGGCGTTGCATTAAACTCGCGTCTGTGAATTAGTTTGCCCGCTAAAAATAGCAGTTTTTCTTCATTTTGAGTGTTTTCCGCTGGAATTGCAAATTTTTTCCATCATATTTATTTGACCCCCTCTTTTCACTATTCTTGATTTTTTCGTGTTTTAATATGACGCCTTGATTCCAAACTTCTACGTGTTAAAATTTGTTCTTGAAAAATGGATCTTTGTAATTTATTGATCGTGTATCGAATGAAATCACATACTACTACATAATGATTTCGGGGTAAGTAGGTTATTATTTTATGCTCTCCATTTGTTGAGGTTTTCTTCGCAAATTTGTTGAGGTTTTCTACGCGATGCAATACAATTCGCGTCTAAAATTGTTTTTTTTTTCTAAAAAACGACCGTGTTTCTTTTTTTTAGTGTTTTCAATGAATTCGAGTATTTTTTCTCAAATTCTTTCCTTTTAAACTTATAACCACCTTGTTTCACCATTCGAAGAGTTATTCGTCCAAAAATACGACGTAATAATTCCAATCTGGTATATTTTAAAAATTCATGCTTCAAAAATTGATCATTTTAATGTAGTTTTTGTGTTCCCAATTAAATCTAGTATTTTAAGTTAATATTTTCAATGTTGGTAGTTTGTCCTCATTTTTTCCCCATTCGTTTTGTTTTTTATGGCCAATTATGGCGTTGCTATTCAATTCGCGTCAGTGGTATTGGTTCGCACTTTAAGAAAATACCGTTTTTCTCTCATTGTTAGTGTTCTTCAATAATTCGTGTATTTTTTCTGATTTTTTTTTCAAGGTTTTTGAACCCCTCTTTTCACCATTCGTTGATTTTTTCGTGTTAATATACGACGCAATAATTCAACCCTTCCACTTTTTTCAGGTTTGGTCTAGAAAAATAAATCATATTTACCCATTTTTCGTGTTTACAAAAAATTATGTATTTTCACTTAATTTTTTCCACTTAAATTGGTAAGCCATATTTGCTCCCCATTCCCTGAGTTTTCTTTTCCCAAAATAAGGCGTTGTCACTCAAATAGCGTCAGCGAAATAAATGCACTCTAAAAAACGATCGATTAACTTTATTTCTCTAGTTTTCAATGATTTCGCGTATTATTTCTCAGTTTCTTTCCTTTTAAATATTTCACCTGATTGTTTCACCATATCTTGAGCTATTCGTCTTTAAATACTACGCGGTTATTAACGCCTTTTACGTGTAATGGTTTGCTCTTGAAAAATAGGTCTCATTTATCCTTTTTCGTGCTTCCAATGACATCACGTATTTTTACTTAATGTTTTTCATGAAAGTCGTTTGGACACAAATGTTCACCATTTGTTGAATTTTTCATCGAAAATTATGGCATTGCAATGAATTTGCGTCTGTGAATTGGTTAGCCCGCTGAAAAAAACGTTTTTCTTCATTTTTAGTTTTTCCGATGATATCGCGTATTTTTTCTCGATTTGTTTCCTTTTAAAATTTTAACCAACTTGTTTCACCATTCGTTGAGTTATTCGTCCAAAATTACGACGTAATAATTCAAATCTTCTACGTTTTTAAGGTTTGTTCTTGAAAAATATATCTTTTTAATTCAATTATCGTGTTTCCAATAAATCGCGTATTTTTACTCGATATTTTTCATGAAGAGAGTTTGTCCACCTAAGTTCTCCATTCGCTTAGTTTTTCATCGAAAAATGTTGCGCTGCAATTCAAATCGTGGTTATGTATTAGTTTGTTCTCTAAAAAACGATGGTTTTCTTTCATTTTTCTGTTTTTAATTGAAATCTCGTATTTTTTTCTCTGGTTCTTACTTATGAAATTTTAACCAATTTGTTTCAACATTCGTTGAACTATTCGTCTTACAATACGACGCGAAATTTTCACGCCTTTTAAGTGTTAAGGTTGGGTTTTGAAAAAGGGGTCTTATTTATCCATTTTTCGTGTTCCTAATGACATCTCGTATTTTTACTTATTATTTTTGATGAAAGTGATTTGGCCACTTGTGTTCCCCGTTCGTTGAGTTTCTCATCGAAAAATATGGCGTTGCATCAAATTCGCGTCTGTCAATTGGTTTGCCCGCTAAAAATCACAAGTTTTTCTTTTTGTTGAAATCGCGAATTTTTCCTAAATTTTTTCCATCATATTTATTTGCCCCCCTTTTTTCACCATTCATTGATTTTTTCGTGTTTAAATACGACGCCGTAATTCCAAACTTGTACGTGTTAAGATTTGTTCTTGAAAAAATGATCTTTGTAATTTATTTTGTAATTTTTTATTGTAACGAGGAAATCACGTATATCTACATAATGATTTCCGGGTAAGTAGGTGGTTACATTTTGTTCTCCATTCGTTGAGGTTTCCTTTCCTTCAACTGATTGTTTCACCATTCCTTGAGCTATTCGTCTTAAAATACTACGCGATTATTAACGCCTTTTACGTGTTATGGTTAGGTCGTGAAAAATAGGTCTCATTTATCCTTTTTCGTGCTTCCAATGACATCACGTATTTTTACTTGATGTTTTTCAATAAAGTCGTATGGACACTTATGTTCACCATTTGTTGAATTTTTCATCAAAAACTATAGCATTGCATTGCATTCGCGTCTTTGCATTGGTTAGCCCGCTAAAAAAACAAAAGCTTTTCTTCATTTTTAGGGTTTCCGATGAAATTGCGTATTTTTTCTGGATTTGTTTCCTTTTAAATTTTAACCAACTTGTTTCACCATTCGTTGAGTTATTCGTCCAAAATTACGACGTAATAATTCAAATCTTCTACGTTTTTAAGGTTTGTTCTGGAAAAATATATCTGTTTAATTCAATTTTCGTGTTTCCAATAAATCGTGTATTTTTACTCGATATTTTTCATGCAAATATTTTGTCCACCTAAGTTCTCCATTCGCTGAGTTTATCTTCAAAAAATGTTGCGTGGCCATTCAAATCGCGGTTAGTGTTAAGGTTGGGTTTTGAAAAAGAGGTCTTATTTATCCATTTTTCGTGTTCCTAATGACATCTCGTATTTTTACTTGATATTTTTCATGACAGTCGTTTGGACACTTATGTTCCCCATAAGTTGAGTTTTTCATCGAAATATATGGCGTTGCATTAAATTCGCGTCTATGAATTGGTTTGCCCGCTGAAAACAACAGTTTTCCTCATTTTGAGTGTTTTCCGATGAAATCGCGAATTTTTTCTCAATTTAATATATAAAGTAGGAACTTAATCTATCATTATAAGTATGATTTATTGTAATGTTGGTTTAAATACAAGTGTTGATTTTTATCCTGTATCAGAAGAAATTTCCTAAATTTTCCATTTAAAAATAAATCACATATAACTTTGAATTTTCAATGGTTGATGCTCACAAAAAATATTTTTAATTGCTTCAGTTACCTCCTCTGGCCACTTCTGTATTGTAAAGTTCCGGATAAAGCAAATCACCAAAATTAATTAATAGCCATTCAAATGCAAGCATTACCATGATTGAATTCTTTCCAATGTCACATATCGTTCAAGTGGCATTGCCAGCCTTCATCAATGTTAGACTTTACCCAGCTATATCTCAGAAATTTTCTTCTCAAAGTTTTACGAGGTATATATGCCTCCTAACCTTCTAACTATCCCTGCATAGGTGAAAGTTACATTCCAACAGTAAAACCCATAAACGCCATATTATTCCTCATTTGTTCTCAATTCGTTTAGTTTTTCATGATAAATAATGGCGTTGCTATTCAAATCGCTTCAGTGGTATTGGTTCGCACTTTTAAAATATACCGTTTTCTTTCTTTTTTAGTGTTTTCGATGAAATCGCTTATTCTTTCTGATTTTTTTTCCTTTCAAGTTATTTGAACCACTCTTTTCACTATTCGTTGATTTTTTTCGTGTTATTATACGACGCAATAAACCCAATCTTCTACTTTTTCCAGCTTTGGTCTTAAAAAATATATCTTTTTAATTCAGTTTTCGTGTATCGAATAAATCACGTATTTTTACTCGATATTTTCCATGTAAATAGTTTCTCTACCTAACTTACCCAATCCCGCTGAGTTTTTCATCGAAAAATATTGCGTTGCAATTGAAATCGGGGTTGTGAATTTTTTTGTTCTCTGAAAAACGACCGTTTTCATTCATTTTGCTGGTTTTAATTGAAATTTCGTTTTTTTTCTCTAGTTATTTCCTTTTGAAATTTTAACCAGCTTGTTTTAACATTTGTTGAGCTATTCGTCTTATAATACGACGCGATAATTCCCACCTGTTACGTGCTAAGGTTTGGTCTTGAAAAATAGATCTTATTTATACATTTTTCCTATGTCTAATAAAATAACGGTTTTTTACTTAATATTTTTCATGAAAGTCGTTAATCCACTTATATTCCCCTTTCGTTGAGTTTTTAATCGAAAAATATGGCGATGCATTAAATTCGCGTTTGCGAATTGGTTCGCTCGTTAATAAACAACCGTTTTCCTTCATTTTGAGTGTTTTCCGATGAAATCGCGAATTTTTTCTCAATTGTTTTCTCCTATAGTTATTTGACCCCCTCTTTTCACTATTCGTTGACTTTGTCGTGCTTCAATACCACGCGTTAGTTCCACATTTCTACGTATTAAGATTTGTTCTTGAAAAATAGATCATTGTAATTTATTTTTCGTGTTTCCAATGAAATCACGTATTTCTACATAATGATTTCCTAGGTAAGTAGGTTGTTCACTTTTAATCTCCATTTGTTGAGGTATCCTTCGCAAAAAATGGCGTTGCAAACGATTCGCGTATAAAAATTTGTTTTTCTCTAAAAAATGACGGTGTTTCTTTTCTTTGTTTTCATTAAATTCGCGTTTTTTTCTCAAGTTCTTCTCTTTAAAAATTTAAACGAGCTTGTTTCACCATCGTTGAGTTATTAGTCCAAAAATACGACGTTCTAATTCACATCTGGTACGTTTTTAACATTTGGATTTCAAAAATTGATCATTTTAAATTATTTTTCGTGTTTCTAATGAAATCACGTATTTCTACGTAATGATTTCCAGTTAGGTAGGTTGTCACCCTTGGTTCTCCAATCGTCGAGGTGTCCTTCGCAAATTATGCCGTTGCAATTCAATTCGTGTCTATGAATTGGTTTGTTCTCTACAAAACGACGGTGTTATATTTTTTAGTGTTTTCAATGAATTAGAGTACTTTTTCTCTGGTTCTTTCCTTTTAAAATATTTACCACCTTGTTTCACCATTTTTTAGTTAAGTAGTAATTCCAATAGGTTTTATATAGGTAAATTCGCGTCTGAGAATTGGTTTGGCCGCTTAAAAACACCAGTTTTACTTCATTTTGAGTGTTTTCCGATGGAATCGCGAATTTTTTCCATCATATTTATTTTGCCCCCTCTTTTCACCATTCGTTGATTTTTTCGTGTAAATATACGACGCAATATTACGCACTACGTTTTTAAGGTTTGTTCTTGAAAAATATATCGTTTTAATTCATTTTTTGTGTTTCCAATAAATCACGTATTTTTACTAGATATTTTCCATGCAAATAGTTTGTCCACCTAGGTTCCCCATTCGCTGAGTTTTTCATGAAAAAATATTGCATTGCTATTCAATTTGCGGTTGTGAATTAGTTTGTTCCTTAAAAGCGATCGTTTTCCTTCATTTTGCTGGTTTTAATTAAAATCTCGTATTTCTTCTCTAGTTCTTTCCTTTTGAAATTTTAACCAGCTTGTTTCAACATTCGTTTAACTATTCGTCTTACAATACGACGCGATAATTCACGCCTTTTACGTTTCAAGGTTTGGTTTTGAAAAATAGAACTTATTTATCCATTTTTCGTGTGTCTAATGACATCACGTAATTATACTTACTATTTTTCATGAAAGCAGTTCGGCTACTTATGTTCCCTATTAGTTGTGTTTTTCATCGAAAAATATGGCGTTACATTAATTTCGCGTCTGTGAATTGGTTTGCCCGCTAAAAAACACCAGTTTATCTTCATTTTGAGTGTTTTCCGATGAAATCGCGAATTTTTTCTTAATTTTTTTCCATCATATTTATGTGGCCCCCTATTTTCACAATTGATTGATTTTTTCGTGTTTAAATACGACGCTATAATACCAATTGTCTACGTGTTAAGATTTGTTCTAGGAAAATAGATCTTTGTAATTTATTTGTCGTGCTTCCAATGAAATCACGTATTTCTACATAATGATTTCCGGGTAAGTAGGATGTTACCTTTTTTTCTCCATTCGTTAAGGTTTCCTTCGCAAATTATTGCGTTGCAACATAAATCGCGTCTAAAAATTGGTTTGTTCTCGAAAAAAACGACCGTGTTTCTTTATTTTTAGTGTTTTCAATCAATTCGCGTATTTCTTCTCAAATTCTTCCTTTTTTAACTTTTAACCAGCTTGCTTCACCATTCGTAGAGTTATTACTCCAACAATACGACGCAATAATTCCAATCTTTTACGTTTCTAAGGTTTGTTCTTGAAAAATATGTCTTTTTAATTTATTCTTCGTGTTTCCAATAAATCACGTATTTTTACTCGATTTTTTCCATGTAAATAGTTGTCCACCTATGTTTTCAATTCGCTTTGTTTTTCATCGGGAAATATGGCGCTGCAATGCAAATCGCGGCAGTGAATTGGTTTGTTCTCTAAAAAACGACCGCTTTCCTTCATTTTTCAGGTTTTAATTGAAATCTCGTATTTTTCTCTAGTTCTTTTGTTTTGAAATTTTAACCAGCTTATTTCACCATTCGCTGAGTTATATGACTCCCAATACGACGCGATGATTCACGCCTTTTACGTGTTAAGGTTTGGTCTTGAAAAATAGATCTTATTTTTCCCTTTTTCGTGTTTCCAATGACGTCACGTGTTTTTACTTAATATTTTTGCTGAAAGTAGTTTGGCCACTTATGTTCCACATTCTTTGAGGTTTTCATCGAAAAATTAGGCGTCGCATTAAATTTGCGTCTGTGAATTGGTTTGCCGGCTAAAAAAACACCAGTTTTTCTTCATTTAGAGTATTTTCCGATGAATTCGCGAATTTTTTCTCGATTTTATATACAGAGTTGGTATTAACCCTATTATTATAAGTTTGATTTCATTTACAGAAAAACTCCACGTAGTTCTTAGTTTAGTATTTTATATAATTATAGCATTTCAGGATGCTCATTGTAATGTTGGGACCAATACAAGTGTTGATTTTAATGCTCTATCTGTAAGAAATTACCTTAATTTGCTATTTAAAAATCCACCACCCGTATTCCTTTGGATTTTCAATGATTAATGCTCAAAAAAATATTTTTAAATACTTCAGTTACCTCCTCTGGCCACTTCTAGATTTTAAAGTTCCGGCTAAAGCAAACCTCCAAAATAAATTAATAGCCATTCACATGCAAGCATTACCATGACTGAATTCTTTCAAATGCCACATATCGTTGCTAGCCTTCATCAATGGTAGATTTTTCTCAGCTATTTCTCTGAAATTTTCTTCTCAAAGTTTTCTGAGGTATATATATACCTCTTAACCTTCCAAGCATTTCTGCATAATTGAAATTTCCATTCTCGCATCTTCCCAAAACGGTTAATTAAAGGGCTACAGAGTAAAAACATTGCCATGGAAGCCTCATAGTGGATTCATTGTTAAGTACACCAAAAACATGAAAATTAATTTGTCAAAAACAATGTAATTAAATTGAAAATATGCTTAATTGAAGATTATGGTATTTTAATTTAAACAGAGGAAAGAGTTCTTTAATATTGATGTAATCATAAAAGAAAAGTATAAAGTGATATATTATATCATATTTTATTAAGAAAATCACAACACAACAGGATAATATCTAAGAACAATAACAATTTTATTATAATTTTAGCATTTTATAATGCCACTATTTAATGTGAGGAAATTGATATAAGCGACTTTTTAAATTTTGCAAGTTTCAAATTTTGCAAGTATTTGAAGTGCAATAGAACACATGATTCCCAAGGACACGTTTCTCCTTAAAAGATTTTGCACAGACCTTACATTTATGTGGTCTCTTCTTAGAATGTGTGAACAGGTGTCTCTTTAAGATCCACCTCCGAGAAAAACTTTTCAAACATGTTCCACATATAAATGGCCTTTCTCCAGGATGTGTTAACATGTGGCTTTTGAGTTGACTCAATCTTTGGAAGTTTCTGGTGCACTGTTGGCATTGATGATATTTCTCCAGAGGGTGCATTACTTTAATATGTCTTGCAATGTCATTTTTACACTTAAATATGTCTGAGCAAATATCACATAAGAATTTTATCCTTTTCTTAAGGTGCACGGCAAATTGACAAGAGTGCAGTAGGTTACTTTCAGCATCTTTCCCTGTACCATCTTGCTTCTCGCCATTCCCTTAATATTTTAAGAAAAATAGGATAATCAATAAATAGTTATAAACTAGTTTTTCATCTCAAGTAGGGATATTCATATTTTTGTACATAATTAATAATATTTAAAAATACTTGGATACATTCTTATGAACTCATAATATACACTCAATGAATTTAAGTTTACAATCAAATGCTTAAAAGTCTTCCTTCATACAAATTCATCAGGCTGTCTGTGCATCCTATCAACTGTGATAATGCTAAAATTTCAGGAAAAAGGCAGCTGTCATCACATAATGCTGACCTTAATAGTTACTCTAATGAGTGTTTCCCAGAATGGCCGCTGAAAATACTTGTACTCACAACAAAAAGATAGGCTAAATACTTCTTAGCCTTTACACATATCTTTTTACGAAGTATATTGTCAGGAAATGGCATGAAATTTGGTATAATTTATGTGAACAGATACTTTTTGCTCAATTCTGTGGTTTTAAAAAATCATATCAAAGAATAACTTTTTAAGTACTTTTAAAATTATTTCTTCTCGCTGATAATTTAAAACTTTAACTGCCATTGAATGAAAACTATGACCCTTGTGCAAAATTTCACCCTATTTTTGACCATGTCAATGGACTATTTAGCCCAACATATACCTTTTTGTTAACTTAAAACAAGTAGGCAATAAAAGTCAGGAAGGAATAGGGTTGATTAAAGTTGAGAAGGGATAATAATATTTCCTATGCTTTAAAAGAAAAGCAAGCAGGAAAAGAAAACTGCATTTAGGGAAGGAAATTCTTTACTTAAAGAACAGAAAATTAAATAAAAACATTACATTTTAATGCTTTCAACAAATTGCACAAGGTAAAACAACAGTCATTGAAAAGGCTATACTTAAAAAAGTGAAATGGGCTCTATGAAAATGACAATACTTAGCATTGAATAAAATAATGAGTTCAATCATGATCAATTATTTGATGAAAAAATGGTCAATTTAGTTAGTGATGGTTTAATTCAACTAACACCAAGTCTTATATTCAAATGTGTGAACCTAATTATTAGCGCAGTATTATTAAGAGGTCATATCCTTATCCTGTGCCACCTAATTTCTTAATGAAACATATAGAACATTTATTATTTTGATTACTTTTTGTTTAGCAGAAAATGATGAAAAGGAATTATCTAAAAAAAGAGGTTCCATGTTGTCTGGCAAAACTTTTCAAAAAGTATTATTTTAGGATATTTTTTTTTCAAGAAAATATATTTTGGTCAGGAATTTTGAGAAGAAGAACAAACCATTCCTGAACTTGAAAAAGATAATGAGAACATTAAAAAATATATATCATTAGGGAAGAAATTCTTTAAAAGGTCAACATACAACTTTCATGCTGCTGCTATTAATCAAAAGCAAAAAATAAATCAATAACCATTGATATGGCAACACATGTCAGTGAACTTAGGGTTATGTTATTCACTAGTTTTGGCTATGGAATATTATATAAAGCATACAGATTGTTTTTTATATTAAATAACTGTAATTTTGTCTTGGCTTGCCAAGTCTTTTCTCTGGAACAGGGAAAGGGACTGGCTCCCTTACCCAGATGTGTGAATTCCCCAGTCAGGTTTAGTACTGGGTGAAATCTATTGCAACCTAGCAAACCAACTTTCATGTTTATTACAGTTTGCAGGTTAACCTTTTAACCACTTGGCCTCATGTTCATATATGCTATATATATATATATATATATATATATATATATATATATATATATATATATATATATATATATGTATACTGTATATATATATTTGTTTTAACTACTTAGCCACATACATATAGGTACACATATATATCTCTCCTGAATGAGGGCAGTTCAATAAGTACCTGTGTTTTATAACAAAGGGCCTTTCTGAGGGAAGTATATGCTTTCATTGTATGCTGCCATCTATCAAATGATGGGAAAATAAATTTCAGACTGATATAAAGATTAGTTTGGATTTGGCAGCCATTTGAGAAACACAGGTTTTTGTGATTTTTGCTGAGATGGAAAAAGAGGGGTATTATTCAGTAGTTACCTTTTTGTTTTTGGATGGGTGGAAAAGCAAGGAGATATAAACAAAGTTGGTTGCTGTTTATAGGGAAATTTTGCCAACCATGATCACAGTTAAAAATCGGTTGAATGAATTTTAATGTGGACAAACATCTGTTTTGTGACCAGGACACCCAGCAGACATGGCTACCCAGAAAATTATTCAAAAAGGCCACACCATGGCTCTTCATGGTGCACAAAATAGCAGCGGTCATGGGTTTGTCAACCAGAATGGCAATATTTTACATGATAAGTAGGGGATGAAAAAATTGTCGGCACAATGGTTGCCACAATTGCCCATTTTGGACAACTAGCTGATCTGGAGTTGTCGTCACCACACTGCATGAGCTACATTATGAACTCCTGCCGCACCCCTTTTATTCACCTGATCTGGCTACCTGTGCCTTCTTTATATTTCCTAACATGAAGAAATGCCTTGTAAGAGAAAAATTCAGCTCAAATGATAAAGTTATAGCTGAGAAATAGGCATATTTTGGAGATGTTGAAAAATCTTACTTTTTTGGAGGGGTTAAAAAAATTGTTGAATGTTGGGAGATGTGTATATTTCTAAAAGGGGACTATGGTGAAAAATAAAAAAATGTATTTGAAAAATGGTGTCTTCATTTCTAACATGGATACTTATTGAACTGCCCTTCTACATGAAGAGAAGTTGCAAGAAACTTTTTTAAGGAAGGGATGGAAGGAACTAAGGAAATAATTTTAACAGAAGGGTCTGAGGATGCTGGATGGAAGGGATAGGTGTGGTAAGATATGCAAAAGTAAAAATTGGATGATGGATTTCTAAAAGGTTGGGAATAACATGTAAGGTGTTGGGAGTGGAGCGGATTATCATGTGTGAAGGATCTGCGAAATTGAAAAAAATCACCATTAAACATTTGTCTCCAGAAGTAATGATTATATATGGAATACTTTTTATTCTGTATAAATCTGAGGATTTGATGGAGAGAGGTCCTTTTGAAAAGGGCATAGCATAGATTTGAAAGGAAAATATCTCGATGGTCAGGGTAATTACAGATTCTATCTTTTTATGGAGTGTTAATAAGGAATGGACCATTTAGTTTGATATGGATAGCAACTGTTACAATGTAAGTATTGCTCTTTATTGTTCAGTTTTATATGTAAAGAAGTGTAAAATATGGGTTCAGGAACATCCCAATCATTGTAAATACCTTGCATGAGGCCAGACATGATTATTAATTCTAAGATTGAGGGATGTGACATACTGTCCAAAATTGAGGAGAATGGTAAAGTTGGTGATTAAGAAGATAAACTACATTATTGGAGGTCATGATGAGTAGGTAATTGGTGAGAGAGTTAAAAACTGTATGGGATATGGGTGAGATTCTGGTTTGTAAAACAAATATTTTACATTTGATTTTATTGCAGGGAATGGGAGTTATTATTATAAGAGTTTGAGATGTTAAGGATGGGATTGTTTGATTTGAGGTTTGATAAGTTGGTAGGGCATTTGAAAGTTAACAAGAAGCATTTAGGAAAAATAATGAAGAAGGAACTATCATGTTTGAGGAAAGGCTAGAGATCTTTAAGGATTGATCTGTCTTCCTGATTCATGAAATCCCCTGGTACCAACCTAGGGTATGTGGAAGGGAATGAATGTATTAGGGAATTGAAATCTATTAAATTTTGTTAAATGGATCATTCAGATCTGGCTCTGAGAGGCTTGGAAACATAGTCATTGAAACAAGAGGAGATGCAAGATTTGATTACTTTTGAAATGGAGGTTTGGAAAAGAAGGTGGAGTAGACAGAAAGAAAAACATAATAGAAAGTGCTATTTGTGGAGAGAAAGTGGATGGTTAGGAAAAACCCAAAGGAAGCAGGATTGATGGATTCAGAGTGCTCCTCATCCAATGGCATTAGTCCACAGCACTTACAAATTGTCATGCATGCAGACTACATCTTGAAAAATAAACTTCATTTATATCCCAAAAAATGTTAAAAAAGTGAATAAACAGTTATCAAAGGCATTCTTATGGCTTTTATAATTAAGCAACATTAACAAGTTCCTTGATAATGTTGCTTATTCCTTCTACCTCACTTAATAGGAAACACCGGAGGTAGTGAAAGGGCTTTGCCTGATGCAAAGTGAAAAATAAATAGTCATGAGACCTTGCCTTGTTCCTGCAACATATCTGTTCCCGGGAATTTGTCCTCCTGAGGATTGTCAAAATGACAGTCTTCCTTAGTATCCACTTCCTCATTAAAGGATAAGGGAAAACCCTCATCTTCCAATGGGTCCTGAAAGACAAACATTACAGTTACACAAATGTCAATGTATAATGTTATATTCTCCTAACAACTTCTGCAGGCAGAAGAATAGCTACTGTATTGAATAATGGTGAAATGAAGTAAAGTGGAATGAAAGGATAACAAAAAAAATGCAACCATCCTGATAAAAAGGGGCATTGCTCAAAATAAACAGGAAAGTTTTATTTTAAAAGAGACTGGATTTAATGTGCAGATGGTTATTTGTGTACACATTATTATACATTCACATAGCATAATTTATATACACACTCACCAAATTCTTTGCTTCAACATTACTGCACCAATTACTTTCACATTCCTGAATTGATGCAACCATTGGCAGTTCTACATCCTTCCTGATGAAAGTGTTTCTGATTGTCAGTGGGCAACAAATGGAAAGCATTAACAGGTTATAATATCATAATGGCAGATGATAAACATTTACAAATAAGAGCATCAGGACAATACATCTTTCCAGCTAAGCAAATACTAGAACACAAGTAAAAAACGTAATCACTTTAAGCTAATTTGGAAATAAACTTTGTGAAACAACATTTATTTTCACTGCATTGCATAATAGCTCAATTCTTTAACCTTGATCAATACCTTGTTGTCTTTATTAGTGGTAATCCAATTCTTCCAAGTGCTCATGAAATAATTGACATCTCTATCAATCATTTCTGTTCAAGCAGAATGATATGAGATGCTACAGCACTACTCAATGCCCATAATTTGCATGACGTACCACAAACCATATCCTCTCCTAGCCTCTATGCACCTTTGTTGTCATTGCTCAGGACATCACCTTCCTCATTATAAACCATTAACACAGCCATCAATGGGAGCCTCCATTTGGCAGTTAATGTTATAGTTCACCCAACTTTAACCCCTACATGTCATTATGTGAAATTCGTGCGAATAGTCATCAACAAACTTGGCAATGACTAACCAAAACCAAAAAATGTATTTGAATACAAGGAAAAGTTATTCCAGGTGACTCAGAAGATTATCAGTAAGATTACTTATTATGTTCAAGAAAACACTTCAAAATCCATTTCAGAGAGGATGCAACGAAAGATACCTTCTAGCCCAAAGATGTATTTGTTTTTGACATAATTTAATTAAATGCATTAATTTTATAGAATACATTTCCGTTTTTTTTAACTTTTTAAAACGAGGAAAGTTATCTCCTGTGACAAATTTTCCTAGAATATAAAATTTAGAAACTTTCATTTTACCCCTTTCTAGGATTGGGTATCTTCGCAACACTTATTAATAACTGGCATTGATCATGACCTAGGTGATGACAAAATTCTTTTCCTGCAGATTCGTTTTCGCAGAGGAATATAGTATTCGTTGTTGATATAGTTCAATTCAATATATACAACTGACCTCTTCTCGATTGGTTATCAAGTCCTTCGTCGTAAAATTGAACCCCTTTTTTATGCGATCATAGAAAACAGACAAACACTCGCTACATCGACGCTTAAATAGCCGGTATTCAGTCAGTAACTCCATGCAGGAAGAAAACACCAACCAGGGATGAATTTCATCCTGCACAACCTAATTAAATATTTCATAAACAGATATTCACCAAATAACGCACTAAATCTTCTGGTCTTAATATCACCATTATTTTACAAAAGAGTATACGCGATATACAAACGAATTTCTATCTCATATAAGATTTTTTACACACATAACATTCTAAGCAATGAACACAGACAACTAAACTTACTTTGAAATCTATTAAATCTTCTATAGTCTTTTGCAGCATGATTTGTAATTTACTATTCTCGCCGAAAACATTGATCAACAGTCCACAACTGTTTAAACACAATCTGCACACTTCAAATTCGGCTTCATCGCACATTATGAAAGTTTTAGACTACTCCAAATGATTTACTTTAGAATGTTACCCAAAATAATTCAGCAATATGTCATAGTTTACTTGAAATAGAACTAAAGTTTATTAAAACAGCCGATAACTCAAAGTAAACTACTCAACAGCTGGACACTTGCATTCCGATCTTCATCTGTCACACTCTTCAATAGAATTGAGTGATATGGAAAAAAGAATCTTAATCCGATCAGATATACGTCTGGGTATTTCAATGTAATCTATTAATTAAGGGGAGGAAAAATAATTCCGTTTTATATAATTTTATTAGTTGGTGAAGAATGACGGGCATTCTTTGGTTTTATATACAAATCGAAAAAACTAAAGAGGTCTAATATGTTCCGATCATTCATTTGAAAAACCTGGATCAATAGATTCAAATACGTTTTGCTGATGATTGCTAAATGTAAGAATGACCCAGTATTTATACATGCGAAAGTTATTGTGCGTTGTAGATATATCGTGTATTAAAAATATTACAAGTTCCATGTTCCCGTCTCTTCATTCTGTTCCTTCCTGAATAGGTAAACATCAAAATAAATCTTCGACCCGTAGGAACGGGACTTTGACGAACTGAATCTTTTTCTGACGATCTGAATCGATGTCAAGTTAACATTGAACGTAGTTTGTTATGGTTAATCAGATAATTAAGATCTCAAAATAATCTTAAGGTAATTTTAAGTGTCAATGTTTCGTGATACGTCTAATAATTCCCAAATATGTTCATATGTTCTGACCCAGATTCAGATCGACTCTACTCGTATCATTCCTTTGATTTACAAGAAATACCGCAGAAATAAAATGAACATATGAAGATCGAAACGCAAGTACCCAGCTGGGAAGATGTTTTATTTACTAAGCTTGTTTTATCGATTTTGAACCCTAATTCAAGTAAATTGTGAAAGAAAAACACCTATTCCGCCTTTTATTCACTCTCTTACTGGATTAGACGTGATTCACCGGGTGGGATTCGTCTACTTGTGTAATGTGCGGAATTGTGATCCTCTTCCTGCAAAGAGTCGGTCATTTTTATCGACCCTTTTGCTCTTGCACATGAACTGCTGTGGTGGAGAAAAAATAAGAAGAATGAAATGCCAATCGCAAGTTGTCGTAGCACTTGTGATGTTGTATTGTGTGAATAATCGTACTATTTTACGTAATGGTTGACAGACATCTGTATATTTAACGTTATATTCTCCGGTCAATCATCCGACGTAATCTTAAACGTTCATAATGTGTGATAAAATTGATTTTGTGGTATGCAGATTGTGTTTAAACAGTGGTGGGGTTCTGATAAACATTTTCGACAAGAATAATAAATCGGAAATAATGTTGGAAAACACTATAGAGGATTTGATTAATGTAAAAGTAAGTGAATTGTATGTGTGATGTCCTTTCTAAAATATTTTTTGAAGATCTTCGTTGTACTTAAAAGCAATTAGTTCATGGAATACGTAAGGTATTGGGGAAAACTATAGTGATTAGTAGACAAGAGTAGATTTCAGCATTATAATGTCAAAATAATGTTTTGATGTATTTTATCAGGTTGTGGAGGATGCAAACTATCCCTGGTTGATTTGTTCGACCTGCATGAAGAAGCTTACGGAATTCCGACTATTTAAGAATCGATGTGCAGAGTGTCTGTTTGTTTTCTACAATCGTGTCCTAAAGGGGAGCCATCCTGGGACGGAAGACATGTTAACTAATCGACAAGAGGTCAGTTGCATCCATTAATTTGAACGATGTATGTAACAAAATCATTTCTTGCCCCAAAAGAATATATTTTGTTGCATCTGTGTTGATTTATATGCTGTACAATTTTGCGATCATTTTTTTGAACATCCTTTCATTACGCCGTGTCATATCTATGTATAAAATAATTCAAATCATTCAAGATTCATTCTAATTTGACATTTTCACACTACCGAACAGTGGGGCTGGGTTCGATTCCCTTATACTTCTTAATGGGGTCCACGGTAATAGGTGAATTTAACATAATGCCATGAAGGACTTAGTATTGGGTGAATGCTACCATCACCTACCAAATTGACCTTCTGTGTTGATCACTGTTTTTATTTATAAGGAGGTGAGTGATGTCCTGACGCAAGACAATAAGAGTCCTGGAGAGAATATGGTTGATGGTAAATCAGACAAAGTGTGGGCATCGAGTAGTACCATTGAATCTGCTGTACATTCTGTGGGAACAGCATCAGTTGAGATGAAGAACCCATATTCACCAGGCCATGGAATGAATTTTATGGCCATTAATGATTGCAATGAAGTGAATATTCAGGTGAGTGAATTGAGCTGTTTTCCATTGCAGTCATAACCAATTCTATTACACAATTAATATTGTTGTGTCTTGAAAGTTTAGGTTTTTGTTTCTTAAGCATGGGGAAGAAGTGCAGTAGGTTTCAATGGCTCTGTCCTTTCAAAAACCTACACTGAAATGGTGAACCATCATTTGATAATGTTTATTCCATTGAATGAATGGTAGATGCATGCAATTTAAGCACCTGAAGTCATAATCGTTATTTGTTTGGTGAAATAATGGATTCCAAAATTGTTTTTGAGCAAGAATTATATGACAAAGTTTGGCCAAAAAGAGGTTTTATCCTGAATCACTTATTTTGAAATGTTAATTAAATACCATTATTAAATCATGATTTTTATATGCTTTGAATTAGTTTCCTTGTGAGATAAAGGAAGAGATTGAAGACGAGACCATCGCCAGTGATGCTGTCGACAGCAGTGAGTTAGATGTCCAAGATGACATGATCATTGTCAAAGAAGAAATTGATACTACCAGTGGATGCTCTGTTCCTCTTAAAATTGATACTGGCTCATCAATGCAGGAAGGTGACAGTCATTGGTTGGACAATGAAGATTCTAGCCATTTGGTGAGTGCATCTATTCATTTCAGGAGCATAATTATCAATTTACACTTTAGATCAAATTTTCTCTTCCGGCTCAAAGTGGTGTTATCATCGACAGATGTAATGAACACTTCAATTTCCTCGGACTGATTGGGCAAAGATCACGTAATATAAATTTTGTCTCCCAGATTTTGTGTATAGGGTCAAACTTATAACCATAATACCCTCGGTCAATAAGAAGCAGAATGATTCAGAATTCTTTAAATGCTCTCCCATATATACAGGGTTTATTCCAAAAGTAATGCAATCACATTTCCCATGCCACTCCTATTGAATAGAGTGGATTTAAGTCACTATTGGTAAGAAGGATGGACTCTAAGCTATGCTTCAAACCAGTTTCAGTGCTCTCCAAGTTGTGGAAACAGCAGGACATCAGTTATTGTGCGCCAACCAGCAATCTGTATCTACTGTAAATTTGCTGTAAATATCATGCTATTTACTTAATGGTATTAGTGTATATAAAAAAGACTACTGCTTTTTGTTGTATAAGATGATTGCAATGGTCTGCATATGCAACTCTATTCAAATGAAAATGGCAAAAGCATTGAGTTACTGCTCATGATAAAGGTGGTGTATTCAAATAGGTAAATGTAGTGATTTGTCAGTTTTTTAAGAAGAGATAAGATATGCCCAGGATTCTATAGCAAATAAAAGTGTTAGGATAGATAATGGCTATTATGTAGCATTATATGTATTAGGTTAGTGTGAAAGTTATGGCAGGATTTAATTTTCAGAACAGGAAATAGACAGCTTGTGCAAAGTAATGACTGTTCAGGTAAGCCAGAATTGTGGACATGCTAGGTGTTTGCTGGGATGACTTAGTTGTTCCTTCTCTTTATTCTTTTTAGCATCTCTACATAGAAATCATATTATTTTTTCTTTCTATGTAACATTAATTTATTATTTGTAGCCAGATATTCAATGTATTCAGTGGGCTTGGTTAGGCTGGAAGGCCTTTAATGACAGGAGCACTCAGATATGTGCGATCTCTCAGATCTATCTGTCTGTTGCTTAATGGTTTTTTAAGGTTTTTAATCACCTTAACAGAGAAGTGGTCATCAAAAATTGGTAGTGGGAAGAAGGTTGATTAAGGATGGGATAGGTAAGGATCATGATGGTTTTCATAAAATAGAATTGGTTATGATGAAGAGGGAAAGGGCGGTGTTTAATTGACTGATGTACTAGGCAGGGCCAAATTTACAGTAAAGGCTAAGTTCGCAAATTGTTAAATTTTATGGTATTTGGACAAAGAAGTGATGATAAGGTGAGGGCTTTTCAGGCAGTTTGGTTCAAAGAGAGGATTCAATTGGGTTGAAGGTTTGAGAATTTTACTATTCAGCAGTTTTTCAGGGTAATCACTTTTTCTGAGACAGTAAAGTAGCTGGTTGGTGTATTTTTATTGGAGGGGAGTGTTCCTGTAAAAACAGAAGCCACAGACTGAGTCAGAAGGAGATGAAGGACTTTGCATGTGAACAGAGGCCACAGTTGAGATAAAGTTATTGTTGATAGTTGGTAAGTTTCATTCAGACTGAGTGAAAATTATTTTTCTAGGGGTGAATGTTGATAGCTTGGAAAGTTATATTAGAGTCAGATATAGATGAATTGAAAGATTCTGGAAAAGAAGAAGAAGAAAAAGACATGACAGTACAGTGGGGATCAAGATGGTGTAGGGGCTAATGTACTGGCTTCCCACCCTGAGGGCGCGGGTTCAAATCCTGGCAGTGTAGAATATTTTTAGAGGTATCTCAATCCCAGCTTGAGGTGCTTTGTGGAGGGCAATTGAGTGAGTATGCATCCATCAGATGGGACGTTAAGCTGCAGACCCCTTGGCACCTTTCATAATGAGTTGGCTAATGCCGATGCTGGGTTTCTCTCCACCCTTCAACCTTTCCTATCCATCCCCTATGGTGCAAATGACCTTGGCTGTTGGTTGCCTTCCCTGAATAATACTAGTTGATTTCAAAAGCTCGTTTGTTAGGTTGAATTGGGATGAACTAGAGTAAAATGCAGAAAATAAGAATGGATAGGATAAACAGAAGGCTAATCATTTACCAAGTAGAGGTAGAAGTACTCAGAGATGAAGGGGGACTTAATGTAAAGTATGTCACTGGATTTTGTTTTGTTAGCAGTCCCAAAATATTTATTTGGTACTTATGTCCATCCATAATCTACCTAACTGGTAATTACCTAAACAAAATTACAATGCATATGAAGTTATTACATGTTTGCAAACTATACAGCCTTGTTTGATGGATTCTTATAATCCGTTCCATTGGACAGAGGCCATAGAAATATTATGTCTCAAGGGTCATTTCTGTTCATCATTTTTTTAAAACAAGGGGTTTTAAGAGTTTTTCACCCTGTAGTCATATGTAGTTATTTCTCTTGTGTTTCTCAACAGAACACGGTGATAACTTTACAGCAAGTCTCTGATTATCTCTGTATTCATTAATCCTATCATCCTAACCAATGCAAGTAAATTATTTGAAAAAAAAATTTTTTCAAGAGGTATTAGCTAAAATATTATTTATTATAACAATTTAATGTATGCCAGTTAACAATTTTTTCATCTTAATTTTACAAATAACCTGTTATTCAAACATTTTTCATGGATATCCTGAAAATCTGTTATTTTTTTCTTTGATCTTGCAGGATAATTTGGAGGATGCAGAAATAAGTATGCCCTCTGAGGAGGAAGTAAACAATAAGGAAGATTTTGATACTGAAATTCCTCAGATGGAAGTAAGACTGGAATGGGAGATGTTGCAGGAACAAGGTAATGGGAGCTGAACACTGTGCTATCAGTTCACCTTTGCTACTTTCTAGTGTAATACAACTATTGTTGATTAACCCTTGCAGTACCATTAATGTATTTTGGAAAGACTGAGTTAACTTTATAGAATTTTATTTAAAATATCTGAAAGGCCATTTAAAACAGTATGATAAATTGCAAAAAGGATGATAATATTGTCATCTCTTTTTTGCAATTATTTATGAACATATTTAATATTATTTATGAAGCTACTCAGACTAGATCTTTTAATAATCTTGCTGTGTTTTCAAGCCATTTCTTTGTTTGCTTGATTATTCTGATTTTAAATTTAATTGCTTAGGACTTATAAATGAAATAACCCAAAACAACCATTGATTTGACTTTCAATATCTTATGTTTTTCCCCAAGTAAGATCTAAACTTAGTGTGAAAGGCTGAATTTAGCTCCCTGTAACTTCTTTAGGTTTCTCTGGCTCAAAAGAGCCTTGAAAGGAAAGCACTTGCCACTGAGGAAGGTAAAACCAAAATGGCTAGATAGCCTAATTCAGGTCAGCATTAGTTGATGACATGCTTTGTTCCTCGGATTGAAGCACAGCTGATGTTGCTAAAATGTATACATAGAGTGATGAATTTCTACAGGAAAAGACTAGACATATGATTGTATGCAAATTCATGTACACATATGTGATTCAATGTGAACATGCATATTTATAATTATAATTTTACATTAATTAGTATATTCAAACTGGTGAAAACAATTTTTTCATCAGAAGTATTTATTTTTTAATGAGTATATACTTAACCTTATCCTTCAAATCTTTCAGATAAACACCAAAAACAAGTTAATGCAGGGGAAGATGCTTCAGCCTCTCAAAGGTATATGTGTGAAAGTTGCTACAAGGTATTTGAACAAAAGGACCTTCTCAAAGATCATGTAATGCATAAGCACCTTAAGAAAATGATGCAATTCAGATGTGATGTTTGTTTGGAGGCATTTAAGAGAAAAATTGACCTTGCAAGTCATATCAAATTGGTGCATGCTCTTAAGAAGCACCAATGTGAATTCTGCTCCAAAAACTTTCCATATTTAAGTAAACTCAAAATTCACATGTTGACACATAATCGGAAAAGACCATTTCAATGTGCATTGTGTCTAAAAGGTTTCGCTGGAAAGATACATTTAAAGAAGCACTTGTTGACACATACTGACAGAAGGGCACACATATGTGAGATCTGTTCTAAAGTATTTACTTGTATTGGTACTTTAAAGAGGCACGTGTTGACACACACTGATGACAGGCCTTACAAGTGCAGGATATGTCACAATACCTTTACCAGAAATTTTAACTTAAAGACTCACATGTTGACACACACTGGTGACAAGCCACACAAGTGCCAGTTGTGTCAAAAAGCATTTACTGTCAAGAGCCATCTAAAGTCACACATCTTGACACACACTGGCGAAAAGCCTTACAAGTGCAGGATATGTCAAAAAACTTTTACCCATAGTAGTAGTCTAAAGACTCACATGTTAACACACACTGGCAAAAAGCCTTACAAGTGCAGGATATGTCATAAAACTTTTACCCAGAGTAGTAGTCTAAAGACTCATATGTTAATACACACTGGTGAAAGGCCATACAAGTGCAGGATATGTCACAATACCTTTACCAAGAATTGTATTCTAAAGACTCACATGTTGACTCATACTGGTGACAAGCCACACAAGTGCCAATTGTGTCTAAAAACATTTACTGTCAAGAGCAATCTAAAGTCTCATATCTTAACACACACTGGCGAAAAGCCATACGAGTGCAGGATATGTCAAAGAACTTTTACCCAGAGTAGTGGTCTAAAGACTCACATGTTAATACACACTGGTGAAAGACCATACAAGTGCAGGATATGTCATAAAACTTTTACCCAGAAGTGTCATTTAAAGACTCACATGTTGACACACTAGTGAGAAGCCATTCAAGTGCATCATATGTTCCAAAAGGTTTACTAAGAGTAGTTATTTGAGGTCACACATGAAGAAACGCTTCAAAATGATAACATATAACATAACATAATAATGTAACATGTATTCAAAATCATTCTTTTATGCATACATATATGATGACAGACAATATATATATGTGAAATATATTGTTAAGAATTATAATGTAAAAGCTTCATAATCAAAAATTGTCATTTTATATAAATTTCTTTTAAAAAAAGGGATAATTACCCAATCTATACTTAATTAGTTCCTTCTTTACCAACATTAATATTCACATAAATAAGATGCTTACATTATATATATATATATATATATATATGTATATATACAGATATATATATATATATATTGCAGTTTATATTTATATATATATATATTTATATATATATATTGCAGTTGGGTCAGAGGTCATTCGTGTAGAGGAGCCAAGGTGCAATGGGAATAATGAGATGGCACCCTGGGACGAACCGACCCGCGGCACAAACTCACTCAAGTTGGATCAGCAGCAGATCCTGTCTTTGTCAACACCAGACTCCTCTGTGATGGAACTCAGTTGGTCTGAGGAGCTTGAACTCATGCCTTCAGAGTCAGAGGTGTGACAGAGACAGGCAGAAGTGTGCCCTGGCGTTTGCAGGTGGAGTGGATTCTTAGAACAGTAGGGCTGAAATCAAAGAGAAGAGGAAATGAAAAATGGTCCATTCCAAGAAGTTTTTCAAAAGTGTGTGTGGGAGAGAAGAGGGGGATAAAGATTGAGGGGGTGATTTTCCCACACCCCTGCCTTTACCTTCCTCAAACACAGGCTTTCCAGTAAATAATCTTATTTTCTAGGTCAATTTTTGCTACTCTTTCTTCCTTTGAATCATATGCATAAGGTGATTAAATACTCCATCTAAATAACATGTCATTAAACTTCTTACTTAGTTTAAAGTATGCCCCTGGATTTTGTTTTGTTAGCAGTCCCAAAATATTTATTTGGCAGTTGTCCATCCATAATCTACCTTAACTGGTAATTACCTAAACAAAATTATAATGTGTATAAAATTAGTACTAGTTCACAAAGTTCACAGCCTTAGTCGAAGGGTTCTAAATATCTGTTTAATAGGGCGGAGGCCAAGTCTCAAGAGGCATTTCTGTTCATCACAATTTATGTTTTTAAAGGAAGAAGTTTGAAGTTTTTTACTGTGTAGAGTTATATGCAGTTACATCTCTTGTATTCCACAACAGAACAGGCTGACACAACTTTACAGCAAGTATTTTAAATCTCTGCATATTTCAATCATCATCCTAACGAACGCAAGTAAATTGTAAAAAAAATCAATTTCAAGAGATATTTGGCTAAAATATTATTTGGTCTGAGGAGCTTGAACTCATGCCTTCAGAGTCAGAGGTGGGACAGAGACAGGCAGAAGTGTGCCCTGGCGTTTGCAGGTGAAGTGTAGTCTTAAAACAATAGGGCTGAAATCAAAGAGAAGAAAATATGAAAAATTGTCCATTCAAAGAAGTTTTTCAAAAGTGTGTGTGGGAGAGAAGGGGGAAGGAGAGATGGAGGGGGATGATTTTCCTCCCCAAACTATATAGTAGCATCTTCCCACACCCCTGCCTCTACCTTCCTCAAACCCAGGCTTTCCAGTAAGAAATCCTATTTTCTAGGTCAATTTTTGCTACTTTTTCTTCCTTTGAATCACATGCATAAGGTGAATAAATATTCCATCTAAATAACATGTCATTAAACTTCTAAACATTTATTTCAAAACCTGTGTGGCTTTGTCTTAGATGGACCCTGGCATTACAAAGAAATGAGCCCTGAAACCTTGATATTTATGATATTATATTCATGATATTATATTAAGGATGGACAAAATAGTTGAATGAAATGTTCATTAAAGCATATTTATCATAGACCTAACCACTAATAAATTATTATTGGTAGAAATGCACAGGGAAAGGACACCGTTGATCATCATTCTGGTCTACATACCAAGAATAAGCAGAAAGAAATTGATAGGATTTACCACCTTTACAGGATATAATAAATAATGAGTTCATGCAGGGAAATAGGAGAGTAACATTTGTAACAAATGATAGTGATTTAAGATTGTAATAAGATAAATGGCAAAGAAGAGATGGTGATTAGTTCGGAGACTACAGTTTATGCACATGAATTCACTGTATGGAGAAAGGAATTGAGTTCTGCAGTTTAAAGATGGAGATTAGCCATTAGTTTCTCCTTGTATGACACTAAGAGACATAGGTATGCATGAAAATTGCCAGGTGACTCAGATATTAGTTAGATATTTAATACTGAGATTTAAGTAGAATTAAGCATTAAATTATAAGTTTACACAAATGAAACTAGTGTAAAAAGAATTGTAAAAATGCTGTCTGAGGCTCTGGAAAGTCTAAAAAGTAAGGGAGGAATTGGTGCACTATACAGTAATGCAGACTGATTGTCATTTGTCCAATGTCATTGGCTTGCTGGTCATATTATACTTTCAGGGGGAGAGTACTAGGAAGGGAGAGGAGGTGAAGAATTGAATGAATTTGTACAAGTGATTTAAATTATAAATTTATTTTCCCCAAGAATGCACATTATTTTAATGCTGGAATATGTATGATCAGCTACAATGTTACCATGTCTGACCAATGACTTCTATCTTCATGCATTGATGCAAAATTGATGAATGAATATCCCCTACTGGAGAAGTAGATCATGTTATGGCAATGTCAACCTCCTCTTTGACAATGATCATGTCATCTGGGATGCCACAGCCCTCTTGTCAATAGAATCACTGCCAATCAAGCTGTCAGAATAATACTCCTCAGTTTCACCAGGAATGTATCACAAAGCATTAAAATGCCATAATTCATTTATTCAAATATCAATTTTATTAATCTTTCCAAAGAAATACAACAGCCGAATATGTAATTAGTTAAATAATAAACAGAGGTAATTCACTTTTAGAAAAGGGAACCTTTGACAAGATACGGTGTGAGGATATGGAAAGTCTAAAGAGTTGGGGTGACATTGGTGCACTATACAGGAAGGCACATTGTTTTTTAATTGCCCAAAGTCATCGGCTTGATACTATTATGGGACTAAATAAATAAATGATGCAAACTTCTTCAAAGACTAAGAAGGGCTGACTATATTTTTCACCCAAAAAGCCAATTTTTTGCTCAATGTGCGAGTGTTTTTTTGTCATTCAAGTTCCAAAGTCAATGAAACTGAATTTTCAACACTTTTGAGAAAATCAAAACCATCTATCTTAATAAATTGTACATAAAATCAAATTCGAATTACAATGTTTACATTACTCTATCCTGAAAAAGTGGTATTTTCATTAAAATTCAAATGACTGCGTTTGATCACAGAGACAATAAAATGATATTTTCACATTTTAATCAAGGAACATGTCAGGAAATATTAATTTTTAGCCAAATTTGTCCTCCTTATTAATATTGTTCATATTATTAGATACAACTGACATCTTCTCTATTGGTTAATACGTATTTCCTTGAAAGATAGCTTCCCCTCTTGGATGTGATTATAGAATTCCGTTAGCTTCTCCATGATGGCAAAACATACCAACCAGGGATAATTTTCATCCTCCATAACCTAATAGAATATCCCATAACCATGTATTAACAATAAAATGCACGTAACTCCTCTCGCCTAAACTTCAACATACATTTAGACAGCAATGTACGGAATATATTATATTAACCAAATACCAATTCATTTAAGATATCTCAAAAACAAAATTTTTGAAACACCAAAAGCAGACAACTGAACTTACTTCGGCATCTATTATATCCTCTATAGTGTGTTCCAGCATGATTTGTAATTTACTATTCTCGCCGAAAACATTGATCAACAGACCGCGAGTGTTAAAACATAATCTGCAGACTTCAAATGCGTGTTTATCGCACATTATGAAGGTTTTAGAGTACGCCGAATGATTTACTGGACAATCTAACGTTAGAAAAATAATGCAATATGTCAACATTTATTGAACTTGTATTAAAATGTATTAAAACAGCTGGAAAAACTAAGTATACAACTTTATAGCAGGGCATTTGCATTTCGTCTGTTACACCCGTTTGAGAAGTAAAGTTAAGGATTGAAATAAATAATCTTAATCCGATCCCAAACATTTGGGGCTATTTAATTGTAATCTATTAATTAGGTAAATGGAAATAATCAACCCTTTTATACATGTTTATTAGGCGATGAAGAATGACAGGCATTCTTTGATATAGAGTGGAAAACAAAAAAATTAATTACTTCGTAAATGTTAGGATCAATCAATCGTTAGATCTGGGAAATTTCTTAAACACATAATTTAAAGCGAAAGCTAGCGAAATAGACTTCTGAACTCACTTTAACATTTATTAAATCCTCTATTTTCTTTTCCAGCATGAATTGTAAATTAGTCTTCTCGCCGAAACATTAATGAACACTTCACGACTGTTCAAGCACTCTCTGCATAGTTAAAATTCGGCTTTATCGGAAATGCTGATCGTTTTCAAGTGTACAGAAGAATTGAACTAAAAACCAACTATAGAAGTACAAAGCCGTTTTTCACACATTATTTCACGAATCATTTTAAGTTTTCAATAAAGGAGTAACACACAAAATAGGTAACTCGTCTGCTGGCCACTTGCATTTCGTTCTTCAGTTGTTACGACGTTGTTTTGAATGGAAAAGGAATGGGTTGTTTTGGAAGGAGAGGATCTTATTCCAGATAACACACATGAAAATCTTTTTCGCGATTACTCAGATTTCATTCAAGGCTGAGTCATGGAAAATGGGAATCCGCCTTTCTTAAGATATTTATGAGCTTTTGTAGTATAAATGAAATAAATGATAAATGAATGAAAACAATGATGTTCCGTTCTTTCATTTCAAAGATTTTTACGATGCAAACATTCAAGATTAACCAATAATACAGGCATCTATCAGCCGACGTAATCCTAGAGTAATGCAAGTATATTATAAGTCCTACTGTGCCGTTTTTCCATTCGGTTTCTTTAAAAATACACGCCAAAATAATTATTCGATAGTTGACGTCCCCTTTTCTGAAATACGAAAAATGTTATGAACTATATTCTAATATATATAATTGACTTCATGCTAATATTATTTATTTCATTAACCCTAGGTAAATTTATTTAAATTCATTCCGATATGATCATACTTACTTACGTAAAGTATGTACGTTCTTAGGTGAATATTACACTGTCATATTCATGAAATCAGCCTAACTTGAAGAACTCTTGTTAGAGTTATAAACTAGTAATGGGTATAGGAGTATCTGAGCGGTAGAGTATCTTAAGATTATATCATTGAGCCATTATACCATTATTATCTTGAGATTATGAAAAAATCTGATCGTTTGAGCTGCCATAATAACTAACACCTAGCTTTAATTATACGAATGTGAGTGAGAATATTATCTAAGGATTATATCACAGATGGGAAACGAAGCTATTCAACATATAGTCCATGTCTGAGGCTGCTATCAGGTGCGAGTAGGGAGAGAAGAGTCAATATGAGCTGTTTGAAAAGTATGACTATGACATGCTGTCCATTCTGTTGTCACCTGTCCTGATAATTGGAGCCTTTTCTAATATGAGTATGGAGAAAAATTCAGGTTAAGCAGACAGGATAGAAAACGGACAGAAATTCGCAAATAAGGGAGGGGTTTAAGAATTTTTGGGAGTAATCCACAGGATGCATCATTAATGCGTTTTTATGATGCTTGAAATCGTTAATTCAATGAAAATACATGCATAAAAACTTATTATTCATTATTATACTAACAGAGAACTGCCATTAAAACTTGGATTTATAGCAAGTTTTTACTGGAGTAAACTGGTTAAGAAAAATCTAAATATTAATTTTTAGCTATTACTAATAAGGAATGCCTATTAATTCACACATGAGTAGTGTAGAAAGGGCGACTCCAGCACAGCTGCGCCGGAAGTGCGCGCGGCGGCCATCTTGGAAATCCGGCGCCGGTGCTGCCACCTATATTGAGTTTGAAAACAAAAGCGCAACGAAAAGCGGCGCTGGAATTCCAATGTGGTTTTTGGGGCCACGTGCGAGTTGGGAGGAGGAAGTACTTTGCGGCGGCGGTGGTGGTGGCGGCGTTGGGGCTCCCTAACCGCGTGACCGCAGTTGCCTGAAATTCTTCTGAGATGCATGCGTTTAAGAATGCTAAAATATTATCATTGCTATTATATTGGTATTTTTGAGAAAAACAAAAAAAGCTAAAACGACAAAGCGGTGTGTTTCCCCCCCTCCCCTTCCCTTCCCATCCCTTCCCATCCCTCCCCTCCCCTTCCCCTCCCCTCCCCTTTCCCTTCCCGCCGAACTTGTTCGTGCTTGTTTTGGATCAATTTAAACAAACACTATAGGTGAAAACATTAATGATATTAATAAATAAAATTCCATTTATATTAAAACAATAATTAACAACACTGAACACCAGCCTTTCCGATGCTTGTTGTAACACGCAAGGGATGCTTATTTAAACTGGAACGGGAGATCAGGATTAAGAAATAAAACACATTATCACACTTTTTCCATTTTTATTTTATCTTTTTTATGCACAAAATAGTTATGTCACTTTGGGGAGGGGCGCTCTGTGATTCCAAGCCGCAAATGAAATAAAGAAAAAAAGGAAAAAAACATCTTTTACAATCAATGAATTGGAAAGGTTACATATAATTTGAAATATAATTTGAATTTTATATATAATTACAATCAATGAATTGAAAAGGTTACATATAATTTGAAACTAATGATAGTGAAATGTAGATAGGATACTATTACTTATATATCACTATATATGGTCTGTTTGTTTTGGAAATTTACATCGATTTAAAAACAGCTAAAATTGAAAGAAGAAAATGCCATGCAAATAATTACTCGATCAATGAAATGGTCAATACAAGACTGAAGTAAAAAGATAGTACATACCAGGAGAGGATAACACACCGGGTTCCGTCCCAGTTCAGGCTCCATTTCTCATCATTGGTATTATAAGTCTTTAAATCACTTTCATCCTCAAATATTGAGGTATATTGTTTGGGAAGCCAAATCTTCCGTTTGGCTTCCCCTTCGTATTGAATTAAGGCTACCAACCCCTCCCCGTACTTCCCGTTAACCTTTTCTAGGCTTAATATTATATATTATTTATTAACGCTCAACTCCTCTTTTTTTAAAAATGCAAGGGTGTTCTTATTCACCACCGTCAGTAGGCCGTTCAACTTATCCATCTGAAAGGAATGAATTAATTTGTGTATATTTTTTTACATCGGTAAATTGTATTAATAGGTAAATTGTATTAATAAAGAAAAAAATGAGAAAGGATAACTTACCTTTAAATTGGGTTTTTTTGTTAAAATCGATGTGAGCTGTTCGAAGGAGGAAGATAAAAATTAATGAAAGAAATATGAATAATAAGTAATAATTTTCTAAGGCACGTCATCTTACCTTTCCCTTGTCTTGATTTACTTCGAATGGCGCTCAGGGCGACACCCTCTGGATATATACGCGGAGAAGAGCGGATGTTTTCATGAGAGAACCGGATGGATTATATGGAAAATATTGCCAATGTGTCTAGTTTAAGGTTCGTTACAGAAGAAAAATATTTTTTTAAAACGTAACGAAAATATTTTTTACCAAGTGGGAAGCTCTCTCTCTCTCCCTCGACGGAAACGTGATGACATAACTCGACGGAAACGTGATGACAAAAATTAACATAATAAAATTTGTTTCACGCAGAGAAATAACTGGGCAAAAATATAATTCGAAGCTAAACGAAATTTGGTTAAAGAATCGAATGAATGAAATTGTTGAAGATACCGATGCGAAATGTTGCATTAAACATAAACTTGTGAAGCAGTTATACCTAAACTTAATTCGAATGAATGAAAAACCTAGCAAACTAATGTCCGAATGTAAATTATATTACAATCCAAATTTCAGTAATAATTTCGAGACATTAGCAGGAAATAAATGTCGAAAGTTGCAGCAAAGAAAAAAATATTTACTATGTTACGAATCCATGGCACCTTCCCCATAATGAATATTGAATAATGTGATTCCTACCTCATGATAAATAAAAAAGCATACATATATATATAAAATCGAAAAAAACCGATATATAGTAAATAATGTGGTCTCGAAAAATGACCAACCTTAAAAAACCCCAGTGTGCATCATGCAATAATAATACATAGGCCTATGCGTTATAATATTATTTTTCTGGAAAAAAAATAAAAACTGCAATGCTAAAATTTTAGCCTTCTTAAACGCGTACATCCTCCCCATGCGAGAGGAGTCCTCGCTCTCCATATCTTATCTCCTTCCTCCAGCGGTTTCCGGCTCTGCGCTCCCGCCGCTGTCTGTTCACGGGAAAAATATTTTCCTTTCCGACTCCTCCTTTCTTCTGCTGCCGCCAGTAGTGCGAAGGCTAACGAAAATATATATAGTTTCCTCTTCACCCCATCAGTCGCTTGCTAGCATTCCACGCGTGAGTAGTGGGGGTGTTTGTGAAGCAATGGAGCAACAATTTTGTGACGTGTGCTACACATATTATCGAAATTTACAAAGCCACCAAAACTCCGATGTGCACCGAAGGCATGAATTACGACAATTTGGCGGTGAAATTCGACCAATAATCGAACTACAGTCGGCTGCGCAGAATCGATTGAAAACATATTGGGTGAGTAGAATCGAAGAAATATCCGATGTTGTGACATTTTTGGGAGCAATCAAAAGCACAATAAGGGATAAAATAACCGAACAACTTCAAAGTAATCCATTGAAAATTAATGTAATTTTAAAATGTCGATTTGTTAAAGATGAGCAATTCGATGATCGATGTTTCAAAACTAAGAACGTTAGAGTGTTTCAGGCCGACGATGTCGATGAGATATTAGATTTAATGTATTCGAAACTATTAAAAGAAAAAAGTGAGCATAGCGCGAGAGGGAGTGGATGGATTTTATCGGTGGTTGAAGGGTTAGAACTCCGAATAAATAGATACACCCCTTTGGGGGGGTCTACATATATTGAACTTCCAAAGAAAATCAAAAACACCGAGGCTGTAATTAACGTAAAAAATACCGATTTGTTTTGTTTTAAATATGCAATTTGGTCGAAGAACATATGTCGAAATCCGCAAAGAGTTTCCAAATATAATACCGAAGCGTTCAGAACCGGTTACGATTGGAAATGTATAAGCTATCCAGTAGAAATCCGAGCAATTACAAAATTCGAAAAAACCAACAATATTTCGATTAATGTTTTCGGTTTGGATGAAAAGCAAAATGTATATCCGTTGAAAGTAGTCGAGCGAGAGTTTCTAGACCACAGAGATTTGCTATTTTTGACCGAAAACGAAAAAAGTCATTTCTGCTGGATTAAGAACTTTAACCGACTAGTGAAACATCAAGTGACGAAACACACGGGATTCTGTTATGTATGCAAAAGATGTTTTAAACGTTGCCAATCCAAAAAATCCTTTGATGCTCACAAGGAAGATTGCAACCGAAATTCGCCATCGAAAATAATCCTCCCAAACGACGACGAGGCTTTTTTAAAGTTTAAGAATTACTCGCATACAACTCGAGTTCCATTCGTAGTTTACGCCGACTTTGAGTGTTTACTACCGCGCGTTTTATCTTGTCAGCCTTTGAATGAGCATTCGTACACGCAAATGCGACAACATCACGAAGCGATGTCATTTTGCATGCTCATGGTTTCCAGTACGGGGGAATTTTTCGAGCCCGTTCTTTACCGCGGGAAAGATGCGATCCAGGTCTTTCTGGAAAAACTCAAAGAAATGGCGCTTTTTGCACGAGACAAATACCGAAATGTAGTACCGATGCAAGCAATGAGCGAAGACGAGTTGATTGCATTCGACACATGCTCTATTTGCCATATATGCGGCCTCGAGTTGGGCGCGGACCGTGTCAGAGATCACGATCACCTCTCCGGCAAATTTCGAGGTGCAGCCAATTATGCGTGCAATATAAATTATCAGCAACCGAGATTCCTCCCAGTTTTCTGTCATAACCTGTCAAATTATGACGCGCATCTCATCGTGCCGCATCTCGGCTCGGATGATTTCAGAATAACATGCATACCGAACAATGAGGAAAAATACATTTCATTTTCAAAATATGTAGATTCAAGATTCTCATACCGATTTATCGACACCTTTCGATTTATGAGCACATCACTTTCGAAATTGGTCGATATTCTTCCAGCCGAAAAATTTAGGCAAACTGCGCGCATCTTCCGAGATAAACTAGAATTCGTCACACGAAAAGGCGTTTTCCCGTATGAATATGTAGATTCATGGGAAAAACTCAACGAAACATGCTTGCCGCCGATTGAACATTTTTATAGCACACTGACGGAAGATACAATTACCGAAGACGATTATGCATTTGCTCGAAAGGTGTGGGACGAATTTGATTGCAGTACCCTGGGAGTCTATTCCGATCTTTACTTAAAAACCGATGTTCTTTTACTATCCGATGTTTTCGAAAACTTCAGAGATTCTATGATATCGATCTATGGGCTGGACCCCGCATGGTATTTCACTATGCCAGGCCTTTCTTTCGATGCTATGCTTAAGCAAACCGGAGTCAAACTCGAATTGTTAACCGATTATGATATGATTCTTATGTTCGAAAAAGGCATTCGAGGAGGCATAAGCCAATGTATTAAACGGTATGCCGAAGCTAATAACGAATATATGAATCAGTTTGATCCCGAAAAGGAGTCGAAATATCTAGGATATATCGATGCAAATAATTTATACGGATATTGCTTATCGGAATCACTTCCGATCGGAGGCTTCAAATGGGTTGAAGTGGGGGAGGCGGTGGACGTTATGACAATCCCCGACGACTCTCCCAAAGGCTATCTTTTGATAGTCGATCTGAAATATCCGCCCGAACTTCACGATTCACACTCCGATTTACCATTTTGTTGCGAGCATAAGGTCCCGCCGGGGAGTAAACACCCAAAATTATTAACGACGCTTGACGATAAGGAGAATTATGTTGTCCACTACCGAGCATTGAAACAGGCGATAGCTGCCGGTTTACGAGTTACGAAAATACACAAAATAATCGAATTCGAGCAATCCCGATGGATGAAACCATACGTCGATTCCAATACGAAAAGGCGTAAATTAGCAAATTCCGATTTCGATAAGGAACTGATGAAATATGCAACAAACAGCGTATTCGGGAAAACATGCGAGAACGTACGAAATCGGAAAAATATCGAACTTGTCAACAATGAAAAGCGATTAGACAAACTGATTTCGAGTTCTATGTTTCTCGATCGAACGATCTTTGCAGAAAATCTCATAGCCGTTCACCTGAGAAAAACATCAACCAAGATGAACAAGCCGCTTTATATTGGGCAAACCGTTTTAGATAATTCAAAAGTATTCATGTACGATTTCTTCTACAAGCACATGAAAAGAAAAAATGTAAACTTGTGTTACATGGATACCGACAGCTTCATAATGGAAATGCCGATAAATTTTTACAAAGATATTAAACGGAACAGCTCTCTTTACGATACATCCAATTATCCACCCGACCATCCTTGCTATTCAAAAGCTAACGAGAAAGTAATCGGTAAAATGAAGGACGAGTGTGCTGGAAAGATTATGACGCATTTTATCGGATTACGAAGCAAATTATATTCCTACCGTGTGCAGGGAGGATGTGTGAGGAAACGTGCAAAAGGCGTAAAAAGAGCAACGCTCAGCAAGACGATCACATTCGAAGACTATGTTACCTGCTTACGTGAAAATTCAACGGCATTCAGATCGATGTTTCTGATTAGATCGAAGGAGCATAAGCTGGCCACCGTAAAAATAAATAAAATTGCATTGAGTTCCAATGACGATAAACGTTATGTTTGCGAAGACGGAATTAATACATTAGCTTGGGGGCATTATAAAATAAATGTGTTTTCCGATACGTGAGTTGCCAATTGTTAACATCGGTTGCAATGGGTGGATTTAATATATAAATAACGTTTTTCCGAGTCGTACTCAGTCACTATTCGCAATTGGTAAATGAAACATCGCGGGATTCGCGAAGCTTTTGAGCATAATCATGAGATTAATATTTTTGGTCTAGTTTCTCACCGAGCTGGGGTTGAGCATTTCCGGTATCATACCAGACAACAACCGCACGTATTGCATATCGAGTTATCTGCAACAATATGGCTACCTGAATGTGAGCGAGAATGGACTTGCCAACGTAAAACCGGCGGAAATAACAGAATCACTAAGAAGGTTTCAAGAATATTATAATATCAGCGATGTAGGTGGGCGGATGGATGAAGAGACTGTGGATTTTATGAAAAACCCCCGGTGTGGCGTAGCGGATGATTTTGCATTCTCAATAACCCCGTACAAGTGGCGTAAGAATGTTATCAATTGGCATTACATCTTCGTAAATGAAACCTACATTGCATTGGCAAAGAAAGCATTCGAGACATGGGCCGAGGTAACGAATGTTACATTCGAGCAAAATTCTAGAACACCCGATATCATTATCAGAAATGCTGCCCTTATTCATAAAAATGTTGGTCCGGGTTTCTGCGCCATGAGTTTTGATTGAAATGGCGGTCAATTAGCCCACGCAGATTATCCGAGGGCTAACGGCGAGTCAGTAGAAATTCACATTGACCAGGACGAGGATTGGTATTTAGGATTTGATAGGGCGGAACTAAAATACAGCCTTCTCGCAACACTTATCCACGATATTGGTCATGCTTTGGGAATCGCGCACGCCAATTATAAAAATGCTATCATGTACGCAATATACAACGCATCCGATTATAGAATAGCCTTACACGAAGATGACATTCAAGCGATACAGTGCATTTATGGCAGACCTGCAGAAAAGAAAGAAAACGAAGGAGGGGGGAGTGGTGGAGGCGAGGTGGAGGATGGGAATATGGGGCGAGAAAGAAATGACCCCCCTCCCATGTTGTGCGAATTAAAAAAAATAGATAAATATCTTATACTAAATCACTTGTTATACATATTTCACGGTCAGTATTTTTGGTTCATGGATATGGAAAATGCGGTCAATTCGGTTATATTTGTTCCCCAACGGATTACCGATTGGCTTCCCTTTCTTCCGGGTAAAAATATTACGGCAATTTATCAAAGACCGAGCGGGGAAATTGTAATTTTCATTAAGGAAATGATTTATATGATTCAATACCCGAGTATGCAATTGGTAGAGGGTTACCCTTTGGCTGCGTCATCCGTAGGACTGCCGCGTAATGCTAATATTCAAGCAGCTGTGAACACATATACAGGGATGACGTTAATATTTCACAGTAAAGATTTTATCATTGAAATGGATGAATGCCACTTTAGACCTAAAACTCAATATCGCTATCAAAAGATGTTTCCGCAAATACCATCAGACATCGATTCTGTGTTTAGATACACTAATGGAATCTTGTAGTTTTTTCGCGACGATAACGTCTATGAGTACAGCGAGTTCAACAACACTCTAGTGAGAGCAGGTAAAAATAACCTAGGACTATTCGGAATAGCATGCCCCAAGAATTATTCACCAGTGTTAACAAAGATCGCGAAAGAGTTGAAGGTGCTCGCGACGCGTATGCATGACATGCTCGAAATATGAAGATAAAAGCACAAACTGAAGAGAGGAGTGTTCATTTTTATATTCGCATCTCGCGCGTTGTTTTCGATCATGATCAAGTGGAAGCATCCTTTTACGTGTGTGGTGGCCGGCCCTTCGAGCAGCGGAAAAACAGAATTTGTCTTAAAGTTTCTCAGAAATTTAACGTCAATGGTGGATGGGAAGATAGATAAAATCATATGGTGCTGTAGCTACGGAAGTGTACCTAATGCAATCGAGACTTATAAGGTTCAGTTCTTATTCAGTCTTCCCGAAAGCTTTGCAAATCCTAAGAAGGTACCAACTCTGTACATCATAGATGACTTGATGCATGACTCCTTCAGTGACAACAGAGTAAGCGAACTTTTTACGAAAGATTCGCATCATTCAAATATCTCCGTAATTCTTATTAGCCAGAATGTTTTTTATCAGTCGCGTTTTTCACGTACCATTTCACTAAACGCAAAATACATTGTACGAGGGTCATCCGGAAAGTAGTACCCGTTCGTGAAATAAAGACGCAAAAGTAAATATTAACAAACATAAAAAATTTTATTTGAAAGAGGATACTTTAAACTACTTCTCAACATAATCTCCAAGCAAATTAAGGCATTTGTCATAACGTGTGACAAGTTTCTGTATTCCTGCTGCATAGTCCTTCGCCGCCAGCTCATTGAGATACGCGAGGGACCCATCTTGCACAAATTTTTGCATAATGCAGATGGTGTTTAACAATTTCATGAACAATTGTTCGAGAAACATTGGGAAAATGCTCACAGATGTCATCAATTGTGACGCGCCGATCGTTCCTCACGAATTCGTCAACTGAGCTCACCAGTTGGTCTGTAATGACAGACGGTCTCCCCGAACGCTCATCGTCGTGTGTGTTCCCCCTCCCCATGTTGAAGTTGCGACACCACCGCCGAACAGACGACTCGTCCATTACATTGTCTCCATACACCTCCTTTAATTGGCGATGAATATCACATGGGCGAACGTTTCTTGCATTGAGGAATTTAATCACTGCCCTCACTTCACAACTGGCGGCGTTCTCAATTTTTTTAAACATTGTAAACAATCACAGAAACAACACAGGCAATGCTAGCGTCACGCAACTTGGCTCAGAGAAGGCAGACAAGCCACTGAAGCTATCTGACCTCGTCCAGCGGCTACTCGCGTCGTCAGCACTTCATGCGGCACGAACGGGTACTACTTTCCGGATGACCCTCGTATGTTTTAGAAATCTCCGTGATCGGTCGCAATTTAGACATTTGGCCTGCCAGGTTTATCCTGAAAATCCCGCAGCGCTCACCGAGGTATATAGGGAGGCGACTTCGTAGCCATTCACTTACTTGTTACTTGACTTTGCTCAAGAAACGGACGACTGCTTGAGGTTCAGAACGAACATATTTCCCGACGAAATCGGTGAAATTTTCGTCCCACCAAATTTACTAAACCGCCTTCTAAGTTAACCCAAGATGAAGAAAATGAAATTAGCCAGATTAAAGCGAAATGTTAACATTTTAAAAAAGATAAAGAAGGCCTCGGCTACGAAGAGAAGATCCATCATTAAGACGGCAGGTTCGGATGTCATTAAATCTTTGAGCGAATGTTGTCGAAACGTATTAAACGGTAATTGTAAGATTAGTCCGAGGTTGAGAAAAAAATTGCTCAGATACAAAAAAGCGATCAGAGAGATAGGTTGCTATAGAGCACCCCTGAAAAGAAAACGCGTTTTACTTAGTCAACAAGGAGGATTTTTGTCAGCTCTTCTTGGTGCGATACTCCCACTAATCAGCGGCGGAATAGCTAGTTTGATAAAAAAATAATGAGTTTCAAAAAGTTCGTGTTAGTGGATCCCGCCGCCACCGCCACCACCACCACCACCACCACACATGAAAAGGGGCGGAATATTAAGAACGAAATGACAGAGTTGGATAAACAAATGCAAGGAATTCTTAAGCGGATTGATTTGAACGATTCGCAAAAATGGCATTATTACCGAAAAGTATTAGATTCATACTTAGACGCAGTAGCCGAAAGTAGCGAATAAAATGTATTGTCACACCCCGCCGTTGACCATCAACTCAAGTCAACACGCCGCAAAGGAGGAAAAATTACTAAGCCGTCCGAGCCTGATCATTATTTCATTTCTGGAGAAAACAATGAAATAGCTCTGGACGAAAAACTTAGAGAGATTTTAAATCGAAAGGACCTCCCCGACCGGCAAAAATGGATTTTATATAGAAGAATATTGAATTCGTATATAGAAAACGTATTAAAAAAAAATAAGCAGTTCATTCCATCGTCAATATTTGATGATGATGGTCATTCCGACGAGGCGGTGCCAAGGAGTGGCATAATAAATTCTGGAAAGGAATTATTGCAAGCAGACGCTAAGTTTGGGAAATGGGAGGAAAACCAAGGGAAAGGAATAGGGAGGATGGAGAGCCTGCTGGACGACTTGGAGCAGCAAATGCGAGAAGGAGAAACAGCGGCGGGGAACGTGCCAATAAAGGAAGAGCAGGAGGGAAGAATGAGCGAGGAGGAGGAGACAGTTTTACCAAGAAGAGGAAGACGAAAACGAACGAAAAGGCCACCATACACTCCACCGTCAAACGACGGCAAGAGGAAGGGAAAAGTCTCTCAAAAAGGAGGCAAGATTCGAGCTTGGACCTCTCATCCTTGAATAAAATTTACTACGACCCATCACATCCGGCCAGTTTTTCGACTAGGAACGCATTGTGGGAGGCTCTCGGAAGAAAATTTTCAAAGAATGCCATTCAAAAATGGCTGGATTCGCAGGAAACATATTCATTACACAAACCTATCAGAAAGAAGATTTCGCGAAATTATTACGATGCGTCTTACATTGATGAAACTTGGCAGTGTGACCTCAACGACATGAGAAGTTTGATGAAGTTTAACGAAGGCTATCGGTATCTCTTGACGATCATCGACTTATTTTCTAAATATGCTTGGGCCGTACCTTTGAGGAACAAGAAGGCTGAAGATGTCATCCAAGCTTTTCACGCTATTCTCAAGAAAAGACGGCCGTTGAAGGTACAAAGCGACAAGGGAACCGAATTTGCCAACGAAAAATTCAAGTCATATCTCGGGAGAAGAGGAATAAAATTCTATACTACCAACCAACCTGGAGTCAAAGCAGCTGTTGTGGAGAGATTCAACAGGACGTTGAAAGATAGAATGTACAAATATTTTACAAAGTACAACACATACAATTACGTGAAAGGGCTCTCGAAACTGCTCCAAAGTTATAACAATCGAGTGCATTCTAGTATCGGAATTCCACCTTCGAAGGTTAATGTTTCAAATGCTTTTCAGGTTGCACAGAAGCTAGCCCAATCAAGACGTTTGAGAAACAGAATGGGCAAGAAAGCAGCATTTGAAGTGGGTGATCACGTTCGAATCAGCAAAGAAAGGACACCATTCGCAAAAGGATACACCCCCAATTACTCCACTGAAGTTTTCAGAATTAAGGCTTTAGTACAAGGCTTGAAGATGCCGACCTACCAACTGGAAGATTTAAACGGGGAAGATATAAAAGGAACATTTTACGGAGAGGAGTTGGTTCGAGTACGGTTGAGTGATAACACCGAATTTCAGATCGATAAAATACTCCAGCGTAGGGGTAAGGGAAAAAAGTTGGAGTTTTTCGTTAAATGGAGAGGTTATGGTAACGATTTTAATAGTTGGGTGCCGGCGTCTGCCGTGAAAAGATTGCAAGATGTTGGATAATTTTCAGATAACGCTTCTCAGCGATAGTTCTGGTAATTTTTTTCCTGATAATACCATCGCACACTTTCGTACGAGGCTCCCTCATCGGATTTTACTGGAAAATGGAGAGTGGACCGTGGGGTTGGTGGAGATTTTGATACCGGAGGCATATGAAACACCCGTGGAAGATGTATCGGTGAGAGTCCTCCCGAATCACGTGCTGAAATTGGATCAACATTACGGCTCGCTGAAAGAATTGATTCATGCGATGCGAGATTCTGTGCCTGCAGACAGCCAGGCGGAATACAACGTCGAAATTGCTAAAACCATTGACGGTTTGACTTCTGATCCACCTATGACGACGACCATGGATGATATTACAGTTGGTAATAGCAAAGGTGATAAGGGTGCAAATGAGGAGGAGGAAGCAGACGTGGGAGTGGAGAAGAAAGCTACTTCGGATTGGCGTGGTTATACAGATAGGCATATGATAACAAAAGAACAATATAGCGCCCTTAAAAGAGTGGTAAACTGGTCTAATAAAAGATCCACTCGTCATGCTGAAGATGTGAGCCATTCCGGGACCCTCTTCGTGTACACCGATTTGATAAAACGACAATATATTGGTGATAAGTTGGCGAGATGCATGAGAGTTATCAGTACAGGGAGCGGAAGACATCAAATATTTCAAAATCCATATTATTTACCCATCGAACGAAGGGAATTCGATAGCATTGAGATATTTCTCACAGATAAAATGGGTAAGCCATTTCCATTTATTGATGGTTTGGATCCGGCTGCGGTGATACTACACTTTAAATTGAAGTGATATCATTAATTTTCATTAGTGTGCATCAAGATGGCGAATGATACGAATCGCTATATAAGATATTACGTTTCGAGGAGTCAAAGAGGCGGCGATGTCGGATCCGTTTATCGTGCGAGCCATTTCAAACAGAGAGGAAAGGGGCTTGGGTCTTTTTTCAGCGGATTGTGGAGATACGTCAAACCATTTTTTAATTCCGGGTTGAGAGCAGTCGGCGAGGAAGCGGTGAAGGCCGGGGTAGGGGCACTTTCCGACGTCGGCTCGAAGTCGGGGAGGGAAATATTACGAACGCGTTTAGGAGAGGCAGGAAGCAGCCTTAAGAGGAGAGCCGAAGCAAAGTTGGAAAGAATGGCGGGCGCAGGCTTGCGTATTGCAAAGCGACCGCGCATTGCTTCAAATAATGTGAGGATACCTGCCGACGCTGTCATCAACATGAATGACATATCCTCACCTCCCACGAGAAAGAGAAGAAAAGTTGATAGGAAAACAAAGTTGAACCGCAAGAAAAAGACGCACCGCAAGAAAAAGAATGTCGTTACGAAGAAGAAGAAAAAGGGGAAAGGGAAGCAGCGTGGTGGTGGAAGGGACATTTTCTCATAAAACCGTGATTTAACGCAAAAGATAAACAGTCTTTCTAGAGCTTGGGTGTGGACTACATCATCAAACGAAATGGAGCAAGTCATTCCTTCGTGTTTGGACCTGTTCAAACAGCTTCCCATGCAAACCAGTATTCTCGGCCACAGGACGGTAGCGTACAAACCAATTACCGCAATCGATACATATTCGGAATTGAAATTTTCAATCAAAGGCAATGGAGATAGGTATCTCGATCTAAGCAGCATATGTCTCAATGTTAAATTAAGACTAGTTAAAACTGATGAAAAGTCTTACGCGAGTGTTGACCCAAATCAACCTGGGGTCGTGAACAACATCTTACATTCCATGTTCGAAAATTGCAACGTGTCCTTGAACGGGAAAAGGGTGACCACCTCGGAATACTATGGATACAGAAGTTACATTGAAAAGCTCCTGAACTATGGTGAAGACGCTGCTCGTACGCACATGATTTGCGATGGATGGGCACTCGATGAAGGCGACGATTTGGACAAAATTGAATTGCCGAACAGAGGTTTCGTAAAACGTCAGACTTGGTTGAAGGATAGTGCCTTGCTAGAATTAGAAGGGAAACTCCACGCGGATGTGCTGCATCAAGACAGATTGTTGATCAATAATGTAGACGTTGATATTGATTTATCATTCGCCAAGCCTGATTTCTTTTTGATGGAAAAAGAGGGGGGAGATTCCATTTTGAAAATTGAAGAAGCTACACTATATGCCACGCATTACGATCTAGATCCTTCCCTTCTCGCGGCTCACGCTACTGTTTTATCCAGTGGAATGCCGATAACGTTACCCTATAAGCGAGTCGAAATTAAAACATTTACTATCCCAGCAAATAGCAGCATGTTTAGCAATGATAACCTAATATTAGGACGAATTCCAAACACGCTAGTCGCCGTTCTGTTAGATAGCAATTCATTTCTCGGTAAAAGGAATAAAAATCCTTTCAACTTTCATCATTATAGCATGTATGCCTGCTCGGTCTATGTGGACGATCAAGAATACCCTTGCGGAGGGTACGAAACTGATTTTGATACCACTTCCAAAAAGTTTTGTACCGGAGCATACCGTCAGCTGTACCGAGCCCTGAGGATTCATCATAGTGACAGTGGAAATCAAGTGACCAAGGAGATGTTCGAGCATGGGTATTTCATTTTGGCGTGGAATCTCACTCGCGACGGTTCGGGGCACGAGACTCACATTTCCCCAACTCGTACGGGAAATTTACGCTTGCAAGCCAAATTCAAGAACCCCATACAAAACGCCGTGACCGTCCTCGTTTATGCCGAGTATGATTCGGAGATTTTAATTAATAACAATAGGGAAGTAAGTTTACTTTTGTCATAAGGTTCACAACATGCAAACTCACGAGATTGACAGAGTTCTTAGGCAAAATCCGCTAACACGAGACTCATTTCGCGGAGTTTTCGCCTCTGACATTTTACCGAAATATAATGTTAAACCTGGCGTGTATATAATTAATTTTGACCCATCAAGCAAACCGGGGATTCATTGGGTTGCAGTGCACGTCATCGATTCGCAACATGCGGAATATTTCGATTCGTATGCGATTCAACCTTTCGTTCCCGATATATTAATCTTTCTTTCAAGATTTTCGTCCTTACGAACGAATACTACACGTCTTCAGAATTTCAAGTCTGATTTGTGTGGGGAGTACTGCTGCTTGTTCACACTATTCAAATCCACCAAACGCTCTCTTTCGCAGTTCATTGGGGTTTTCTCACACCCTCACATAAATGATTGCAAAGTCGCTGTATTGTTTGCAAAGTTTTTCGGTAAAGTCAGATGCAAACGCAAGTGCCATCCAAAATCGCAAGTATGTTGCTCGTTAGCTGAGACTTCGGCTTGGCGGCAGAGACTGAGACATATGGTTGCACGAGCTAATAAAATAATCATTAACCCGTCTGCTGGCAAACGGAGAGCACCTTGCCGCATTACGAGAAAAGGAATAAAAGGAAAAATAAAAGACATCCGGGAGTAGGCGATACATTTCTAGACATATACGCGAAGGAAAATACTAAATTAATGAACACGTTGGAATATATAAACGATACCATTTCCATAAACAAGGAAACGCGACATCCGCAAGTACCCGATCAATTTCTAGACGAATTCGAGGGGGAAATTACTAGTATAATAACCAACTTGGATGATATTTACGATATCATTTCCGTAAAAAATCAACTATGCCTTCAAAGAAAATTGAAAAACATTCGAAACGTTACACAAAAAAATATCCCAGACGAACACGTAACCGGATTGGTTAGAGATAATGAAAAAAGACCGGATGCAAAGAAGATAAGAAGTCCGGAAATAAGCATATAAAGAAACACGAAGCGCCAAACAAATTTTAAGTCAATCATCATGCAGTCGTCAGATAATCAGCAGCACCCGGAGCAGCAACAGTCTCCTCAGCCTCCTCATGAGCAGCAGTATCCACAGCAGTGCGAACAACTCATGCCGTCACCGGATCATCAACAACAACAGCAGCCGGTGAATCAGATACAGCCTCCTGCCGAGGAGCAGCAGAGTGCTTCTGACCCTCGCATCAAGCGAAAGATCAAGACAGGAGGAGCGGAAGGTAAAGAAAATAAACAGCCCAAGAGAGCGGTGAAGAAAAGTAAAACATACGAACATTGCAGTTTAGCTGCGTTCGACATTTTGGAGAGGGAAATAGAGGAAGCTATCCTTGGGGCATTACACGCAGATAAGCCCGACGCGGTACCTGTTTCACCACCACCTCCTCCTCCTCCTCCTCCTCAACCATAATCCACGACCTCTTGTGTCGATGAGAAACATCTATCTGCCATTAAACATTTATACTATTGTGGTGCCGTCCTAAGTGCAAGCAAGAAAATTCACATTGCGTGGCAGCTGAGGCAGAGTGACGGTGGGCGGGCTTACGTGAGATTGTTAAATATACCAGACGACTGTGACGAGTTGAGCGGGCTGGACTTATTCGATTGTGACCTTTGCGCCCTACGCAACTGTGAAAAGATCATTACTGGCTTCTTAAGCAGATCGAAGGGAAAGCCGAAAACAATCCGCCCACTTACGAATTTCTCCGTCGAGTTTGGCACGCATAACGGTGGTAAAGTTGTAGCGTTTGTTCGTAAATCGGGAGCTGCTCTCCTCGATCAACGGTGGGGTAAAACTGTTTTGCTAAACTTATCGGAATGGCTAGAGTTTTCAAAAATTCTAAATGTACTCATAGATGCTATCCTAGTTGCCAATCATTGGAGCCCGAAGCTGGACCAATTCTTCACGCCCATTCGGGATGCCGTAAGCACGGTGGGAGGGCAACACATGAGAATAACCTTTGGCATGAGGTCGACCGCCAGTCTAAACGTACCCTTCCCGTTCGACCCATGCCGAGCACAAGGATGAGTAAAGTCATTGAGGACTTCCAGGCAGGAGTTGATGGAAAGGTTTTGGTGATCAGAGAATTGGCTATGGAGGATCTGGAATCCGAGTGGCGAAGGTCGTGGCTTTTCCAGTTTCCACCCTTCATCCCAATTCCCGCGATGGAAACGAACCAGTGGCTCACTAGAAATTGGCACGGGTTAGATTATGATTCGGGCGATGTACCTTACGACGAATTGAACACTATTCTGAAAAAGGAAACCGAGCCATTTCAATTTGTTTTTGCAAAAGGGTTGGAAAAATGTAAATTTTTGTCGGGAATCATTGATCGTCCAGTAATAGAACTGGCAAAGTATTTTAATGTACCAAAATTGTGCACGCTCCCACCCACTTACACAAAATGCGATTTTCACAAAACGGAGAAATTAGTATGTGCGGTGAAAAATTGTTCAAAATTAAAAGCTTGGACACATAATAATGTGCAGCATGATAAATTTAATTCATTTTTAAAATTTATTTAATTATTCTGCTTTAAATTCCAATTGTAATGTTATAGTGTTTGTTCTAATTGATCATATTCCTATTGTAATGTTATAGTGTTTGTTCTAATTGATTATATTCCTATTGTAATGTGTATTTTTTATTATTTATATATAGAATAAATTGGTTGTAAAAAAAATTTGTTCTTTTTTCCTAATTCATTTTCCTTCACCTTCCATTGTATAATTATTTCTCTAATAATGCTACTACTATAATAGCAATGATAAAATTTTAGCATTCTTAAAAGTATGCATCTCAGAAGAGTTTCAGGCAACTGCGGTTAACAAGTTTCCTGCCTCCCCTTTCCGGTTTCCTTTTTTCCCCTCTCCCCGCGTGATACTCATCTCAAATGAACACTTGAGCATTGAGCTCACAGCCATGGATGCGAGCAGTCATATTATGGAGAGAGTCAACGACTCCATCAGAGCTTGCATTGTCGCGAAGGGCGAAATTAATATACTCTCCGACGAACACGTCGCACACCTGCCTCTCGCTTTTCTAGAAATGTACCGACCCAGCCAGGTGCATGTCTTGCTGTCGAGGCTGCCAAGAGGAGGCAATGGTACCGAGTTCGATTTGTGTTACGAACACTACAATAAAGGGCGGACACATATCGACGGACCACCACCATTGAAAAAGCACTGCCATGGATGCGAGAATAATATATAAGCATGCCACACTTTTAAAGTCGCAATTATACAGACTCCGCTAGTGCAAACCTATATAGAAATATTTATATATAATTAACTTTAATATAAATAAACCGACCTTTTCAAGTCGCCATTTTTTTCATTCCAAACCCCCCGAAAGTCGGAAAGGGAGAGGGAAGGGAACGCAAGAGATCCAAAAAAACAAGCACGAACAAGTTCGGCGGGAAGGGAAAGGGGAGGGGAAGGGGAGGGGAAGGGAGGGGATGGGAAGGGAAGGGAAGGGGGGGAAACACACCGCTTGTCGTTTTAACTTTTTGTTTTTCTCAAAAATACCAATATAATAGCAATGATAATATTTTAGCATTCTTAAAAGCATGCATCTCAGAAGAATTTCAGACAACTGCGGTCACGCGGTTAGGGAGCCCCAACGCCGCCACCGCCAACACCACCGCCGCCGCAAAGTACTTCCTCCTCCCAACTCGCACGTGGCCCCAAAAACCACATCGGAATTCCAGCGCCGCCTTTCGTTGCGCTTTTGTTTTCAAACTCAATATAGGTGGCAGCACCGGCGCCGGATTTCCAAGATGGCCGCCGCGCGCACTTCCGGCGCAGCTGTGCTGGAGTCGCCCTTTCTACACTACTCACATGACTAGATTTTCCTCTTTGTAGTTAACGAAAACCCGGATTTAATTATTTCACATTACAAACGTCATATATTTTGCATACTACTGGGCACAAGTATAATACCAAATACTTTGTTTTGAGGAAAAGAACTATCAATTTAAATGGTCTGATGAAAATTGTAGGGTTAGGTAGGAATAATGCTGGTGATATTGGATAGTAAGGTTTATTGCGGCGACTTAGTACGAGTACATTATGGAAGGTCCTCGATGAAGCGACTGACGGACTCGATCTGGACACTACGGTGGATGCGCGCACACTACTTGTGCGGAGTCATTGCCGCCAGGCCATTCTGGTCATTGCCGCTCGGCCCTCTAGGGCAATTGCAGACAATTGAGAATCGAGGCTCGAGCGCATCGTCGGACAAGTGAGAGTCGAGGCGCGAGCGCGTCGTCTGTCGCTACAGCACCCCCTCACCAGTGACAGTGGTTATCCTGGAACGAAAGAGAAGGAAACGAAAAGGGGGAAAACAAAACAATGGGAAACTGGGTCCGGAGCGGTGGGGACAGCTCTACGTTGAAAAGTCTCTCAGATGCCCTGGGAAACGGACTCTCCTTCTGGAACGGGTTGCTCGCCCCTCAGCTGGGCGAATGGGAGCCTGGGGTGTCGGCGCTGCATGGGGTGCCGGTGCTGTCTGAGGGGCTGCCTGGTTCGCCAAAGGAGCTCTCCATGCCACTACGGGTGTAGCCGTTGTCGGTGATAACAGGGTAGGGGATGGTGATCCCTCTGCTCCGTGTGGAATCTCACAGGCGATGATGAAGGCCGGTTTCAGGCGATCTATGGATACTCGCCTTTCTCGGCCTCGGATGCGAAGCAAATAAAACTTGCTCTCCCTTTGAAGTACCTCAAAGGGTCCTTCGTATGGCGGCTGCAAGGCGCCGCGGGCTCTGTCAACCCTCACGAAAACATGTGATGAGGACTTCAATGACTTAAAAACGAAAGTTGGCCGAACGCCATGTCGTGTAACGGCTTGAGGGCTTAATCTTGCCATATGTTTCTTCAGCTGCACCACGTAACTAGTTTGGTCACCCATACTGAAGTCCTGCGGTGGGGAAAGGAATTCACCCGGGAGTCGCAGCGGTTCTCCGTACACCAGCTCAGCTGTGGTACTCTTTAGGTCCTCCTTCCAAGCTGAACGGAGACCCAGAAGTATGGCAGGCAGTACGTCCACCCAATCCTCTGTCTCGTGACACCGAATTGCGGCCTTCATTTGGCGGTGGAGGCGCTCAACTAGACCGTTGGAGGCTGGGTGATAGGCCGTCGTTCTTAGGTGAGTGGCACCAGAGATGTCTGCCAACTTTCTAAAAAGCTGACACTCGAATTGGCGGCCCTGGTCTGTAGTGATGCGCTCGGGGGTACCAAATCGCGAGATCCACTCGCGGAAAAAGACTCGCGCCACCGCCTCGGCTGTTGTATCCTCGATCGGGATGGCCTCAGGCCATCTCGTGGAACGATCGATCAACGTCACACAGTACCGGAAACCTCTGGAAAAGGGTAGGGGACCTACCAGGTCTAAATGTACGTGATCGAACCTACGGGTGGGAGTGGGGAAAACACCAATGGGAGCAGAAACATGTCTTGAAACTTTTGACCGTTGGCACGATAAACATGTTCGTGCCCACTCTCTACAGTCTTTTTTGACTGATGGCCAAACAAAACGCTCCGACACGAGCCGCGCAGATGCCTTGCAGCCAGGGTGGGATAGGCTGTGGAGCGAATGGAAAACTTTTCGCCGTAATGCAGTTGGGACAAAAGGTCGAGCCGTTGGGGTGGAAAAATCACAGTACAGGGAAACGTCACTGTCGGGGAGGCTGACCTTTCGGAGCGCGAGGGAGGATGAATCCGTGCGGATGAGTGCGGCAAGTTCTTCGTCCTCTTCCTGTGCCTGCGCGAGGACATCGTGGGGCACCGCCGGGGAAACTCCTTCAACACGCGAGAATGTGTCCGCGACCACGTTCTCCTTTCCTGCGACATACTGTATGTCCACCGTGTACTGGCTAATATAATTTAAATAGCGGAACTGTCTTGGGGAGCACTTATCAAGTTTCTGGCGAAAGGCAAAAACGAGGGGTTTATGGTCTGTGAATATCGTAAATTGTCTTCCCTCGACCATGTGGCGAAAATGCCGCACCGCGTCATACACGGCCAACAGCTCGCGATCATAAGGGCTGTAGTTCCTTTGTGGGCCGTTCAACTTGCGCGAGAAAAATCCTAGAGGCTGCCATCCTTGTGCCGTCTTTTGTTGGAGAGCCACGCCAATGGCGAAGTCCGAAGCGTCGGAAAACACTGCCAGAGGTAGGTTGACATTTGGATGAGCGAGGAGTGCAGCCTGTGCAATACTCTCTTTGCACGCCTCGAACGCTTCCTTGGAAGTAGCACACCACGGTACGCGGTCTTTGCCCTTAACATTTCCCTTCAAAAGATCACTCAATGGCGCCTGGAGTGTGGCGGCGCCGGGCAGGAAACGACGGTAAAAATTTATAAGGCCCAAAAAATGTCTGAGGCCTTTCACCGTTTGCGGTAAAGGGAAACTCTTAACGGCCTCTACTTTTTCTGGGAGCGGCCTAGTGCCTTTCCCAGACACAGAATATCCTAAAAAAATTACTTCCGGCTGGAAAAACAAGCACTTCGAGGGGTTTAAAATCACACCAAATTTTTTCAAACGTTCGAACAACTGGGTGAGATGGGTCGTGTGCTCCTCCTCGGAAGTGGATGCCACCAGGATGTCGTCGATGTAGGCGAAACAAAAATCCAGTTCCCGTAGGACCTCGTCCAAGAAGCGTTGAAATGTCTGGGCCGCGTTTCGCAATCCGAACGTCATACATGTAAATTCGTACAGGCCAAACGGTGTCGTTATGGCTGTCTTCCCAATGTCCTCCGGGTTGATGGGAATTTGATTATATGCCCGCACTAGGTCCACTTTGGAGAACACTGTCTTACCGAGGAGGTTGTGGGCAAAATCCTCGATGTGCGGCACCGGGTACTGATCCGGGACGGTCCTCGCATTAAGCGCCCGATAATCGCCACAGGGGCGCCACTCGTCTCCCTTCTTTGGTACGAGGTGCAGGGGAGAAGACCAACAACTCTCGGACGGGCGCGCAGTCCCAGCGCGTAGCATGGCACTGAATTCGTTTTTAGCTATACGAAGTTTATCGGGGGCCAATCTCCTGGGTCTGCTGGAAACCGGTGGGCCTGGGGTGGTGCGAATGTGATGGACCGTTGAGTGGAGGGGGGCCTCGGGTGAGCCGGCGGGCCGCGTGATTTCCGGGAAATCCGCGAGGATGTGATGACACCTCATGTCACTTTAAGCGCTTTTATGTGTGGGAAAGGTTCGCGCACAGCGATTCCGCTCACTTTCAAGGTTGTGATGCCATCTATGAGGCGCTGATTTTTCATGTCGACCAGTAAGCCGTAAAATCTAAGGAAATCAACGCCAATGATGGGGTTTGTCACATCAGCTACCACAAAACGCCATCGAAAATCCCGCCTGAAGCCGAAATTGAGGAGCAACTCCTTGCATCCGTACGTTGCGATGACGCTGTCATTTGCTGCATACAGTTGGTATGATGACTTCTCGCGGTGGCCGTGAACTAAGGCCCGAGGGTATACGCACAGATCGGAACCGGTATCCACGAGAAACCGTCTCTTGCTGGTGGAGTCGATTATGAACAGGCGGCCTACAGGAGGGCGGTGATCGGCTGCCGCGTCTACCGACTGCCCTGCTGGTTTTCCGGGGTGAAGGTGCAGGGGGAAGTGCACCGGCGGGCTGCGTCCCCCCACCTGGTATGGTACCAGCATACTCCATCCTGTCGCACAGCGTTCCGGGAGTGAGAGCGATGGCGGGAACTGCTTCGTGTGTGTCCGCGGGACCGCGAGCGTGCACGAATCGGGGAGGGATTGCTGACCTGTGCAACCACCGTCGCGGACATCTGGCTCATCTGGGCCGCTAATGCCGCCACCTGGCGGGTCAACTCTTCAACCCTCTGCAGCATGGCGTCGCTGGTAGACGCGCTGGATACCTGAGGCTTGGGCGCTACCTCGTGGACGCGATCCGCCAAAATGGCGAATCCGTCCAAATCGCCGCCATTTTGGACGGTCACAATGGCACGCGTGGTGGCCGGCAGGCGATTCAGCCACAGCGTCCGTAAAAAAGTATCCGGAACGGTAGGTCCGGCGAGGGTACGGAGGTGCCGTAAAAACTGCGACGGCTTGCGGTCGCCTATTTCCTCGTGTTCGAGGAGCTGGCGGATGCGTTGCTCCTCGGACGCCGTCAGCCTCCGAATCAGTTCCTCTTTGAGACGGGAGTATTTCCCGTCCGATGGAGGAGAAATAATGATGTCGCTCACCTCGGCCGCGTGCTTCTGCGACAGTTGGGACATCACAAAATAATACTTAGTGGAGTCCTCTGTAATGCCGTTTAGGCGGAATAACACCTCCACCTGTGCGAACCAAACTGCCGGATCTTCGGGCCAAAACGGGGGAATTCGGATGCTTGTTCTCGCGAACTGTGCGTTGGTTTCCTCGCTGGACATTTTCACCCGCGTTAAGCTATCGACGAGTCAGACAAAAAATAGTATTTACTACGGCACTAATGCTTCCGGTCACCTGACCACGTGGTCCCTAAAACGCCGGAAAAGATCACGTCTACATCTACATCTACTCAATACCCCGCAAGCCGCCGCAAGGGCGTGTGGCGGGGGGTGCTAGGACACCACCCATAATTTAGAAAAGAAAAAGAAAAAAAAACCGCATGCAATAACGACAAAATCATATATAAAAAAAAACATGGCATACATTCATGCATGAACACTTACACCCCACACACATGCAAACACTCAAACTACCAACTAACATACAGATGCACCTGAAAGTATACCTAACATCTCTATAGTGTTTAATTTTGTTCCGACTTGTAAATTCAACGTTTTTAATATTTCTAAAGTGACTTCGGTTTCTTGCTATTATGATTACTGATTGTTCGGGGAAAGAATGAGTATTTGTACCTATCTGTCTTGGAATCTATCTCCCTTAGTTTATCTTTGTGGTCTGATCTACCTAAGTAGTGTGGGGCCATTATAATTCCTTCAGTGTCATATTTAAACTCGTTTGTTCTGAACTTTTCTAAAAGTCTAAGCCTCGCTTGTTCTCTCCGCACTTCAAGTGGTTCCCAGCCTAAATCCCCTAAGAGACCTGTCACACTTGTGCTTTTATCATAACAATTTTTAACGAATCTAGCGGATTTTCTCTGGACTTTATCTAATTCTTTTTGCCAAATTTTCTCCCACGGATCCCAAATACTTGCGGCATATTCCAAATGAGGTCTAACTAGAGCAAAATAACACCTCTCTTTAACTTTTTCATTACATTTCCCCACCACCCGTTTTATGAAGCCAAGTTTCTTTAAAGCTGATCCGCATATTGTCCTGATATGTGCTCCCCATGAAAGGCGTGGTGTTAGAGCAACCCCCAAATATTTAACTTGATTTGCCGTAGTCAATACTGAACCCTCTATTTTGTAGTTTATATCCTGTTCCTCGCTTCCTTTATTCCAAAATTTCAAAACTGCACATTTATCTATATTAAGTGTTAATCCCCATTTATTGCACCATTCCGAGATATTGTCTAAGTCTCTAGAGAGTAGCTCGCGATCTAGTTGGCTCCTTATTTCTCTGTATATCACCGTGTCGTCAGCAAATAACCTTAGATTGCTACTAACGTGTGTGCTTAAGTCATTTATGTATATTAAGAACAGAAGAGGCCCTATTACACTTCCCTGGGGGACGCCCGAAGTTACATCTCTCTCCGTTGAGCACAACCCATCTATGACTACTATTTGTTTGCGGTTTGACAAGAAGTCTCTAATCCAATTAATTATTTTCTCATTGATCCCATAGTATTTAAGTTTATGTAACAATTTATTGTGTGGGACTTTGTCGAAGGCTTTTTTGAAATCCAGGAATACTGCATCGACTTGTGTGTTCTTTTCTCCCGATCTAAGTATATCGTGAATGAAGAGTCCAAGTTGTGTTTCGCAAGATCTGCTTTTCCTAAATCCGTGCTGGTTGTGGATTAGTATTTTCCTACTATCAAGAAATTTCATAATGTTAGTGACAATAATGTGTTCCAATATTTTACAAGAGATCGATGTTAAAGAAATGGGTCGGTAATTGGTTGGTTTATCCCTATCGCCGCCTTTATAGATGGGAGTTATATGGGCTAGCTTCCAGTCGCGAGGCACTGAGCCTTCTTCTATCGATTTTAGAAAAACAATATGTAAAAATGGGGCAATGTCGTCAGCTAATTCCTTTAATATTCTAGCAGGTATTTCTTCCGGACCAGGTGCCTTGTGTGCTTTGATACTACGGAGCAGATGTACTATTCCCTGCTTGGTCAGTGTAAGATCGCTCATGTGTTCCCCGGGTGGGTGTGGAGGATCGTTTGGTGCGTTTGTGTTTTTGTTGTAGACGCTCTGGAAAAAATGGTTTAAAATATTTGCCTTTTTCACGCTATCTGTAATGATTTCTCCATTTTCCGTCTTCAAAGAGTGAACAGTGGGACGTTTACCCTGTATTTCCCTAACATAGGACCAGAATGACTTTGGATTTTCCTCAAGATATTCGCTTAGCATTTTAGATTTAAAAGAGTGTAGTGCTGTGCGCATAATACTTTTCGTCTTACTACGACATTCTTTTAGTAGCTGTTTGGTTGTATTCACATAAATTATATCGTCACTTTTTAAACTCTTTTTGAAATTTGCCTGTAGCTTTCTTTGCCTTCTTAATGCCGATCTGACTTCCCCGTTGTACCATCTAGGTTCCTTACTGTCGCATTTGAGTTTGGACGGGATGTACGTCTTCATTCCTTCGCGTAAAATATTTAAGAAATAATTCCAAGTGTTCTCTGTATTTGTTGTCAGTGTTTTTGTCTTGTATTCTGGTAATTTTATCTTTAAATATTCTCTTAGTCCGTTAAAATTTGCCTTGTTGTATAGGTATATTTTACGCTTTTCTTTGTTTATTTTGACGAACTTCGTTTTTAACTCCACAAGAATAGCCTTATGGTCACTGATTCCGTCTATTATTTCAATGTTAGTAATGATTTCGGGCATAGAAGTCGCAAAGATGTCTAGTATGCTTTGGCCCCGTGTTGGTGATTTAACTATTTGTTCTAAGGAGTGTTTTGTGAATATATGAAGGAGTTCTTGGCATGAATCTCTGTTTTTGGCAGATTTTCCTACGCAGTAGTTGTCCCAGTCAATTGACGGTAGATTTGTGTCGCCAGCGATTATAGTAATACTGTTGCTTTGTCTGCTGCTGATAGTGGATATTTGTTCGTCGAGCTTGTGTAGGACATCTGTGTTAGAATCTGGGGGTCTATAAAATGAACACACGTATAGGCTTCTGCCGTTGTAGTCCTTAATGTTGCACCAAACGCTTTCTATGTCATCTACGTCGCATTCATATCGTTGGCTACTAAGATGTGACTTTACTGCAATAAATACTCCCCCACCCAACCTATTTGGTCTGTCCCTTCTGTAAATTGTGAAACCGTTTGGAAAAACCTCATTGTTTGCTATATCTCCCGTGAGCCAACTTTCTGTTCCAACTACTATGTCTGCGTTTGTACTGACAAAAATATGTTCAATATCCGATATTTTGTTTCTAATGCTACGGCAGTTTAATGTTATAATTTTAATATGGCTAATAACTTCTTGTTTTTCGGTTTTATGTACGCTAACAAAACTGTTTTGAGACGATTCGTGGTGAACAGAGACAAAAGAATTACATTCACTTGCATTGCTATCTGTTATGTATGTAGAGGCACCAATTTTATTAAATTTACGTGGGTTATATGTTGTTTTAACGCAAGTATTTGTTTGTTCAATTTTTTTGGGGATATGAGAGGCATTACCTGAACTGAATTGACAAAAAGCGCTGGATTCTACTTTATTTTTCCCAATATATGACCTACGCTCTCTCCTACCAGCTATGCTAAACCCTCGAAACGTGTTCGTATAACCTACGCGCTACCAACTGCGATGCCTCGGCAGTATAATGGACCCCGGAGCGATTAAGGGGTACCCGACACGATGAGAGGACGGGCCTCAGATCAACGAAGTCCGCTCCGATTCCCCGGCAAAATCCCAGCAATCTCTGACTTAAACCCTCAATGCGGCTCCAAACGAGCATTCCGCGGTCTACACGCGGCACAATACTACATATACTTAATTTAATTGGGACCTTCAACTCTGCCTCGACTCGTTTCACCTCCGAGTGCATCTCCTTAAAGGAGCGCAGGATCTCTTCAGATCCACGTTCCGAGGCGTCGTTTGTCCCGATATGAGCCACAATGCGTAGCTTGGAGCAGCCCGTATTACTGACGGCCGCCTTCACCGCCAGCGTCGCCTGGGGTACCCCGCCGCCCGGTATACACCAGGACGACAAGAATCCAACACCTCCCTCCTGTTGGACTCTGCGGCGCAGCGGGTTCATTATACGCCGGACATTTGAACTACCTAATATAACGGTTCCCTCCCTCCCCGACCGCTGATGCCTTACCCTAGGCAGTGCCCTCGGAGTAGGGATAGGGGCTGCAGGTACGGTGGTGCTGTCATCCGACAGCACCTGGTACCTGTTGGAGACGGGGATGGTATCTGCCTCCGCAGAGTCCAATCCTCGCCGCAGCGTTACCTTCCCCTTGCCCCGAGAGACGACCCTCCAATCGTCCGACCTACGGACGTGAGACACTCCCTCGTTGAGAGATGGGACACGGGGTAGGTCTCTAATCGCCCAGCCACGTGTTGCATTCGGACGAATCCGTGCACCCCTATGGGCGTGGCGGGTTTTCGTATTCCGACCCTGAGCACCATCTCTCCCGAGGGGAGCCCTCCGGCCGGCGATCTCCAATCGAAGCTCCCGCACCATTCTCTCCAGCATGACGATACGGGCCCTTAAAGCCGCGCATTCGCCAGTGCCTTCGAGCATGGCAACAGGGGACCTGGATGAAGCCATCCTAATTTAATTACCAAGTTCCAAACAAAAGCTAACCTGTATACACTATGCTAAAATTTCTAGAAGGGGTTAGCTAAATTTAGCTCAAACAAGTTACGATTTGGATTTGAATATGAAGCCTAAGTGGAAAAAACGATGCTTGAGTAAGGTCTGGTTTTCAGAGGACCAAAAAAAAGATAGTAAGAAAAAGGAAAGCACTCACCGGTCACCAATCAGAGTCGAAGGACAAAAACCACCACAATCCACTAAATAAATTACTACTACCACACACTACGGTTAACAAACCACACACAAAACGAAAACTATATAAACGAGGAAACGTATACGTTGACACTACACTGCACTTCACTAAAACCAAAAGCACCAAGAATCAAGCTGGCAGGCAGGTAGTCTCTGGTGGGTCAAACCGGTTACCAGGAGCGCTCAGTAGGCAGGTCCGCTCAGGTTGAGGGCCAGAGAGAGAAACGGGTCAAGAGAAACGTCGGGGTCACCAAAATGTAGGGTTCCACGTGGTTAGGTAGGAATAATGCTGGTGATATTGGATAGTAAGGTTTATTGCGGCGACTTAGTACGAGTACATTATGGAAGGTCCTCGATGAAGCGACTGACGGACTCGATCTGGACACTACGGTGGATGCGCGCACACTACTTGTGCGGAGTCATTGCCGCCAGGCCATTCTGGTCATTGCCGCTCGGCCCTCTAGGGCAATTGCAGACAATTGAGAATCGAGGCTCGAGCGCATCGTTGGACAAGTGAGAGTCGAGGCGCGAGCGCGTCGTCTGTCGCTACAAAAATCATAAAAAACAGAGCAATTCAAACTTCCCTTTTTATAATTATTTCAAATCATTTGACCTTTGGCTAACAGTCGTTGTATTTTTAAGAATCCATGCCATGGTTTTGTTTCAACTTTATTTATTAAAATTCATTGACTGCAATTAAATATGCCGTATTAAGTAATTTGTGCTTAAGGCATCAACACATTAAAAGGTAATATTTGCCATTAATGAATTCATGAATATTTTTTTCTCTCTGAATAATGACACTTTTAAGGAAATGTTTCATCCGGAAACCCAGCTGTCTTATTACAACATCACTTTAAAAGGATTAAACTTGTTGGTAAACGTAGAAATAATAAATAAAGTATTCTCTTATGCCTCGAACAATGTAATATTATGTTTATTGTGTCATTTTTAGAGAACCAAGTGATATTTTAAAATCTTGCTATTCCGACAGTTTTATTTGTTCAAAAGAATGAATACACTTAATTAAGTGAGAGTTTAAATAATTTAAAAAAGTGGAAAGTTATTTGAATTTGTTGATCACCTAGGGCCAAAACAAAAGAAGAACGATTAGCAAACTCCCACTTTGGGATCGATTCAGAACGAACGACTCATCGATACATAGTCGGCCATTTTGGAATCCATTGCTTACGTGTTTTCAATGTTGACGGTTGTTATTGCGACGAAGATGTCTCGGCAAGAAAGTTTAAAGTGTAGATTATGTCTTGGCAATGGTGGTCGGTTGACAAATATTTTTAGTGAAAACGACGATGCTGAGCAGTTGGTGCGAGAAGCAATAGAAGTATTGGAATTGAAAGTAGGCCATCATTTACGTGTTTTCTTTTTCATCAAGACGCTGTTATCGTAAATTTACCACAAAGTTTTTGTTTGTTCCCTGTTTTATGTCAAAACAAAGCTTTTGCATTACTATGTCAATAATTAGAGTCCTACTGAGAGAAGATGTGTGGGATTTAATACCTTGATAATATTTGTTTCGTAGGTAGTATTGGATAGAATCAACCCGTGGTTTATTTGCTATCAGTGCTTTAAAATACTGACCGATTTCTATATGTTCAAGCAGCAATGCTACGAAAACAATCTTATGTTGGAGAGGCAAACGGAATACAAACAGGACGAGGGAAATATTAGCCCCGAAAAGGTGAGTTGTCTTCAAGTTATGTTTTTATGTCATAATGTCCGTGGTTACAATATTCGTTACGAATTTAGGCATATTGTTTAATTAACGTGTTTATATTAAATAGATTTCCTCCCAAGGGTAAAAATGCCTAAATGGGTAATAACCAAATGGCAAATACGGGTATTTACTTAAACATTGCGATAATTGTTTGCATTAACAATGTTCGTGAGAAAAAAATTGAATACTTGAATGTTTTTTTCAGAAGAGCATGCATGAGAGTACTTAGACTGCCTTCTTTTAAAAAATTAGTGAAATTAGTTCATTAAAAAAGGTAATTACGCTTCATAAATTGTAAAAAAGCGGGAAAGATTATGAATTTACATATGTACCTATGTGAAATATAATCTCGTGTGAAAATACTATATTGTAGTAATGACTTCTTGTTCAAAGCCATTTTCTTGAAGAAATTTCCTCCTCATGAAGAAACTCCAAGAATTATTAAGTAAAATTTGCAAGTGTGTAGTTTGTAATCTGTGCTATTAACAGAATTTGTAATTTGAATTTGGGTTACATCTATAGTTCTTTTAACCAATCTTGCAGCCTAAGAGTATCTAGTCATAGTTGCGCAAGGATTAAAAATTAATGCAGGTTCCAAATAGGTGTAAAGTGGATGTTGGAAAAATGATAAATCCTTTTTTTGTTTTATTTATTCATATTGATTAGTAATTTTCCATCTTCTCTAATAATTATTGGCAAAGTCGGAAAGCAGTTGTTTTTAATTTTTTAAACGGTTTTTGTTACAACAAAATATAAGCTTCTAATTACATTGGATAATAATTTTCCAAAGATATGAATGTTATCTACCCATGCTAATTTATAGGCTAGACATATTTTTGTAATTTTTTTTATAATATTATATATTACATAACAGGCAATATATGACGATTCTGCTCATAATTTATTCATCAAATGTGGTATTGGTGTATTGAGGAGAGCTTATATTTTCCCAAATTATCTTATTTTGTGATGAAAAAATCACTTCAGTGGGCACTTTTGATGAGTTTCTTTGCAAAGAGGAATGTTAAGCTCTTATTTTTAACACATGTTTCATGTTCTTTAATTCTTTCCTTAAATTTTCCATCCTGTTCACGCAATACACTTTGTTGATCACTTTAACTCTCATATTTCTCTCCTCTCATTTTTGGGGACTTTGTCTTTAGTATAAGTGATCAGGATCTTAAGGCATTAACCACTGGAAAATGACATTTGATTTTTCCTTTTTGGTTCTATTTCAATTATATTTTGAGGCATGGTCCCTAGATATAATCCTGGTCCCATTTGGCAATGAGATATTTTAAATTATTAGGGCTTAATGTAATGGGACTTGGCAATTTCTGTAAGTTTCTTCTGTTATAATTTAGTAATTAAATCTTCTGAATAGCCTTTGTTTACTGCTAATGTTTTAATTACATTAAGTTCCTTCTTTGCATTGAATTTTGGCATAGGGATAGGTATTAAATAATAGATCAATGCATGAAAGCTTCAAACCATTTCATCCCACCACCATCCATCTCTGACCAAACCCCTGCCATTGATCAGAATGAATAAATACCGAGTTTGATTCTATTAGGACCATCTGATGATGACATTCACTTTAGAAATCTGGATTGTGTCTTTAAATAAAGTGTTAAAAATTAAGGTGAATAATTACTTTTAATTTCATTATATAATGCAAATTCCATAAAGTTACTCCAATGAAAACAAATTTTAGTTATATTTTATTATTGTAATTCCAGTCCTTTGCTTTACAAACTCACAGCCCACTTTCATTCCTACCTCGAGTTCTTCCCATGCCTCTTTGATTATTTCCTCTGCATACAGGTTGGTAACCCTGCCTTACTCCCCTTCCTAACACTGCCTATCCCGTTTCCCACCAACTCCCCGTTTCCGACCCGCACCTGAGCAGTCTGAGACATGTAGAGGTTGCGGATTAGCCTCCTTTCCCTCCAATCTATTCCTTTTTTCTGCAATATACTCATTAGTTTTCCCCAATTCACTCTATCAAATGCTATTTCAAAATCTACAAAACAGGCAATAATCTCCTGGTTTTGTTCTATATTCCTCTCGATTAATAATCTCATTACCGCAATGGCATCACGAGTACCTCTCCCCTTCCTAAACCCAAACTGATCATCCCCTAAGTAATCATTTGCCCTACTCTTTATTCTTTTGTTTATGTTCCTGAGAATAACTTTAGCTGCGTGAGATTTTACCTTTTTTAGAATAGGAACTAAAACTGATCTCACTAAGTCTTCTGGCCAGATTCCCTGCTCATAAATACTACGAATCACCCCTTTTGCCTCTTCCTCCCACATTTTCCTAAGCATTTTAAAAGTTCCACGGGAATGTTATCTACCCCCACGGCCTTATTTAGTTTCATCTCCCTTAATGCCCTTTCTATCTCATTGTCTAGTATGTTTGGACCTAAGCTGTCTGCCTCTATGTCATTTTCTTTTTCAATGTCTAACTTTGTTGGTCTGAGGTCTTTACCATACAGTTCTCTTGGATCTTTCCTGAGTCAACTATTACCTTACCCGCCTTATCTCTAACTGTTAGCATAGCTCTTCCTGTCTTACTTCCCGATAACAATTTAACTTTGCTGTATAGCGCATTGATTTCACCCTTCCTCTTCAGACTTTCCATATCCTTGCAATGCGTCTTCCACCATGCTTCTTTTGCTTTATTTTTTGCCCACCTCAATTTATTGTTCAATTCTTTGTACTTCATTTTGCCTAATTCTGTATGTATATTCTTCCATTTTCGCCGCTCATCCATCTTTGTAATCATCTCATCCGTGATCCATGGTTTCCTAGTCCTTTAAGTGTTAACGGTTCCAATAGTGTCTTTTGAGGCTTTAGACAACCCTTTCTTGAAACTTTCCCATTTTTCTTCGATAGTACTTAGCTCTTTACCATCCTCCATGATTTTCTCTACCGCCTGTTTGTATTCCTTCCTTTTCAACCCATTTAATGCTTATGCATTCCATTTTCTAACTAGCCGCCCCTGCCTTATGTTTTTGAAACGTACGCTATATTTCATAACAACTAAATTGTGGTTTGAGTCCGCATCCGCTCCCAGGAAGCTGTGGGAATTTACCACACTGTTCCTAAACCTGTGTCTAACCAGGATATAATCTAGCTGATATATTTCTGAGTCACCTGGCATATTCCATGTATACCTGCATCTTTTGTGGTGTCTAAACAAAGTGTTGGTGATGACTAACCCCTGTCTCCTGCAGAACTCAACTGCTTTCTCCCCGAGGTCATTCCTCGTGCCTAAACCATAGCCCCCACCTCATCACCATCTCTTCCTTTGCCTACCGTCACATTCCATCCCCCATCACTTTCAAATGTTTCCCTGCAGGAACACACGCGATCATGTCCTCTAACTGATTGTATATCCTATCAACCTCTCCTTCCTTATGGTTGCTCAATGGCATGTATACCTGAATAATAACTAAGTTCATTGGTTCTGCTTTTATCTCCACTAGTAGTATTCTATCCGTTACCTGCTCTATGTTGACTACGCTTCTTCCTACCTCTTCATTTAATACTATGGCAACCCCTCGTTGGCTCTCGTCCCCACTGCTGTATATTATTCTATACTTATCACTCCAGTAATCCCCGCTATCTTTTCATCTCACCTCGCATAGACCTAAAATATTTATATTTCCCCTTTCCATCTCTGGCTTATCATTCTCCAATTTCCCTGTCCTCATCATTGTCCTAACATTCCACCTTCCTATTTCAACTAATTTGGTCTTCTTCTCCTGCATCTTCTGTCCTCCTGCTGGTGGTTTTCCCTTGCAAGGGTTTCGTGGGATGATGACCGCGGAAGCCTTGCCTCCCTCTGCCGGGCATAACACATTGCCAATTGGGCCGAGCCCCGTGGTTGCCAGGACAAAATATCTCTATTGTCTATCATATTTTTCTTGGGAATGATAATTGAGGTGGTTTCCAGTTGCCTTCCTCAATAGTGTTTTTAACGTGACACCATCACTTACTGGCCGCCCTACTGGGGTCAGATGCCATTGCAGCTGCCTCACTGAGGAACAGACGCTGCGTGGACTACCTGTCATCTGGCTCCTAACCTTCAACCTATCTGGCATGGGTGACCCTACCAGGAGCAATAATTATTACTCCCGCCAGCACAGCTCTAGGGGTCATCGGAACACACAAGCCCTTCCACCACATCAAGGTTGTAGTCCGGGGAGGGAGCTCAAGTATATGTAGATATAAATGATCTTCCCACAGATTTAAATGGAAACATGTTATTCCATAAGCATAAGATATTTGAACAAAAGCCCTGCTGTTTAATTTCGAATTTCAACTATCACAACCGTTTTCATTCAATAGAAATTGTTGATTTAGCACTCAACTTTTATTTTGATGTTGGTTGATTTTGATGCTTTATTTATTATTATTGTTCAACATTTTTAACAAACATATGCAGGTCAGAGTGAAAAGAGAGAAGATGGATGTTGGAGAACCGGTGGATATTGAAATTCCAGCAAGCCAGGATGAAGTGAACCATAATATTCAAATTCAGGAAGAGGTAAGGGAAAAATAAGAGCAATTGTTGCATAATGACATGCTTAATTTTTCAAATCATGACTACCATGACAAGAACAGATTTTTATGTTTCATGCCTTAAACATAATGCTATTTACTCAAGTTAATGGCATAGGTCTTTATGAGCAAGACTTATATTTTTGGCTATATAGTTTTTTTGCGATGATCCATATATGTAATACCTTTCCAATGAAAAAGGCAAAAGCTTTGCATTCTTGCTTATGATATGAGTCTTGTATTGAAATAGGTGAATGTAGTGCTATGTTTTTCTTTTCTAGTCATATTTTTTATTATTATTGAACGTTTTTAACAAACATATGCAGGTCATAGTGAAAAGAGAGATGATGGATGGTATGGAAGTTGAGACTAGCAAGAATCAATGCCATATAGTACATCCGATCTAGAGGATGGGTGATATTTTTTCATTTGTAATAATTTTCAATTTTATTTCACTCTGTGTGAATAGTGAGCCCCTGACCCAGAGGGAAACCTCTTGTAAGCCCTGCTATAGTGTGCCTACATGTTACAGGCAAGGATCAAAGCTGCTTAAGTAATCGAAGCTGGAGATTTTATAATTATTTTGTTTTTATTTTTATATTGTGGGTGCCTCACGGGCCACTGGTGCAGAGGCCCGTAAGCCCTGATTGTAAGCCCTGATTGAATGTGAGTGCTTAAGACTGACAAGGATCCTCCTATATAGTACCTCTGAGCTAGAGGGTGCATGATTATTTTTCATTTGTTATAATTTTTAATTTTAATTCATTATGTATGATTAGTGAGCTCCTGGCACAGAGGGAAACCTCTTGTAAGCCCTGATAGCAATTGACTGCATGCGAGAAGCAAGGATCAATTCTGCATGGTATAACCAAGTTAAAGAGTGCGTGAACCTTTTTCATTTATTATTATACTAAATTTAGTTGTATTACTTATGTTTGAGTGCCTGAGACTAGCAAAGGTCAATGCTTTATTGTCAAAGCTAGATAGTAAATGATTTATTTGCAGTATTCCATTTCATTGTTCTAACCATTTGTGGTATTTAATTAATTTTAGTTTTTTTATTATCTTTATGATTGGTTTTATTTTCAGGTATTTATTTATTTTTATAATTTTTATTGATATATTTGCTTATATCTTCCCCAATTTCCCTCACCCATCCTTTGCCCATTAATAAAAGTATGGCTGGGGTTGACTCTTTCCATTATATTTGGATGTTATTGGTTCTCAAAATTTTTGTTAGCATATAAAATGACGGTTCTCAGGATTAAGGATATGGTAAGTCTGTAGAAGAAGGGCAAAATTAGAGTATGATTTAGCAAGGTTAAATCATTATCAGAAAGTAAGTAGAAAAGATCTATTGTAACAATTATAGATATGTTGAGTAAGTTTATAGCTGACATAGGACAGATCCAAGACAATTGAAAGAAATAATGTGAAAAACTGTCTGTTAAAGCACTTAGGCCAACATGGTAACACAGTGTTAGAACTTGACTCAGATAAAGAAAGATCGGACAAAGAAAATATCCAAGAAACATGGATAGAATATCAAAAAACTGAACAGTTAAGAACTTAGGTAAACAAGTTTATACATAAAAAAGTAAGACTAGAGTGAGGAATTAAGATTAGGTCCAGGTATATCCGATGATGACATAGAAAGGGCTTTAAAGCAGATTAAGTTAAATAAGGCAGTAGGGGTAAAGAATATGTTCGCAGTATTACCAAAAGGTTTGGAAAATATGGGAGGAAAAGTATATGGACTAATTCATAGAAGCTTTGCGGAAGGAATCTGGCAGGAAAACGTTATGTGATAAGTTTTATTTCCTTTCCAAATAAGGTAAAGGTCACATTATGTCAAAACTACAGAACAATAAGTTTGAAATACTGCACATCTGAAGTGGTTCTTTGTATTGTCGATAAAAAGATAGTGTCGAGCAAATAATTACTTAGGGTATTTTTAGTCTGGGTTCAGGAATGGGAGAGACATGCCTAATGCTTCTGAAGTAATCAGAACATTAATCGAGAGGAATTTAGATTACAATCACTATGTACCTATCAGTTTTGATGATTTCAAAAGCTCATTTGATAGAGTGAATTGGGTTGAACTAGTGAGTTAAATGTGAAATATAAGAATAGATAGGATGGACAGGAGGCTAGTCATTAACCTGTACATATCTCAGACTAGGAAGGTGTAAGTTAAGGACAGATGGTCTGGTGGGCAGTGCTCAGATGAGATGTAAGGCTGGGTTGTCCATTATGTGATAAATATGGAATAAGAATCAATAATAATGAAATATATTGTGCAATTTTCAAGAAAAGTAAATGCAAGGCATTGGAAAAGGAGGGCAAAAACTATAGCATTTTCACATCAAGTTGTTCAGCAACAATACTGTCAATGCAGCAGTGAGGTAAGAAGAAAACCTGCACTAAGAAATAAGGCATTAAAAAGGTAGGATTTGATGACAGGGACATGGAGTAAAGATATAGAGAAAAGACTTGTTTAAAATTGATATGGGACATTAACAGAAAAGTATTGGTGGCTTTTGAAATGAGGGTATATAAAAGAATAGAGAAAAGGCAGTTGACCAGAAAGAAAACAAATCAGGAAGTGCTAGGCATTTTGGGCAAGGGTATGGGTTTGTACGAGAAATCCTATGAAGGCAGGAAAAATTGGAGGAAAGTCATATTGTCTGGCAGTGGGAGGCTAAACGAATAGAGGAGAGAATGTTAGTTAAATTAGGATAGGGCATGAACAAGAAAAGAATTTTGGATTGGGTAAATGAGAAGAAGTACTCAGAGATGAACGGGGACTTAATGTGAAGTGTGCCGGTGGTTTTTTTTTTCTTAGCAGTCACAAAAGATTTTTTTGGTAGTTATGTCCATCCATAACCTACCTTAACTGGTAATTACCTAAACATAATTATAATGCATATGAAGTTAGCACTAGTTCGCAAAGTGTACAGCCTTAGTTGATGGGTTCTTAATATCTCTTCAATATGGCTGAGGCCAAGTCTCAAGAGGCATTTCTGTTCAACACATTTTATTTTTTTAAAGCTAGAGGTTTGTAGTGTTTTTCACTGTGTAGTCATATGCAGTGTGTTTCTCAACTGAACAGGCTGACAACTTCACAACAAGTATTTCATACTCTGCATACATCAATCCTTTTATCCTAACCAATGCAAGTAAATTGTTTGAAGAAAAAAATTTTTTTTTTCAAGAGCTATCAGCTAAAATATTATTTATTATATTGATATAATGCGTACAAGTTAACAATTTTTTTATCTTTATTTAAAAATAACATGTTTTAAAAACATTTTTCATGGGTATCCTAAAAATCTGTTGTTTTTTTTTTGATCTTGCAGGATAATTTGGAAGATGCAGAAATAAATATGCCCTGTCAGGAAGAAGTTGACATTAAGGAAGAGTGTGATGCTGATATTCCTCAGATGCAAGTAAGACTGGAAGAGGAGGTGTTGCAGGAACAAGGTAAGGACAGCTAATGGCTGTGCTGACACTTCACTTTTGCTACTTTCTGGTGTAATACAACTATTGGTGATTAACCCTTGCAGTACTTCTAATTTTTTGTTGAAAAACTAAGTTAACTTTTTAAAATTGTTTTAAAAATAACTGAATGGCCATTTAAAATAGTATGATTTATTGCCAAAAAATATGATAATATTATCATCCTTTTTTGCAATTATTTATTAATATATTTAATATTATTTATTTAGCTACTCAGACTAGATCTTATATTAATCATGCTGTGTTTTCAAGTCTCTTCTTTTGTTTTACTCGATTATGCTGATTTTTTATGCTGATTTTAGGCTATATCAGTGACGAACTATAAATGAAATTACTAAAAACAACCATGTTCCCTTTCAATATCTTTTTTTATCCAAAGTAGGATCTAAACATCATGTGAAAAGTATCAATGCCATTCATTTATTTTTTTACATGTCCATTATTTACAGTTAGACTATTTTCTTTCATTTTCCATGTTTATTATTTTTTATTTATGTATTAACTGCTTTTGTTTGAAGCAACAGGAAAGGATTTATTTGTTTTTTTTCTAATTTCCCCATACTTTCGTTCCTAATATTAGTTTCCTGCTGTACTAATTCATTCAGTTTCCGTGGGAATAAACCTCGAATTGCTTATCAAAGCACTTGTTAGATGTATGTACCTTTTTGACAAATTAACAGGCCAAATATTATGTACTAATTTTGATATCTACACAATGGATTTAATGAAACATTAAGATGAGAGTTACATCCTTCATTCTGGGGATGCCATATGTAGGTGGTTTTCTGAGAACAGTTTTGCCTGTGTTTCAACAAGCATCTACATGGTAAGTGCCCTGAACTGGTTAACTTCGACCTGAAGACCCTTGTTGACACGGATTAAACTGTTGTCAGAAAAATAACATACATGATGACATCCTGAGAATGAAAGTTTGCCATCTGAATGCCACCAAAACCTAGTCCCAAGATGAGAGTTAGGTCAGTGCCTTCTAATTTTACATTTACCCTAAGGTTCTCCTGGGATATGTTGGTATGGCAAAATACCTAATTGGCTTGGTAAACTTGATAAAATTTTGCAAAAAGTTGATATTTTTTTTATTTTCAGTCGTTAAAAGTGTAAAAAAGTCATTTAATGTAACCAAATCAAAAGTAAAGAAAATGGATTTTTTGGAATAATTGAATTTAACAAGGTCATTTCAAAGCACTGCCTCACAATTGATCTTGTCAATAAGTTATCAAGATAAGTTAAGTCATATTCAGCACCTTTTTATGCTGCAAAAATTTGGTGTTAAAATTTGATTATTTTCTTCAATGAAACTAAAAAGAATTTTCATTTATAAAATTCTTTAAAAAATGCATAAAGAGTAAATTATAATACATTAAAATGAGCTGCAAAAATAATTTGCTATAAAATAATTCAGTTATTCATATAATTTAGCCAAGAAAAATGTAGAATTTGTTATCAACACAATTATTGAAATAATAAAATCATCTGGAAACCCAAAAAAATGTCTAAAAATTATAACAAATTAATTGCACAACTTAATGTTTATTGCTGTATACTCTCACTTTCCTAGTCCCAATCCTACGCATTATGTTAAAAGCAGCAGTATAAAATTTCCCTGATGATTAACAATCTTTTCGTGGAAAAAAATATATCATTCCTTAAATGATATATATCCCTCCCTGAATGCTAATTTTATTTTAAATGCTTAAGAAATGTTCTTGTTCCTTCTTGAAGTCATTATTTAAAAATACTTGTATTGCTAGGGTAACACTAAATAAACCCATGTGGAACAGTCATGTAAGACAATTATAAACCCTTTTTTTAGATAATTTCCTTTATCGTTTGTTTATTTGCAATAAAAAACTGAGTTCATTTTACTGCAAGTCTATGTTATATTCCTTTTTGTTTGCACAACAAAAGCAGTTTTAATCCAAACAATAGAATAAAACCTAGCAAAATAAAATAGTTTGTATCCCTCGTTTATTGGGCATATATTGAAGATGCTGTGAGTGAATTTTGGTACATACTTAATGTACTTACAAAAGATAAGGTGCTCATTGATTAAGCATACTGGTGAAATAAGCAATTGACATAATAACAAAAAGGGTAAAATTTTGCAGATACACAAAGGAGGACACGAAAGTAACAGAAATTAGGCTGCAGTAGTCAATTAAAGCTGTTTCAATGGATCATTTTTTTCATATTGGCAACAAAACACGATGGTGGATTATCCAGAGAAAAACACTGCAGTATAATTTTATTTCCTGTTGGATGAATTTGCAGCGGAAACATTTGTAATGCTCAAGACCTGTTATGCTAAAGCTGTTTTAACGAAAACCAGAGTCTATGAGTGGTTTATACTTTTGAATACCAATTCAATTAAAGACCAACCCCATTCAGGCCACCCTTCAACATCAACAGCTTTTGACAAAATTGATGCACTCATTGTTGAAGATCATCACAGAACCATTGATCAACTCTGTGAGATGTCAGGAGTGTTCTTGAGTTTCTTTTCAGAGGATTTTTTCTGAAGATTTGCATTTGAAAAGAAAGATTAGCATACCTTATTGCTGCAAAATTAGGCTCATACCTGTCTCCTTGTGATGCAGTTTTTTGAAAAATAACAGCATGAAATCAATTGTCCATCCCCCTGCTCTCAGTGGATTTAGCCCCCTGTAATTTCTTTAGGTTTCTAAGACTCAAAAAAGACTTGACAGAAAAGCACTTGCACATTGATAAAGGTCAAACAAAAACTGCTAGAAGGACGAATTCTGGTCAGCATTAGGTGATGACAGATACTTTGTTCCTTGTGATTGTATACATTCATGCACACACATAATTGAATGTGAACATGCAAACATATAATTATTTATTTACATCAATGAGTTAATCCAAACTGGTGAAAATAATTCTTTCATCAGAGGTATTAACTTTTTAATAAATATCTACTTTACCTTATTCTTCAAATTTTTCAGATAATCACCAAACACAAGATGATGTTAGGGAAGATGCTTCAGCCTCTCAACAGTATGTGTGTGAAATTTGCTACAAGGTATTTGAACAAAGGGACCTTCTCAAGGATCATGTAATGCATGTCCACCTTAACAAGGTGATGCTATTCAGATGTGATGTTTGTTTGGAGGTATTTAAGAGAAAAAATGATGTTGCAAGCCATATCAAATTCATGCATGCTCTTAAAATGAAGCACCAATGTGAATTTTGCTCCAAAAACTTTCTACATTTAAGTAAACTCAAAATTCATATGTCAACACATACTGCGGAAAGGCCATTTCAATGCGCATTATGTTTGAAAGCATTTGCTTATAAAAATGTTCTAAAAGATCATTTGTTGACACACACTAGTGAAAGGTTGCACAAGTGTGACATCTGTTCAAAAGCATTCACTCTTAGTTGTAATCTGAAGGCACATTTGATGACGCACTCTGGTGAAAAGCCCCACAAGTGCAACATCTGTTCAAAGGCATTCACTCTTAGTTGTAATCTAAAGTCACATTTGAGGACACACACTGGTGAAAAGCCATACAAGTGCAACATCTGTTCAAAATCATTTACTCAAAGTAGTAATCTTAAGTCACACATGATTGCCCACACTGATGAAATACCACACAAGTGCTGGGTATGTTCAAAAGCATTCAAACGGCATAGTCATCTAATGTCACACATGGTGACACACACTGATGAAAGGCCTCACAAGTGCACCATCTGTTCAAAAGCATTCAGTCTGAGTTGTTATCTGAAGTCACATTTTATGACACACACTGGTGAAAAGCCGCACAAGTGCAACATCTGTTCAAAATCATTCTATCGAGGTAGTAATCTAAAGTCACACATGATGACACATACAGGTGAAAAGCCTCACAAGTGTGACCTTTGCTTGAAAGCATTTGCTACGAGAGGTCAATTAAAGAAGCACATAAAGACACACTCTGCAACATGATGATAAAAATGTAAGATATATCATTTATTACCTGGAGCATTATGAACCAAAGAGTGCTAAGGCAATAAAAAGTGCATTGAATTGCATCAGAATGCTGAAGATTATTTGTAATTCATTAACTCTTCCCAAATATTCCCTTACACTCTTAAGAAACCATTGTAAAACATTAATTACAACTTTGTAACAATGTGACATTATTTTCTTGTTTTATTTATTTTCTTTAAATAAAAGTAATTGATAGTGTAAAATCTCTGCATCATTATGTATATCATGATAACATTAATCTAAACAGAAACAATTTCATCCTGTAAGAATTAAAATTTAATAATTTGTTACATAATAATCTTCTATTTCAGCATTAACTTAAACAAAGATACCTTTTTTTAAGATTATTATTTATATATAATAATTATATATATTATTATATAATATTGTAATATATTATTATATATTTTGTTATTATTATAATTTTAGAAATATTGGTTCTCCTAGAAATTAATCAATTATAAGGCTTCCATGGCCATGAGTAAACAATATGACCCATGTCCATCAATCATGCTAGGATTGTTATTAATAAGTTCATTTCTGTACTATCTACTAAGTTCAGTTTGTACAAGGCAAAACATTCATGTCTCATGCCTTTTGCCTGGAAATTTACCTGCTTTCAATTTCCTTTAGCAACAGACTGACACCAACATCAGTTGCATGTGGGCTGTTGTTGAGTGAGGACACCATTTTTAGTGAAGCAAGTTTTTTGTCCACGTCGAATAACAAAATGAATCTGAATTTAGAGCAACGTAATTCTGTGAAGTTTTGTGCAAAACTCAGTTGGACGGCAACTGAGGCCCTCGATATGATCAAGAATGTGGACAGAGTGAGGACATTGCTGAACACAGACCAATGCTTAACCAGTGAAGAAATTGCAGACCAGTTGGGTCTGTCTGCATCCAACATCCAATGCATTATTTCACTGGATTTGGCCATGTGCAAGGTGTGCGCCAAGATGGTGCCAAATATTATGAGCACGCCATACCATGGTGTGCTTCACATCAGACAGCTCCTGGCCAAATACGGCATTGCCATGTTGCTGCACCCGCCCCATTCTCCTGATCTGGCACCACTGGACTTCTTCCTGATGAAAGACAGCTCAAGTGAAAACATTTTGACTCAATAAAGGCCATTGAAGAGGCCTTGACGAGGGTCATCAATGGCATCCCGAAAGAAAATTTCCAGCAAGTGTACAGGGAATGCGAGCAACAATATACTGAGTGTGTTGCAGCTTAAGGAGCATATTTTGAAGATTATTCAGTCAATGTAAGTATATCATCAATTCTTGTAAAAATTCTTCTAAAATTCTTGTAAAAAAATCAGCCCTACCACTTTTGGGTATGACCCTGTATATGTTTTCTCTTTATCTGCTGTTTCAATGCATTTTGTGGTGGACCAATACCTCATTCATGATGTTAAATTATAGCACAAAATAGATTGGCTTCCTCTTGAATCAGTTGAAATATTGCTAAAAAAATGTTTTGCACTTAGCTGGAATCCATCTTTAATCACACTGCATTTAGTTTGGAAGAACTTAAGGTATATCCACATAAGTTATGTTGTATGTCAAGAATACAGGGTTTTTCCGGAAAATAAGTGTACCGATTTTTCACTGCCGCTCCAGGCATGCCCAGCACCACTCTGGCGGGCTGCGATTATAGGGGGTATGTTGGCAAGCAACGCTGAAAAAGGCAGTCGGCTCTGAGCTGTGGTGTAGTGAGGAGCTCTGTTAACACGTACGTCCACGCTCGACCCACGTCACGGAACGCAATGTCGAAGTTTTAGGAGCAGCATTATTCCATCAAATTTGCGGTAAAGTTTGGGAAATCGTCTACCAAAACTGTCAGTATGATTAACCAGGCTTACGGTGAGTCAGCCAAGTCCAGATACCTGATCTTTTGGAGGCACAAGATGTTCGTGGATGGCAGAGAAGAGGTCGACGACGAACCATGGCCTGGATGCCCATCAACGACACTCACCGACGAAAATGTGCAAAAAGTTCGCAATGTACTGAACTCTGATCATCGTCTTAGTGTCCGGATGATAGCAGAGCAGTGTAATGTGCCAAAAACAATAGTCCACAAGATTATTAGGGAGCAATTACAGATGCAAAAAATTTGTGCAAAGTTCGTGCCGAAATTGCTCAGTGATGATCAAAGACTCAATCGTTTGGAAATCGCAACACAACTTGCGGATCACTGCAAAAATGATCCACAATTTTTAGAGAATGTTGTTTCGGGTGACGAGACGTGGATCTTTGAGAGGAGTTTGAAAGGAATGCGATACGGGACTTTGGACGCCGTCAAAGAAGCCATGACGACTTGTCTTTGAGAGGTTCCCGATGATGCCTTCGCGGGAGCGTTCCAGGAATGGGAACACCGCTGGAACAAGTGTATCAACTCACAAGTGTCCTATTTTGAGGAATATTAGCTTAAGATATGTAAAAGTGTAATATATTTTTTTTTCCTGAGCTCAGTACACTTATTTTCCGGACGAACCATTTAGAATACTGCAATTGCATTGCTCGGTTCTCTGTACAACTCTGGGGATTGTATTGCTGCCTTCATCTTAAAGAAAGTGGGTTTGGGATGTAAAGAGTTAAAAGGATCGGGCTCTGCACCAAAATAGGTATTGGAACGTTGTTTCCTTTGGTGGAAGCTGCCTTCAGGATAAAGTGGCATTGAAGAATTTCATGCAGGAGTACCATCTCCTGATGGAAGAAGGGGCAATGGGGGGGACTACCTAGAAGGTTCACTTATCTAGACATTTAAAACCTTGGTTTCTGGATGGGTTCGGATATAAAGACACTGCCAAACCAGATGTTTCTACTTGGGTATCTTTGGCACTAATACTGGCTTCCATGCAATGCTTTGATGGATGTTTCGTTTCTTGCTTGTAGTGTTAGGAGCCATGTCTCATATATTGTGATAATTCATAGCAAAAAATGGGTCAGTTTCCTTTTGAATTGGTAGAAACATTGCTGCAAATTTGTTCGGACATTTGCTGTTAAATGGCCTTCAGCAAATGCAGCACTCACCTTGTCCAGAGATTGCCCATCTTGAATTCCTTGTAGAAGTCATTTTGCACCTTTTCATATAATAAACTCATGGCCATTTGATGTGTAATGTGTACTTCACTTTATGGCCATCATTCAGGTGGATCATTTCCAAGGGATATAAAATAATGTTTTAATTATGCTTCTTAATGTTTAATAGTTGATATTGAAGAATTAGAGTCCCTGTGCATTTAGTTAACTTTGGATTAATTTCCTCAGAGAATAATGCATCCATATTGAGGAATTCTAGGGCTGCAATATATTAATGTTTATTCATTTCAACAAGAAAAATAAGCCATGTACTTCAAGAATATGTGTAAACCAACTACTTGAGACATCAAGTTGAAACTTGTCTAAGGACATATATCCAGGCAGAAATCCTAAATTTTTCTTGTTTAGGAATATTAACTATTGGACAGGTATAGAACATTTCACCTTACCCACTAATATCATTCCATTTAATACTCTTAGGAAATTCTTTTTCATAATGAGGTTTTTCCTCATTAAAGCAGCTGTATTCCTACAACCTCATTGAAATAACAACTCATCCCTAATAAAGAAATCATATACATCACTTAAATTCCATAACAGCACCCTCTTTAACTTCTGTTGCTAAAGCATTTGAACAGGCTCACATACTTCCATTTCTTAAAATATACTGAATAAATTAAATGTCCACAAACCTGCAAATGGATGATGAGGAGGTATGTCACCTGGAGTGTTTTTGAAGATTAATTTTTTTGTTCTAGAAGTATATATGCCTTAGTTATCAGCCTACTCTTTTTTATCTAATTACACATACATCTCAACAGAATCAAATAGCTTCCTAGAGAAACTGATGAGCAGAAAAACTTTTTTAAATGTGACTCATTAAATAGATTTAAAGTTGGCAAGTTATGATACAATAAATCTTTGCAGGAGTAATGGGTACTTAAAATATGTCATAACTATTTTTGGACTGTTCAAATTATTTACTTGAGGGCCAACTCATTCTAAATGCATTGCTGCCTCATAGATTAATAGAATAATTCAAATTGACAGTTGAAACCAGCTTTAAACAAAATTTCTTTTGATAACCATGCGACTGATAAAATTTATATGATAGGGGTCTCCCATTTCCATTATTATGCTCACTAAGATAAAGTCTTGAACAAACGTGGCAACCATGATTTAGGAGCCCTAAAGAGAACATGCATACAATTTTAATGTTATATAAATAGGAAAATGAAGAATTTTGTGCACAATTTCACTCTCAAAAAAGGCAATTGTGATTTAATATGCTCAATTTACTTGAATTGTATTACCTTTTATGTTATGTCAACACCATTAGTCATTAAAATATGGACTTAAGTTTGTTTTGGCAAGTAATTGTTTCAGATCAGCTTTAATACCAGCCAGGCATGAATTTAGGATACTTATTCTCATTAACAGTGAAGTCTTGATTAAATGAGGTAAGTGTGGATAGGATCCTTAAAGAAAGCCTACATAAAATTTAAAATTGAAGTAATAGAAATTGACAAGTTTTGTGCAAAATTGCCGTCTTCAAAAATGGCAAGTGAAATTTTATATTCTGATATTACTTGAATTGTATTACTTATTATAATGTTTCAACATAATCGGTCATTAAATTATGGACTACATTTTATTTCAGAAATTTGATGGTTACAATATAGCTGCAATATAAGGAAATTTTTCAATGAAAATCAGCATTTTCTCTCAATTCTCTTAATTATCAAAGAGTTAGAAACATTTTCAACAGGTTCACATGCTTAAACATTTAAGGGTAGATGGAAAATACTAACACGTACATGCAATTAATATCAAAAATACAGTAACAGATGCGATTATATACATATATATGCACAACAGAACACTATCAAAACATAGACCTAAGCGCAGAAAAACATACAATAACAGTCTAACTAGCACAAACATACAATAACGCACACTCATGCAGACATAGAAACACATGCAAAAACTTACACCCATGAGATGGTACATATTTGGTTTGTCCAGTCATTTAAACTTCCAAGATTGAATCATGTCCATTTTTAGTCACCACATAAATATCCTCCAACCACCTTGCCAATTTCCTATTTGACAAACAGATCGTCTACCCTCGCCATGTCTCTACCCAAACTGTCTTCATGCTTCTCCCAATAGCTACTTTCTGATAGTGACCATCAAATCTACTCACTAGTGTCTTTTCTTTGATCTTGAAATATCATGATCCATATTTTTATACATTTATGCATGGTCAAAGAGCATTGTGTTTCAAAGATAATTATATAAGTATGTATATATATGAAAATACACATTAATATATATGTATGTATATATATATATATATATATATATATATATATATATATATATATATATATATATATGTGTATGTATAAGTGGGTTGCTGTAGTCCAGTGGATAAAGCATTGGACTGCTGAACGGAGGGTCCTGGGTTTCAATCCCAGGCAAGGCACTCTGGGCACCTGCAGCTCGGATAAAGCTTAAGTCATTTTTGGGTAACAGGTCTTCCAGGGAAACCATAACTGGAACAGAGAAAGGAACTGGCCCCCATACCCTGATAATTCCCTGATAAGGCCTGAAATTGTGTCTGCAGGGCTAGAGCCCATGTGGGTGGCTCCTGCTCCCTAATGCTCAGTGGTTATGATGGGGGCTACTGAATCAGATTTGGGAACCAGGTGGATATATAGGTGAGACAAGACCTGAGTTGGTGGAAAAGGGTCAGAGAGGGAGAGTGCCTCCAGATCTCTCTATTGTATGTGGTGGTTACCCCATCATGTACATGCCAAACCAGTTGACCTTACCCATCTTCAGTCTGAGACACACCCAACAATAAGCAAAGCATCCAGAAGTTGGACACACATCCCATCCACAGCCAAGCATGTCTCCACCATCTCCTGAACCAAGGAACATGTCACCAATGCTGAGCATGGAGGAGCAGGATCACCTGCATGGGCTTTAGCCCTGCAGACACAATTTCAGGCCGTATCCCAAGAGATGCAGACCATTAGGCAATTGCAAATCTAGTACAGTCAGTCAGCAAGACTGATAACACTGCTACCACCAGCACCAAGGATGGAACTGGAGAAGATGTTTGTAGCACTACTAATTGTGTCTGATTTGGTCAGTTGTTCGAAAAGGTTCAGAGAGACAGAGTGCCTACAGATCTCTCCATTGTTAGTGGTGGGTACCCCATGGCGCACATGTCAAACCAATTGACCTCACCCGTCTTCAGGCTGAGACATCTGGCGACAAGCAAAGCATCCATAAGCTGGACACACATCCCATCCACAGCCAAGCATGTCTCCACCATCTCCTGAACCAAGGAACATGTCACCAATGCTGAGCATGGGGGAGCAGGATCACCTGCATGGGCTCCTTTTGGGGCAAAAGACGGTGCTGGGACACGTGTTCCTTCACTGCCAGGTTTGACAACTGAGTAAATGCCTGTGCCCACGCCGTCACTCCCTGTGGCACTAAGCCATCTGAACAAGATGGCTAATGAACCTGGGATCCTTGTTGATTTTCACAAAGGTTCCAGAGACCCCAAGGAGTGGAGGACAGACTCCTCATCTTCAGGAGAATCAATGGTAAGTGAAAGTTAGAAACAGGAAATAGTGACAAGTGCATCAGAAACAGGGGTAGATAGTGGACTTGATACGAACCATTACCAAGAGATGAGTGTGCAGCAATTGCCACTGCAACTCCCTACACACAAAACCCATGACAATAACAAAGACCAGATTTACAACTCAGAGCCAGATGAGGAACAGGAGCCAACGGAGCAGCCACTGTCACCAGGACCAGAAGAAGGAGGGCCTTCTTCCTTACCACAGGCAGATACCAATATAGTTGTGCATCTCCCAGGCAGACCATCTGTTGGGGGGCCAACGTACCAAGACCAGAAGGAGCACTTAATGGCAGGGACCCAGAGTGTTTTCCAAATATAAGTACATTTTAGATGTGTTCAGTGATGTCACCCCATCCAGGTGGCATTGATGATCCCAATGCTTTTAACTATGGAAATATGTGCCATAGAGCATGAGAGACCAATTATGGAGACAGAGGCTTGTATTGGGGTCTGATATCAGCATTGCAGACCCCAATACAAATGTAATAATTTATTGTGATAATCAAGCTGTAATTGCATCCCTGACTAGGAGAAAAGGTGTTATATTTATGTGCCTTGATATCTTGTATCTATTTATGAGCTTAATAAAAGAATGGTCACAGAATGTGACCTGTAGGTACATTCCCTCGGTACAAAATCCAGGCAATCATCCTTCTTGGACTATCCTGCCTCCCTATGCTCACTTTGCCTCAGATTAGGGAGTCAGGTGGATATATAGATGGGACAAGGCCTGAGTTGGTCAGTTAGTCAATAAGGGTCAGAGAGGAAGAGTGCCTTCAGATCACATTTAGTCATGCATATCTCTGGTCATCCTCTGCCATTCACCTGCCCTGACTTATCATTAAAAGGTACCAGATGTCCCCCTTGAAAAGTATTTTGGGAACGGGAAGAAAATTACTCTCTTCCCTTTTGAATACCTTGCTAATAGGTGAATTTCATATAATTCAGGGTATTTCTTAATATTTGGTTAACTCTCATTAACTACAAAATCAACCTTTCCTGTTGGTGATTTGTAAGGAGCAGAGTTATATCCTCAGCCAATGCAACAATGGTTTGAAAGGGCCAGGAGGGGACATGGTTTATTTTGCTTCATGCAAAATATGGATGTTTAGTTATGCCATGGCATCTGTTAATCATATGCATCAAAAAACAGCATTTGAGATAAATGACAGTTATGCAGTAGCCACATGAAGAAATTGCATGGTCACTGTTAATGACAACATAGTGAAGATTTAGTTGAAAGAATTCAAAAACAATGCATTGCAGTCTTAACAAATATTGTTTGCCAAAGTTAATTATTAAAGTCTTTGATCTTAATTAGGTTTTCTACGGCCACTCAGTTTTCAATTAGCTCAAAAGATTTGTCAGGGTGATACTCTTTTTTTGAAATTTTTATCATCTGCCATTGTGAAATTGCATGTTGTCTGCTATTTTCAAGCTGACTTAGTTTTCTGGAGAGATTGAAAAAACATTGGTGACAATGCCAGTGATGCTGAAGAGAGTAAGGCTGTGAATGTCCAAGATGATGTGATCCTTGTCAATTAGGAAGTTGACACTTGTAGTGGTTACTCTGTTGCTCCAGAAAAGGATGTAGAATTGCCAATGTGCAAATCAATTGTAGGTGACAGGTCCAGCAATGCTGAAGCAGAGAATTTGGTGAGTTTTTATATTCATGTTGCTTTTATAGTTAGCAATCTGTGCTTTGAAATCAGTATTGTTCACAGTTGAATCACTATTTGAATTTTAATTATTTTCCCTCTTAATATGTATTTTCACTTTCTATTTTTTTATCCCATCACCTTACTTGAGTTATTGTCACCATTGATGACTACAGTTTATGTACCTCTGTTTGTAGTAGTGGTTAGGAGAATGTAAATAATTCTATCAGTCATTATAACTACGGAAGTATAAAAACATCTTTGCAGATGTAATGCTTTTCTTTGATCTTGCAAGATAATTTAAATAATGGAGAATTCTGCTTGTCATTAAATTAAGAATTGGAAATGGAAGATGAGTGTGTAATTAAGATTCAGATGGGATGAAGGATGCCCGAAAAGGGATCAGTTGCTGGAACAAGATAAGAAGGTCTCACCACTGTTGTGGGTACACTTTTTTATCAGGAAAAGCCTTTTCACTGCCCTCAGGGTTTCCTTTTTGATTATTATGAACCATCAGTTGGGGTGCAACAAGTATAAGTAAAATTAAACTGCAAATAAATTTTTTCAGTTAGGAATTTATAAATGCCATTTCAATATCTTTGGCTAACATTTAATTCACTTTTTTGAGTGTTCATTTTGGTATAAAGGCTTTCTTAGGGTTTAGTCTGCAAACCATGCCATTTTACAGGTGCTTTGGGCTGAAACCATCAGATTGGCCTGCCTACCAGTACGAATTACTCATTTGTTTTCCTTTCTGTCCACTTTACCTTCTCTAAACCCACATTTCAAAAGTATTTCAATGATTATGTTTCTGAGCGAAATGAAATCAAAGCTGAATGATCCAGTCACTAAAATTAATACTGGCTTGTTATATGATGGGGTTCTTTGTCTGAAGTGCCAACAGTGCCCTGCCTTCTATATTGTACAATATACCACAACCCTTAATATAAGAATCAATAATTACATCTTGACTCCCTCTAGAATTTTTCTCATTGGGATACTTCCAATCCCAAAAAAAGCTCCAGAACACTTCAATTCCTTTGATGAATGCTATAAAAAACCATAAACACAGTAATCAACCCTAAGGTTGGTTTAGTATGTGACGAGGTTTAGAGATCACACAGTACTAAGCCCTATACAGCATGTGAAGATTCACACATCAGGGTAGGGAGGCCAGTTGCTTCCCCTTTGCAAGTTATGGTTTCCTAGGAAGACCTGGGTACCTTAACAACCATTTTAGCTTGAGTGGAGCTGTGGGTGCCCAGAGTGCCTTGCCTGGAAATCGAACCTAGGACCCTCTGGTTAGCAGTCCAATGCTCTACCAACTGGACTTTCACGACCCACAATAAATACTATGATATCTCCATTTTAATATCCCTCTCATCCTTAGACCCTAAATTTAAACTTAAAATAACAGAGGTGACTCCTTGATTCTTCAAATACCCAGGTGTTAATGTTAGTTATTAATCATCTCAATCTTAACTGCTGTTCAACTTCTATTTGCAGAATGAATTAATGCAACTTTGGAAGGCACATGTAATTGTAAATAGATATTAAGTGAGTATCTATTCATGAGCATATGGCCACCATTGAACATTCAATTCTTTCTGGGACATATAGTGCCTTGGGAGAAGACTTATGGAAGATATTAGAATGCAGATGATTGACTGATACCTGGGCTCATGTCTGTTTGAATAACTTTACTATATCTACTGTTGAAATCATTAAATTGATATTAAAAATGTATTCCTTTTTTTTTATTTACCTGTCATTTTTAATGAAAAGTTCTCTATGATTTCGTGAAATAATGTCTTTACTGTGTAATTATTTTACCCAACAGCAAACAAATATATGGTTATTCATTGAATAAATATTTGATGGATAATAAGTCTATTATTATTAATATATCCTAGGAGAAGTCATGTTAAATTGATTTGTAAGGATAAGTGTATTAAACTACGGTTTCCTTCCATAGCAAGTAATTTCAACTTGCTTCCAAAGTTGTAGTTGATGGGTCATTAAGCTTGTTTTTAGAGAGGAGCACTTGGAACCTAAATGATCAGTAAGAAAAATGTGTCATTTGAGTTTGATTTCATTAGGGATTATTTTAAATATTCTCATTTTAATTTCTTTTTTTTCTTCGATAAATGTATTTCTTTAAAAATGGGAAATGTCCTTCCTTTTCCTTTTTCCTGTTTTTAGATGGCATCCATCATTTATTAAAAATGGAGGGTGAAATTGCATGACCACTGGAAGAAAACGGAAGAATATTGACAGAAATTGGAGGCATTGAACAATGCCCTTGCACACAATGCAGCTTTGCCAGCCTGAGTGGAGGACCTGGAGGCTTAACTCCAGAGGAAGGTGGCTACATAAAGGAAACTACAAGAGAAAGTGAAGTATTTGTCTGAGAATTTAGAAAGGGAATGCCATCAGAATGAGTAGCTTGTTCTGTAGAAGTAGCTTGTTCTAGTTCTGAAGAATGTAAAATGAATTGGACAATTAATGAGAGTAGTAAGCTAATGTCATCCCACTCTGGGCAGTTGGACAAGTCGTCATCTATGACTGGCTCTATGATGGCATCCTCCAGTCCCAGCAGTGGACGTAATGGTATTTCCACAATGGCAATTGTGCTTTGAAGCCTTGATTAACCATCCAACTTCATGTCTCTAAGGTTTTCACATTGACACTATCACCAAAATCCTCATTTTCTGACATAAACTGGACCATTGAGTCAGAGGAAGATAAGGAGGACGATAAAGAGAAGGAAGAGACAAAGATAGATAGATAGATAGTGGTCTTTATTTGGGCGAAATTGAGACCAAATGGTCCCTTCTTCCATTTAACCCATCGTCATATACATATTATATTAGCCATTTAAACTTACAGTTACATTCAAATCTAAACATAAAACACATAGAGATAGACATAAATTCATTAATCCAAATTTGCACATCGAAAAGAGAAAAGTATATACATATATATAGACACACACATACACATATACCTATATGCATACACATACATACACATATACATACATATCCACACACACATACATATACACACATAAAACATACATACATGCATTCATACACATGCATAAATACATACATAAGTACGCACATACACACCCATACATACATACATATACATTAATAATAAATTAAGAATACTCCTTAAAATACTCAAATTAAATGACAGTGAAGATATAGTACAATAAAATGAGGAAAGTCTAAGCAAAGAATGAGGTTTGTGGGAAAAGCTAGGGAGAGCGTGGCATTGCTCAACTAGTAAAAACCCACGCAGGAAAAACACCCACGTAGAGAAGGGGGGTGTGAAAAACCTGCGAAAACCCTATTAATTAGAGGAAAGATACATGTACATTGTAACAATCATTTTTACAGAGTATACATATTATTAAGGTGAGTAAGTATCAAAGGTGAGGAGAGGTAAGAAAGACAAAGATGATTAAGATGACAGCAAACTGAGCATTAAACTTATATCCATCAATCCAAAGGTCCGTACCCTGGTGGAGAAGAATGAGTCTATTTCATGGCTTGTGGGGATGGAAGAGGTAATCCCTGCCTCCAGCCTCTCATTGCAAATGCAGATGGGGCCATCCGCCACCTCTCACACTCCACCTCCTCCCTTAATCTCCTCCCAGAACTGACTTCCCTAGACAACTCTCCCTCCTCTACCTTGCCCACATCCTCTGACCTCAGCAGCAGCATGTTCCACAAAGGGATCCTGCCTTTATCCCTGTCAGAAGCCACCTCCAGATGGGCCCCCTTGCCAAGAAGACTCGCCCTAAGAGGGGTAAGCTGGCCGGTCATGGGATGATCTATACCTTGACCCCTTTCACTGGACACAGCCACCTGGTGACCTTGTCAGGGGGGTCACATCACTACTGCCATAAATACCAGCTGAGGTCCATGACTTGCCCATCCAACTTACCTATCTGCTCTACCAGGAACATGCTCCTTGTCCACAGACTGAGTTCCTTGATGCGGAAGAGGAATCTGCTGCTGCTGGTTCCCTACAAGGTGCCTGCCCAGGAGGAAGTGCCCCAGCCAAGGAAGGTTGCTGATGGGGGTCAAAAGGGAGAGGCGGAGGAAGGTCAGGATAAGGACATGGGCTGCTCTCACCTCTCTGAAGAGGATCTACTGGCCCTGCTGTCCAAGCCACCCATGCCCTCGAAGAACAGGAGCTGTTCGCCCTTCTGTGAGTTCAGTGATGACTTTTCTGACCAATTGCCCTCAACGGCCAGTTCAAGACGAACGGAATGAGCCTCAACTGCTCTCGCATGGAGATCTTGCTGGAGATATTGAAAAAGATCCCAGGGTCACCGCTCCTGACCAGCCAGGGCCCATCCAAGGGTGGGCCAGGGAATGGAACCATCAGCACTGCTAAGATGCACCACTACAAATTCTGGCTCAATGATGTCATCTTCCAGTCCCAGCAATGATTGTTGTGGTATTTCCACCATGGCAGGTGTGCTTGAAAGCCCTGATTAACCACATAACTCAGTGACTGGGGTTGAGCAAATAACATAAAAGGCATAAAAGGTAATTCGAATAATATCAGGATAGAAAATTTCATCTGCCATTGTTGGAGATGGCAACTTTAGACCAAAAATTTTAACTTGTATATATTCAAGTTCAAAATTGTGTATATGCTCACTGTAAGGCTCCTATTTCAATGATACCCTATAAAAAACGAATTTTATAGTGAAAATGAGTATCATTATATCTTACCACTAGCATTGGAATTACCTCAATTGCTCTGATTATGAAGGAAAATGTTTTTAAAGCTGTTTACACCTGTGAATGTGTCAAAGTCATTTATCTGAAAACGTAAGACTGCTGTTATCATTATATAATTCTCAAGCGTGTGTTACAGTAAGATTTTTAAAAAATGAGGATTTTCGAGAAACTAACAGTCATGCAGCAAAGTTTTTTAAATCAAAGAAGTCTAAAAATTAAACTTTTTTGATTGGTACAACTTTCTAATAAACTGATATAATTATGAGTTTACTCTGGGTGGGTTTTTAAATCTCTTTAGGTGCATTTTTAATTAGATATATGAGAACAGGTTATAAACTAATGCATACATGTTTGTAGACCATGTTCAAAATGACCTTCAGGACCATTCCTTGGGCCATATGTGTAGGTAACCTTTTTTCATATTATGCATGCAAAATATTTTGGTAATTACATTCATACAGTATATTATCAGGAGTATCTTATACCAAAACTAATTCAATTACTATGGAAAGAAAATCTAAACCTTATGCTGTTATCAAGTTTCAGTGAACTAGAGAGTTATTGAATTGAGGATGAAGTTTTTTTCAAACATGGTTACAGAATCCAGTTGCTTTCATGAGGAAAATCGTTTTAAGATGAGAATTCTCCTGAGGGTATGAAAAAGCATGATATAAGGGATAAGTATAAAAGTTCTCAACTTGATACAGGAATGCAATTTCAATCAGAGAAACATTTATGATTCCTTCCTAGATGCATGTCTGTTTAGTTTGAAAGGCAAGTTCCAAATTTTTATCTCAAATAGTTTTTGAAACATATTGTCAGAGTACATGTCTTTTGTGTTTCTGATTAAAATGGAAAAACTTGAATTTCTTGCAGTAGTGAAATTCTTTTTAAATGAATTATTTCCTTAAGAAATTCACTTGAAGTTTACGAAAGTAAGAGGGTCATCCGGAAAGTAGTACCCGTTCGTGAAATAAAGACACAAAAGTAAATATTAACAAACATAAAAAAATTTAATTTGAAAGAGGATACTTTAAACTACTTCTCAACATAATCTCCAAGCAAATTAAGGCATTTGTCATAACGTGTGACAAGTTTCTGTATTCCTGCTGCATAGTCCTTCGCCGCCAGCTCATTGAGATACAGGGTCACTCCTTCTTTAAGTTCTTCATCGCTGTCAAATCTTTTTCCTGCCAAAAAGTCTTTAAGCTTTGTAAAGAGATGAAAATCTGAAGGGGCCAAGTCCAGGCTATACGGTGGATGGTCGAAAGTTTCCCATTTGAATTGCTGCAAAAATTTTTATGTTATCCCAGCTGCATGAGGCCTGGCATTGTCATGAACGAGAATGACACCAGTAGACAATAGACCTCGCCGCCGATTTTGTATTGCCCGCCGTAATTTCTTTAATGTTTCACAATACGCATTGGCATTAATAGTGTCTCCACGGGCCATAAAATCAATAAGCAATACACCTCGTCGATCCCAGAAAATGGTTGCCATGAGTTTCCTGGTGGACAGAACTGTCTTGAATTTTTTTGGTTTGTTTGGTGAATGAGCATGATAAAACTCCATTGACTGTCGTTTACTCTCAGGTGATGCATAACAAACCCATATTTCGTCACCAGTAATTATGCGAGTCAAGAAAGAGTCTCCTTCATCAGAATAACGTCCCAAAAACGTCAGTGCTGCAGCCATACGCTTGGTTTTGTTCTCATCTGTAAGCTTGCGAGGGACCCATCTTGCACAAATTTTCGCATAATGCAGATGGTGTTTAACAATTTCATGAACAATTGTTCGAGAAACATTGGGAAAATGCTCACAGATGTCATCAATTGTGACGCGCCGATCGTTCCTCACGAATTCGTCAACTGAGCTCACCAGTTGGTCTGTAATGACAGACGGTCTTCCCGAACGCTCATCGTCGTGTGTGTTCCCCCTCCCCATGTTGAAGTTGCGACACCACCGCCGAACAGACGACTCATCCATTACATTGTCTCCATACACCTCCTTTAATTGGCGATGAATATCACATGGGCGAACGTTTCTTGCATTGAGGAATTTAATCACTGCCCTCACTTCACAACTGGCGGCGTTCTCAATTTTTTTAAACATTGTAAACAATCACAGAAACAACACAGGCAATGCTAGCGTCACGCAACTTGGCTCAGAGAACGCAGACAAGCCACTGAAGCTATCTGACCTCGTCCAGCAGCTACTCGCGTCGTCAGCACTTCATGCGGCACGAACGGGTACTACTTTCCGGATGACCCTCGTGTGTGTATATATATATATATATATACATATAGGAGTGGTGTGGAAGGTGGAATCGAGAGTAGATCACAAGCGCAAATAGATTTCCTAGACCGGGACTTGAACTACGGATCTTCGACTTGCCGGGCCGATGCTCAAGTTCCAGTCAAGGAAACTATTTAGCGCTTATGAATTGCTAGATTCCACCTTCCCCACCATTTCTGTGTTCGTCTTTTACATGTGTTCTTATCCCTTTTCACTTCATCTTACCTCGTCCAGCGGCTACTCGCGCCGTCAGCACTTCATGCGGCACGAACGGGTACTACTTTCCGGATGACCCTCGTATTTATGCACAGCTATAGGAGCCTTAAAGTTGATTTATTTATAGGTCACCAAATGATTGGAACATAATAAGATAATGTTGCTATACTTAATAATATTGTAATGAATGATAGTCAAATGAAAATTGTCATTATTGTTATATATATGTATATATATATATATATATATATATATATATATATATATATATATATATATATATATATATATATATATATATATATATATATATATCTTCCTTCCCCTTGTACTTTTCCTCACCTGATGATAGTGTATCAAAACCATGGTTGTACAAAAGTTTTAAATATGGAAAATCGCTATACTACCTTGATCAAAAAGTTCCCGGAATAACCACCGTGTGGCGCTCCCATCGTTCCGATTTGAGTTCTGTTTTTTTTGTTAAATTGGTACATCTGTTGTTGATATTCCCTTTAAATCTTAGTGTCATAATGACACTTGACATTTGCAAAAGTTACGTAGCCAAGAGTACATCTATCTCTGTGTGTTGGCGATTTTTTACAATTGCAGAAATGGATTTAAATTTGCAACAACGAACTTGTATTAAATTTTGCGTAAAAAACGGATTTAGTGGCGCACGGACGTTGGAAATGTTGGAAAAGTGTTTCGACAACGATTCTCTAAAAAAACGGTCGTTTACCAGTGGCACGAGCGGTTCAGAAGTGGTCGTGAGTCAATCGAAGTAGATGAACGCAGTGGCAGACCATCGACATCGAAAGTCGATGAAAAAATTGATAAAGTAAAAGAAATGTTGGTCAATAACCGCAAATTAACCATCAGAGATAATAGCGGAGGACTTGAACATTGCCTATGGATCCGCCCAAGACATTGTGGTTAATGATTTGGGTTTCCGACGTGTAGCAGCAAAGTTGGTGCCAAAAGACCTCAATTTCATGCAAAAAAGAGACCGTGTTGACGTCGCAAAAGACATGATTTGCGAGGCTGAATCCGATCCCACATTAATCAAAAGGATCATTACTGGAGACGAGACGTGGGTTTATGAGTGCGACACGCAATCCAGACATCAGGCAAGTGAATGGCGTTCACCAAATGAGCCGAGACCAAAAAAACCACGTCGTTTTCAGTCAAAAAAGAAGGCAATGCTGACGGTTTTCATGGATTACAACGGTGTAGTGCATCATGAATTTTTGCCAGAAGGCCAGACAGTAAACAAAGAGTATTATTTGGGCGTTATGAGACGTTTGCGTGAAGCAATTCGTGGAAAGAGACCAGAAATGTGGGCAGAAAACTCGTGGATTTTGCACCATGATAACGCACCGTCGCACAGTGCTATCATTATTCGTAATTTTTTGACGAAAAATGCAACAAATACCATCCAACAGCCACCGAATTCACCTGATTTGGCTCCCTGTGACTTCTTTCTGTTCAATCGAGTTAAAAAACCATTACGGGGAACGCGTTTTAACAGCCGAGAGGAAGTAATGCAAAAATCGCAGGAAGCACTGATGGACTTACCGAAAACCGAATATAAAAAATGTTTCGAGGATTGGATCAAGCGCTGGCATAAGTGTGTTGCAGTCGTTGGGGATTACTTTGAAGGGGACAGTATAGATTTAGATGAATAAACTTGTATTTTTATTTTTCTAAATAAATTCCGGGAACTTTTTGATCAAGGTAGTACTTAATAATATTCTAATGATTGATAGTCAAATGAAATTTTTCACAACTGGTAATTTTTATTCAAAGAAATTACACAAAACAGGAGAATGATGACAAATTTTTATAAGCTTGAAATTAATGTATTCTAATGATCTTTGGTAGTGATTAATATTTGGAAGATCCTCATTAACTTAATTATCAATGTTTAATTAGAGCACTTTAAATTTTTACTTGTTTCTTAGCCTTCTTTTATTCAATGATGATGCTTTGTTGTTAAAATTCTGACAAACATGTAACTCATTTATGTTGGCTTTCAAAAGTATGTGTCTGTGAATAAGGCTCCAATTATGAGCATGAGTCAATGATATTGATTATTAGTTACACTGTTCCCTCATCATTTTGTAGTGTGTGACTTCATGTGACTTGAGATTTTTGATCTGAATGAATTCTTTAGAACCGACATTGTATCTGTGTGGTTTCTCTCTAGTGTGTGTCATCATGTGACTCCTCAGATTACCTTTCCGAGCAAATGCTCTTGAGCATATGTTGCACCTGTGGCTCTTTTCTCCAGTGTGTGTCAACAAGTGCATCTTTAGATTGCTCTTCTGCAAAAATGCTCTTGCACATTTCTCGCACTTGTGCCTCTTTTCACCAGTGTGTGTCGACAAGTGAATTTTTAGATTGCTATTCCTAGCAAATCCTTTAGAACAAACCCCGCAATGGTATGGCCTCTCACCAGTATGTGTCATCATGTGACTCCTCAGATGACCTTTCTGAGCAAATGCTCTTGAGCATATCTCACACTTGTGGCTCTTTTCAGCCATGTGTGTCAACAAGTGCCTTCTTAGATCATTATTCTGTGTAAATGCTCTTGAGCATATTTCACTACCATGTGGGTTTCCTTCAATATGTGTCAACATGTGCCTCTTTATCCACATCTTTTGAACAAAACCTTTCAAACATATTGCACATTTAAATGGTCTTTCTGCAGTAGGTGATGACTTGTGGATTTTGGTGCCAAATTCACATTGGTAATTCTTTTTCATAGCATGCACCAAGTTGATGTGCCTTGCTAGGTCACTTTTTCTCTCAAATGCCTTTGAGCAAAACTCACAATTGAATTGTGGGTCCTTCTCAACATGCACATGTAAGACATGATCTTTGAGAAGGTCCCTTTGTGCAAATTCCTTGTAGCAAATTTGACAAGCATGCAATAAAATACCTCCTGCTTCCTTCCCTGTACCATCTTGTTTCTTGCAATTATCTGAAAGATTTGAAGAAAAGCAATCTTATCATTGAAAAATTATATACCTGCAATGAACAAGATTGTTATCTCCGAATGACATTTATACATTTATGTACATAAACCACTCTTACAGTAAAATTATACCCAGACATGTATGCCATCTTCAATTAAGCTAAAAGGCCAGGGACAAAGCATCTGACATTATCTGATGCTGACCCAAATGATATATTCAGTTTTTTTCTCTGAAAGTCTGCTGAAAATATTTGTCTTCAATACAAAAAGGTAAGCAGAATACTATTTAGCTTCTATAATACCTTTTTCACAAGAATTTGGCCAGGAAATTTTTTCCTTGAGTTTTTATCATCAAATCATCCATTGAAGTTCTATTTGAAGTAAAGAAATCTCAAATACAGATCCTTGTTACTATATTCCCTGATTTTATAAAATCATATTTAAGAATTATTTTTATGTTCCATTAAAATTATTTAATCTAATTGATGATTTAAAACTTTAAACACCAAGCAATTATAATTGTGAACCTTGCACAAGAGTTCACCAATTTACTAAACTGACAAAAATATTAACAGTAGGAAACATTTGTATGGAATTTTGTCAAATAAAGAGGAATAATAATAAATATACTATGTTACTTTTTAGTTTACTAATATTTGGCTTTGCAGTGTTATTCATGAGCACAGGTTATGACACAAAGAGAATATACAAAGTAGTATAAGAGGAGTACAGAGAGAAATGCAGTAAAATGAATATAGTTTTCTGGTGATAAATTGACTTAAATACATAAAAAATTATCAAGAGAAAGGGTTCAATGCCATCATGCATTACATTTGCACAAATGTTTACTTGGCATGTACAAATGCCTAGAAAATTAAATTTGGAAAAGGATTCTGAGAAGAAATAGGAATAATTCCTGACTTATCTTTATTGATTAATAAAATCATCATTTCATTCATGGACAATCTACTAATCAGGTAAAATGGTCAATTTAGTTAGTGATAAAGTCATCCACTAATAAATTATGTTTTATACTAAATTTATTTATTACTTCTATTTAGTTATGTGAAAATACTATTAGTATGGCAATGCCTGATTTCTAACTCACACATTCAGAGCCCTTAAAAATACTTTAATTTATAATTTTGATACAATTTATCTAAAAAAGACCTTTCACATTTTCTGGCATAACTTTTCCTATAGTGATCCTTTAGATTGCTAGAACTTTTAACAACAAATATATTTTATACAGGAAATTTAAGAAAGAAAATAAAACCCTTACTTTAACTTTTCTGTTATTAAAACATTTTAAGAACACACTACCTTTAACAAAAAGTTCAAATAGAAAGTAATAAGTTGAAATATGGGTCGAATATAGGAAATGAAATATAATACATTAAGGTGCTAACTTTTTAAAAGATAATTATTTCTCATGGGGACTTTGAAAAGGACTAGAGGGTTATTTCTAAAAAAAAACTAGAAATTAAAAAAGCAAAAAAAGTTATAAAACAAAACTAAGAAAATACTGAAACTGCAAATTTTGGATCTGTACAATTGATAAATAAATGGCATTGACAACTATGGCATGAAAATAAGGCTCTACTTAAACAAAAGGTTTCCGACTTTTTTATGGAAAATGGTGGATTTTTTGTGTGAATGTACTTACAGGGTCAGTATAATAGGCATCAGGACTGGCTTCCTGTAGCCAAAATAGAGCATTGGATAGGTCTCTGACTTGTAGGCTTAGTAGAGGATATCCCAAAAACTAAAAGATATTAGTTTAGTTGGCTCTGTGCATGTATTGAGAAAGATGATGGATATTAGTTCTGAGTGATTTTTTTTTGTTCTCATGCAAGCAATGAGTGTATATGAGAGCAATGCTCTCATGTTCACTTTAGCATTTACCTCAAGAAATTCACATTTGGAGACCAAGAATTAATTAAAAAGGCTTATGCAGAAGATGTCTAAAGCCTGAGAAGTTTTTAAGTAGCAAAAAATGTTTAAGAAAGTGTAACAACTTGTTAGAGATAACGGCCATTCTGAGGTGTCAAAAATAAAACTGTTTTTCACTCTGATATGCATTTAATAAGCTCCCTTGTTAGTACAGAATCCAGCATTTTGGGTGGAACCAACATTAAAAGTTAAATAAGGATCTTGTTTTAAAGGAGGTTTGTGCAAAGTTGGTGGCAAAAGTCATGAGCAAGGAACAAAAATTGAAAGAAACTGCTGACATAATTTGCCATTGCAATGCTCTTATAAGCCCTGGCCTGGATTTACTGTCCCTTTTCTGGCATTTGAAAGAAAAAGGCAGATCAAAAATATCAATTATACTCCAATCTAATAGTTCAAGTACTGATGACAAATGCTGAAACATTATTCTAGAAAATGATTTTCAGTAAACTTTTGACGAGTGACAGATATACCAAACTAGGTATATTGATGCAGGATGAACATATTTTCAATTTATTTAGGTAGCTGTGACAATAACATCATTGCCTTTTGATTTTTAGAGCCAACAATGATACTTATTGTATGGACTTCCTACTTCATTTTATACCCAAAATCCCTAAAGAGAATAATTAAAGTTTAATATTCAAAACAAAAAAGTTGGAATACCTTTTAAAAAACGTTTCTACAAATTAAGACCATAGTAAAAAAACCTGGAGTTAAATTGATCAGTGTACTAAAACCTTGACAAGGGAAACTTCAAAACTGAGGAAGAATATTCAAAAATTTCATTTATAATCATGGCCAAAAGGGGTAAAGATGGTTAACTTTTAGTATAAAATGTAAAAAAGGCAACCATGGAATATTTGTGGTTCAACATATGTATCAGATTGGTACTGAAATTATTAAAGTTTGAAAACAAGAGGGACTTAGAAAATAAAAACCAGCAGCAGTGAAATGAAATCTATTATATGCATTTTATTTTGTTTATTTTTAAGATTTTTGCCCTGTCAATTCCTGAAAGAGAGCATTTTATTTTGCAACATCTGCTGTTGCAGTTGTTCTTGGGATCATAAACAAAAGGATAGAGAGTAAGGCAATCAATAACTTACAGGATGATCAGTTTAGGCATAGGAAGGGGGGAGGTACATGTAATGTCATTGCAGCAATGACATTTTTAATCAAAAGGAATAAAGAACATGACCACGAGGTATAATGCAAAAAATAGGAATAGATTAGAGGGAAATGAGGCTAATCTGCTACCTGTTCATGTCCAAGACTGCTCAGGTGCGAGTGGGAAATGGGGAGTCAGGATGGGCAGTGTTAGGAAGAGGTGTAAGGCAAGGTTGCCCATTATCACCTTTGCTGTTCAACATGTATGCAGAGGAAATGAATAAAGAGGCATGGGAAGAACTTGAGGTAGGAATGAAAGTCGGTGGGGAATTCATAAAATCAGCTAAGATTGCTGATGACCAAGCTTTAGTTTGTCAGTCAGCCAAGGGGCTGCAAGCATTGCTTAGTAAATTGGCAATTCAGTACAACAGGTATGGGATGAGAATCAATATTGATAAAACAAAGAATATGCAATTTACTAGGATGAAAAAGGCTAAGCTTAACATTAAAATATGATGGCAAAAACTAGAGCTGGAGAAACAGTTTATCTATCTCAGTATTGATTGGACCAACACAGCAAAAGTAATAGGGACATAGGGATAAGAATTGCGTTAGGTGAAAGGATGTTGAGCTAGGACATTATGAAAAGACTCTTTAGGAAACTTTGAAATAAAATATAGCTATGTATAGCGCGGTCATTGAAACAGGAGGATACACATTGACTGAAGGATTTTTAAATGTAGGTGTGGAGAAGAATGGAGAAGGTAAAATGGACAGAATAGGAAATAAATGAGGAAGTACTTGTATTAGTGAAAAAAGAAAGATATTTGCTGGGAGATATCTTATGGAGGGAGGAAAATTTGCTGAAGGGGTTTCTGACTTGCAGCCCAATGTGGAAGATTAATGGAGGGTAGAATGTTATGCAAATGAGGAAAGGGAAGGAACAGAATAGGGATGTTAGACTGGATGATAAAAGGAAGAAAGTACTCAGAGCTGAAGAGGGACCTGATATAGCGTAGAATGTGTTTTTCTAGGGGTCACAAATTATTTAATTAGTATTTATGTCTATTCATAAAACTACATTGACCTGTAGATTACCTGATATAACAATTCTGTTACAAATTAATTCTATTTTACATATTAACCTATCAATTTTTGTAATTAGTCATAACATTGTATTTGACATTTTAGGTACTTCCAAAATATTCAAAATGCAAAAGGAAGATAACAGAGTCTCCAGCTCCCCTCACCTTGTGCCTTCAACTGTTCCGATGTAACTCCGCCCATCTCCTGCAAAGTACCATCATTACATTCTTCCTTATTGTCTTCTTCTTCATCAGAGGATAAATGCAATTCTAAGTCTTCTAAATCATCCTAAAAAATACCAACATAATCAATTTATATTGCATCCATGTAAAAAATTAATTAAATGCCCAAAAAACTTTCAAACCTAATCTATAAGGTTATACAAGGTTTAAAATTTTACATTTCAATTTAAATGAATAATTTTAGCATGCATTTATACAGAACATTTGTCTTAATTTCTTCAAAAACATTAAACTCATTCATTGAACCTTCTAACATCGAATGATATTGCCAGTGTTTCAATTCAAGTTTAGAGAAGGTAAATTATAGAAGAGCTTACTCCTTAAATATAAGTAAACCTTTGATATCCATGGATTAATAATATAAAATGAAAATATTTAAATACTGTTAACAAGAAAATGCCTCAACGTTGTGAATAATAGTTTTGGCCCTCCAATTAAATTAAATAACATATGAAATACAGAGAATAGGTCTGGCGGCTTAATGTTCTCATAGCAATAAGCTTCTTTAACAAACTATAAGAAGTCATCACATTGTCTAATTGGAATCATGATCTTCTTGAAGAATACAACCTGGTCATTTTGAACATTGACCGCCCAAATTGATCACTGAAAAATACTATCTAAAGCTCTCCTTATCTATCATGATACTAATGCCAAGGATATCCATTCTTATCTATTATGACAGATGGTCAAAATTTCAAAATAATTTAATCAGGAACAAACATCTTGGGACATAATTTCTTCAAATTACTCTGGTACTTAAATCATTTGGTAGTCCTTCATTTTCTTAAACACAGAACAATTGATAGTGTTAAAAGTTGAATTGCATGAAAGTATTATTCATTAAAGATATTAAAGTTTTTTATGCAAGTCCTTATTTAAAGAAGCATTTAGCCATGCAGAACCACATGGAAGGCCATTTCATCACATAACACTACCTAAGATTGAAAATCCCTGCACTCAGGATATAACATAATGTATATTGTTATAAAGGAGCATTGGTTATCAAAGCAATGCATAACAGCTTTCTTTCCTTACCTGAATCTCAACTTCTTCAAAGTTATCATCATCAATCAAATTCACATTAGTGTTGGCTAAATAATTATCATCTTCCTCAATTGATGACTTTTGTACTGAATGGTTAATAGCTTTCATTGAACTTCTCAACACCATCAAATTTCTTCTTTTACCATTCACCAAATCAACACCATGACTCTCTGAATCCTTCTGAAGGCTTGGAAGGACACACTGCTCCTTAATAAACATAAATAATCATAATCAACACCAAGATGTTTGATAAGTAAATATAAAGTTCATCTAAAAATAAGCCCTATATTGGCATTACATAAAATTATAACATTCATAGGCATATCATAAAGAGAAAAGATAATATACTTTCCCTAGGTTATATGCTGTTTCTGAATGAGAAATTTTGTGAATCAATTATGTTTGCACAGAAATAGCAAATTTTGAATGGTACTGAGAAATATTTGCTGGGCCATCACAACCAGGAAATATGGCCATTTAAACTTTATGGCTATTTGTCAAATTATCTTTAAGTTTTCAATTTATTTTATAACATTAATAGAAAGGAAATATAAGCAAAAATTGGATAATTAAAATAAGTATAGACATATAAGACTTTGTTCTAACATGGTATATCAAATATATAACTTTCTGCTTTGAGATATTCACATCTAAGGTAAGGTCACTATTTTTCCTTCATCTTAATTCATCAAGGTATGGAACTTATTTCCATGTGCAAAATATTAGTGAGCTGCTGAATTATGAACAAACAGGGACTGGTCAATTGACGGCGGCTTATGTTGGTTGGCAATATGAGAGTGCAAACCTTTATTAAAAAAATTAACTCACACCAAAGACTATAATAGATTTATCTAAATATTTTACAGGTTGACATAAGCAGAATAAGGTCTCCTGCTATGGTCTTCTGCAACATTTAAAAGAAGATAACAGTTAAGAATGCAATTGAAAAACATGAAAATTAAGTAAAATGATTAAATATCTTCATAAATAAAAAGATTTCCATCAGGCAATTTAAGAGTGAAAGAAGTGCCTGTTATTTATTTTATGCTTAGGATATGGTCATTCAGAACTTTGTACCTGAGGAATCAACTGCATTTTATATTATTTTTACCTAAGTGATGAATGGGCAAAGAAAAAGGGTAAACAAGGTTATTACAACAACAGAGAATACATAAAACAATATAAAACAAGTTTATGACACTTTATGACACCTCTTATTGGCCTTACCATGTGATTTATTACTTTTCCTTTGAAATGAAAAAACTTAAAAAGACATTTTAATAGGGTTCCTGAATGCAAAACAAATATCTGTTCTATTTTGGGATATTCACAAGTTGAAAAATGAAGAATTTACAATAACAGCACATATATCACCAAAGAAATTTGGTTACATTGGTGCCATTATGGTTAGAATGTTTCTTAAATAATTCAGAGGTCCCCTCTTGATTCTCCACATCGTTGTCCATATCCCTATGCCTAGCTGGAATTTCAACAGTCTCCTGCTGTTCAACTTCCATTTTATCCATGTCTACAATCCTCTGCAAAGTTTGTTAAATGGTGAGAAAACAGTGAAAATATATGATTTAGGTATAATTTAAGTATTTATGAATTTTCTTAATATTAAAGGAATTCAAAATTGATTAAAAGTGCATTTGGTATTAAATTTTAAATATTTAACTTGAGCAATTATTTTTCATGTACAAATTCACTAGGTATCAAAAGAAAACCAATAAATGATAGAAACATATTTAAAATGAAAAATAAACTCTCATTTGATAATTGAAACATTATAAATGAGAATTACAGATGAGATTAGATAAATTATATCAGGCCTTTAGTTGACATGCAAGAAAAAATCAGATAAATGTCGGACTATACAGAATCATTGAACAAGAATTATTCTATATTATGAATTTAATCGGAATTACAATCAAAATTTCATCAAATGATACCCAAGGACCAAGTTATTTATTTTAGAATTTAAATGAGTAATTACATCACTTATATTATGAATGCCTTTTTCTTGCAATTTTCCTGCATTTCTTATGATGATTTTAAGATTGGCAATGTCCCAATCACTATCATTAAAGCAAATTTCAACTCTCTTTACCTTAAACTTTCACCACTATGGTCTGATAACTTTTATGCAAAACCTTCTTAATATCATGTCATACCAAAAAAAAGTGGTTTTCAGAAATATCTATCTGTGCATCAAAGATTTAGTAAAAAGTATTGTATTCTATAAGATGACATACAGAAATCTTTTGTACTGTAGGTATTCATGAGTTTAAAAAAGAAACATGAGCCATTATAGCACTAATATCACAGATTTAGTTTATTAATTACCTTTAGAGAGGTTCCTTCCGGATTCTTAACATTTTGGTCCGCATCTTCCTGGCGAGCTACAATTTCATTGGTCTCTTGGTCTTCAACAACCACTTCCTCTGTCTTCACTACAGTGCCCTGTGTTAATTGAATAATAATTAAACAGTAAAAATATGGAGCTTCAGTTATTGATAGAAAATTATAGTAAACAAATTTCTAATATTAAGTAAAAATCAGTGTCACTAAAGTCTTTTCAAATGCAAATGAATAAGTATTTGGAAAATAACAAAAGCTTTGGATGAACTTTGAAAATGTCAACCTGTTCCAATGTCTTCATTACCTGAAGAGAATCTTCTTCATGATTATCTACAATGTGGTCTCCTATTTTTAGCCTAGCTGTCATTTCAACAGTTTCCTGATCTTTGTTATCTGAAATTTCTTTTTTAACTGTGATCTGAACCTAATTGTTCAAAATATAAAAATGGAAAAAGATTTTAAAAAGTGGTTGAACATTGAAATTGAATTTTAAATTCTTGATACACATTTTCCATTCCATTTTTATGCATATACATTTCCTATGCATGAATGCAATACAAAATTACACACCAGTGCTTTTCTCTTAATATTTTATGGATATGATATGAGAGTATCAATGTTTACCTGAGGGGGGATAACTTATACCTGAAACACAACTAGATATAACAGCAAGAGCAATTATTAAAAGATGCAATTCGAAAATGCAAAACCAAACCACCTGATACCTGATTTCAACATTAAAAATGAGAATTTAAAGAGACTAGAGACATAATATCAGACCATTATTGACATGTATGAAGGAATCAGATAACACTCAGTTTCTCTTTATTCACTGAATAGGTAGTTAATTCCTTTATTTTATGGATTTATTTAAAATTGTCAAAAAAAGAAAAAGGGTCTGCAAGATTATTGTGACACTTTATGACACCTCCAATTAGGCTGACCATGTCACCTATTACTGTTCCTTCAAAATGAAAACACTTAAAAAGACATTTTAATAGGATTCTTTAATGCCAAACAAATATCGGTTCTATTTTAGGATATTCAACGAGTAAAAAATAACAGCACATATATCACCAAAATAATTTGGTTATTTTGGTGCCATTATGGTTTAAATATTTCTTAAATACCTTAGAAGTCCCTTCTTGATTCTCCACGTTGTTGTCCATATCCCTATGCCTAGCTGGAACAGTCTCCTGCTGTTCAACTTCTATTTTATCCATGTCTACAATCATCTGCAAAGTTAGTTAAATGGTGAGAAAATAGTAAAAATATATGATTTACCCCTCTTAGTGCGGCGGGCTGATATATCGGCTTTCGTATCCCTGGCGAAAAGTGCGGCGGGCCGATATATCGGCTCTTGCGTAGGCTTTTGTTTAAATTATTTTAACTTTTGGTTTTTTCTTTAATAATTTATGGTTTTTGTACAAGGGTCATCCGGAAAGTAGTACCCGTTGGTGAAATAAAGACACAAAAGTAAATATTAACAATTATAAAAAATTTTATTTGAAAGAGGATACTTTAAACTACTTCTCAACATAATCTCCAAGCAAATTAAGGCATTTGTCATAACGTGTGACAAGTTTCTGTATTCCTGCTGCATAGTCCTTTGCCGCCAGCTCATTGAGATACAGGGTCACTCCTTTAAGTTCTTCATCGCTGTCAAATCTTTTTCCTGCCAAAAAGTCTTTAAGCTTTGTAAAGAGATGAAAATCTGAAGGGGCCAAGTCCGGGCTATACGGTGGATGGTCGAAAGTTTCCCATTTGAATTGCTGCAAAAGTTTTTGTGTTATCCCAGCTGCATGAGGCCTGGCATTGTCATGAACGAGAATGACACCAGTAGACAATAGACCTCGCCGCCGATTTTGTATTGCCCGCCGTAATTTCTTTAATGTTTCACAATACGCATTGGCATTAATAGTGTCTCCACGGGCCATATAATCAATAAGCAATACACCTCGTCGATCCCAGAAAATGGTTGCCATGAGTTTCCTGGTGGACAGAACTGTCTTGAATTTTTTTGGTTTGTTTGGTGAATGAGCATGATAAAACTCCATTGACTGTCGTTTACTCTCAGGTGATGCATAACAAACCCATGTTTCGTCACCAGTAATTATGCGAGTCAAGAAAGAGTCTCCTCGTTCCTCACGAATTCGTCAACTGAGCTCACCAGTTGGTCTGTAATGACAGACGGTCTCCCCGAACGCTCATCGTCGTGTGTGTTCCCCCTCCCCATGTTGAAGTTGCGACACCACCGCCGAACAGACGACTCGTCCATTACATTGTCTCCATACACCTCCTTTAATTGGCGATGAATATCACATGGGCGAACGTTTCTTGCATTGAGGAATTTAATCACTGCCCTCACTTCACAACTGGCGGCGTTCTCAATTTTTTTAAACATTGTAAACAATCACAGAAACAACACAGGCAATGCTAGCGTCATGCAACTTGGCTCAGAGAAGGCAGACAAGCCACTAAAGCTATCTGACCTCGTCCAGCGGCTACTCGCGTCGTCGGCACTTCATGCGGCACGAACGGGTACTACTTTCCGGATGACCCTCGTACTATCGATAGGGTGAATTCCATTCAATTATAAGACATGTTTTTTAATTTCCTATTAGCAATTTCAAATACTTTTCAAAAAGTATAATTCTTACTATAATTTTAGGTTCATTTTCGTACATGCCAGGAAGCTCAGCCTAATTGTCTGCTTGTTTTTTTTGTCTGAGTGGTCTTTCCACTATGAAAAGCCACTGAAAGGCTACTAATCTGTTTTCATCTGTAATCTCTTGAATGTGTTGTGGTGTTGATATATAGCTGCTTATTCAGACTTTGTTGAGACGATGGAAATGAGAGCACTGCTTTGTAATCATTTTGGTTTCTCTTGCCGTCCATCCTATCCAATCATTTGCGCCCTGTGTATTGGATTACATTGTCAGCAGTTCTCTGTGAGTTAGAACTTAGTTTTTTTCTGCTTTTAGATTGTAAGCACATTGCTGCAGTCTCAAGGAAAGGGGAAAAGTCCCAATTTGAATCAGTGAGATCAGCCTTTTCAACAAAATCGAAATATGCAGAGGCTTACAAAAAAATTTGTAATCACTGGTTTTTCTTTATTTATTTATAATATTTTCTACATGTCTTTTTGATTCTTTATTATATTTAAATATCATAGTTTAATGGAAAAATGTTTTAAAAAAATATTAGTTTTTCGTCTAAAAATCGAAATATTATTGCTAAAAAAATATTATTCAAATTTATGATACTGTAATAATTACATTTATTATTCAGATGATGTAAATGTATTCCATCATTATCAACTACAATATTATAATTGAAAATAAAAAAACTGCATATGGATATCTAAACAAATAACTTCATAATGTTTTTTTTTCCTAAGGTGATACATTTTCTTAAATTACACTTCGCACTTCTCACTAGTACCCCTGAAATCCCCGCCGTACTAAGAGGGTTAAGGTATAATTATAAGGTATATGAATTTTCTTAGCATAAATGGAATTCAAATTTGATTAAAATTGCATTTGGTATTAAATTTGCAATATTTACCTTGAGCAATTATTTTTCATGTATAATATCACTAGGTATCAAAAGAAAACCAATAAATGATGGAAACATATTAAAAATGAAAAATAAACTCTCATTAGATAATTGAAACTTTATAAATGAGAATTACAGATGAGATTAGATAAATTATATCAGGCCTTTAGTTGGCATGCATGAAAAAATCAGATAAATGTCGGACTGTACAGAATCATTGAACAAGAATTATTCTATATTATGAATTTAATCCAAATTACAATCAATATTCCATCAAATGGTTCCTGAAGATCAAGTTATTTATTTAAGAATTTAAATGAGTAATTACATCATTTATATTATGAATGCCTTCTTCTTGCAATTTGCCTGCATTTATTATGATGACTTGATGATTGGTAATGTCCTAATGACTATCATTTAAGCAAATTTCAACTCTCTTTACCTTAAACTTCCACCATTATGGTCTGATAACTTTTATACAAAACCTTCTTAATGCCATGCCATACCACAGTAATCATTTCATTTATTATTATACTTCTATATTAATTCCTAGATATACCTTCTTGCATTTCAAGATACTTACACATCACATGCAATAAAAACAAATTCTCTATATAATAAGAAATAACATAACATTAATGTCTTTTTGATTAGCAAGTTATTACACAACTGTGTGGTTATGATAATCTTTCAAGCCAAAAAAATTAGTGGTTTTCATAAATACCTATCTGTGCATCAAAGATTTAGTATAAAGTATTGTATTTTATAAGATGACTTACAGAAAACTTTTCTACTTTAAGTATTCGTGAGTTGAAAAAAGAAACATGAGCCATAATAGCACTAATATAACAGATTTAGTTTATTAATTACCTTTAGAGAAGTTCCTTCCGAATTCCTAACATTTTGGTCCGCATCTCCCTGGCTAGCTACAATTTCATTGGTCTCTTGGTCTTCAACAACCACTTCCTCTGTCTTCACTACAGTGCCCTGTGTTAATTGAATAATAAAAAAACAGTAAAAATATGGAGCTTCAGTTATTGATAGAAAACTATATGTAAACAAATTTCTTATATTAAATAAAAACCACTGGCTAAAGTCTTTTCAAGTGTAAATTAATAAGTGTTTGCTAAATAACAAAAGCTTTGGGTGAGCTTTGAAAATGTCAACATGTTCCAATGTCTTCCTTACCTGAAGAGAATCTTCTTCATGATTATCCATAATGTGGTCTCCTATTTTCAGCCTAGCTGTCATTTCAACAGTTTCCTGATCTTCATTATCTGAAGTTTCTCTTTTTTCTGTGATCTGAACCTAATTGTTCAAAATATAAATATTGAAAAAGATTTAAAAAAGAGGATGAACATTGAAATTGAAATTTAAATTCTTGATAAACATTTTCCATTTCATTTTTATGCATATATATTTCCTATGCATTAATGCAATTCAAAAATACACAGCAGTGCTTTTTTCTTAATATCTTATGGATATGATAGGAGACTATCAATGTTTTACCTGTGGGGAGATAATTTATATCTGAAGCACAGTAAGATATAACAGCAAAAGCAATCAATTAGGGATGTAATTTGAAAATGCAAAACCACACCACCTTTTAGCTGATTTCAGCATTAAAAATGAGAATTATAAGAGATAAGATACATAATATCAGACCATTATTGACATGTATGAAGGAATCAGAATAATCTCAGTTTCTCCTTATTCACTGAATAAAAATTCTTCAACTTAATGGATTTATTCAAAATTGTTACCAAAATTCATTTCCATAGAATCCAGAGGATAAAGGTATCAATTTTAGAATTTCAATGAGTACTTACATTATTTACACTGGGATTGCATATTTCTCCTAATATGCTTGATGCTCTAGTGACCACCCGCAAATTGGCAACTCCCACATCACTATCATTGGAGGCATCATTTGACTCTGTCTCTACCTTTAGATTCCTCTGCAAATAATCAATGGAGAAATATATTAAAATTAATGTGACACGATTATTTGGAAATATATTTTCTCCAGTGGATATACCAGTAGTAACTTCCTGGAAAAAATGATAAGCGAAATGCTGGAAAATGAAATTGAGCAGTCTACAATTATACAGCCTTTAGTAATGTTAATAAATATTTAAATAGGGTTATTGCAACTCAAATTAATAGAAACCTTAGTTTTTAAGTTTTAAAAGTATGAAAGAACTGTTCACACAAAAATACTAAAAAATTCTTTATTATATGTTTTTTTTTTTAAAAGAAAATATTTATTGAACAAATATATTAACTAATAAAATATATCAAAAGGATCAATCTCTTTCCAACATTCCCCTCAACACTTGTATTTTTTTATCTTTTTAAAATTATGATGACTAGATGGTTAGGCTTCACAAAATAATTCCTACGAATTACCTTTAACATCACTAAATAAGTGCTATCAACGAGTTTATTGTGCTTTTACTTCATATAGTTACAAATATTACAGGCAATTTCCTTAAAATTGAACGAGTTAATAAAATTACGAATAAAAATAATATTGTAGGTTAGTACTCCAAGATCTTATTTTAATACCAGATATCATCGTTTACACGGACATTTGTATATTATCATCCTTTTCGGTTTACTCACAATTTATGAAAACTGATTGCAAAAATGCATTTAATATTTTTACACCTTTAGTAAAATTCAACCTTAGTACACTGTTACTTGAGATTTCGCATTAAATATAGAATAAAATTGCTTTATGTGTTACCAGGAGCGTAGTCAATTCCCAATTTTTATATAAACTCCAGTATTAGTCACGTGGTAATAAGACCGTAAGATTTACGTAAAATAGCGAGGACACTTATTAAAAATAAATATGTTCATTATTTAATTTAAGTTATTTCCGTTTACGCTTAACGTTATCCATAACATTCCTCATAACATTACAAAATACCAACCATAATTGGTTGGCCTCGACTCACCGTTCTAAAGACCGTTACTTCAAAGAGTTTCAAATATTATGCGTAATTTTCCAGGAAATTGCTCATTACATTACAAAATACCAACCAAAATTGAACTCGACTCACCGTTGTGCGACGGAGTTTTCTCTCGTCATGTTTCTTTGTCCTTTGCCTGTTCAATAGATGGTGGTTTTCATGGCACTGCTGCTTAAACATGTAGAAATCCGTCAGCAGTTTAAAGCATTTATAGCAAAGCAACCACGGGTTGCTCCTTTCCCTGACTACCTATAAAAACATGATTATCAAAGTATTAAACCTTAAACATTTGCTCTCAATGGGACTCGAATCATCATCTGAATAACGTAAAGGTTTTTTTAAGCTAAAAATGGGCATTGTCGCACGTTTCGGGGTAAATTTACTATAAAAGCATCATTATCAATATTACGTAAACATAACACGGATATCTTACTTTCAATTCCAACAACTCTTCTATCGCTTCCCGCACCAATTTCTCAGCATCGTTGTTTTCATAAAAAATATTTGTGTACCGTCCACCACGTCCAAGACATAATCTACACTTTAAACTTTCGTGTCGAGGCATCTTTGGAGCACTTCACACTGTCAACATTAACTTCGCCAAAACATTAACTTTCAAAATGGCCGACTAAATATCGATGGGTCGTTCGTTCTGAATCGATTACTGAGTGCGAGTTTAAGAATCGATTTCGTTTAATTTCGGCGCCAAGTGATCGCCATATTTAAATATTTTTCCATATTTTAAAATTATTTAAACTCTAATTTAATAGATAGCGGTCATTCCTTTGAATTTATAACACTTTTGCACTACCAAGAAGTTTAAAAAAAATTACTTCTGTTTTGAAATGAGAGACATTATTTTCAACATAACCTTATCTGTGTATATTTTATTTTGTACCTAAACTAAAAATTTAATCCTCTTAAATTGATTTTATAATAACATAAATATGCTCTCGGGATAAATATTTCTTAGAAGAATAATGACTGGAAGTGACAATTGTGTAATTAATTTTTTTGGCGAAAAATTCTGAAAATGAACCCTATGTGTTGGTATACTAAATACTTTGCAAATTATGAGAGGAACTCCAAAAATCGGACCTTCCACATTTTGATACGGGCATTAAAAGTGCATTAATTCCAAATTACAGTTTTTCTTTCCAACTATGACAAAATACCTGGGACTCAGGGGGAGAATTTACATTTGCATGTTTGGCAAAATGGTGGACAAATTTACAAATGAATATTAAAGTGATCAATGTTATCTTCAAACCATTCAATGATATATATATATATATATATATATATATATATATATATATATATATATATATATATATATATATATATATATATATATATATATATATATATATATATATATATATATATAAAATTATAATCACATTTCTATATTTTTATAGCAGCAGTTGTGTCCAAACCTTAAAGGTATAATTTTGACTGGTATTTAAAAAGGATGTCAATAGAAGCACATCATACTAGAATTATAATATATTCTGACTACCGTATACCTACGACAGTTAATGCATTCCAATATTTATGGTTATTTTTTAATATTCATATCGTAATTAATACAGCAATGAATCTTTTGACCTGAATCTTCGAAACGAATGAACAGCACATTATCTTTTCATTATTAAATTTAAACTTTTCATGATATTTTTATTTCTGCTATTTTCTGTAATTTTTGTAGGAGAAATTGAATTTTTATACATTTTGAGGAGGAGATGGTGTGTAAAATAAATTTGGATAAATACCTGGCAAGGTATTGGACTTCCTAAATGTCACAAAACCATTCAGTATAATCCTTTTTCATCAAAAATATTTTTGTTTGGTAATCCATAAATCAGTTCAATTAATTTAAAGTCAGTGGAATTAGCATCATTTTGCCAGCTTTGCTGAAAACATCGCAAGACAATTTAATTAGGTTTTTGGGTAAATTAAGCCAAAGTTTAATAAAAAATCATTTTTAGCATCACTTAACTGTAATTTGGGTGTACAATTATCCATTTTCACCTTATGCTTAGTGCAACAACTTAAAGTGAATTTTAACTAGATGGCATAAGTCCAATTAAGGTTAGTTGAAACAATTTTCTGCTTCTAAATCTTATTGTAAATGAGTAACATGAAAGTAATATAATGAGTTACAAGTGAATTTATTTGAAATCGGCTTTGGGCCAAGTTAGGTGAACGTCTACTATATTGATTCTTTAGTAATACTATATATATTTCAAAATAAGTATCACTGCAATAAGGAGAATTTCTTGATGATAATGATCAATTCTGGTCACTTACATTGCATATACATATAGAAAAAAGCCTAAGAGACAAAATGCTCTTATAAACAATAGCAATATAAGATTACCAAGTACTATTTTACCATTACACACGGGCTAGATTCACACCATACCTAGGTCTCCACACTTCATCCATAATGATTCAATATTTTTAAAATAAGAATGAGTATTCTAATGGCAAATTCCTAGCTATGGAAATTCCTCAATTGTTCTGATTTTTTCAGGAAAACCTTTTATAAAGCTGGTTACACCTGGGAATATTTGTTTGTCTTTAATCTATAAAGATAGAAATGCTGGTTTAAGTAAGAAAATGCTCAAGGATTTGTAATGGGAACATTTAAAAATAATAGGGATTTTTTAGAGCTGAATAGTCATGCAAAATGGTTTTTTGTTTTCATTATATTTTTAAAATTAGGCTGAAATGGGTGAACCTTTCTAATAAGCAGACTAACTCATGAGTTTACTCTAGGCAGCTATTGTAGGCAGACAAGTGTAGGCTGAAAACTAATGTACACATGCCTGTAGATCACAAACAAAATCACCTTAGGAAACAATCCTTTTGATATGTGAAAATAACCATTCCCTCCAGTATGCATGGGCTGCTACCAGATTTTTACCTTTGTCCAGCATATTTTAAGATTTATATTTTATAAAGATGTGTTCTTGTGCTATTGAAACAAAATATAAACAGTTTCCTCTCATCAAATTTGATTTAAATAGTTTATTGTTAAGGGAAGAGTTATTTTCATGATGATAGAGGAATCCAGTCACTTTCATTAACAAAATCGACAATAAAACAAAAAATCTCTTAAAAGTATGAAGTGGCATGATATAAGGAGGTAAGTAAAATAGTTCTCAGCCTGACATACAGATGGTATTCAAATCAGAGAAACATTAATGATTCCTGCCTGGGTACAATTGTCTTTACTTATAAGCCAAGTTTCAAATTGTTTTCTCTAATAGTTTGTTTACAAATATTGTTTGAGTACAGTGAATTTCTTTGATTTGAATATATCTACTCTCAAATAAATTCACTTAAAGTTAACAAAAGTGAACAAGGACCCTGCTCCTTTTATTTCAGTTGCTAAATAGGGGGCTGCTGATTTTAAACACGGTCCAATTCACTTGGAAATAACCGATGAGAAAGACGGCCGCAAAATGATACCATAACATAAAACATCAAAGAGGTGCTAAATATTGTGTGTGACATTAAGCTATTGGAGATGTATGAGATAGCTAAGGTGGTGATGATATTTGAGAAAAAGGTCCAAAATGACTTGCACAGAGAATAAAGGATGGGAAAACTCTGGGAAAGGTGTGTACTATAATAGTTTTAAAAGCCGTTTTCAAGCAATTTTCCCAGCAATGTTTTGACCGATTCTAGAGGAAACCAACACAATTTGTGCTCTGATTTATGACCAAGGATGAGACATGGGTAGCAAACTATAGGCCAGCAACTAAAAGGCAGTCAAAGCAGTGCATAGAAGCTGGGGACTCAGTACCAAAGAAATAAAAGTGGAATATATCTGGTTTTGCAAAGTCCCTTCATATCCAAACCTATCCATTTCAAAGCCAAAGTACAAACAACTTCATTAATATTCCCAATTAAGTAACATTTCTTGACCCAGATGTTGGAAATGATGAAGAAAGCAAGGATAAGAGAATTGCCATGGTGGCAAACCTATCCATTTCAAACCCTCATGGAGTCATGGAGCTTGACTGCACCTTGGCATTGTTACAAAGTAGAAAAACACATCACTTGGAGGCATATCTTTAGACTAAGGCTGTTCTAAATGGAAACACATGCTTCAGGTAGAAGCACGCCAGGCGTTGCAATTCACATAGCGTCTGTGAGATGGTTCGCTCCCTAAAAAACCACGGTATTCCTTCATTTTTCGTGTTTTCAATGAAATCGTGTTTTTTTTCTCAATTTCTTTTTTTTTAATTTTAACCCGCTTGTTTCACCATTCGTTGTTCTATTCGTCTTACAATACGACGCGATAATTCACGCCTTTTACGTGTTAAGGTTGTTCTTGAAAAATATATCTTTTTAATTCATTTTCCGTTTTCCAATGAAATCAAGAATTTTTACATAATGATTTCCAGGTAAATAGGCTGTCCATCTTTATTCCCCATTCGTCTAGTGTTTTATCGCAAAAAATTGCGTCGCAATTCAAATAGCGTTTGTGATTAATTCGCTCTCTAAAAACGACTGTTTTTTTCATTTTTCGTGTTTTCATTAAAATCGCGATTTTTTTCTCAATTTTTTACCATATTAAATTTTAACCAGCTTGTTTCACCATTCGTTGAGTTATTCGTGTAAGACACGACGCAATGACCTTCTAAGTTTTTAAGGTTTGCTCTTGTAAAATGGATCTTTAAATTTATTTTTCGCGTTTCCAATAAATAAGGTATTCTTACTTAATATTTTCCATACAAGTAGTCTGTCCACCTTTTTTCCCAATTCCGTGAGTTTTTCATAAAAAAATATGGCGTTGCCATTCATATCGCTTCTATGAATTGGTTCGTTCCCAAATAACAACCGTTTTCCTTTATTTTTAGCGTTTTTGATGAAATCGCGTATTTTTTCCCAATTTTTTCCTTTGTAGTGATTTGAACCCCTCTTTTCACCATTCGTTGATTTTTTCGTCTCTAAATACCACGTAATATTTCAACCTTCTTTATGGTCTCGTATTTTTACTTTTTATTTTTTATGAAAGTTACATGGCCACTTGTGTTCCCCGTTCGTTGAGTTTTTCATCGAAAAATATGGCGTTGCATCAAATTCGCGTCTGTGAATTGGTTTGCCCGCTAAAAAACACAAGTTTTTCTTCATTTTTTGTGTTTTCTGTTGAAATCGTGAATTTTTTTATATTTTTTCCATCATATTTATTTGGCCCCCTTCTTTCACCATTCATTGATTTTTTCGTGTTTAAATACGACGCCGTAATTCCAAACTTCTACGTGTTAAGATTTGTTCTTGAAAAAAGGATCTTTGTAATTTATTTTTCGTGTATCGAATGAAATCACGTATTTCTACATAATGATTTCGGGGTAAGTAGGTTGTTACACTTTGTTCTCCATTCGTTGAGGTTTCCTTCGCAAATTATGGCGTTGCAACATAAATCGCGTGTAAAAATTAGTTTGTTCTCCGACCGTGTTTCCTTATTTTTAGTTTTTTTCAAAGAATTCGCGTATTTCTTCTTAAATTCTTCCCTTTTAAACTTTTTAAACAGCTAATTTCACCATTCCTAGAGTAATTCGTCCAAATATACGACTTAATAATTCCAATCTGGTACATTTTAAAAATTTGGACTTCCAAAATTGATGATTTTAAAGAATTTTTCTTGTTTCCAATTTAAACATGAATTTTTACTTAATATTTTCCATGCAAGTAGTTTGTCCTCATTTGACCCCATGCATTTAGTTTTTAATGGAAATTATGGCGTTGCTATTCCAATCGCGTCAGTGGTATTGGTTCACACTTTGAAAAAATACCGTTGTCCTTCATTATTGTGTTTTCGATGAAATCGCGTATTTTTTCTGAATTGTTTTTCTTTTAAAATATCAACCAACTTGTTCCACTATTCGGTGAGTTATTCGTTCAAAATTACGACGTAATATTTCAAATTTGCTACGTTTTTAAGGTTTGTTCTTGAAAAATATATTTTTTTTAAATTCAATTTTCGTGTTTCCATTAATTCACGTATTTTTTCTCGATAATTTCCAAGCAAATAGTTTGTCCACCTATGTTCCCAATTCGCTGAATTGTTAATCGAAAAATATTGCGTAGCAATTCAAATCGCGGTCGTGGTTTAGTTTATTCTCTAAAAAACGATCGTTTTCCTTCATTTTTCTGGTTTTAATTGAAATCTCATATTTTTTCTTCGGTTCTTTCCTTTTGAAATTTTTACCAGCTTGTTTCTAAATTCGTTGAACAATTCGTCTTACAATACGACGCGATAATTCACGCCTTTAACGTGTTATGGTTTTCTTTTGAAAAATAGGTTTTATTATCCATTTCTCATATCCTAATGACATCACGTATTTTTACTTGATATTTTTCATAACAGGAGTTTCGCAACTTATAGTCCCCATTCGTTGAGTTTTTCATCGAAAAATATGGCGTTGCATTAAACTCGCGTCTGTGAATTAGTTTGCCCGCTAAAAATAGCAGTTTTTCTTCATTTTGAGTGTTTTCCGCTGGAATTGCAAATTTTTTCCATCATATTTATTTGACCCCCTCTTTTCACTATTCTTGATTTTTTCGTGTTTTAATATGACGCCTTGATTCCAAACTTCTACGTGTTAAAATTTGTTCTTGAAAAATGGATCTTTGTAATTTATTGATCGTGTATCGAATGAAATCACATACTACTACATAATGATTTCGGGGTAAGTAGGTTATTATTTTATGCTCTCCATTTGTTGAGGTTTTCTTCGCAAATTTGTTGAGGTTTTCTACGCGTTGCAATACAATTCGCGTCTAAAATTGTTTTTTTTTCTAAAAAACGACCGTGTTTCTTTTTTTTAGTGTTTTCAATGAATTCGAGTATTTCTTCTCAAATTCTTTCCTTTTAAACTTATAACCACCTTGTTTCACCATTCGAAGAGTTATTCGTCCAAAAATACGACGTAATAATTCCAATCTGGTATATTTTAAAAATTCATGCTTCAAAAATTGATCATTTTAATGTAGTTTTTGTGTTCCCAATTAAATCTAGTATTTTAAGTTAATATTTTCAAAGTTGGTAGTTTGTCCTCATTTTTTCCCCATTCGTTTTGTTTTTCATGGCCAATTATGGCGTTGCTATTCAATTCGCGTCAGTGGTATTGGTTCGCACTTTAAGAAAATACCGTTTTTCTCTCATTGTTAGTGTTCTTCAATAATTTGTGTATTTTTTCTGATTTTTTTTTTCAAGGTTTTTGAACCCCTCTTTTCACCATTCGTTGATTTTTTCGTGTTAATATACGACGCAATAATTCAACCCTTCCACTTTTTTCAGGTTTGGTCTAGAAAAATAAATCATATTTACTCATTTTTCGTGTTTACAAAAAATTATGTATTTTCACTTAATTTTTTCCATTTAAATTGGTAAGCCATATTTGCTCCCCATTCCCTGAGTTTTATTTTCCCAAAATAAGGCGTTGTCACTCAAATAGCGTCAGCGAAATAAATGCACTCTAAAAAACGATCGATTAACTTTATTTCTCTAGTTTTCAATGATTTCGCGTATTATTTCTCAGTTTCTTTCCTTTTAAATATTTCACCTGATTGTTTCACCATATCTTGAGCTATTCGTCTTTAAATACTACGCGGTTATTAACGCCTTTTACGTTTTATGGTTTGGTCTTGAAAAATAGGTCTCATTTATCCTTTTTCGTGCTTCCAATGACATCACGTATTTTTACTTAATGTTTTTCATGAAAGTCGTTTGGACACTTATGTTCACCATTTGTTGAATTTTTCATCGAAAATTATGGCATTGCAATGAATTCGCGTCTGTGAATTGGTTAGCCCGCTAAAAAAAACGTTTTTCTTCATTTTTAGTTTTTCCGATGATATCGCGTATTTTTTCTCGATTTGTTTCCTTTTAAAATTTTAACCGACTTGTTTAACCATTCGTTGAGTTATTCGTCCAAAATTACGACGTAATAATTCAAATCTTCTACGTTTTTAAGGTTTGTTCTGGAAAAATATATCTTTTTAATTCAATTATCGTGTTTCCAATAAATCGCGTATTTTTACTCGATATTTTTCATGAAGAGAGTTTGTCCACCTAAGTTCTCCATTCGCTTAGTTTTTCATCGAAAAATGTTGCGTTGCAATTCAAATCGTGGTTATGTATTAGTTTGTTCTCTAAAAAACGATGGTTTTCTTTCATTTTTCTGTTTTTAATTGATATCTCGTATTTTTTCTTTGGTTCTTACTTATAAAATTTTAACCAATTTGTTTCAACATTCGTTGAACTATTCGTCTTACAATACGACGCGAAATTTTCACGCCTTTTAAGTGTTAAGGTTGGGTTTTGAAAAAGAGGTCTTATTTATCCATTTTTCGTGTTCCTAATGACATCTCGTATTTTTACTTATTATGTATGATGAAAGTGATTTGACCACTTGTGTTCCCAATTCGTTGAGTTTCTCATCGAAAAATATGGCGTTGCATCAAATTCGCGTCTGTCAATTGGTTTGCCCGCTAAAAATCACAAGCTTTTCTTTTTGTTGAAAGCGCGAATTTTTCCTAAATTTTTTCCATCATACTTATTTGGCCCCCTTTTTTCACCATTCATTGATTTTTTCGTCTTAAAATACGACGCCGTAATTCCAAACTTGCACGTGTTAAGATTTGTTCTTGAAAAAATTATCTTTGTAATTTATTTTTCGTGTTTCCGAGAAAATCACGTATATCTACATAATGATTTCCGGGTAAGTAGGTTGTTACATTTTGTTCTCCATTCGTTGAGGTTTCCTTTCCATCACCTGATTGTTTCACCATATCTTGAGCTATTCGTCTTAAAATACTACGCTATTATTAACGCCTTTTACGTGTTATGGTTTTGTCGTGAAAAATAGGTCTCATTTATCCTTTTTCGTGCTTCCAATGACATCACGTATTTTTACATGATGTTATTCAAGAAAGTCGTATGGACACTTATGTTCACCATTTGTTGAATTTTTCATCAAAAACTATAGCATTGCATTGCATTCGCGTCTGTGAATTGGTTAGCCCGCTAAAAAACAAAAGCTTTTCTTCATTTTTAGGGTTTCTGATGAAATTCCGTATTTTTTCTGGATTTGCTTCCTTTTAAAATTTTAACCAACTTGTTTCACCATTCGTTGAGTTATTCGTCCAAAATTACGACGTAATAATTCAAATCTTCTACGTTTTTAAGGTTTGTTCTGGAAAAATATATCTTTTTAACTCAATTTTCGTGTTTCCAATAAATCGCGTATTTTTACTCGATATTTTTCATGCAAATATTTTGTCCACCTAAGTTCTCCATTCGCTGAGTTTTTCATCGAAAAATGTTGCGTGGCCATTCAAAACGCGGTTGTTTATTTTTTTGTTCTCTAAAAAACGATTTTTTTCCTTCATTTTTCTGATTTTAATTGAAATCTCGTATTTTTTCACTGGTACTTACTTATGAAATTTTACCCAATTTTTTTCAACATCCTTTGAACTATTCGTCCTACAATACGACGCGAAATTTTCACGCCTTTTACGTGTTAAGGTTTGGTTTTGAAAAAGAGGTCTTATTTATCCATTTTTAGTGTTTCTCATGACATCTCGTATTTTCACTTGATATTTTTCATGACAGTCGTTTGGACACTTATGTTCCCCATAAGTTGAGTTTTTCATCGAAATATATGGCGTTGCATTAAATTCGCGTCTATGAATTGGTTTGCCCGCTGAAAACAGCAGTTTTCCTCATTTTGAGTGTTTTCCGCTGAAATCGCGAATTTTTTCTCAATTTAATATTGGAACTTAATCTATCATTATAAGTATCATTTATTGTAATGTTGGTTTAAATACAAGTGTTGATTTTTATCCTATATAAATAAGAAATTTCCTAAATTTCCCATTTAAAAATAAATCACATATAACTTTGAATATTCAACGGTTGATGCTCACAAAAAATATTTTTAATTGCTTCAGTTACCTCTGGCGACTTCTGTATTGCAAAGTTCCGGATAAAGCAAACCACCAAAATTAATTAATAGCCATTCAAATGCAAGCCTTACAATGATTGAATTTTTTCAAACGCCACATATCTTTCAAGTGGCATTGCCAGCATTCATCAATGTTAGACTTTACCCAGCTATATCTCAGAAATTTTCTTCTCAAAGTTTTACGAGGTATATATGCCTCCTGACCTTCCAACTATCCCTGCATAGGTGAAAGTTACATTCCAACAGTAAAACCCATAAACGCCATATTTTTCCTCATTTGTTCTCAATTCGTATAGTTTTTCATGATAAATAATGGCGTTGCTATTCAAATCGCTTCAGTGGTATTGGTTCGCACTTTTAAAATATACCGTTTTCTTTCTTTTTTAGTGTTTTCGATGAAATCGCTTATTCTTTCTCATTTTTTTTTCCTTTCAAGTTATTTGAACCACTCTTTTAACTATTCGTTGATTTTTTCGTGTTATTATACGACGCAATAAACCCAATCTTCTACGTTTTCCAGCTTTGGTCTTAAAAAATATATCTTTTTAATTCATTTTTCGTGTATCGAATAAATCACGTATTTTTACTCTATATTTTCCATGTAAATAGTTTCTCCACCTAACCTACCCAATCCCGCTGAGTTTTTCATCGAAAAATCGGGGTTGTGAATTTTTTTGTTCTCTGAAAAACGACCGTTTTCATTCACTTTGCTGGTTTTAATTGAAATCTCGTATTTTTTCTCTAGTTATTTCCTTTTGAAATTTTAACCAGCTTGTTTTAACATTTGTTGAGCTATTCGTCTTATAATACGACGCGATAATTCCCACCTGTTACGTGCTAAGGTTTGGTCTTGAAAATTAGATCTTATTTATACATTTTTCCTGTGTCTAATAAAATAACGTTTTTTTACTTCATATTTTTCATGAAAGTCGTTAATCCACTTATATTCCCCTTTCGTTGAGTTTTTAATCGAAAAATATGGCGATGCATTAAATTCGCGTTTGCGAATTGGTTCGCTCGTTAATAAACAACCGTTTTCCTTCATTTTGAGTGTTTTCCGATAAATCGCGAATTTTTTCTCAATTGTTTTCTCCTATAGTTATTTGACCCCCTCTTTTCACCATTCGTTGACTTTGTCGTGCTTCAATACCACGCGTTAGTTCCACATTTCTACGTGTTAAGATTTGTTCTTGAAAAATAGATCTTTGTAATTTATTTTTCGTGTTTCCAATGAAATCACGTATTTCTACATAATGATTTCCTAGGTAAGTAGGTTGTTCACTTTTAATCTCCATTTGTTGAGGTATCCTTCGCAAAAAATGCCGTTGCAAACGATTCGCGTATAAAAATTTGTTTTTCTCTAAAAAATGACGGTGTTTTTTTTCTTTGTTTTCATTAAATTCGCGTTTTTTTCTCAAGTTCTTCTCTTTAAAAATTTAAACGAGCTTGTTTCACCATCGTTGAGTTATTAGTCCAAAAATACGACGTTCTAATTCACATCTGGTACGTTTTTAACATTTGGATTTCAAAAATTGATCATTTCAAATTATTTTTCGTGTTTCTAATGAAATCACGTATTTCTACGTAATGATTTCCAGTTAGGTAGGTTGTCACCCTTGGTTCTCCAATCGTCGAGGTGTCCTTCGCAAATTATGCCGTTGCAATTCAATTCGTGTCTATGAATTGGTTTGTTCTCTACAAAACGACGGTGTTACTTTTTTTAGTGTTTTCAATGAATTAGAGTACTTTTTCTCTGGTTCTTTCCTTTTAAAATATTTACCAGCTTGTTTCACCATTTTTTAGTTAAGTAGTAATTCCGATAGGTCTTATATAGGTAAATTCGCGTCTGAGAATTGGTTTGGCCGCTTAAAAACACCAGTTTTCCTCATTTTGAGTGTTTTCCGATGGAATCGCGAATTTTTTCCATCATATTTATTTTGCCCCCTCTTTTCACCATTCGTTGATTTTTTCGTGTAAATATACGACGCAATATTACGCACTACGTTTTTAAGGTTTTTTCTTGAAAAATATATCTTTTTAATTCATTTTTCGTGTTTCCAATAAATCACGTATTTTTACTAGATATTTTCCATGCAAATAGTTTGTCCACCTAGGTTCCCCATTCGCTGAGTTTTTCATGAAAAAATATTGCATTGCTATTCAATTTGCGGTTGTGAATTAGTTTGTTCTCTAAAAAACGACCGTTTTCCTTCATTTTGCTGGTTTTAATTAAATTCTCGTATTTTTTCTCTAGTTCTTTTCTTTTGAAATTTTAACCAGCTTATTTCACCATTCGCTGAGTTATATGACTCCCAATACGACGCGATGATTCATGCCTTTTACGTGTTAAGGTTTGGTCTTGAAAAATAGATCTTTTATTTCCCTTTTTCGTGTTTCCAATGACATCACGTATTTTTACTTAATAATTTTTAGGAAAGTATTTTGGCAACTTATGTTCGTTGAATTTTTCATCGAAAAATATGGCGTTGCATTAAATTCGCGTCTGAGAATTGGTTTGCCCGCTTAAAAATACAAGTATTTCTTCATTTTGAGTGTTTTCCGATGGAATCGCAAATTGTTTCTCAATTTTTTTCCATCATATATATTTTGCCCCCTCTTTTCACCATTTGTTGATTTTTTCGTGTAAATATACGACGCAATAATTCACCCCTTCTAGGTTTTTCTGGTTTGGTCTTGAAAAATATATCTTATTTATCCATTTTTCGTGTTTACAAAAAGATTATGTATTTTCACTTAATTGTTTTCATTTACATGGGTAAGCCATCGTTGTTCCCCATTCCATGAGTTTTTTATCCCAAAATACAGCGTTGTCATTAATGTCCTTATGTGCATTTGTTGCTCTCTAAAAAACGACCGTGTCACTTTATATTTAGTGTTTTCAGAGAATTCGCGTATCTTAAACAATTTCTATCCCTTCAAAATTGTTTTACCATTCGTTTAGTTTTTCGTCCGAAATTACGACGTGATAATTCCAATCTTCTTAGTTTTTACGGTTTGGTTTTGAAAAAAAGGTCTTATTTATCCATTTTTCGTGTGTCTAATGACATCACGTAATTTTACTTACTATTTTTCATGAAAGCAGTTCGGCTACTTATGTTCCCTATTAGTTGTGTTTTTCATCGAAAAATATGGCGTTACATCAATTTCGCGTCTGTGAATTGGTTTGCCCGCTAAAAAACACCAGTTTATCTTCATTTTGAGTGTTTTCCGATGAAATCGCGAATTTTTTCTTAATTTTTTTCCAACATATTTATGTGGCCCCCTATTTTCACAATTGATTGATTTTTTCGTGTTTAAATACGACGCTATAATACCAAACGTCTTCGTGTTAAGATTTGCTCTAGAAAAATAGATCTTTGTAATTTATTTTTCGTGTTTCCAATGAAATCACGTATTTCTACATCATGATTTCCGGGCAAGTAGGATGTTACCTTTTTTCTCCATTTGTTAAGGTTTCCTTCGCAACATATATCGCGTCTAAAAATTGGTTTGTTCTCGAAAAAACGACCGTGTTTATTTATTTTTAGTGTTTTCAATTAATTCGCGTATTTCTTCTCAAATTCTTCCTTTTTTAACTTTTAACCAGCTTGGTTCACCATTCGTAGAGTTATTACTCAAAAAATACGACGCAATAATTCCAATCTTTTACGTTTCTAAGGTTTGTTCTTGAAAAATATGTCTTTTTAATTTATTCTTCGTGTTTCCAATAAATCACGTATTTTAACTCGATTGTTTCCTTGTAAATAGTTGTCCACCTAAGTTTTCAGTTCGCTTTGTTTTTCATCGAAAAATATGGCGTTGCAATGCAAATCGCGGCAGTGAATTGGTTTGTTCTCTAAAAAACGACCGCTTTCCTTCATTTTTCAGGTTTTAATTGAAATCTCGTATTTTTTCTCTAGTTCTTTTCTTTTGAAATTTTTACCAGCTTATTTCACCATTCGCTGAGTTATATGACTCCCAATACGACGCGATGATTCACGCCTTTTACGTGTTAAGGTTTGGTCTTGAAAAATAGATCTTTTATTTCCCTTTTTCGTGTTTCCAATGACATCACGTGTTTTTACTTAATATTTTTGCTGAAAGTAGTTTGGCCACTTATGTTCCACATTCTTTGAGGTTTTCATCGAAAAATTTGGCGTCGCATTAAATTCGCGTCTGTGAATTGGTTTGCCGGCTAAAAAACAAATGTTTTTCTTCATTTAGAGTATTTTCCGATGAATTCGCGAATTTTTTCTCGATTTTATATACAGAGTTGGTATTAACCCTATTATTATAAGTTTGATTTCATTTACAGAAAAACTCCACGTAGTTCTTAGTTTAGTATTTTATATAATTATAGCATTTCAGGATGCTCATTGTAATGTTGGGACCAATACAAGTGTTGATTTTAGTGCTCTATCTGTAAGAAATTACCTTAATTTGCTAGTTAAAAATCCACCACCCCTATTCCTTTGGATTTTCAATGATTAATGCTCAAAAAAATATTTTTAAATGCTTCAGTTACCTCCTCTGGCTACTTCTGAATTGTAAAGTTCTGGCTAAAGCAAACCTCCAAAATAAATTAATAGCCATTCATATTCAAGCTTTACCATGACTGAATTCTTTCAAATGCCACATATCGTTGCCAGCCTTAATCAATGTTAAAATTTTCTCAGCTATTTCCTTGAAATTTTCTTCTCAAAGTTTTGTGAGGTATATATATACCTCTTAACCTTCCAAGCATTTCTGCATAATTGAAATTTTCATTCCCGCAACTTCCCAAAACGGTTAATTAAAGGGCTACAGAGTAAAAACATTGCCATGGAAGCCTCATAGTGGATTCATTGTTAAGTACACCAAAAACATGAAAATTAAGTTGTCAAAAACAATGTAATTAAATTGAAAATATGCTTAATTGAAGATTATGGTATTTTAATTTAAACAGAGGAAAGAGTTCTTCAATAAATTGATGTAATCATAAAAGAAAAGTATAAAGTGATATATTATATCATATTTTATTAAGAAAATCACAACACAACAGGATAATATCTGAGAACAATAACATTTTTATTATAATTTTAGCTATTTATAATGCCACTATTTAATGTGAAGAAATTGATGCAAGCGACTTTTTAAATTTCATACAGAGGCCAGTGTTCTATTGCACTTCAAATATTAGTCATTTCGGTTCTCTTTGAGTGATAGATGTGATTGTGATATAAGGGCACTTTAGTCAGTGTTTACTTCTTCATGCAACTTCATATGCTTCCTAAGGTTACTTTTATTAATAAATAATTTCAAACATATTGCACACTTTTAAGGCTTTTCAGCAGCATGAGTCAGAAGATGATTATTCAGGTAATCTTTGCGATTGAATGATTTTGGACAAAACTCACACTTGTAAGATCTCTCGTCAGCATGTGACAACAAGTGCTTCTTCAGATTACTGTTTAGAGCAAATGATTTTGAGCACATATTACAATTGTATTTCCTCTCGCCAGTGTGTGTCAATATGTGTCTCCTTATATCTCTATTTTCAGGAAATGCCTTTGAGCAAATTTTGCATCCGTGGAGCCTTTCATTAGTATGTCTCAACATGTGACTCTTTACATTTCTAAAGTGAGTAAATTCCTTTGAGCATATATCACACTTGTATGGTCTTACACTGGCGTGTATCTTCACATGTGCCTTTAGATTACCCTTGAGAGAAAATTCCTTAGGACATATATTACATTTGTGCCTCATCTCTGCAGCGTGTGTCAGGATGTGTTGTCTTAGGGATCCTTTGATTGAGAATACTCTTGAACATATATCATACTTATGCTGCCTTTCTTCTGAATGTGTCAGCACATGATTCCCAAGGAGACGTTTCTCCTTAAAAGATTTCGCACAGACCTTACATTTGTGTGGTCTCTCCTTAGAATGTGTGAACAGGTGTCTCTTCAAGATCCACCTTCGAGAAAAACTTTTCCAACATATTCCACATTTAAATGGCCTTTCTTCAGCATGTGTTAACATGTTGCTTTTGAGTTGACTCAATCTTTCGAAGTTTCTGGTGCACTGTTGGCATTGATGATATTTCTCAAGAGTGTGCATCACTTTGATATGTCTTGCAATGTCATTTTTACACTTAAATACTTCCGAGCAAATATCACATATGAATTCTATCCTTTTCTTAAGGTGCTCACCAAATTGACAAGTATTCAGAAGGTTACCTACAGCATCTTTCCCTGTATATTCTTGCTTCTGGACATTCTCTAAATATTTGAAGAAAAATAAGATAATCAATAACTAGTTATAAACAAGTTTTTCATCACAAGTGGGGAAATTCACATTTCCTTACATTAATAATAATATGTAAACATATTCATACAGATTCTTATTGTATTAATGCATGTAGGCTTACAATGAAATGCTTAAGTCTTCCTTCATACACATTTATCAGGCTGTCTGTGTATCCTATCAACTGTAATAATGCTAAAATCTAAGGGAAAAAGCAGGTATCATATCATAATGTTCCACTTAATAGTTACTTTAATGAGTTTTTCTCATATTGTCTGCTGAAATTAGTTGGACTCACAACAAATTGAATACTTCTTAGCCTCCATATATACCTTTTTAAGTCGTAAATAATCAGGAAATGACACGCAGTATGCGACAAATTATGTGAGCTGTTACTCTTTGCCCAATTCAATGGTTTTATAAAATCTTATCGAAGAATAATTATGAAATACTTTTGAAATTATTTTTACTACCAATGCATGAAAACTATGACCCTTGTGCAAATTTTCACCAAATTGTTGACTATGTAGATGGCCTTTTTAACCCAACATAAACATTTCAATAACACCTTAATGTTGACTTAAAATAAGTAAGTGTTAAAAGTCGAGAAGTGATAAGATCGATAAAAGTTGAGAATGGTTAATAATATTCCCTATAGTTCAACAGTAAAGCATACAGGAAAGGAAAAATATCATTAAAGAAAGAAATTATTTCCCTAGGGAACAATAAGTTGAATGAATAAAGTTACATGCTACTGGTTTTTACCAAAAGCACAAAATAAAACAATAGGCATTGAAAAGGCCCAACTGAAAAAGGTAAAATGGGATATAGGAAAATGAAAATATATAGGGATGATTAAAATGATTAAATAAATCATGACCAATTAGTTGATAAAAAATTGGTGAACTCATTTAGTATTGGCATAATGCACCTAAAACTAATCCTTATATTTAATTATGTGAACCCAACTATTAGCACAGTAATTAAAGGATGGACAAAATAATAAATGAAAATGTTGATAAAAGTGGAGTTATCATAGACCTATCAACTGATAAATTATCATTGGTAGAAGTGCACATGGAATCGACATCCTCGATATTCATTCTGGTCTACAAACCAAGCAATTATGAACAGAAAAAAATTGATAGGAGTTACCACCTTTACAGGACAATAAATCATGAGTACATTCGGGAAAATAGGGCAGCATATCTAACATATGATAGTGATTTAAGATTGTAATAAGATAAACGGCAAAGAGGAGATGGTGATTAGTTCGGAGACTACAGTTTATGCACAAGAAATCATCACATGGAGAAAGGAATTGAGTTCTGCAGTTTAAAGATGGAGATTAGCCATTACCTACTCCTTGTTTTGACGCTAAGAGACATAGGTATGCATGAAAATTGCCAGGTGACTCAGATAGGTATTAGTTAGATAATTAATACTGAGATTTAGGTAGAATTAAGCATTAAATTATAAGTTTACACAAATGAAACTAGTGTAAAAAGAATTGTAAAAATGCTGTTTGAGGCTATGGAAAGTCTAAAAAGTAAGGGAGGAATTGGCACACTATACAGTAATGCAGACTGATTGCCATTTGTCCAATGTCATTGGCTTGCTGCTCCTGAGGTGAAGAATTTAATGAATTTGTACAAGTGATTTAAATTATAAATTTATTTTCCCCAAGAATGCACATTATTTTAATGCTGGAATATGTATGATCAGCTACAATGCTATCATGTCTGACCCATGACTTCTATCTTCATGCATTGATGAATGAATATCCCCTACTGGAGAAGTGGATCATCTAATGGCAATGTCAACCTCCTCTTTGACAATGATCATGTCATCTGGGATGCCACAGCCCTCTTGTCAATAGAATCACTGCCAATCAAGCTTTCAGAATACTCTCTCTTGGTTTCACCAGGAATGTATTACAAAGCATAAAAATGCCATTATTCATTTATTCAAATATCAATTTTATTAATCTGTCCAAAGAAATACAACAGCCGAATATGTATTTAGTTAAATAATAAACAGAGGTAATTAACTTTTAGAAAAGGGAACCTTTGACAAGATACGGTGTGAGGATATGGAAAGTATGAAGAGTTGGGGTGACAATGGTGCACTATACAGGAAAGCACATTGTTTTTTAATTGCCCAAAGTCATCGGCTTGATACTATTATGGGACTAAATAAATAAATGATGCAAACTTCTTCAAAGACTAAGAAGGGCTGATTATATTTTTCACCCAAAAAGCCAATTGTTTGCTCAATGTGCAAGTGTTTTTTTGTCATTCAAGTTCCAAAGTCAATGAAACTGAATTTTCAACACTTTTGAGAAAATCAAAACCATCTATCTTGATGAATTGTACATAAAATCAAATTCGAATTACAATGTTTACATTACTCTATCCTGAAAAAGTGGTATTTTCATTAAAATTCAAATGACTGCGTTTGATCACAGAGACAATAAAATGATATTTTCACATTTTAATCAAGGAACATGTCAGGAAATATTAATTAATATTATCCATCAAATTAAATTCCAAATTCAATGTTAACCCCATTCCATCCTCAAAAAGTTTTATTTTCGATAACATTTAAAGACTGTGTTTGATTGCAGGGACGCTAAAATGTTTTTTCTACATTTTAATCAAAGAACATATCAGGAAATATTAATTTTTAGCCAAATTTGTCATCCTTATTAATATTGTTCATATTATTAGATACAACTGACCTCTTCTCGATTGGTTATTACGTATTTCCTTTAAAGATAGCTTCCCCTCTTGGATGCGATTATAGGATTCCGTTAGCCCATGAAGGCAGAACATACCAACCAAGGATAATTTTCATCCTCCACAACCTAATAGAATATGCCATAACCATGCATTAACAATAGAATGCACGTAACTCCTCTCGCCTAAACTTCAACATACATTTAGACGACAGTGTACGGATTATATTAAGCAAATACCAATTCATTTAAGATATCCCACGAACAAAATTTTTGAAACACCTTTAAAATTTATCTTTTTAATCACTTTAAAATTTATTAAATCCTCTATTTTCTTTTCCAGCATGAATTGTACATTATTTAAACAACTCCTGTTTAAATAAATTAAGTTAAAATTCGCCTTAATCCGAAATTCTGATCGTTTTCAACTATACAGAAGAATTGAACTAAAAACCAACTATAGAAGTACAAGGCCGTTTTTAACACATTACTTCACGAAGCATTTTCAGAATAGTAATAACACACAAAATACGTAACTCTCGCATATCGTTCTTCAGTTGTTACGAAGTTGTTTTGAATGGAAAAGGAATGCGTTGGTTTGGAAGGAAAGGATCTTATTCCAGATCACACATATGAAAACCTTTCTCGCGATTACTCATATTTAATTCAAGGCTGAGTCATGGAAAATCGGAATTCGCCTTTCTTAAGATATTTATGAGCTTTTGTAGTATAAATGAAATCATTTGAATACATATAAAAATAAATGAATGAAAACAATTCTGTTCCGTTCTTTCATTTCAAAGATTTTTACGATGCAAACATTCAAGATTAACCAATAATACAGGCATCTATCAGCCGACGTAATCCTAGAGTAGTGCTTAGAGTAGATATTATAAGTCCTACTGTGCTGTTTTTCCATTCGGTTTCTTTAAGAATACACGCCAAAATAATTATTCGATAGTTATGAAAAATGTTATGAACTATATTCCAATATAGATGAATTACTTCATGTTAATATTATTTATTTCATTAGCCCTAGGTAGATTTATTAAAATTCATTCCGATATGATCATACTTACTTACATAAAGTATGTACGTTCTTAGCTAAATATCACACTGTCCTATTCATGAAATCAGCCTCACTTGATGAACTGCTGTCATAGTTATAAACTAGTAATGTGTATAGGAGTATCTTAAGATTATATCATAGAGCCATTATACCATTATTATCTTGAGATTATGATAAAATTCGATCGTTTGAGCTACCATAACAACGAACACCTAGCTTTAATTATATGAATGTGAGTGAGAATAGTATCTAAGGATTAGGATGGGAAAGGAAGCTATTCTACATACAGCTATCAGGTACGAGAGAAGAGTCAATATGAGCAGTTTGAAAAGTATGACTATGACATGCTGTCTGTAGGGTTACACGCGGTTAGGTAGGAATAATGCTGGTGATATTGGGTAGTAAGGTTTATTGCGGCGACTTAGTACGAGTACATTATGGAAGGTCCTCGATGAAGCGACTGACGGACTCGGTCTCAACACTACGGTGGATGCGCGCGCACTACTCGTCCGGGGTAATTGCCGCCAGGCCATTCTGGTCATTGCCGCTCGGCCCTCTAGGGCAATTGCAGACAATTGAGAATCGAGGCTCGAGCGCATCGTCGGACAAGTGAGAGTCGAGGCGCGAGCGCGTCGTCTGTCGCTACACTGTCCATTGTATTGTCACCTGTCCTTTAAATTGGAGCCTTTTCTAATATGAGTATGGAGAAAAATTCGGCTTAAGCAGACAGGATTGAAAACGGACAGAAATTCGCAAATAAGGGAGGGGTTTAAGAATTGTTTGGGAGAAATCCACAGGATGCATCATTAATGCGTTTTTATGATGCATGAAATCGTTAATTCAATGAAAATACATGCATAAAAACTTATTATTCATTATTATACTAACAGAGAACTGCCATTACAACTTGGATTTATAGCAAGTTTTTACTGAAGTAAACAGGTTAAGAAAAATCTAAATATTAATTTTTAGCTTTTACTAATAAGATATGACTATTAATTCACACATGACTTTGGATTTGCCTCTTTATAGTTAACGAACACCCGGATTTAATTAATTCACATTACAAACGTCATATATTTTGCATACTACTGGTCACAAGGATAATACCAAATACTTTGTTTTGAGGAAAAGAACTATCAAATTAAATGGTCTGATTAAAATCTTAAAAAACACAGCAATTCAAACTACGCTTTTTATAATTATTTCAAATCATTTGACCTTTGGCTAACAGTCGTTGTATTTTTAGGAATCCATGCCATGGTTTTGTTTCAAATTTATTAAATAAAATTCATTGATTGTAACTAAAAATGCCGTATTAAGTAATTTGTGCTTCAGGCATCAACACATTAAAAGGTAATATTTGCCATAAATGAATTCATGGATAATTTTTTCTCTCTGAATAATGACACTTTTATGGTAATGTTTAATCCGGAAACCCAGCTGTCTTATTACAAAATCACTTTAAAAGGATTAAACTTGTTGGTCAACGTACAAATAATAAATAAAGTATACTCTTAAGCCTCGGACAATGTAATATTATGTTTAATGTGTCATTTTTAGAGAGCCAAGTCCTATTCCGACAGTCAATTAAGTGAGAGTTTAAATAATTCAAAAAAGTGGAAAATTATTTGAATTTGTTAATCACTCAGGCCCCAAAACAAAAAAGAACGATTAGCAAACTCCCACTTTGGGATCGATTCAGAACGAACGACTCATCGATACGTAGTCGGCCATTTTGGAGTCTATTTCTTACGTGTTTTTAATGTTTACAGTTGTAAGTGTTGCGAAGATGATTCGACAAGGAAGTTTAAAGTGTAGATTATGTCTTGGTCGTGCAAGTCGGTTGACAAATATTTTTAGTGAAAACGACGATGCTGAGCAGTTGGTGCGGGAAGCAATAGAAGAGTTATTGGAATTGAAAGTAAGCTATCGATTGAATGTTTACGTTTTCACCATGACGCTTTTATGGTAATTTTACCACAATTTTTCGGTATTTCCGTGTTTTGGGTAAATAAAAAGCCTTTGCATTACTATGTCAATAATTAGAGTCCTTCTGAGAGAAGATGTGTGGGATTTAATACCTTGATAATCTTGTTTTCGAAGGAAGTGATGGATAGAATCAACCCGTGGTTTATTTGCTATCAGTGCTGTAAAGTACTGACCGATTTCTATATGTTCAAGCAGCAATGCTACGAAAACAATCTTATGTTGGAGAGGCAAACAGAATACAAACAGGACGAGAGAAATATTAGCCCCGAAAAGGTTAGTTGTCTTCAAGTTATGTTTTTATGTCATAATGTCCGTGGTTACAGTATTCGTTACGAATTTAGGCATATTGTTTAATTAACGTGTTTATATTAAATAGATTTCCTCCCAAGGATAAAAATGCCTAAATGGCTAATAGCCGAATGGCAAATACGGGAATTTACTTTAAAATTGCGAATATTATTTGCATTAATGATGTTCGTGAGAAAAATTTGAATACTTTAATGTTTATTAGAAGAGCATGTATGAAAGTTCTTAGACCGCCTTTTTTTAAAATTAGTGAAAATTGTTCATAAAAAAGGGCAATTATGTTGCATAAATTGTAAAACAAAAAAAAAGATTATGAATTTACGTATGTACCTATGTGAAATATAATCTCGTGTGAAAATAATATATTGTAGTAATGACTTCTTGTTCAAAAGCCAGTAGAACCCTATTTTCTGGAAGAAATTTCCTCCTCATGAAGAAACTCCAAGAATTATTAAGTAAAATGTGCAATTGTGTAGTTTTTAATCAGTGCTATCAGCATAATTTTTAATTTGAATCGAAGTTACATCTATAATTACTTTTTAGCAAATGTGCAGCTTAATATTATCTAGGCATCATAGTTGCGCAAGGATTAAAAATTAAAGCAGGTGCCAAATATGTTAAAGTGGACGTTGGAAAATTGATAAATCCTTTTTTTTATGTATTTATTCATATTGATTAGTATTTTTCCATTGAGATCTACTCTAATAATTAATGGCATAATCGGAAATCAGTTAAAAACAACTACATTTTTTAAACGTTATTTATATTTTTGTTACAACACAACTTTAGCTTCTTATTACATTTTATAATGATTTTCCAAAGATAAGAACCATGTTTACCCATGCTAATGTATAAGCTGGACATTTATATTACAAAACAAGCAATTTATGAGGTTTATGCTTATAATTTATTCATCAAATGTGGCATTGGTGCATCAAAGAGAGCTTATATTTTCCCAATTTATCTTGTTTTATAACAAAATTAAATAATTGACTAATCCCTAAGTAGGATCTAAACATCATGTGAAAGGTGTCAATGCCATTCATTTTTTCTTTTTACATGACCTCTATTACAATTAGACTATAATCTTTAATTTTTCATGTCTATTATTTCTTAGTAATGTGTTTGCTGCTTTTGTTTAAAGCAACAAGATAGGATTTATTTGTTTTTTTTCTAATTGTCTCTTACTTTCATTCCTAATATTAGTTTCCTGCGGTACTAATTCATTCAGTTTCCATGGGAATAAACCTCAAATTTCTTACCAAAGCACTTTTAAAAAGTATATAGCTTTTTGAAAAATTAGCCTGCCAAATATTATTCTCTAATTGTGATGTCTGCACAATGTATTTCATGAAACATTAAGATCAGAGTTAGGCTATCCATTCTCAGGTTGTCCTCATATAGATTGTTTTTCTGACAACAGTTTTGCCTGTGTGTCAACAAGCATGTTCAGGTCAAAGTGACCTGATCTGGTTCCCTTAACCTGAAGTTGCTCATTAAAACATGGGCAAAACTGTTGTCAGAAAAACAACTTGCATGGTGACAACCTGAGAATGAGAAGTCTTTCATCTGAATGTCACAAAAACCTACAAACCCAAAATGAGAGTTAGGTCAGTACTTTCTAATTTTACATTTACCCTTAGGGCCCCTTGAGATATTGATATGGCAAGATAGACTATTGGCTTGGTCAACTTGCTTAAAATTTTGCAAAAATTGATATTTTTTAATTTTCAGTTGATAAAGATGTAAAAAAGATATTTAATGAAACCAAATCACAAGTAAAGAAAATTGATTTTTGAAATAATTGAATTTAGGAAGGTCATTACACAGCATTGCTCCAGAATTGATCTGGTCAATAAGTTGTAAAGATAAGCTATGACATATGCTGGACAACTTTTTATGCTGCAAAAATTTGGTATTAAAATTTGATAATAACTTTTTTCTTGAAACTAAAAAGAATTCTCATTAAATATCTTCTGGAAAATGCTTATATAGTTACTTATGTTACATTCAAAGAAGTTGCAGAAATGATTTGCTAAAAAATACTTCAGTAATTCATATAATTTAGCCAATCAAGATGCACAATTTATGATACCAACACAAATATTAGATTAATAACATCATCTGGAAACCCTGAAAAATGTACCATAATTAAAATTAAATTATTGCACAACTTAATATTAACTGCTGCATACTCTCATTTTTCTAGTCATAATTTTACTTTTTTCTTAGTTATGTCATATCCATTGTTATTGATTTATTTTCTGCATTGAGTTAAAAGCATCAGTATGAAATTTCCCTAATGTTTAAAAATCTTTTCATTGAAAAAAATATATTATTTCTAAAATGATATATTTTCTTTTCTTTATGCTAATTATATTGTAAATGCTAAAGAAATGTTCTTTTTGTTCCTTCTAGAAGTCATTGTATAAAAAATAATTGTTCTTTCTGAGTAACATTAAGTAAACTTATGTGCAGCAGTATTGTGAGAGAATTATACTTCCTTTTATTAAATAATTTCCTTTGTTTCTTTGTAAGAAAAAAACAGTTCATTTTACTTCAAGTATATACTATATTCCTTTTTCTTTGCTCAACAATAGCAGTTTCACTCTAAATAATAAAATACTTCCTAACAAAATATTATAAATTTTATCCCTCGTTTATTGGGCAGATATTGAAGATGTTGTGAATTACTTTTAGTACAAACTTTATATATTTTCAAAGAATGGGGTGCTTATTGATTAAGTATGATGATGAAATAAGCAATTTAAATAATAACAAAAAGAGTAAAATTTTACAGATTCATAAAGGAGGACTCAAAAGTAACAGACTTTTGAATGCAGTAGTCAGTATGAGCCGTTTCAGTGGAACAATTTTTTCATTTTGGCATAAAACATGATAATGCATTATCCAGAGGAAAACACTGCAATGAAATTTTATTTCCTGCTGGGTAAATTGGCAGAGGAAACATTTTTAAAGCTCAAGACTTGTTTTGGGAAAGCTTTTTAAAGCAAAACCAGAGTGTATAACATCAACAGTTAACAAAAATACAGACAAAAATAATGACCTCATTTGTGTACACCATCACAACCATTGTTCAACTCTATGAGTTGTTATGTTCCCTAGAGTTTCTATTCAGAGGATTTTATCCAAAGATTTGCATATGATAAGGGTTGCTGGCAAAATTGGCTCATGTCACTGGATTTAGCCCCATGTAAATGCTTTAGGTTTCCCAGGCTCAAGAGAGACTTGAAAGGAAAGGACTTTGACACTGATGAAGGTAAAACATAAAGTGCTAGGCTTAATTCAGATCAGCATTAGATGATGACAGATGCTTTGTTCCTGGGATCTCAGCATAGCTGATGTTGCTTACATACATGCATAGACAGATGAGTTTGTATAGGCAAGACTAGACATGATTGTATACATTCATGTACACATATGATTGAATGTGAACATAGATACCTCTAATCATTAATTTACATTAATTAGTTTATCCAAACTGGTAAAAACAATTTTTTCATCACAGGTATTAACTTTTTAATGAATATCTACTTTACCTTATACTTCAAATCTTTCAGATAAACATAAAAAACAAGGTGATGCTGGGGAAGAAACTTCAGCCACTCAACTGCATCTGTGTGAAATTTGCTACAAGGTATTTGAACAAAGGGACCTTCTCAAAGAGCATGTAATGAATGTGCACCTTAAAAAGGTGATTCAATTCAAATGTGATGTTTGTTTGGAGGTTTTTAAGAGAAAAAATGACCTTGCAAGTCATATCATATTGGTGCATGCTCTTAAGAAGCACCAATGTGAATTCTGCTCTAAAAACTTCTTACATTTCAATAAACTTAAAACTCATATGCTGACACACTTTGGAGAAAAGCAACACAGATGTGAAACATGTTCAAAAGGATTTTCTAGAAAGATGAATTTAGAGAGGCACATGTTGACACACACTGGAGAAAGGAGACAGAAGTGTGATATATGTTTATAAGTATTTGCTGATCGTGATTATATAAAGACCCATATGTTGACACACACTGGTGAAAAGCCGTACAAGTGCACCATATGTCCTAAATCATTCATTAAGAGTACTTTGCTAAAGATGCACATGTGGTCACATACTGGTGAAAGGCCACACAAGTGCATCATCTGCTCAAGAGGTTTCAGTCAGAGCAGTAAACTAAAGGTGCACATAATGACACACACTGGTAAAAAGCCATATGAGTGCATGATATGTCAGAAAACTTTTAACTACAAGGATGTTCTAAAGAGGCACATGAAGACACACACTGGTGAAAAGCAACACAAGTGCAATGTCTGTTCAAAAGCATTCATTCAGCGTACTCACCTTATCAAATACATGAGGACACACCCTGTAAAATGATCATAAAAATGTAAGATGTATCATTTATTACCTGGATCATTATGACCATAAGTGCCAAGGCAACATAAAATTAAAGTGCATTTGACTGCTGAGGATTAAATGTTATTCTTAAACTGTTCTCAAATATTTGCTTACACTGAAAAAACCTTTGTAAAACATTAATTACAACTTTGTATCAAAGTGACAATATTTTTCTGTTTTCTGTAATTTCTTTAAATGAAAATAATAGAGAAAGTTGAAAATCTCTGCATCTTTATGTATATTATGATAAAATTAGTCTAAACAGAAACAATTTAATCCTGTAAGAATTAAAATTACATAATTTTTTACATGCTAATCTTGTTATTCAACATTAATTCAAACTATGATACTTTTCAATTTTGGGATCTCCTATACATGAATCAATTATACGGCTTCCATGGCAATGTGTAAACTATATCACCCATTTGTCCATCAATCGTGCTAGGATTGTTATTAATAAGTTCATCTCAATATTATATACTATGTTTACTGTGTACAAGGAAAAACACTTGTGTCTCATGCCTTTTTGCCTGGAAATTTACCTCCTTTCAATTTCCTTGAGGAATAAGATGAAGAGATCCATTAAATGCAAAGTTTGTTATACAAGAGAAAAACTTTTGTTCACAGGAGATTTGAATATATATGTTTTCCCTTGTCAGTAACTGTGGAAAGCCTAAGGTGGGCAGGGTTTATATGTCAAGAATATTACTTAAGAAAATATATGCAAAAGTTTGGCAGTTCCTTGATGAATGTTAATTGATGGAGAATGAATTATTGCATGATGCCTCGGAAAGCAAGATGAAAAAGTCTTTAATAACACAGCATTTGGTTTGGAAGGTATGTTTACATAGGTGCCTATATGTTAATACTGGAATGCTGTGAAAGTGTTCCCTGGTTCTTGGTGAATAATTTTAGGGATTGCATTGGTGACGTAATCTTTGGGAAAGTGGACCAGGATGTTTAGAGTATGTCATTATGTTACATTCTGCTGAACTTTCATTCAGAATAATCAGGCGTTGAGATATTTTAGTCTGGAACATCCTCTAGTTATGGATCAGCTGAAAATAGGGGGATCTATGATAAAATATCAACTTTTCTAGACATTTTGAGCTTAATTACCTCATGTTTCTCCTGAAACTTTGGCTGATTAGTGAAGAAAAGTAATTAAGTGGAGAATATAATGGAAGTTGTTCATAATAAACATTTAAATAAGTGAGTTTGGATATAAAGTCCCTTGGAAAACAAGTAACATTTGACTTCTGTTTTTTTGATGCTGAACCATAGGCTTCTAAAACCTGCTTTTTCTGCTCTTTTGATGCATTTTGTGGTGGACCAATATCTCAATCATGGTGTTAAATTTTAGGATCCTTCATCTTGGAAATCAGTTGAAATATTACTGCAAAAATGTTTTTCACTTGACTGGCATCTATCTTTAACAACTCGGTCTTCTCCATGTTAAGGAATGCCATTTATAATGGCTGATATGCATGGCTCAATTAATATGCAGCATAAATTTTATCTTAATATCTCAGTGATTCCTTTGGAATAATCACTAAGATACCATAACATCACATATTTATAACAGATGATGTTGAATGGTTTCACTCATAAGAATAGAATTATTTGAAAAGAGAAAATCTATTTAAATTGAGCAGTAAATGCAAGATATATATTTTTTTAACATTTAAAATGCATGATACAGCATTGTAAGATTTTTAAATTCAGAATGGTGAAATGTAGGGGTACTTCTATAGCTATTTTCCATATTTATATACCTAAGAGGTGCTGTTTATCTTTGATCTTGGAGAATCATTTGGAAAATGAAGAATTACAGTTGTGTTATGATGATAATAAGGAAGAGTATGACTTTGACATTCCACAAAAAGATGATGCATTTGGAGAGGAAGCATTTTAGGTACAACCTAGAAATGGCAAAGCACAAAAAATTTAGAAATTTTATCTATCTTGTTTGTGGTCAATCTTGATGTATATTTCATGTGTGTATATAAGATATAATTCTTTGGTCATGTTTTTTGTTAATGATACTGTAAGTCCTCAAGTGATTTTAATATTTGATGGCCAATAATTTGCATCCCCCATTTGAGTGGGATGCACCCAAGAGAAACATTTTTTCAGTCTTTATTTAAGTATGACTTAAACAACTGAAGTGGAATTAATTTCAAAATATATTGTACAAAAAAGCTAAATACATGGCAATATAGTTCACATAATTTTCTTCTCAGTAATTTAGTAAGGTACACTTTGTTTAAATGGAATTCTGTAATTATATACTTGAAAACTGTTGTAACATTTACCATTGTAATTAAAAAGCAATTGACTAGCATATTTGATGTTAGTCAATGTTCATAAGATAAAAAATTAGTTTTATTGAAAATAAATATAAATTTCCAAGCATTTACTAATCTATTTACATCTTAATTTAAAAACAAGTTTTGCAAAATAAAATTAGTCTGAAAGCATGCTTTTCTAATTGCATTATATTTTGTACAGATCTGCTACTTCTACAGTTACTTCATCTCATAAAATACATTAAAAAAGAAAAAAACATAATTTCTGTACCTCAATTATTCTACTAAGTAGCACTTGTTATTTTTACTTCATATATACGTAAAGTATATCATGTTATATACACATCTGTCCTGCCATAAATATATGGCAGGACAGATTGTTTGAATCCAGAATATTTGTCACCTATTCCACAATTAAATGAATAAGTGAATTTATTACCTCTTCAGGCACATTAACAAGTTCACTCTCCGAAGTTAACTCTTCCTCTTTTTCTAACACTGGCATTGAAATATGACAGTTTTTCAAACCTATTTGTTACACAAGTGACACCCTGCCAACCTTCCAGGATCCCCTGGCTTATTTCTTCACAAGACATTCTTTTAATTCTTCTCGATTCTCTGTAGTCTTTCATATAATACATCATTTACTTTTCCCAACTAGATTGTAACTTTCTTTTAATAGATTTTTTATTTATGATCCTGAGAATAACTTAAGCTGCGTGGGATAAAAAACTTATTGTCCTGTTGTCCTCACATGATGTAGCCTTTACCTTTTTTGGTATAGGAACTAAAACTGATCTCACAAAGTTTTTTGGCCAAATGCTTTCCTAATAGATACTATGAATCAGCCCCAATATAGCCTCTTTCTCCAACATTTGCCTTAACATTTTAAAAGTTCCACCAGAATGTTATCTACCCCATGGCCTTATTTAGTTTTATCTCCCTTAATGCCCTGTCTATCTCATTGTCAAGTATGCCTGGACATACCTTTCCTACCTTATCTCTAACTGATAGCATAGATCTCCCTTAGTTACTTCCATGATTTGGGGTTGCATGCCAGCGTGCCCACAGACTCTACTAATCATACTCCGTGTCCACAGAGTCGCTTGATGCGGAAGAGGCATCTGCTGCAGCTAGTGCCCGTCTGGCCAAGCTGAAGGCTTGGAGTGGTACCAGGGTGCCGGTTCCCCCAAGGTACCTGCCCAGGAAGGAGTTCCCCAGCCAAGGAAGGTGGCTGACAGGGGTCAAGTGGGAGAGGTGGAATAAGGTCAGGATGGGGATGGGGGCTGCTCTAGTCTCTCTGGGGAAGATCCACCGTCCCCGTGGTCCAAGCCTTCAAAGAACAGGAGCCATTCTCCCTTCTGTGAGTTTAGTGACAACTTCTTCAAACAATCAAATGAACCTCAACCTGATGGAGGACAGCAGCTCTAGCATGAAGATCTTGTTATAGACACTGAAGAAGACACCAGGGTCACTACCCCTTACCAGCCACGGCCTGTGCACTGGTGGGCCAGGGGATGGAATGGCCGGCACCACTACCAGCAGAGGCACATGCATTCCTTGCTTTGTGCCAAGCCGCACCTCTTAGTCAAGGAGTCAGCTTGAGAGGCAATCATCTCCAAAGAGATCTCTGACAACCTGCACGGCAAGTCGGAGGAGGAGGAGTAGGAAACGGGAAATGGGAAGTTGCTGGAGGACAGCGAGGACATCATGGAGGTGTTGGGAATCATCTTGGTGACTCCATACCAAATTGATTCTGGCAAAATTCCTAGCAGTACCACCGCATCACCAAGGCATCAGTTGTGTCAGAGGTCATTTGTGTTGAGGAGCCGATATGCGTAATATATACGTAAAGTATATCATGTTATATACACATCTGTCCTGCCATAAATATATGGCAGGACAGATTGTTTGAATCCAGAATATTTGTCACCTATTCCACAATTAAATGAATAAGTGAATTTATTACCTCTTCAGGCACATTAACAAGTTCACTCTCCGAAGTTAACTCTTCCTCTTTTTCTAACACTGGCATTGAAATATGACAGTTTTTCAAACCTATTTGTTACACAAGTGACACCCTGCCAACCTTCCAGGATCCCCTGGCTTATTTCTTCACAAGACATTCTTTTAATTCTTCTCGATTCTCTGTAGTCTTTCATATAATACATCATTTACTTTTCCCAACTAGATTGTAACTTTCTTTTAATAGATTTTTTATTTATGATCCTGAGAATAACTTAAGCTGCGTGGGATAAAAAACTTATTGTCCTGTTGTCCTCACATGATGTAGCCTTTACCTTTTTTGGTATAGGAACTAAAACTGATCTCACAAAGTTTTTTGGCCAAATGCTTTCCTAATAGATACTATGAATCAGCCCCAATATAGCCTCTTTCTCCAACATTTGCCTTAACATTTTAAAAGTTCCACCAGAATGTTATCTACCCCATGGCCTTATTTAGTTTTATCTCCCTTAATGCCCTGTCTATCTCATTGTCAAGTATGCCTGGACATACCTTTCCTACCTTATCTCTAACTGATAGCATAGATCTCCCTTAGTTACTTCCATGATTTGGGGTTGCATGCCAGCGTGCCCACAGACTCTACTAATCATACTCCGTGTCCACAGAGTCGCTTGATGCGGAAGAGGCATCTGCTGCAGCTAGTGCCCGTCTGGCCAAGCTGAAGGCTTGGAGTGGTACCAGGGTGCCGGTTCCCCCAAGGTACCTGCCCAGGAAGGAGTTCCCCAGCCAAGGAAGGTGGCTGACAGGGGTCAAGTGGGAGAGGTGGAATAAGGTCAGGATGGGGATGGGGGCTGCTCTAGTCTCTCTGGGGAAGATCCACCGTCCCCGTGGTCCAAGCCTTCAAAGAACAGGAGCCATTCTCCCTTCTGTGAGTTTAGTGACAACTTCTTCAAACAATCAAATGAACCTCAACCTGATGGAGGACAGCAGCTCTAGCATGAAGATCTTGTTATAGACACTGAAGAAGACACCAGGGTCACTACCCCTTACCAGCCACGGCCTGTGCACTGGTGGGCCAGGGGATGGAATGGCCGGCACCACTACCAGCAGAGGCACATGCATTCCTTGCTTTGTGCCAAGCCGCACCTCTTAGTCAAGGAGTCAGCTTGAGAGGCAATCATCTCCAAAGAGATCTCTGACAACCTGCACGGCAAGTCGGAGGAGGAGGAGTAGGAAACGGGAAATGGGAAGTTGCTGGAGGACAGCGAGGACATCATGGAGGTGTTGGGAATCATCTTGGTGACTCCATACCAAATTGATTCTGGCAAAATTCCTAGCAGTACCACCGCATCACCAAGGCATCAGTTGTGTCAGAGGTCATTTGTGTTGAGGAGCCGATATGCAATGGGAATAATGAGATGGCACCATGGGACAAACCAACCCCCGGCACAAACTGGCACAAGTTGGGTCAGAAGCAGCTCCTGTCTTCATCCACAATGGACTCCAGCCACTTGGCCTATACAGACTCCTCCGTGATGAAACTTCGCTGGTCTGAGGAGCTTGAACTCATGCCATCAGCCAGAGATGTGATGGAGACAGGTGTAAGTGTACCATACCCTTCGCGGGTGGAGAGGATTCTTAAAACCATAGGGCTGAAATCAATGAGAAGAAGAAAGCCAATACATTCCATTCGAAGAAGTCGTATTTTAAAAGTGTGTGGGGCGGAAAGGGGGGAGAGAGATTGAGAGGGTGACTTTCTTCCCCAAAGTATATCCCAGCATCTTCCCACACCCCTGCCTCTATACCCTAGGCGGCGGCATATATTGCCTGGATAACCAACATTTTGAAACTCCACCTATTCTTAGTCCAGGAAATGGCAAGGTGCAACATCACGTGGCTGGAGTGCCTATGAGATGACAATTAATGGCAGGGACCCACAGTGTGTTCCAATTATAAGTACATTTTAGATGTGTTTAGTGACATCAACCCATCCAGGTCACATGGATGATCCCAATGCTTTCAACTACCAAAATATGGGCCATAGAGCATCAGAGACCGATTATGGAGACAGAGACATTATTGGCCTTGTTTGTAGCCCATCATAAAATCAGCATTGCAGACCCTGATACAAATATAATAATTTATCCTGATGATCGAGCTGTAATTTCATCCCTGACTAAGGGAAAAGGTGTTATATTTATGTGTCATGATATCTTGTATATATTTATGAGCTTAATTAAAGAATAGTCATGGAATTTGACCTGGAGATACATTCCCTCAGAACAAAATCTGGCTGACCATCCTTCTTGGCTGACTGTCCTGTCTTTCTATGCCCACTTGGCCTTGGATTTGGTAGTCAGGTGGTGAGAATCATCTTGACAATTCCAAACCAGATTGATGCCAGCAGGATCCCCAGCAGTGCCTTGGCACCATTGGCTGAGGTGGCGGTCGGGTCAGAGGTCATTCGTGTTGAGGAGCGGAGGTGCAAGGGAATAATGAGATGGCACCCCTGGACAAACCGACCACCAGCACCAACTCGCTCAAGTTAGGTCAGCAGTGGCTCCTGTCCTATCCAGACTAGCCACACGGACTCCTCCATGAGGGAACTCAGCTGGTCCAAGGAGCTTGAACTCATGCCATCAGAGGTGTGATAGAGAAAGGCTAAAGTGTTCCCTGCCCTTTGCTGGTGGAATGGATTCTTAAAATGATAAGGCTGAAATCAAAGAGAAGAACAAATGAAATATGATCCATTCAAACAAGTTGTATTTCAAAAGTGTGTGTGGAGGAGAAGGGGGGGAGAGAGATGGAGGGGGTGATATTCCTCCCCAAAGTATATCCCAGCATCTTCCCATACCTCTGCCTCTACCTTTTTCAAAGCCAGGCTTTCTAGTAAATAGTCTTATTTTCTAGGTCAATATTTGCTACGTTTTCTTCCTTTGAATCACATGCATAAGGTGAATAAATATTTTATCTAAATAACATGTCATTATATTTCTAATCATTTATTTCAAAACCTGTGTGACTATGTCTTAGATGGACCCTGGCATTACAAAATAATGAGCCCTGAAACCTTGATATTCATGATATATTATTATATTTTAGGATGGACAATATAGTGCATGAAAATGTTAAAAGCATAGTTATCATAGACCTATCAACTGATAATTTATAATTGGTAGAAGTGCACACGAAATTGACACCGTTTGTCATCATTCTGGTCTACATACCAAGCAATCATAAGCAGAAAGAAATTGAGAGGATTTACCACATTTACAGAACATAATAAATAATGAGTATTTGCAGGAAAATAGGGCTGCATTTGTAACATAAGATAGTGATTTAGGATTGGAATAAGATAAAAGGCAAAGAATAGATGGTAATTAGGTCGGAGACTGCAGTTTATGCACAAGAAATCACTGCATGAAGAAGGGAATTGAGTTCTGCAGGTTAAAGATGGATATCAGCCATTACATTATCCTTGTGTTGACACTAAAGCACATAGGTATGCATGAAAAATGCCAGGTGACTCAGATAGGCATTAGTTAGAAAATTAATACTGAGATTAAAGTAGAATTAAGCATTAAGAACTAAATAATCATTTAACAAAAATGAAAATAGCATGATAAGAATTGTATGCATGCTGTCTGAGGCTATGCAAAGTCCACCGAGTAAGAGTGGAATTGGTATACTGTTTGGTAATGCAGATTAATTGTCACTTGTCTAATGTCACTGGCTTGCTGCTCCAATTATAATTTCAGGGGGAGAGTACTTGGAAGGGAGAGGGTGTGAAGAATTGAATGAATTTGTACAACTGCATTATGTAATAAATTTATTTTCCACAAGAGTGTGCATTTTTTTATGCTGGAATATGTATGATCAGTTACCATATTCCCTGCCTCTTCATTGTCTGACCAATGACGGCTACCTTCCTGTATTGATGCAACAATTGATGAATGAATATCCCCTACTGGAGAAGTAGATTATCTATTGGCAATGTCAACCTCTTTGACAATGATCATGTCATCTGGGATGCCACAGCCCTCTTGTCAATAGCATCACTGTCAATCAAGTCTTCAGAATACTCTTTCTCGGTTTCCACAGGAATATATCGCAAAGAATTAAAATACCATAATTCATTAACATCCTATTGTCAAAACTTCAAAATAAGAGTATCAAGGAAACAAATCCTTATGTCTAATGTCTTTCATATATTTCTAATGAGAATCAAGTGGCACTCCCTCATTTTGCAAAAAAAGTAACAATTGCACCTTAAGGCAATTAAATTGCTCACATCTTCTATTCATAAAAGAGATAACATATTACTGCATGGTGGTCTAAAATTTAAATGTAAGTTTTGGTAGGGACACCAAAATAGAAATCTGTTGTATTTTACTAATCTTGCCAAAGAAATACAGCAGCCAAATATTTAATTAATTAATTAATAAACAGGTAAATCATTTTTATAATTAATCATTTCCTGCCATTCTCTTCATGACAAACCCCCTCTTCCCCTGCCTCTTTCATCCCCTGCCTACCCTTCTTGTAGCTTGATATATATATACATATATATTCCTTCCTCTTGTACTTTTCCTCACCTGATGATAGTTTATCAAAACATGACTGAAAAAAGTTTTAAATGTGGAAAATTGCAACAAACTTATTTTTATTGCTATACTTTATAATATTCAAATGAAAGATAGTCAAATGAAAGTTTTCATAACTGGTTATTTTTATTCAAAGAAATTACACAAAACTGGAGAATGATGTAACATTTTTACAAGCTTGAAATTAATGTGTTATAATGATCTTTAGTAATAATAAATATTTGGAGTTTTTCAGAAGCAAATAATCCTCATTAACTAAATTATGCACGTCATTCATACATTGCCTCTACTTAATTAGAGAAGGATTTGTTTCATTAGAGCACTTTAGTTTTTTACTTGTTTCTAAGCCTGCCTTTATTCAATGTTGATGCTTTGTTGTTAACATTCTGAAAAACACGTAACTCATTTTTGTGGGTTTTCAAAAGTATGTGGCTGTGAACAAGACATAAGTTATGAGGATGAGTGAATTTCATTGAATATAATTTACACTGCTCCCTGATCATTATGGGGTGTGTGAATTCATGTGTGACTTGAGATTCTTGTTCGGATAGAATGCTTTAGAACAGATGTTGCTTCTTTGTGGTTTTCTCTAGTGTGTGTCATCATGTGAGTCTTTAGATCACCTTTCCGAGCGAATGCTCTTGAGCATATGTTGCACATGTGGCTCTTTTCTCCAGTGTGTGTCAACAAGTGCATCTTTAGATGACCTTTTTGAGCAAATGCTCTTGAGCATATCTTGCAGGTATACCTCTTTTCACCCGAGTGTGTCAACAAGTGAATTTTTAGATTACTACTCTGTGCAAATCCTTTAGAACAGATCGGGCACTGGTATGGCTTCTCACCAGTATGTGTCATCAAGTGCCTCTTTAGAAAACTATTCCAAGCAAATGCTCTTGAGCATATCTTGCACCTGTGGCTCTTTTCTTCAGTATGTGTCAACAAGTGCATCTTTATATGACTTTTTTGAGCAAATGCTCTTGGGCATATCTCACACTTTTGGCTCTTTTCATCGGTATGTGTCAACAAGTGCCTTTTAAGATAACTATTCTGAGTAAATGCTTTTGAGCTTTCAAACATATTGCACATTTAAATGGTCTTTCTGCAGTATGTGATGATTTGTGGATTTTTAGTTTACTCGACAATAGGAAGTTTTTGGTGCAGAATTCACATTGGTAATTCTTTTTCACAGCATGCACCAAGTTGATGTGCCTTGCAAGGTCATTTTTCCTCTCAAATGCCTTTGAGCAAGAGTCACAATTGAATTGTGGGTCCTTCCTAACATGCACTTGCAAGACATGATATTTGAGAAGATACCTTTGTGCAAATTCCTTGTGGCAAATTTGACAAGCATGCAATAAAATGCCTCCTGCTTCCTTTTCCGCACCATCTTGTTTCTTGTAATTATCTGAAATATTTGAAGAAAATGAATGAAGGAAAAATTATAACTGCAATGAACAAAGTTGTTATCTCCAGATGACATTTAAACATTTATGTACATAAACTGCTCTTATAGTATAATTGAACTAGGGCATGTGTGCTAACTTCAGATGGTATTCTTTGTGCAATCTTAAATTAACCCTCTTAGTGCAGCAGGCCGATATATCGGCTTTCGTGTCCCTGGCAAAAAGTGCGGCGGGCCAATATATTGGCTCTTGTGTAGGCTATTGTTTAAATCGCTGTAACTTATGGTTTTTTCATTGATAATTTATGGTTTTCGTGCTATTGATAGGTTGAATTCCATAAAATTACGTAAGTAATTTTTTAATTTTTATTAGCAATTTTAAATGCTTTTCAAAAAGTATAATTCTTACTTTAATTTTTCATTCAGTTTTGTACATGTTGGGAAGCTCAGCCTAATTGTTTGCTCATTTTTTTCTGAGTGGTCTTTCCACTATGAAAAGCCACTGAAAGAGTACTTATCTATTTTCATCTGTAATCTCTTGAATGTGTTGTGGTGTTGATATATAGCTGCTTATTCAGACTTTGTTGAGACAATGGAAATGAGAACACTGTTTTGTAATCATTTTGGTTTCTCCTGTCGTCCATCCTATCTAATCAATTGCGCCCTGTGTAATGGATTACATTGTCAGCAGTTCTCTGTGAGTTAGAACCTGGTTTTTTCAGCCTTTAGATTGTAAGCACATTGCCGTAGTCTCAAGGAAAGGGGAAAAGTCCCAATTTGACTCAGTGAGATCAGCCTTTTCAACAAAATCGAACTATGCAGAGGCTGACAAAAAATATTGCAATTCACTGGACTTTCTTTATTTATTTATAATATTTTCTGCATGTCTTTTTGATTCTTTGTTATATTTAAATATCGTAGTTTAATTGAAAAATGTTTTTAAAAAAATATTGGTTTTGTGTCTAAAATTCGAAATATAATTGCTAAAATATTATTCTTCAAATTTTTTGATACTGTAGTAATTACATTTATATTTCAGATGACGTAAATGTATTACATCATTATTAACTAAAATATTATATTTTAAAATAAAAAACTGCATCTGGATATCTAAACAAATAACTTCATAATATTTTTTTTTCTAAGGTGATACATTTTCTTAAATTACCCTTAGCACTTCTCACTAGTACCCCTGGAATCCCCACCGCACTAAGAGGGTTAAGCTAAAAGGCCAGGGACAAAGCATCTGTAATTATCTGATGCTGAACCAAAGAATGTATTGAGTTTTTTATCAGAAAGTCTGCTGAAAATATTGGTACTCAATACAAAAATGTAGGCAGAATACTATATAGCTTCTATAACACCTTTTCAGAAGAATTTGGCGAGGAAATTGTTGCCTTGAGTTGTTACAATCAAATCATCCATTGAAGTTTAATTTTAAATAAACAAATCTAAAATACAGATACTTTTTGCTCCATTCCCTAATTTTATAAAATCATGTTTAAAAATTATTTTCATGTTCCATTAAAATAATTTCATCTAATTGATGATTTAAAACTTTAAACACCAAACAATTCAAATTGTAAACCTTGCACAAGAGTTCAACAATTTACTTAACTGATGGTTTGTTTCAACCAGCATGCACATTCCATGAGCACCTAATTGTTGAATTTAAAAAGACAAGTACAGAGAGAGATGCAGTAAAATGAATATAGTTTTCTGGTGGAATATTGACTTATATACATTAAATTAAATTATCAAGAGAAAAGGTTCAATGCCGTCATGCATTACATTTCCACAAATGTTTACTTGGCATGTACAATTGCCTAAAAAATTAAATTTGTAAAAGGATTTTGAGAAAAAAAGAATATTTCTTGTTTTAAAATAATTGAAAAAGAGAAAAGACAAATGTGTAAAGAAAGGAAATTCATTTCCAAGGCAATAGATAACTAAATGAAATAAACTCTATGTGGCTATTTTTTACAGAAAGCACAAAGTCCAAATTTAAAAGTTAAAATAACAAAATTACAAAATGTAAGATGGGGACTAGGAGAATGACAATATTCATTAATTAATAAAATCATCAATTCATTCATGGACAGATTACTAATCAGGTCAAATGGTCAATCTAGTGAGTGATAAAGTCATTCACCTCAAATAATTTATTTTTAATACTTAATTTAACTATAACAAGTACATTACATGTACTAAAATAATTCTAAAGAATAATTTACATTTACTTTTATATTCTTTTTCTTGATATTTTTAAAATTTCACCACTCAGCAATGAAAAATGGTGGATTTCATGTTCATGTTATATTATCATTTGGCTTTCTGATTAAATTATTAAATTAAAAACTATGGAAAGATTTGGACTAAATCAAGGCTGAAATATCTCTTGAATACAGGAAATGAAATATAATATATTAAGGTGCTAACCTTTAAAAAAGTTAATTATATCTCACAAGGACTTTGATAAGGACTAGGGGGTTAATTCCCAAAAAAAACTAGAAACTAAATAAGTAAAGAGGATATATAAAATTAAGAATGTAAGCAATTTCTATTAAAGGACAATATCTGAAACTATTGTTTCATTCACAAGAAAAAATTATATTATTAAGGAATTCTAAACAAAACTATGGGAATACTGAAACTGCAAATTTTGGATCTGTACACTTAATAAATAAATGGCATTGACAACTAGGGCCTGATAATACAGCTCTTCTTAAACAAAAGGATTCAGACTTTTTTTAATGGAAAATGGTGGATTTTTGTGTGAATGCACTTACAGGGTCAGTATAATAGGTATCAGGACTGGCCTGCTGTAGCCTAAATAGAGCAGTGGATAGGTGTCTGACTTGTAGGCTTAGTAGGGAATATCCCCAAAAATAATAAATATTAGTTTAATTGGCTCTGTGCATGTATTGGGAAAGATGGTGGATATTAGTTATGACTGATTTTTTTTTTCTCATGCAAGCAATGAGTGTGTATGAGAGCAATGCTCTAATGTTCACTTTAGCATTTTTACTCAAGAAATTCACATTGGGATACCTAGCAATAATTAAAAAAGCTCATGCAGATGATGTCTTAACCCTGAGAGGTTTTAAGTGGCAAAAAATGCTTAAGAAAGCGTGACAACTTGTTAACGATAAGGGCCATGTAAGACACCTGATGACCACTCAATATGAAAATAAGGTGTCAAAAAAAAACTGTTTTTCACTCTTACATGCATTTAATAACCTCCCTTATTAGTAAAGAATCAAGCCTTTTGGATGAACCAACATTAACAAATTATTGAGGATCTTGTACTAAAGGAGGTATGTGCAAAGTTGATGGCCAAAGTCTTGAGCAAGGAACAAAAATAGAAAGAAACTGCTGACATAATTTGCCATTGTAATGCTCTTATAAGCCCTGACCTGGCTCTACTGTCCCTGTTCTTGTATTTGAAATAAAAAGGCAGATCAAAAGATATCAATTAGACTCCAATCTAACAGTTCAATTACTGATGACCAATGCTGAAACAATATTCTAGAAAATGATCTTCAGTGGACTTTTGAAGACTGGCAGAAAAACCAACTAGGTATATTGATGCAGGATGAACATATTTTCAATTTGTTTAGGTAGCTATGAGGATAACATCATTGGCTTTTGATTTTTAGAGCCAATAATGATACTTATTTTAAGGATCCTGCTTAATTTTATACCCAATATCCCGAAAGAGAATAATATAAGGTTAAAAATTCAAAACAAAGAAGTTCGAATACTTTTTGAACAAACCTTTCTACAAATTAAGACCATAGCAAATAAACCTGGAATAAATAAGATCAGTGCACTAAAACCCTGAAAAGGGAAACTTTTAAACTGAGCAATAATACTCAACAATTTCAGTTACAATCTTAGCCAAAAGGGATAAAGATCCTTAACTGTTAGTATGAAATGTAAAAAAGGCAACCATGGAATGTTTGTGGTTCAGCATAAGTATTTGATTGGTACTTAAATTATTAACGTTTGAAAACAAGAGGGACTTAGAAAATAACAACCTGTGGCAGTGAAATGAAATCTATTATATGCATTTTATTTTGTTTATTTTTAGGATTTTTGCCCTGCCTGAGAGTAAGGCAATCAATTACTTAAAGGATGATCAGTTTAGGTATAGGAAGGGAGGAGGTACATGTGATGCCATTGCAGTAATGAGGTTTTTAACCAAAAGGAATAAAGAACATGACCACAAGATATAATGCCAAAAATAGGAATAGATTGGAGAAAAATGAGGCTAATCTGCAACCTGTTCATTATTGAGACTGCTCAGGTGCAAGTAAGGAATGAGGAGTCCAGATGGGCAGTGTTAGGAAGAGGTGTAAGATAGGGTTGATTATTATCACCGTTGCTGTTCAACCTGTATGCAGAGGAAATGATTAAAGAGACATGGGAAGAACTGGAGGTAGGAATGAAGGTTGGCTGGGAATTCATAAAATCAGTTAAGTTTGCTGATGACCAAGCTTTAGTTCGTCTGTCAGCCAAGGGGCTGCAAGCATTGATGAGTGAATTAGAAATTCAGTGTCACAGGTATAGGACGACAATCAATATTGATAAAATAAAGTATATGCTATTTCCTAGAATGAAAAAGGCTAAGTTTAACATTAAAATAGGAAGGCAAAAACTAGAGCTGGAAAAAGTTTATGTATCTCAGTATTGATTGGACCAACACAGTAAAAGTAATATGGACATAAGGATAGGAATTGCTTCAGGCAAAGGGATGTCAAGCAGGGACATAATGAAAAGAATCTTTAGGAAACTTTGATATGGAGGATAGCTATATACATTGCAGAAACATGGTAATTGAAGCAGGAGGATAGACATTGACTAAAGGATTTTTAAATGTGGATGTGGAGAAGAATGGAGGAGGTAAAATCGACAGAAAAGAAAAAAAATGAGGAAGTACTTGGTATAGTAGGCAAAGAAAAAGGTTTGCTTGGGGATATCTTATGGAGGCAGGGAATGTTTCTGAAGGGGGTATTGACTTGCAGTCGAATGTTGAAGACAAATAGAGGGTAGAATGTTAGGCAAATGAGGAAAGAGAAGAAACAGAATAGGGATGTTAGACTGGATGATGGGAGGATGAAAGAACTCAGAGCTGAAGAGGGACCTGATATAGCGTAGAATGTTGTGTTTTGCAAGGTGTCGAAATAATTAGTTATTGTTTATGTCTATCAATAAACCTACATTGACCGGTAGATTACCTGATAATAATAATTTTGTTACAGGTTTATTCTGATTTATATATTTTCCCATCAATTTTTATAATTAGTCATAATATTGTATCTGACATTTTCAGTATTTCTAAAATATTCAAAATGCAAAGTTAAGACAACAGAGTCTCCAGCTCCCCTTACCTTGTGTCTTCAACTGTTCCGATGTAACTCCGCCCATCTCCTGCAAAGTATTGTCATCACATTCTTCCTTATTGTCTACTTCTTCATCAGAGGATAAATGCAATTCTAAATCTTCTAAATCATCCTGAAAAATATTAACATAATCAATGCAGATTGTATCCATGTAAAACATTAATAAAATGCCCAAAAAACTTTCAAACCTAATCTATAAAATTACACAAGGTTTAAAATTATACATTTCGATTTAAATTAATAATTACAGAGCATTTGTCTTAATTTCTTCCAAAGCATTGACATTATTCATTGAACCTTCTAACATCAAATGATATTGCCAGTGTTTCAATTCAAGTTTAGAGAAGGTAAATTATAGGAGAGCTTACTGTTAAATTATAAGTAAACCTTTGATATCCATGGATTGAAAATATAAAATGAAAATATTTAAATACTGTTAACAAGAAAATGCCTCAACATTATGAATAATAGTTTTGGCCTACCAATTAAATTAAATTACATACTAAATACAGAGAATAGGTCTGGTGGCTTATTTTACTCATAACAATAAGCTTCTTTAACAAACTATAAGAAGTCATCACATTGTCTAATTGGAATCATGATCTTCTTCAAGAATACAACCTGGTCATTTTGAACATTGACAGCCCCAATTTATCACCAAAGAACACTATCTAAAGCTCTCCTCATCTATCACGATACTAATACCAAGGATATCCATTCTTATCTATTATGACAGATGGTCAAAATTTCAAAATAATTTAATCCAGAGCAAACATCTTGGGAGCTAATTTCTTCAAATTACTCCGGTACTTGAATAATTTTGTAGCCCTTCATTTTCTTAAGCACAGAACATTTGATACTGTTAAAAGTTGATTTGCATGAAAGTATTACTCAGTAAAGTTATTAAAGATTTTTTTAAACCAGTCCTCATTTAAAGAAGGATTTAGCCATGCAAAACCACATGGAAGGCAATTTCATCTCATAACAATACCTAAGTTTAAAAAGCAATGAACTCAGAATAAAACATAATGCATATTGTTATCAAAGAGCAATGGTTATAAAAGAAATGCATAATAGCTTTCTTTCCTTACCTGAATCTCAACTTCTTCACAGTTATTATCATCCATCAAATTCACATTAGTGTTGGCTGAATAATTTTCCTCTTCCTCAATTGATGACTTTTCCATTGACTGGTTAATAGCTTTCATTGAACTTCTCAACACCATCAAATTTCTTCTTTTATCTTTCACCAAATCAACACCATGGCTCTCTGAATCCTTCTGAAGGCTTGGGAGCACACACAGCTCCTTAATAAACATAAATAAACATAATCAACACCAAGATGTTTGATAAGTAATATAAAGTTCACCTAAAAATAAGCCCTATATAGGCATTACTTAAAATTATAATATTCATAGGCATATCATAGAGAGAAAAGATAATATACTTTCCCTAGGTTACATATTATTTCTGAATGAGAAATTTTGTGCATCATTTATGTTTGCAGAGAAATAGCAAATTTTGAATGGTACTCAGAAATATTTGCTAGGCCATCAAAACCAGGAAATATGGCAATTTCAACTGTATGGCCATTTGTCAAATTATCTTAATGGTTTTATATTAATCTATGAAATTAATAGGAGGGGAATATAAGAAAGGTAGACATATTATTGAATATTCTTCCTAATTAAAAAGATTTCCATCAGGCAATTTAAGAGTGAAAGAATTGCCGGCCATTTTATTTTATGCCTAGGACATGGTCAATCAGATTTTTATACCTGAGGAATCAACTGCATTTTGATTTTAACCTTAAAGTGCTGAATGGGCTAAGAAAAAAGGTCAACATGGTTATTGCAACCAACAGAAAATACATGAAATTATGTAAAAAAAAACATTTATGACACTTTATGACATCTCCAATTAGCCTGACCATGTCACCTATTACTGTTCCTTCAAAATAAAAACTCTTAAAAATACATTTTAATAGGGTTCTTCAATGCAAAACAGAAATCTATTCTATTTTGGGGTATTCATGAGTTGAAAAATGACGCATTTACAATAACAGCACATGTATCACCAAAAAAATTTGGTTATATTGGTGCCATTATGGTTAGAATGTTTCTTAAATACCTCAGAGGTCCCTTCTTGATTCTCCACATTGTTGTCCATATCCCTATGCCTAGCTGGAATTTCAACAGTCTCCTGCTGTTCAATTGCTATTTTATCCATGTCTACAATCGTCTGCAAAGTTAGTAAAAATAGTGAGAAAATAGTAAAAATATATGATTTTAGGTATAATTTTTAATATTTATGAATTTTCAAACAGAAGAAATAAATGATTTTAGGTATAATTATAAGGATTTATGAATTTTTTAGCATAAATGGAATTCAAAATTAATTAAAAGTGCTCTTTTCTTAAAATATGATGCATTTGAAATGCATATGAAATACAGAGAATAGGTCTGGTGGCTTATTGTTCTCATAGCAATAAACTCCTTTAACAAACTTTAAGAAGTCATTACATTGTCTAATTGGAATCAATATCTTCTTCAAGAATATAACCTGGTCATTTTTAGCATTAACAGCTACAATTCATCACCAAAGAACACTATCTAAGCTCTCCTCATCTATCATGATAGCAATGCCAAGGATACCCATTCTTATCTATTATGACAGATGGTCAAAATTTTAAAATAATTAAATCAGGAACAAACATCTTGGGAGCTAATTTCTTCAAATTACTGTGGTACTTAAATCATGTGGTAGTCCTTCATTTTCTTAAACTCAGAACATTTGATACTGTTAATAGTTGAATTGCATGAAAGTTTAGACATAAAGATATTAAAGACTTTTTTATGCCAGTCCTCATTTAAAGAAGGATTTAGCGATGCAAAACCACATGGAAGGCCATTTCATCTCATAACACTACCTAAGATTGAAAAGCCCTGCACTCAGGATATAACATAATGTTTATTGTTATGAAAGAGCGTTGGTTATGAAAGCAATGCATAAAAGCTTTCTTTCCTTACCTGAATCTCAACTTCTTCACAGTTATCATCATCCATCAAATTCACATTAGTGTTGGCTGTCCTCTGTCCTCTTCCTCAATTGATGACTTTTGTACTAAATGGTTAATAGCTTTCATTGAACTTCTCAATGCCATAAAATGTCTTCTTTTACCATTAAACAAATCAACACCATGACTCTCTGAATCCTTCTGAATGCTTGGGAGCACACACAGCTCCTTAATAAACATAAATAATCATAATCAATACCAAGATGTTTGATAGTTAATTATAAAGTTCACCTAAAAATAAGCCTTATATAGGCATTACTTAAAATTATAATATTCATTGGCATATATCAGAGAGAGAGAAAAGATAATATATTTGAATTTATATTTGAAATATATGAAAATTAAGTAATATAATTAAATATTCTTCCTAATTAAAAAGATCTCAATCAGGCAATTTAAGAGTAAAAGAAGTATCAATCCTTTTATTTTATGCTTAGGACGTGGTCAATCAGGTTTTTATACCTGAGGAAGGAACAGCATTTTATATTTTTTTACGTAAGTGCTGACTGGGCTAAGAAAAAGAGTCAACAATGTTATTATAACAAACAGAAAGTACATGAATCTATATAAAAAACATTTATGACACCTTTAAATAGCCTCACGATGTCACCTATTACTGTTCCTTGAAAATGAAAACTTAAAAAGACATTTCAATAGGGTTCTTCAATGCAAAACAAAAATCTATTCTATTTTGGGGTATTCATGAGTTGAAAAATGAAGCATTTACAATAACAGCATATACATCACCAAAAAAATTTGGTTATATTTGCGCCATTATTGTTAGAATGTTTCTTAAATATCTAAGAGGTCCCTTCTTGATTCTCCACATTGTTGTCCATATCCCTATGCCTAGCTGGAATTTCAACAGTCTCCTGCTGTTCAAGTTCTATTTTATCAATGTCTACAATGGTCTGCAAAGTTAGTAAAAATAGTGAGAAAACAGTAAAAATATATGATTTTAGGTATAATTTTTAATATTTATGAATTTTCTTAGCATAAATGGAATTCAAAAGTAATCAAAGGTGCTCTTTTCTTAAAATATGATGCATTTGGTATTAAATTTTCAATATTTACCTTAAGCAATTATTTTAATGTATAACATCACTAGGTATCTAAGCAAAACCAATAAATGATTGAAACATATTTAAAATAAAAAATAAACTTCTTGCTATCCAATTGCAACTTTAAAAATGAGAATTAGAGATGAGATTAGCTATTCATATCAGGCCTTTAGTTGACATGCATGAAAGATTCAGATAAATATCGGATTCCATACAATCACTGAATTCGGATTATTTTATATTATAGATTTAATCAGAATTATCACCAAAATTCCATCAGATGATTCCTCAAGATCAAGGTATTTATTTTAGAATTTAAATGAGTAATTACATTACTATACTATGAATTCCTTTTTCTTGCTATTAACCTGCATTTCTTATGATGACTTTAAGAATGGCAATGTCCCAATCATTATCATTTAAGCAAATTTTAACTCTCTTTACCTTAAACTTCCACCACTATGGTCTGATAACTTTTATACAAATCCTTCCCAATGCCATGTCAAACCATAGTAATCTTTTCATCTATTATTTCACTACTATAATTATTCCTAGATATACCTTCTTGCCTTGCAAGATACTTGCAAATCACATGCAATACAGAACATCCTCTATATAATAAGCAATAATATGACATTATTGTCTTTTTGATTAGCAAGTAATTACACAGCTTTGTGGTCATGATAATCATTCAAGCCAAAAAAATTAGTAGTACTCAAAAATACCTATCTGTGCATCAAAGATTTAGTATAAAGTATTGTATTTTATAAGATGACATACAGAAATCTTTTCTACTGTAGGTATTCATGAGTTGAAACATGAAACATATTCTATATTCATCCTAGATATACCTTCTCGCATTGCAAGATCACAAATCACATTCAATAAAAACACATTCTCTATATAATAAGCAATAATTTAACATTATTGTCTTTTTGATTAGCAAGTAATTACACAACTATTTGGTCATGATAACCATTCATGCCAAAAAAATTAGTGGTTTTCATAATAACCTATCTGTGCATCAAAGATTCAATAACAGTGTTGTATTTTATAAGATGATATACAGAAATCTTTTCTACTGTGTGTATTCATGAGTTGAAACATGAAACATGAGCAATAACGGCATTAATATCACATATTCAATTTATTAATTACCTCAAGAGTAGTTCCCACCAGATCCTTAACATTGTGGTCCACATCTCCCTGGCTAGCTGGAATTTCATTGGTCTCCTGCTCTTCAGCATCCATTTCCTCTGTCTTCACTATGATCCCCTGAGTTAATTGAATAATGAAAAAACAGTGAAAATATGGAACTTCAGATATTGTTTTAAAATTATATGCAGTTAAACCTTTTAAAATAAGTAAAAATCAGTGACCAAAGTATTTTAAAATAAAGATGAATACGTTTTATCTAAATTACCAAAGCTTTGGATGAGCAAGGTTTTTTCTTGATATCTTAAACTTATAGCTCAAAATATTGAAATGTCAACCTGTTCCAATGTCTTCCTTACCTGATGAGAATCTTCTTCATGTTTATCCATAATATGGTCCACTTTTTTCAGCCTAGCAGTCATTTCAACAGTTTCCTGATCTTCATTATCTGAAGTTTCTCTTTTAACTGTGATCTGAACCTAATTGTTCAAAATATAAGCATTAAAAAAGATTTTAAAAAAAGGATCAACATTGAAATTGAATATTAAATTCTTAATAAACATTTTCCATTTCATTTTTATGCATATATATTTCCTTTGCGATGAATGCAATTCAAAATTACACACGTGTTTTTTCTTAATATCTTATGGATATGATATGAGAGTATCAATGTTTACCTGTATGGGGATAATTTATATCTGAAGCACAGCAAGATATAACAGAAAGAGCAATTATTTAAGGATATAATTTGAAAATGCAAAACCACACCACCTGATAGCTGATTTCAGCATTAAAAATAAGACTTATAAAAGATTAGATATATAATATCAGGCCATTATTGATATGTATGAAGAATTCAGAAAATCTTAGTTTCTCATTATTTGCTGAATATTAATTCTTTGATTGAATGGATTTATTCCAAATTGTTTTCAAAATTCTTTTATTAAGAGTCCAGAAGATGAAGGTACCAATTTTAGAATTTCAATTAGTACTTACATTGTTTACACTGGGAATGCATATTTCTCCTAATATGCTTGATGCTCTAGTGACCACCCGCAAATTGGCAATTCCCCCATCACAATCATTGGAGGCATCACTTGCCTCCCTCTCTACCTTTACATATCTCTACAAACAATCAATGGAGAAATTTATTAAAATTAACAAAACATTAGTATTATTAGGAAATATATATTTTCCAGTGGATATACCAGTAGTAACATCATGGAAAAAATTATAAGCAAAATGGTGTAAAATGAAATGGAGCACTATACAGCCTTTAGTATATATTTATAACTATTTAAATAGGGTCATGGCAACTAAAGTTAATAGAAGCCTTAGTTTTTGAGCTTTAAAAATATTAAATAACTCTTCAGAAAAAATGACAGAAAAAATTTCTTAATTACATGTTTTTTATTAAAATAGAAGATATCAATTGAAAAATGTTTATTTATATGAAGTAGTAAAATATATCAAAAGGACCAATCTATTTCAACCATTCCAATCAACACTAATTGGCCAAGTGCATCATATTAAAGTATTTTAATCTCTTTATAACTATGATGACTAGATGGTGAGGCTTCACAAAATAATTCCTACATATTCTTTTTACATCACTAAATGATTGCTATCAACGAGTATAATGTGCTAATCACTGGATTGAGTTACAAATATTAAAGTCAATTTCCTTAAAATTGAATGACCTAATAAAATTACGATTCAAAAGAATATTCAAGGGAGTACTCCAAGATCATATTTTAATAGGGGATGTCACAGGGACATTCGTATGTTATCATCCTTTTCGGTTTACTCACAATTTATGAAAACTGATTGCATAAATACATTCAATATTTTCACACTTTTAGTAATATTCAATCTTAGTACACTGTTACTTGAGATATCCAATTAAATATAGAATAAAATTGCTCGAAGTGTTACCAGGAGCGTAGTAAATTCCAAATTTTTAAATAAACGAAAGTATTATTCATTTGCAAATAAGACCTCAAGACTTACGCACAATAGCGAGGACACTTATTAAAAATATATATGTTCATTATTCAATTTAAGTTAATTCCGTTGACGCATAACGTTATCCAAAACATTCCTCATAACATTACAAAATACCAACCATAATTGCCCTCGACTCACCGTTGCGCGGCGGTTTTTTCTCTCCGCGTGTTTCTTTGTCCTTTGAATGTTCAATAGATGGTGGTTTTCATAGCACTGCTGTTTAAACATGTAGAAATCCGTCAGCAATTTAAAGCATTTATAGCATTTATAGCGGGTTGCTCCTTTCCCTGACTACCTATAAAAACATAATTATAAAAGTATTAAACCCTAAACTTTCGCTCTCAATGGGGCTCGAATCATTATCCGAATAACTTAAAGGCTATTTTCAGCTAAAATGGGGCACTATCGCCCATTTCGTGGTAAATTTAATATAAAAGCATCTTTATCAATAATACGTAAACATAAAACGGATATCTTACTTTCAATTCCAATAACTCTTCTATTGCTTCCCGCACTAATTTCTCAGCGTCGTTGTTTTCATAAAAAATATTTGTATACCGTCCACCACGGCTAAGACATAATCTACACTTTAAACTTTCGTGTCGGGGCATCTTTGGAGCACTTCACACTGTCAACATTGTCTACACCATAACAGTAACTTTCAAAATGGCCGACTACATTTCGATGGGTCGATCGTTCTGAATCGATTACTAAGTGCGAGTTCAAGAATCGATTTTTTTTGTTTCGGCGCAAGGTGATCACCATATTCAAATAAATTTTAATATTTTAAAATTATTTAAACTCTTACTAAATAGACTGTGGTCATTCCTGTGAATTTATAACACTTTTGCACTACAAAGAAGTTTAAAAAAAATTACTTCTGTTTTGAAATGAGAGACATTAATTTCAACATTACCTTATCTGTGAATATTTTATTATGTACCTATACTAAAAATTTTAATCCTGTTCAATTGATTTTATGTAAACATAAATATGTTCTCGGGATAAATATTTCATAGAAAAATAATGACTGGTAGTGAAAATCTTGTAATGACTTTTTTTGGCGTAAAATTCTGAAAATGTACCAATGTGTTGATATACTAAATGCTTTTCGTATAACGAGTGGAACTTCGAAAAACGGACTTTCCATATTTTGATACAGGCATTAAAAGTTCAGTGCTTCCAAATTACAGATTTTCTTTCCAACTTTGACAAAATAACTGGGACTCAGGGAATGAATTTACATTGGCATGTTTGTTCACAGGCAAAAAATGGTGATGAAATTTACAAATGAATGATAAAGTGATCAATGAAAACTTCAAAACATTCAATGATATATATATATATATATATATATATATATATATATATATATATATATATATATTTTCACATTCCAAAATTATATAACAGCAGTCGTCTCTAAAGGGTGAAAGAATAATTTTGACGTATACATAAATAGGATGACAATAGAAGCTTACTTACATCTTACTAGAATTATAATATATTCTGACAACCCTATACCTATGACATATAATTCATCCAATATTTATGGTTATTTTTTAATATTGACATAATTTTTGCTGCATTAAATAATACAGCAATGAATCTTTTGGCCCGAATTTTAAATAATAAAGGTGCAAGTTTTTTATGTGTCCTTGTGCTATCATTTTTTAATCAATTTATTGGTCTACATAAACTATGGCTTAGTTGACATCTTCAATTAATATTTATGCCAACCTTAGTGTGCAATGATCTAGTATCTAGAAAATTCAGAGTTTTTCTTTCAGTATTATATAGTGCTAGGGCTTATCTAGGACTTAGCCTTCTAGAAAAGGTTTTTCAAATGAATTAATAAACTTTAATGAAACATTATGAAAGTGGATTATATCTACTTTATGTATGTGGTGTAAAGGAATAATAATTAATAAATGAGGAGCAAGGACTCAAGTAGTAGAAATTGGGATTACATACAGAGAAACCTGGGTATTGATTTTTCACACACACATCTCTGGTCCCCCTTGATTGGTGACCTGAGCTGCCTGATCCTTAACAGGATACTAAATGTTGTCTTGGGGAACCAAAGGTGGGCATAGGAAAAGATCCAGAAAAAAGAACCGTGCTTACATCACATAATGCTGTGTGTGGCTGTTCATTTATTTTTGAAAGTGGCCCCTAACCCTTTTAAAAGTACACTGATAAAGAAGATAGAAAACCTCTCTAAACAAGTGGCAGCGCACGCCAAAGAGCATGGTATGCACTGACATCCCCATTCCCTCAGCCATGGCCGAACCACTTACCTGGCTCCAGCCCTCAATTCATTTCAATTAAGGCATCTGCTGGTACCACCGCCAAGGAGTAATGCCACTAGGTCTACCCTTCCTTGTTTCTGTAATGCAGGGAAACAAATTGGGCAGTCCTTGTAGGCAGCAGGTTACTTCTTAGACCTATCCAGCAATGTTTTTGTCATTGACACCTTGTCTGGTGTCAATTCGTTAAATACACTGGTGCTGTCTCTGTCTCTACCCAGTCACATGGCTCTGTGAGCGTAGAGGGAATTCAGACCTTAATCTTTTCTCTAATGACACTGCCATCATCACATACCGATCTGCAACTCTCTCCCTTTCCCTTGGCTTCTTGCAATATATTTTGTTGAAGTTTGTCATTGGCGATGTGCTGCAGCCAATAATAGGGGCAGATTTTCTTTGTCACTTTGGTCTCCTTGTGGATATTGCTTGTTAACATTTTGTTTTCATTTTGGTTTCATTTTGGCCCCACCATCTCACAACAGATGAGCTTGCCTTTGCCAATAAAGAATTTGAGCTGATGCTTCAGATAGGTTCTGCATGGAGGTCATCTAACTCTTGGTTGTCTGCCTTACACCTGGTGCCAAAGAAGAGCACCAAGTGTTGCCCCTGTGGCAACTACCACTTGCTGAATATCAGAACTATGCCTGATCATTACTCAATACTCCATATCACGGATTTTGCACAGGGGTTATGTGGCGTTATCATTTTTCAAAAATTGATTTAGTTTGTGTGTTCAACCAATACCTGTCAACCCTGCAGATATTCCCAAAACTGCAACAATAATGCCTGTTGGCCTTATTGAGTTTTAATTTATGACACTTGGCCTTTAAAACACTGTGCAGACCTTTCATATGTTTATAATGACATGTTAAAGGGATTCCCTTATGCATATGCATTCATGGATGATATCGCTGTTGCATCACGTAATTCTTTGGAGCATGAGCAGCATCTGTGAACAATATTTGGCCGCTTGAGGGATCACGGCATGGTTATTAATCCCTCAAAGTCTGTTTTCAGTGTGAATGAGATATAGTTTCTATGATGTACGGTAATTGAGGAAGGAACTTAACCACTCACCAAGAAGGTTAATTTCTATGCATGATTTTCCCCTACCAGCTCCCATACACCAGCTGTGGCAATTATTAAGGATGGTAAATTATTACCACCATTTTATCCCTTATACCACAAAAAGCCAGGAAACCCTTAGCAACCTCCTGGCAGGTAAGGTAAACAGCAAGGACTCCATCAGCTTGATACCAGCATCAGAGACTTCATTCCTAGACTTCAAAGAGGCTCTGTGCAATACTGCTGTTTTAGCTCATCAAAAAGTGTCTTTCCTCTGATCCTTTTCAGAGACACTTTCGAGTTTTTGGTTGGTGCTGTCCTTCAACAACTCAGTTCTAAAGGATATCAGCCTCTTGGTTTCTGGACCAAAACCTGAGTGATGCTGAAAGGCCTTATAGCGCCTATTACAGGGAACTTTAAGCAGTATATTAGGCAGTGATCCAGGTCCCACATATGGTAGAAGGACAAACCTTCACCAAACCTAAACCCCTTTCTTTTACATTTTCCCAGAGGCATGAAAAGTGTTCCTCCCGGCAGCATAGGCATTCAGACCTAATAACCCAATTTACCACAGACATCAAGTATGTAGCAGGTAAAGATAATATTGTAGCAGACACCATGTCTGGCATTCATAGCATTTCTGCCCCCATAGATTACTCTGCACTAGCTGCGTCTCCAGAGTCTGATCGTGCCCTTGTCAATTCCAATCAGAATTCCTCATTAATTCTGAAAAAAGGTGCTTTTCCTGGTTTATCAAATCCTCTCATATGTGATATGTCCACTTCCTTAGCCAGGCCAGTAGTCACTGAGCCTTTCCTTAAACAAGTATTCCTCAGCATGCATTGATTATCACATCCTGGCATTTGACAGACGGTCTGCCTAGTAGCTGAGCACTTTGTTTGGCCTTCCATGAGGAGATATTGTCATGAATGCTCATGTTTACAAAGGAGTAAAATCATGAGACATCTTTTGTCCCCCATTGGTGCTCTTCTCATTGCCAGTGCCAAATTTATGCATATTCACATAGATTTTGTTGGGTCTCTTCCATGCAGCCATGGTTTGTTCTACATAATTGCATGTATTTGACCGCTACAGCCAGTGGTCTGAAGCTTTTCCAATTCAAACAATCACTGCAGATACTGCCGCAGGAACCTTTTCCAGGAGAGGATTTTATTTTTTGGAACTCCCATTTGCATAACCACTGACCAGGGGCGGCAATTTCCAAGTAACTTGTTCTGGCAGCTGATTCAGTTGATGGGAGCAAAGCACCTGCAGACATCAGCCCATCAACCTGCAGCCAATAAGATGGTGGAATGCCTTCACCACCAGTTAAAGGCAGCTATCCCTTGCCATGGTGGTAACCAATGGACCAATGTCCTGCCTGTGATTCTCATGGGTCTGAGGTCCACTTTAAAAGAATATATTCAGGCAATGTCTGCAGAGGTTATTTATGGCCATACACTGGCTTCCTGGAGAATTCTTTTCCTCTTCCACTAGTGCAACTACTTTTACTGTAGATTTTGTCACCATCCTGTGGTAGGGCCTCAACCAACTCCAGCCACAGCCAGTCTCTTGGCATGGAGTCTGCAACATTTTCATGTTTAAAGACCTGGAAACTGCTTTCATGTATTTTACAGAAATGATAGGCTCCATCCATTGTTGGTTCCTCCTTACGATGGGCTATTTTGAGTAATCCAGCATGATCCCAAGACATTCAAGCTGAAAATCCAGGGCAGAGAGGTATCCGTGGCAATTGACTTTCAATTTAAAACGGTGACAGTAATTTGTCCTGGCAATGGGGAAATTATAAATTTGGGGAGTGTGCATTTTCATGTTTGTATTAATAATCATCTGTGCTTTGAAACCAGTTATACTTAGGGTGTCAGTTTGTTATTTCAATTTGAAATATCTCCCTAGACCTGACTTTTTCTAAAATCTATAATTTATTTTCATGAAATGTGACCCTTAAAGACTGGACTTACTATTGTTCTCTTAACAGTAGTGGTTAGTAGAATGTAAACTTTTCCATCAATCTTTTTCATTATATGGAAATATTTTAAATTGCTGCATGTGAAAAGTTGGTCTTTTTTCTTACAGGACTCTTTAGAAGATTGCAAATTACATGTGTCCAATGAGGAAGTATATATTAAGGAAGAGTTTGACTTTGACATCTCTCAGAAGAAATGATGCCCGAGAGATGACATGTTGCAGCAGCAACAGGTCATCTCTCAGTAAGGTAAGAAGATCTGACAAGTATTAATTAATTACTTTTGCCTCAAGAAAATCCCTTTCACTGCCATCAGTGTTTCTCCTTTAGTGATTTAGAACTTTTTTTGGACATGCATTCAGTATCTGCAAAAACGATATTGTTAGTATCTTGTATTTGTAGGTACTGTGTTAATGTCATTTCAATACATTTGGCTAATATTTAATCCACTTTGGGAACATTAGTTATGCTACAAGGAAAATCAATAGTTTATGGTTTATTCTGCAAGCATGCATTTTGCAGGTGTTTTGCTCTAATAATATTTGATTCTGGAGAACCCTGAATTCTTCATTCCTTCCTACTTTAGGTTTTTCCAAGCAGTTCCCCCTGACTGACTGACTTTTTTTTCCCTTCTGTCATCTTCATTTTCTCCAAAGCCACCATCAAAAAGCAACCAATTCAGGCCTATCACCTTGCTGCAATGACAATGTTTCCTAATCACAAAAAAGCTGATATATCCAGTCCTTAAGGCTAAATGAGGTACCAGGCAAAGATAAATCTAGATAGATCAATCTTAATAAGATTATTTGCTATTGTCAAAACATAATTCGTCTCTTACCTTTTCCCCAAATGCACCTTCATAGCTTTCAAATGCCCCATTAACTTATGCTTCAAATTAACCAATCCATTTCTAAAAGCACCAACCCATCCCTATGCCACTCACCAGTCCCAGGCTCTATTGAGGGAAGTTTAGCATTGGAGCAACATGAGGAGGCAATAAGGAGTTGCAGGAAGAGAGGTTTAGATCTATTAAGCTGACATATATTCATTGGAGTTGGTTGCAAGTAGAGAAAATATGAGGACATTTATTAGGGGAAGAGTAGGGAAACAGATTGGTCAATCTCACAAGGTTTTTTAATTGATAGGTCATCTATCGATGAGAGATGAACATGGCGGCTGTAAAAATGAGGTACCTTAATTGTCATGTGAAATAGGCAACAAGTCTTTAAGAAAGGATTTCAGTCCGTGGGATCCAAGGAAAAAGGTGATACAAAGGTTAAATCCTATTTCAGATGTGTGGATTTTGTCTTTAATATGTGATGTTGGGTAAAATGGTTGATTTTATTATCTTTGAGATTTTTATGGTATACATTTTTGTGGACATTATATTGTCTAGATTATGGGATGTTTGCTGAGGGTGACTGTGATGTTGAAAATCGGTGGTCTGCAGAAAGTGAGAGAGCGAAACTTTTGTCATTGTCATGCACTTGTTGTCATGCTCTTTATTTTATACAATGGAATGCATTACCAACTTGTTCAATCAAATAAACAATCTCTCTCACTCCTTTTATGCCACCTTACTCTCTTTTTTCCTATCCCTTTACACACAAACAACAATTTCTTGGACCAGTGATCTTCTATAAACATCCTAGAATCCCAATTGAGCCACCAAAATAGAGGTAAGACATCATGAAGCTTTGTATATATTAAATTACATATCATTCTAAAAAAAAATTAAAAAATTTCATCAGAAAAGACAACTTAAGTATCATATGTTGACCCTTACTGGGGAAAAGCCTTACAAATAGAACAAATTTCCAAAGATCAATATCTGAAAAGAGCAATATATGGAATTTCATATGTATATCAATGCTCGGATGAAGTCTTGAATTGAATTGTGAGGTCTATAAGTGTTAGCAGTACCTCAAAGGGCACATGTCCAACCACAGAGAAATATCCCATCAATGAAATATTTCTTCATTGAAGAACATATTGTCAAAGGTGGTTCAATAAGTACCTGTGATTGATGACAAAAAGTATTCCTGAGGGAAGTGTATGTTATCATCGTGTTCAGGCATCAATCAAATGATGGTTTAACAGATTTAAAGGCTAATTTTGATTTCACAGCCATTGGAGTAAGACATGTTTCCTGTTTTTTGCTAAGATGGAAAAAAGAGCAGAATTCTTCAGTAATTTGCTTTTTTGGGATGGGAAGAAATGCGAGAAGATATAGGTAAAGTTGGATGCTGTTGATGATGACACTTAGCCATCTATGAATATCCATCATTAAAAAATATGGATTATTTTTAAAATTTTGATGAACATATCCATTTTATCTTCTAACATTAAATTTCTTTGCAAAAAAAGGAAATTTCCTTTTTTCTGTGTTTGGTGCCTTTAAAAGCAGATGTAATCAGTTTATAATTGTGAGACTGCTTCATTGTAGCGGCAGATTTAACTTTACCCTTCATGTCTCTGATTAGTTTTGGTGATTAAAATGTTATCCCTACCAGAGAAGATTTTGAAATTGCTGAATATTATATGTAAAAAATGTTTGTTAACTTTGTGAAATGGATAAATAATGAGACAATTTTGTAACATTAAGCTGCATTGCCTCTTTAAAACTCTCAAGATGAGTGATAATAGTAAAAAAAATTCATTTTCCTTCGGGCCAAATCACAAATTTAAACTTATCATGATATTTTTATTACCGCTATTTTCTGTAATTTTTGTAGGAGAAATTGCATTATTATACATGTTACTCAATGCTATGCAAGCAAAACTTCCCATAACCTAAAAATCAATGAAGTACTTGAAATTAGTTCTTTTAAAGTCATTTTTTGTTAATTATATTGCTCTCTGATGTCATTCCATATTTGTTCAATTTAGTATGTCCTTTGCTCTCCATGAAATCTATATTCTAAAGAATTATTTTACTGACTAGAAAAGGTGATGGCATGTAAAAAAAATTTAGATAAAAACCCTGGCATGATATTGGTATTCCTAATTGTTATATAACCTTTCAGTATAAACCTTTTTCATCATACATATTATTGTTTGGTAATCCAGAAACCACTTCAATGCTTTTAAAGTCAGTGGAATTAGCATCATTTTGCCGGCTTTACTGAACACATCACAAGACAACTTCATTGGGTTTATGTAAATTAAGCCAAGGTTTGATACAAAATCATTTTTAGTATCATAAAACTGTAATTTGGCTGTACAAGTATCCATTTTCACCTTATGCTTAGTTAAACAACTTTAAGTGAATTTTAACTTAAAGCATAAGTCTAATTAAGGTGAGTGGAAATAATTTTCTGCCTTTTAATCTTATTGTAAATGAGTAACATGTAAGTAATATATAGAGTTACAAATTAAATTATTTGAAATTGGCTTTGGGCAAAGTTATTTAAACCTATACTTTATCAATTCTTTAGTAATACTGTATAAATTTTAAAATAAGTATACCTGCAATAAATAGAATTTCTTGGCGTTAATGATCAATTCTGGTCTTACAGTGCATGTACATACAGAAAAATAGCATAAGAGACAAAATTCTCTCATAAACAATGACAATATAAGATTACCAGGTCCTAATTTACCATTACACAGGGGCTAGATTCACACCATACCTAGATCTTTACACTTCATCCATAATCATTCAATTTTTTAAAAATATGAATGAGTATTTTAATGGCAGACTCTTAGCATTGGAATTTCCTCAATTGTTCTGATTTTTCAGGAAAACCTTTCTTAAAGCTGGTTACAACTTGGAAATTGTTTGTTTTTAATCTATAAAGATAGAAATGCTGGTTTAAGTAAGAAAATTCTCAAGGATTTTTAATGATAACATTTAAAAATAATAGGGATTTTTTAGAGCCGAATAGTCATGCAAAATGGTTTTTTGTTTGCATAATATTCTTAAAATTAGGTTGAAATGGGTTAATCTTTCTAATAAGCTGACTCACTCATGACAGTTTACTCTTGGCAGCTGTTGTAGGCAGGCAAGTGTATGCAGATAACTAATGAACACATGCCTGTAGATGACAAACAAAATGACCTTAGGAAGCATTCCCTTTTATATGTGAAAGTAACCTTTCCCCTCAGTATGCATGCACTGCTACGAGATTTTTACCTTCATCCAGTGTATTTTGAGATTTATATTTTATAAAGATGTGTTCTTGTGCTATGGCAACAAAATATAAACAGTTTTCTGTCATCAAATTTGATTTAAATAGTTTATTGATAAGGAGAGAGTTATTTTCAATGATGATAGAGGAATCCAGTCACTTTCATTGAAAATATGGACAATAAAAAAAATCTCTTAAATTTATGAAGTGGCATAATATAAGGAGGTAGGTAAAAAAGTACTCAACCTGACATACAGATGGTATTCAAATCAGAGAAACATTAATGATTCCTGCCTGGGTACACTTGTCATTACTTATAAGCCAAGTTTCAAATTGTTTTCTATAATAATTTGTTTACAAATATTGTTTGAGTACATGTAGTTTGTGTTTCTTGTAAAAGTGGAAAAACTTTAATTTCTTCTAACAGTAAATTTCTTTGATTTGAATGTATCTACTCTTAAGTAAATTCATTCAAAGCTAACAAAAGGGAACAAGGACCCTGCTCCTTTTATTTCAGCTGCTAAATAGGGGGCTGCTGATTTTAAACACGGTCCAATTCACTTGGAAATAACCGATGAGAAAGATGGCTGCAAAATGATACCATAACATAAAACATCAAAGAGGTGCTAAATATTGAGTGTGACATTAAGCAATTGGAGATGTATGAGATAGCTAAGGTGGTGATGCTATTCGAAGAAAAGGTCCAAAATGACTTGCACAGAGAATAAAGGAAGGGAAAACTCAGGGAAAGGTGTGTACTATAATAGTTTTAAAAGCCTTTTTCAAGCAATTTTCCCAGCAATATTTTGACCAATTCGAGAGGAAACCAATGCAATTTGTGCTATGATTTATGACCAAGGATGAGACATGGGTAGCAAACTACAAGGCAGCAACTAAAAGGCAGTCAAAGCAGTGCATAGAAGCTGGGGACTAAGTACCAAAGAAACAAAAGTGGAATATATCTGGTTTTGCAAAGTGCCTTCTTATCCAAACCTATCCATTTCAAAGCCAAAGTACAAACAACAGGATTAATATTCCCAACTAACTAACATTTCTTGCCCCAAATGTTGGTAATGATGAAGAAAGCAAGGATGGGAGAATTGCTATGGTGGCAAACCTATGCATTTCAACCCCTTAGTACAAACAACTTCATTAATATTCCCAATTAAGTCACATTCCTTGCCTCAGATGTTGGTAATGATGAAGAAAGCAAGGCTGGGAGCATTGTAATGGAGCTTGACTGCACCTTGACATTATTTACAAAGTAAAAAAAACACTTTTCTTGGAGGCATATCTTTAGACTCAGGCTGTTATAAATGGAAACACATGCTTCAGGTAGAGGCACGCCTAATCACTAAGACTGCTTAGAGCACACTGGAGGGCATTTGAGTTGGATGGACTGATATCTCCTTCACATTTCCCAAGGATTTCTGCCACATTGTCATGAATAATCATCTCACAATAATGAAATGTGTATAACTTTCATGATAAACGTTATCTTTTGAACATATCAAAGTAAAATTTGCTGTCCATTGTTAACAACTCTAAGGAAATTACATAATATATTGAAATGAAATGAAATATTTGACAGTGTCATTCCACACATTTTATTTATAAAAACATGACACCAGTTTCAGGGTTGAAAGTCGTTATCAGGCATTAAATATTGTCGTGTCCCCTCGAGGACTGCACGACAAGGGACGTCTCAGAAAAGGATCTTGACTAACGCTGAGGAATTTCCAGATGACAAAGGTGGTCCAATTGGCGTGTTGGTAGGGTGAAATAACAGAGACGGGGTCTTTTGCTAGGAGTTTGTATTTAAACAAGAGCGACTCCGGCGCGAGTATCTCGTCCTGTGGCAAACCCCGGGTCAATCGACGAGTCTCCGCTTCCACGGCTCTTGGCTTCCCATCCCGACGTGTACGCGGCCCCTCGACGAACGACACGGAACGAAGGCTCCGTGGGGTTTTTATTTGATGGCGGCATCTGGTCGCGCCCCGGATTCAGCATTCCACTGTGCTTTAATCCCATATTCAGTCATATTTGCGAGCTGTGTTTGCATTCTTGCCCCCTCCTCCCTCAAGGCAATGCAAGCACCTGAGTGACAGGTAAGCAGTGGAAAAATCCCAATATGTGAATTGCGCAGCAAGCGAACAGACCTCCTCGCGAAAGAGAAATGAGCCACGTCAGGAAAATTAAGCTGGGACATAACAATATCATTGTGATCCTGATGATGACGTTCAATGTAAAAACTGGGATCATGTTTTATAAAATAAAGTGTGTGGAATTACATTCAATTATTAAATTTCAGTATCCAGGTATTCCAGGGGACAGACCTTACAAAGGCATTAGCAGAAATTAATTTTACTACTTTGGTAAACCAGTTATTGACCTTTTCACATTTCATGAGATCTTAGTTTAGCATAATATCAGTTTAGAACTCTATAGTATAGAATAGAATATATATTGGTAATATATTTACTAACAATTATTAGTTACCACCCTCTTTGTTAAATCACTTACCTTACTTCTTGAGAATTCCTATTCTGTTACAGTTACAATATCATCCAAACTATCTAACCCTTTTTTAAACAGTGTTGGTCGCATAACATAGTCTATTCAGAAATTATTCATTTTACTTATAATTTGTGCATCTATATCCAGGATGGAAATAATTTTTCAGATGTCAAATAGCTGAGGTCATTAGCAAAATAGGGAGGGATGGCAATGATGGAGGTAAACCCGGTACTAGCTATCTAACTATTAATGATGAAAGAAATCAATGGGTAACGTAGGTTAACTTCCCATCTGATGGATAGTAATATCACTCAGAGTACCTTCTACAAAGAACTTTTTGTGCTTATTAGAATGTAAATAACTTTACTTGCCATCTCATAGATTGAAACCTGGGCCCTCTTAATTATGACGCAATACATAACCAATGATATTTTCCCAAACCACAAAGATATTTCAATTTTTGCTATCAGTAAGGATTTGACAGCAACAGATAAAGTCATTAAGCATCTAATTTTTGAATCTAATCCTTGAATATTTTGATGAACCTGGCACATTCTTAAAAAGAATGAAGATTAGAAGGTAAATTTGGCCAATGAATTAGTAGAATATTTTATTTTGTTTAAGAGAAATATTCAGTTCAAACATTTAGGGATAAATAAATAAATGCCTAGGAAAAATATAGTTTAGAAAATTTTTGTTTTATTTAAGTTTTTAGTCCAACAAAATAATAGATTATATTGAAATAGGTATTTGATATTTTGGTTCTAACATTTTTGTATTATTTATTTGGAAAATATTGACATTGATAAATACATATTCTTGCTCAAAGACAACATTAGGTGATTATTATGCAACAGAAAGCCATATGCAAATACATTTTTATGAATTTCATGTGACACATCAAGATTTCATTTGAATATCAAACATCTTTAGTAATTCCTTTGTAAAGTTCAACATTTGCCAAAGCTGTGTTTTGTCAGGCTTAACAATTGGTTTAGGAAGCCATGGTGAACATGTTCCTGCATTAATTTGATCTTTTGATTTTCTTTTACTGTAATTATACGATATCCTTGTCTTAATTGTGTTTAAAAGTACAAAAAATAAAATTTCCGCCATTATTTAAAACAATTATTGTATGGTTTTATTTATCAAAGTATACAACAACCCTAGTTAAAATATATAAGTTATCTGGGCCCTTTAACTATCAATCAGGCATTTATTAGCATAGAAAATATGAAATTAAAGAATATTTTATCCATATCGATTAAAGTAAACATAATTCAACAATTTCAATTGCAACTGTACATAATATAAAAAGTATAACATATACAAGGTCAACTATAAAAGTAATGCCCTTTCTCTGGGAAATAATACATGTATTGATAAACATACTTGTACAAATGTTAAAAATTCTTCCATAAATACCTCTTTCCGCCCTGTATTAGCAATATTCTTGTAGGCACGTGTGTACCATATTCTTGATGGCTTTCTAAAAACCTTAATGGGAATTCCTCTCTCAGGAATGATGTGACATGCTTTTGAGTGATTAATCCATTAATTTTTTTTAATGCTTCCTTCCTATCTTCATTTGAAGAAACAAGTCAGTTGTGGATTCTAACAAGAATTGAATAAAATAGTAAGATTAAGTAGAGAATGAAGAAGTTAAGATTAGAGATTTTTCAAATGGATAAGGAAATTTTGGAGAGTTAATTGTTGAGGGCTTGGTATTAGAAAGGAATACCTGTTTAAAGCTATGTTAGAGAGAATATTAAGACCCAGTGGCAAGCATAAATCAACACATTGGTAGAATGTTAATAAAAGGAGCCATCTTCATGATACCATGTGATAATTACGGATTATAAAGAAACTAGTATCCTCTTAAGTAGCAGATTTAACTCCAAAGAGGCTTTTCTTCTTTCAAAAGCCACATTAGGAAGTTACAAGTTACATACCAATGGTGATTGAATGATATCTCCTGCTCTGCTCCCATTAATTGAAATTGAATCAAACTACTTCTAACAGGGAGAGGATTTTCCTCAAAAACCAGTCTTAATTCTCTTCAAATAATTAAAGCAGCAAGAAGTTATTGTAAACCCCTACTTGCTGACTGTGTCATGAAGGACCACATAAGCAGATATATAAAGTAAAACTTTGCAACATATTAAATATGACCATGATAATTTAGACTATTTTGTCAATGATTATAAAACCTCTTATCAAAAATACCATCGCTCTCCAAGTGGTACACCTAATTAGTCCCCTAAGCCAAAAAAGGGATGAAAGAGCAAATCAAAAGTGAAACAATTCTACTTGTTTCTTTTTTCAGTTAAAAATGGTCCATAATGAACTTGTTCTACAAAGACAGGCAGTAAATGCTGCTCTCAATGTTAATTTCGCAAAAAGACTTCAAAAAAGTGTTAATAATATGAAAAACAAATTTTTGCTACCTGGAAACTCCATCATGACAATGTGCCTTGCCACAATGTTCTATGAGCCAAATACAAGGTATCTCCTTGTAAATTCTGATTAAAGTAGTCCATTGTGTGGTTTAAAAGGAAAATTTCAGCTCTACAACTACTGTTACCATAAATGTGGACCATATTGAAACATATGAAAAGACAAGATTATTTAAAAGTAAGGAAGAAGGCTACAGAAAAATGTGTAGGCAAACCCAGATAAGGGTATCATCATTTCAAAGCAAGCCACCATTTAAATGGTATAAAGCCAGCATATAGCAACATAATGAAATACAATAAATATAAAAGTGATAATATTTTACAATGGGTTTCAGGACAAGATGTAACAGAAAAGTTGAAATTTTTTTATAACGAAAACTTATAAATTTCCAGTTTATATGCAATTGAAGATTTTGCATCTCCAGATAGATACAATTCATATTTAATAAACAAAAAATTCCCAAACCTGAACGCTTTAATAGGTTTAAAAAATGACCAAAAGAGAGGTAGCTGACCATTTTTGCATGAACAAATATGCATGATCATAGTGTAAAAAATTACATTTTAGCTCTTTTTAAGCGTTCATAAATGCTTCTAGAGATTTGAGAGAATTTACCAATTGGCATTTAAAAAACAGGCTTGTATTACAGGCAAATAACTTAATTACCTTCTTCATTTAGTCTAAATCAGAGACTGATGTTAAAAAAAAAAGGTTAACGGAATAAAAAATTACAACTGCTATTTTTGGATTGGGGTTTTTAATTTAACATTTTAATTTTTATTTATCTAGTTCAAAACTGTGTTTATTGTGTCTCATAGGCCCCTTTCTCCTGGGCACCCTGTTGAAAAACCGATTTCAAAAATAGGAATGAGCATACTCATTTCCAACCCGTAGCATTTGAATTTCCTTCATTGTTATGACTAAGAAGGAAAAGCTTATTATAGCTGTTTACACTGGTGAATGTGTAAAATTTATTATTCTAAAGAGGTAAGAATGTTGTTTTCATTATGAAATGCTCAAGGGTTTGTTACAGTAACATTGTTAAAAAAATGAGATTTTTGGAGAAACAACTAGTCAAACAAATAGAAACAAATAGTCCTGGAGCAACGTTTTTTAAATCATAGATGTCTAAAAATCAAACTTTTTTAATTGGTAAAGCTTTCTAACAAAGTGTTCTAATTATGAGTAGACTCTGTGTGGCTTTTTAAATCTCTTTGGGTGCATTTTTAATTAGATACATAAGTTTAGGTTATAAACTAATGCATGCATGTTTGTAGACCACATTCAAAATGCCCTTTATAACCATTCCTTGTGTTTTTTGGAAGTCACCTTTTTTCTTGATATGCATTCAAAATTTTTAAGTCATTGCATTCATCCAGTATATTTTGAGGAGTATCTTTGACAAAAACATTTTCTTTGGCTAGAGCAAGGAAAGTTAAAACCTTATGCTGCCATCAAATTTCAGTGATTTAGAGAGTTGATGAATAGAAGATGAAGTTGTTTCAATGACGGTGACAGAATTCAGTTACTTTAATAAGGAAAATCCTCACTAAGCTGAGAATTCTCCTGAGAGAATGAAAAGGCATGATAATAAGGGATAAGTATAAAAGTTCTAAACTAAACACGAATGGTAATCCAATCAGAGAAATATTTATGATTCTAGCCTGGGTGCAAGTGTGTTTAGTTTGTAAGCAGAGTTCCAAATGGTTCTGTCAAATAGAGTCTGTAATCAAATTGTGGCAGAACATGATTTCTGATTAAAATGAAGAACTTGAATTTATTTCTGTAATAAAATACCTCATTATAGAGGGATTAATAGGAAATCCATATGAAGTTTACAAAAGTAGAGAGGGACTCATTTAATTTCAGCCAACCAAAACTGAGTTGCTGAATTTTCAACAGGGTCCAAAATCCCTTGGAGATGACCTCCCAGAAGGATAGCCATCAAGTGCTACAATACAGAAAAATATCAAATAAGATACAAAACATCATGTATGACATTAAGACACCGAAGAATCATGAGATACCTTAGACCATGAGGATAGCAAAAGAAGAGTTGAAATATAACTTGCAGTAAGGAATATGGATGGGTTAACTCTGGGCAAGGTGAGTGCTGCATTTCTTAAAAGCTCTTTAAAAGCAATTTTCCCAGCAAAGTTTCGCAGATTCCAGAAGTTACTAACACATTTAACCTTGCCACTCAGTACCAAAGATACCAAAGTGAAAAGCATATGTTTCAGCAAATTTCAAACATACCCAAATCCATGCATTTCAAAACCAGAATACCAACAATTTCATTTATGTTCCCAACTAAGTGGCATTTCTCCAAAAGAAGCCAGAGTATTTGAGATGATTAAGTTTGAAATGTTTGGATGAGTAAAACTTTCTTCAAAGACCCCTTATTTTGCACCTTAAACAGTGTGCTTTTGACTGAAATACCTTAAAGACTCCTTAGCTGTCACCGCAGGATGCTCTCCCACTCCTTTCCACTCAAAATACCTTGACCCCCACAGGTAACATCGCTAATCCTTGTCCCTCATACACGACTGAATTCCCCGATAATGACCCTGTGTCATTACATTTTACCCAGCTACCCACAAAATACCAGTTCGGATTTCCCCAAACCTTTTCGCCCTTAGACCCTTTTGCACCAGAATTCTTCCCTAAAAGCCACCACAGATCCCTAAATCCTCTGGCACCGGAATTCGTCTCTTTCCAACTTGAAGGTAAAAATACGTCTCGAAGACTTTCCTCTGCAACCATTGATCTACGTGGCTACGATACGTGGCTCCAAGTAAATTCTTTAACAATAAATTAACCTTATGCAGCATTTTTAGATCTCACCCTCGTTCTTTTCAAATAATTTACCTCAACGCCCAAAGTCTCTCTGCGCACCTTGACGAATTGTGTCAACTTCTACCTGACAACGACGTTCATGCAATTTCCATCGCTGAGACTTGGCTTAAGCCTCATATGCCTACCTCATCCATCGACATTCCTGGCTACAACTTCTATCGACATGATCGTATCGGCAAGGGTGGTGGAGGCGTAGGTGTCTACGTGAGAAAAGATCTCTCATTCAAAATTATATCAAAAAGTTCTTCCGTTTACTGCAAAAGACCCGAGTTTGCATTCTTAGAGATAACCTTCAACCTACAAAAAATTCTTTTAGGCATAGTTTACCGCCCACCCAAGATAGGTTATTTTTCCGACTTGGAAGAAGCATTATCTTCCCTCATTCCGAACTATGACCATGTTATTATTACTGGTGACTTCAATGCCAACTTTCTTTCCTCAACTCATGACTCTAAAACAATTACTAACTCTATGTCATCCCTCGGTCTTAGTATACTTCCCCTAGAACCTACCCATCATACATCTTCATCAGCCACTTGGCTTGATGCAATAATTACAGCCAACCCTGACAAAATCACAACATATGGGCAACTTTCTGCCCCAGGAATATCCATGCATGATGTGTTATTTTTAACATACTCAGTTAGATGTCCTAAATTTAAGCAGAAATTCATTCTTACTCGCGATTTCAAGTCCATAGATGACAAATACCTGGTATCCGATGCGGCTACCATTCCATGGCAGTCTATAGAATTCATCAACGACATAGATAAAAAAGTAGAACTATTTAATACGTTCTTAAATGATCTAGGAGACAAACATGCACCGTTTAGAAAAATCCGACTGTCCAAACCACACTCCCCTTGGATAACAGATGAAATAAAATACTTGATGCGTAGGCGTGACGCAGTCTATAGCCTGTTTAAAAAACATAAAAACAAAAATGTATTCAATATCTACAAAAAACTGCGTAACAAAACTAAACAAGTCATTAGAAATTCCAAAATCAGATTAGCCTTCTAAATATCTAAAGAGCCCCCGTCACATATTTGGAAAAGCTTGAAGTACCTTGGTGTCGGAAAAACTAAAAATCAACACTCCCTACCTGCTGACATTTCTCCAGACGACCTAAACCGTTTATTCACAACCCCACCGACGGAAATCGACTTTAATGCGAAAAATGAATACATATACAGTTTGAAAAATTCTGAACCAACTCCAGTCTCTGCTGGAAGCTCATTCAAAATTTCTCCCGTCACACAAATGAAAGTCCTCCAGGCCCTCGAAAAAATCATGTGTTCCTCAGATGGAGCTGACGGAATTTCAGCTATTCTCATACAAAAGTTACTTCCCATTGTACTTCCTGTTTTAACTCATATCTTTAATTGGTCTATTTTAACTGAAACATATCCCTCCCTCTGGAAACGTGCCCTCGTCCGTCCCATCCCCAAAAAATCCACACCCACTAACATTGCTGAATACAGACCAATCAGCATCTTGCCTCCTTTATCAAAAGCATTCGAGAGACTCATTCATGAACAAATTTCAAAGTTTCTAAATGAAAATAACTACTTGATCCTCTACAATCTGGCTTTCGGTCCTCTCACAGCACTGCTACCGCTCTCCTTAAAATAACAGATGACATCCGACTATCCATGGATCGCAAAGAGGTGACAATAATGACTCTCCTAGACTTTACCAAAGCCTTCGACTCTATTGACAAAGATATTCTCTTAGCAAAACTTCAAAACCTGAATTTTTCTTCCTCGTCTTTACTGTGGATTCGCTCATACCTAAGTAACCGATTCCAAAGTGTCACTACACCTAATTCATCCTCTAACTGGCTTCAAATACACAGGGGTGTTCCACAAGGATCCATTCTTGGACCTTTGCTTTTTTCCCTGTATATAAACGATATTAGTAAATGCATTTTAAATTGCAATCATCACCTTTATGCCGATGATTTACAAATATATCACCATTCCCGCCTTCAAGACCTACTTACAATTATAAACGAAATTAATGCAGATCTGGCTGCTTTGTCACTATGGGGAATAAAAAATTTATTGAAAATAAACCCAATCAAAAGTCAGTCCATCATAATTGGATACCATAAAATACATTCTAAAATAAGTATTGATAAACTACCACCACTAAAATTGCAAGGATCTATCATACCATACCTAAGGACAGTAAATAATTTAGGCTTAACCATAAATGAAACATTATCTTGGACTGATCATGCAATTGCTATCTGCAGAAAAATTAACTCATCCCTGCATTCACTGAAAAGGTTAAAGCACATTGATCCCCCCTCCTTAAAGATGCTTCTTGTGTCCACTCTTCTCATACCCCACTTTGACTACTGTGATGTAGTATACCAAGACCTTTCAGGCGAACTAAAAACCAAACTCCAGAAGACCCATAATTCCTGTGTGCGGTTCATATGTGATCTTAGGAAGTACAATCATATTTCCGACTCATTTAATAGAATATCTTGGTTAAAGCTAGAAGGCCGCAGGCATTTACATATTCTTTCACTTCTCTACAGAATACTTTCAAAGCACACACCTAAATATCTATACAAAAACTTCCTCTTCATCAACTCAATCCACAACAGAAATACCAGGGGTAATAATAAACTTCTTGTCCCACACCATCGCACGGAAATCTATCACAAATCTTTTCATATTACAGCATGCCGTCTGTGGAACTCTCTCCCAGATGACATAAAAAACTCTTCATCAACAACAACATTTAGAAGAGCACTTCACAAGTTCATTTTCCTCAGTTACTTAACTTAACCAGTATCCCTCCGTCATTTCACTCAGCTGTTTTACAGATCACTGTGTCTACTTTGTTTTTTACCCTGCTTTTGTTTTGTCATCTCAAGCGGTAGGAGTTTGCATAATTATTTTTAAAAACATCACGCTTCTCATTACTCCGCATGTGTTGTCAATGTATTTAATTTCTCCAATTCAATTTCAGTAACTTAATAATATGTATACTCTGTATAAATGATTGTTACAATGTACATGTATCTTTCCTCTAATTGATAGGGTTTTCGCAGGTTTTTCACACCCCCCTTCTCTTCGTGGGTGTTTTTCCTGCGTGGGTTTTAACTAGTTGAGCAATGCCACGCTCTCCCTAGCTTTTCCCACAAACCTCATTCTTTGCTTAGACTTTCCTCATTTTATTGTACTATATCTTCACTGTCATTTAATTTGAGTATTTTAAGGAGTATTCTTAATTTATATATGTATATGTATGTATGTATGGGTGTGTATGTGTCTACTTATGTATGTATTTCTGCATGTGTATGAATGCATGTATGTATGTTTTTATGTGTGTATATGTATGTGTGTGTGGATATGTATGTATATGTGTATGAATATAGGTATATATGTATGTGTATGTGTGTGTCTATATATATGTATATACTTTTCTCTTTTCGATGTGCAAATTTGGATTAATGAATTTGTCTATCTCTTTGTGTTTTATGTTTAGATTTGAATGTAACTGTAAGTTTAAATGGCTAATATAATATGTATATGACGATGGGTTAAATGGAAGAAGGGACCATTTGGTCTCAATTTCGCCCAAATAAAGACCACTATCTATCTATCTATCTATCTATCTATCTATCTATCTGGAAGGAAAATACCACAAATGGTAATTGCATTCCAATCTTTATTTTTATTTAAAAACAGTTACTTAAAACTCTTAACTTCACAATTAAATGTCTCAAAGACAACATCAGCAATAGAATCACAATAATGATCACTTAGAACAAAGGAAATCCCTTGCAGCTTTTCAGCAATGAACTCTATGTAGATATACCTCAAATTCATTTGAACTAAATATTGTGCAATTGAAAATGGATTCCTGATAGATTTAATACTATTCAAATGATAGATAGCAAAATAAAAATTTTCATAGCTGTTAATTTTTATTCAAATAAGTTACACAAAACAGGATAATGTTGACACTTTTTTTTAAAACTTGAAATAAATTTATTACAATGGTCCTTGGTAGTGATATAATTATTTAAAAGAGTGTATGATCATTAAATAATCGTTATTATCTAAATTATGCATGTCATTCATACATTGCCTCTGTAATTCTTGGGAGAAGGATTTGTATAATTCAAGCACTTTAGTTTCTTACTTTTGTCTAAGCCTTCCTGTATTCAATGATGATGCTTCGTTGTTAAAATTCTGACAAATATGTAACTCATTTATGTGGGCTTTTAAAAGTATGTGGCTGTGAATAAGGCTCCAGCTATAAGCATAAGTAAATAACTTTGAATAAAATTCACACTGCTTCCTGATCATTTTGCAGTGTGTGACTTCATGTGTGACTTGAGATTATTGTTCCGAATGAATGCTTTAGAAAAGATCCTGCACTGGTATGGCTTCTCACCAGTTTGTGTCAACAAGTGTCTCTTTAGATTAACATTCTGAGTAAATGCTCTTGAGCATATCTCACACTCGTGGCTCTTTTCACCTGTGTGTGTCAGCAAGTGCCTTTTTAGATAATAATAATGAGTAAATGCTCTTCAGCATATCTCACACTTGTGGCTCTTTTCACCTGTGTGTGTCAACAAGTGCCTTTTTAGATAATAATAATGAGTAAATGCTCTTGAACATACCTCACACTTGTGGCTCTTTTCACCTGTGTGTGTCAACAAGTGCCGTTTTAGATTATTTTTCTGAGTAAATGCTCTTGAGCATATTTCACATTTGTGTCGCCTTTCTTCAGTATGGGCCAAAATGTGCCTCATTAGATACTGCTTTTGAACAAAACCTTTCAAACATTGCACATTTAAATGGTCCTTCTGCAGTATGTGATGACTTGTGGATTTTGAGTCTACTCAAAAATAGAAAGTTTTAGGTGCAGAATTCACATTGATACTTATTTTTCGCAGCATGCACCAAGTTGATATGATTTGCAAGGTCATTTGAGCTGCCTGATTCTTAGCAGGATACCAGATGTTGTCCTGGGAAACTAAAGGTGGGCATAGGAAAAGATCCAGAAAAAAGAACCGTGCTTACATCACATAATGCTGTGTGTAGCTGCTCATTTATACTTGGCAGTTGCCGCTAACCCAGTTAATAGTACACTGATAGAGAAGATTGAAAACCTCCCTAAAAAAGTCGCAGTGCATGCCAAAGGGCATGGTATGCACTCACGTCCCCATTCCCTCAGCCATGGCAAAATCTCTTACCCGGCTCCAGCCCTAAATTCATTCCAATCAAGGCATCTGCTGGTACCACCGCCAGGGAGTAATGCCATTAAGTCTACCCTTCCCTGTTTGTATGATGCAGGGAAATAAATTGGGCAGTCCTTGTAGGCAGCAGGTTAACTCTTAGACCTATCCAGCATGGTTTTTGTCATTGGCACCTTGTCTGGTGTCAATTCCTTAAAGACACTGGTGCCGTCTCTGTCTCTACCCCGTCATTTGGCTCTGTGAGCGTAGAGGGAATTCAGACCTTAATCTTTTCTCTAATGACACTGCCATCACTACATATGGATCTGCCACTTTCTTCCTTTCCCTTGGCTTCTTGCAATATATTTTGTTGAAGTTTGTCATTGGCGATGTGCTGCAGCTAATAATAGGGGCAGATTTTCTTTGTCACTTTGGTCACCTTGTGGATATTACTTGTAAACATTTTGTTTTCATTTTGGTTTCATCTTGGCCCCACCATCTCACAACAGATGAGCTTGCCTTTGCCAATAAAGAATTTGAGCTGATGCTTCAGATAGGTTCTGCATGGAGGTCATCTAACTCTTGGTTGTCTGCCTTACACCTGGTGCCAAAGAAGAGTACCAAGTGGTGCCCCTGTGGCAACTACCACTTGCTGAATTTCAGAACTATGCCTGATCATTACTCAACACTGCATATCACGGATTTTGCACAGGGGTTATGTGGCGTTATCATTTTTCAAAAATTGATTTAGTTTGTGTGTTCAACCAATACCTGTCAACCCTGCAGATATTCCCAAAACTGCAACAATAATGCCTTTTGGCCTTATTGAGTTTCAATTTATGACACTCGGCCTTCGAAACACTGTGCAGACCTTTCATATGTTAATAATGACATGTTAAAGGGATTCACTTATGCTAATGCATACATAGATGATATCCGTGTTGCATCACGTAATTTTTTGGAGCATGAGCAGCATCTGCGGACAATATTTGGCCGCTTGAGGGATCACGGCATGGTTATTAATCCCTCAAAGTCTGTTTTCAGTGTGAATGAGATATAGTTTCTAGGATGTATGGTGTTGGAGGAGGGAACTTAACCACTCACTGAGAAGGTTAATTTCTATGCATGATTTTCCCCTACCAGCTCCCATACACCGGCTGTGGCAATTATTAAGGATGGTAAATTATTACCACCATTTTATCCCTTATACCGCAAATAGCCAGGAAACCCCTAGCAACCTCCTGGCAGGTAAGGTAAACAGCAAGGACTCCATCAGCTTGCTACCAGCATCAGAGACGTCATTCCTAGACTGCAAAGAGGCTCTGTGCAATACTGCCATTTTAGCTCATCAAAAAGTGTCTTTCCTCTGACCCTTGTCAGAGACACTTTGGAGTTTTTGGTTGGTGCTGTCCTTCAACAACTCACTTTCAAAGGATATCAGCCTCTTGGTTTCTGGGCCAAAACCTGAGTGATGCTGAAAGACCTTAAAGCGCCTATTACAAGGAACTTTAAGCAGTATATAAGGCAGTGATCCAGTTCCCACATATGGTAGAAGGACAAACCTTCACCAAACCTAAACCCCTTTCTTTTACATTTTCCCAGAGGCATGAAAAGTGTTCCTCCCGGCAGTGTAGGCATTCAGACCTAGTAACCCAATTTACCACAGATATCAAGCAGGTAAAGATAATATTGTAGCAGACACCATGTCTGGCATTCAAAGCATTTCTGCCTCCATATATTACTCTGCTCTAGCTGCCACTCCAGAGTCTGATCATGACCTTGTCAATTCTCTTAAGAATTCCTCATTAATTCTGAAAAAAGTTGCTTTTCCTGGTTTATCAAATCCTCTCATATGTGATATGTCCAATTCCTCAGCCATGCCAGTGTTCACTGAGCCTTTCCATAAACAGGTATTCCTCAGCATGCATTGATTATCACATCCTGGCATTTGACAGACAACCTGCCTAGTAGCTGAGCACTTTGTTTGGCCTTCCATGAGGCGATATTGTCATGAATGCTCATGTTTACAAAGGAGGAGTAAAATTGCCAGACATGTTTTGTCCCCCATTGGTGCTTTTCTCATTGCCAGTGCATAATTTATGCATATTCACCTAGATTTTGTTGGGCCTCTTCCAAGAAGCCAGTGTTTTTGCTACATAATGACATGTATTGACCACTTCAGCCAGTGGCCTGAAGCTTTTCCAATTCAAGACATCACTGCAGAAACTGCCATAAGGACCCTTTTCTAGGAGAGGTTTTTATGTTTTGGAACTCCCATTTGCATCACCACGGACCAGGGGTAGCAATTTCAGAGTAACTTGTTCTAGCAGCTGATTCAGTTGACTTGGACAAAGCACCTGCAGACATCAGCCCATCAAACTGCAGCCAATAAGATGGTTGAATGCCTTCACCACCAGTTGAAGGCAGCTATCCATTTCTATGGTGGTAACTAATTGACCAATGCCTGTGGTTCTCATGGGTCTGAGGTCCACATTTAAAGAAGAAATCCAGGCAATGCCTGCAGAGGTCATTTATGGCCAAACACTGGCTTCCTGGAGAATTCTTTTCCTCTTCCACTAGTGCAATTACTTTTACTGTAGATTTTGTCACCATCCTGTGGTAGGACCTCTGCCAACTCTAGCCACTGCCAGTCTCTTGACATGGAGTCTGCAACATTTTCATGTTTAACCCTCTTAGTGCGGCGGGCCGATATATCGGCTTTCATATCCCTGGCGAAAAGTGCGGCGGGCCGATATATCGGCCCTTGCGTAGGCTTTTGTTTAAATCGTTGTAACTTATGGCTTTTTCTTTAATAATTTATGGTTTTTGTGCTATCGATAGGTTGAATTCCATAGAATTAGGCAACTATTTTTTAAATTTTTTTTAGCAATTGTAAATGCTTTTAAAAAAGTATAATTCTTACCATAATTTTTCGGTCAGTTTTGTACATGTCGGGAAGCTCTGCCTAATTGTTTGCTCGTTTTTTTTTTCTGAGTAGTCTTTCCACTATGAAAAGCCACTGAAAGGCTACTTATCTGTTTTCATCTGTAATCTCTTGAATGTATTGTGGTGTCGTGGTGCTGATATATACCTGTTTATTCAGACTTGGTTGAGACGATGGAAATGAGAACACTACTTTGTAATCATTTTGGTTTCTCTTGCCGTCCGTCGTATCTAATCAATTGCGCCCAGTGTAATGGATTACATTGTAAGCAGTTCTCTGTGAGTTAGAACTTAGTTTTTTTCTGCCTTTAGATTGTAAGCACATTGCCGCAGTCTCAAGGAAAGGGGAAAAGTCCCAATTTGACTCAGTGAGATCAGCCTTTTCAACAAAATCGAACTATGCAGAGGCGTACAAAAAAATTTGTAACTCACTGGTTTTTCTTTATTTATTTATAATTTTTTCTACATGTCTTTTTGATTCTTTATTTTATTTAAATATTGTAGTTTAATTGAAAAATGTTTTTAAAAAAATATTATTTTTGTGTCTAAAAATCGAAATCTTACTGCTAAAAAAATATTCTTCAAATTTATGATACTGTAATAATTACATTTATTATTCAGATGATGTAAATGTATTACATCATTATTAACTACATTATTATATTTTAAAATAAAAAAACTGCATATGGATATCTAAACAAATAACTTCATAATGTTTTTTTTCCTAAGGTGATACATTTTCTTAAATTACACTTCCCACTTCTCACTAGTACCCCTGAAATCCCCGCCGCACTAAGAGGGTTAAAGACCTGGAAACTGTTTCCCATGTATTTTCGAGAAATTATAGGCTCCATCCATTGTTGGTTCCTCCTTACGATGGGCTATTTTGAGTAATCCAGCATGATCCCAAGACATTCAAGCTGAAAATCCAGGGCAGAGAGGTATCCGTGGCAATTGACTTTCAATTTAAAAAGGTGACAGTAATTTGTCCTGGCAATGGGGAAATTATAATTTTGGGGAGTGTGCATTTTCATGTTTGTAATAATAACCATCTGTGCTTTGAAACCAGTTATACTTAGGGTGTCAGTTTGTTATTTCAATTTGAAATATCTCCCTAGACCTGACTTTTTCTAAAATCTATAATTTATTTTCATGAAATGTGACCCTTAAAGACTGGACTTACTATTGTTCTCTTAACAATAGTGGTTAGTAGAATGTAAACTTTTCCAGCAATCTTTTTCATTATATGGAAATATTTTAAATTGCTGCATGTGAAAAGTTGGTCTTTTTTCTTACAGGACTCTTTAGAAGATTGCAAATTACATGTGTCCAATGAGGAAGTATATATTAAGGAAGAGTTTGACTTTGACATCTCTCAGAAGAAATGATGCCCGAGAGATGACATGTTGCTGTAGCAACAGGTCATCTCTCAGTAAGGTAAGAAAGTCTGACAAGTATTAATTTTTTACTTTTGCCTCAAGAAAATCCCATTCACTGCTATCAGTGTTTCTCCTTTAGTGATTTAGAACTGTTTATGGACATGCAATCAGTATATGCAAAACCAAAATTATCAGTATCTTGTTTTTGTTGGTACTGTATTAATATCATATCAATACATTTGGCTAATATTTAATCCACTTTTGTGTACATTAGTTATGGTATAAGAACAATCAATAGTTTATGGTGTATTCTGCAAGCATGCTATTTTGCAGGTGTGTTTCACTAATAGCATTTGATTCTGGAGAACCCTGAATTCTTCATTCCTTCCTACTTTAGGTTTTTCCAAGCAGTTCCCCCTGACTGACTGACTTTTTTTTCCCTTCTGTCATCTTCATTTTCTCCAAAGCCACCATCAAAAAGCAACCAATTCAGGTCTAACATCTTGCTTCAATGACAATTTTTCTTAATCACAAAAAAAACTGATATATCCAGTCCTTAAGGTTACATGAGATACCAGGCAGAGATAAATCTTAATAGATCAATCTTAATGAGATCATTTGCTATTGTCAAAACATAATTCATCTCTGACCTTTTCCCCAAATGCACCTTCATAGCTTTTAAATGCCCTATTAACTTATGCTTCAAATTAACCAATCCATTTCTAAAAGCACAAACCCATCCCTATGCCCCTCAACAAGCCAATTTACCACAAACAAAGCAACAAAGCAACTAGACTTAACAAGCCTATTTACCACAGACATCATGTAAATTGCAGGTAAAGATAATATTGTAGCAGACACAATGTCTGGCATTCAAAGCATTTCTGCCTCCATAGATTACTCTGCACTAGCTGCCTCTCCAGAGTCTGATCGTGCCCTTGTCAATTCCATTCAGACTTCCTCATTAATTCTGAAATAAGTTGCTTTTCCTGGTTCATCAAATCCTCTTATATGTGATATGTCTACTTCCTCAGCCATGCACGTAGTCACCAAGCCTTTCCAAAAACAGGTATTCCTCAGCATGCATTGATTATCACACCCTGGCATTTGACATACTACCTTGATCAAATATTTCCCGGAATTTATTCAGAAAATTAAAAATACAAGTTTATTCATCTAAATCTATATTGTCCCCTTCAAAGTAATCCCCATCGACTGCAACACACTTATGCCAGCGCTTGATCCAATCCTCGAAACATTTTTTATATTCGGTTTTCGGTATGTCCATCAGTGCTTCCTGCGATTTTTCCATTACTTCCTCTCGGCTGCTAATACGCGTTCCCCGTAATGGTTTTTTAACTCGATTGAACAGAAAGAAGTCACAGGGAGCCAAATCAGGTGAATTCGGTGGCTGTTGGATGGTATTTGTTGCATTTTTCGTCAAAAAATTACGAATAATGATAGCACTGTGCGACGGTGCGTTATCATGGTGCAAAATCCACGAGTTTTCTGCCCACATTTCTGGTCTCTTTCGGCGAATTGCTTCACGCAAACGTCTCATAACGCCCAAATAATACTCATTGTTTACTGTCTGGCCTTCTGGCAAAAATTCATGATGCACTACACCGTTGTAATCCATGAAAACCGTCAGCATTGCTTTCTTTTTTGACTGAAGACGACGTGGTTTTTTTGGTCTCGGCTCATTTGGTGAACGCCATTCACTTGCCTGATGTCTGGATTGCGTGTCGTACTCATAAACCCACGTCTCGTCTCCAGTAATGATCCTTTTGATGAATGTGGGATCGGATTCAGCCTCGCAAATCATGTCTTTTGCGACGTCAATACGGTCTCTTTTTTGCATGAAATTGAGGTCTTTTGGCACCAACTTTGCTGCTACACGACGGAAACCCAAATCATTAACCACAATGTCTTGGGCGGACCCATAGGCAATGTTCAAGTCCTCCGCTATTTCTCTGATGGTTAATTTGCGGTTATTGACCAACATTTCTTTTACTTTATCAATTTTTTCACCGACTTTCGATGTCGATGGTCTGCCACTGCGTTCATCATCTTCGATTGACTCACGACCACTTCTGAACCGCTCGTGCCACTGGTAAACGACCGTTTTTTTTTAGAGAATCGTTGCCGAAACACTTTTCCAACATTTCCAACGTCCGTGCGCCACTAAATCCGTTTTTTACGCAAAATTTAATACAAGTTCGTTGTTGCAAATTTAAATCCATTTCTGAAATTGTAAAAAATCGCCAACACACACAGAGATAGATGTACTCTTGGCTACGTAACTTTTGCAAATGTCAAGTTATGACACTAAGATTTAAAGGGAATATCAACAACAGATGTACCAATTTAACGAAAAAAACAGAACTCAAATCGGAACGATGGGAGCGCCACACGGTGGTTATTCCGGGAACTTTTTGATCAAGGTAGTATACTGTGCATATATAGTATGTATATAATCGCATTTGTTACTGTATTTTTGATAATAATTATATGTGTTAGTATTTCCCATCTACCCTGAAATTTTTAAGTATATCATTCTGTTTGAAATGTTGTTAACTTGGAGAGGGCAATTTTGCACAAAACTTTTCAATTACTATTTCTTCAATTTTAAAATAGTATGTACGATATCTCTAAGGATTCTCTTTTACACCTACTTCATTTAGTCAAGACTTCACTCTAGATGAGAATGATTATATTAAATGCTGTCCAGGCTGGCAATACAACTGATCTGAAACAATTGCTTGCCGAAACCAACTCAAGTCCATATTTTAATGACTGGTGGTGTTGACATAACATAAAAGGTAACACAATTCATGTAAAATGAGGATATAAAATCACTATTGCCATTTTTTAAGGGAGAAATTGTACACAAAACTCTAATTGCTATTTATATTACATCAAAATTGTATGTATACTGTCAGTAAGGCTCTTAAATCACAGTTACCTTGTTTGATGAAAACTTCTATCTTAATAAGAATTAAAATGGTAATTGAAGACCCCTATCATATGATTTTTCCCAGTTGTATTATTTTCAAAAGATATTTGTTTAAAGCTGGTTACACCTATCAACTCAAATTAATTTTATTAATCTATGAAGGCAGCAATGCATTTTCAATGAGATGGCCCCCAAGTGTATAATTTGAACATTCCGAAAATATTTATGATATATTTGCATTACCCACAACCCCTGTAAAGATTTATTCTATCATAAGTTTGCGAACTTTAAAATTATTTCATTGGTCACATTTTTAAAAGTTTTTTTGCTCCTCAGTTTTTTCTAGGAAGCTATTTGAATCTGTTGAGATGTATGTTTAATTCAATAAAAAAGAGTAGGCTGATAACTAATGCAGATATGCTAGTAGAACACAAAAAATATTAATCATCCGAAACATTTCTGGTGATATATCTCCTCATCACCCATTTGCAGGTAAAAGACAATTCATTCATTCGGCATATTTTAAGAAATGGAAGTATTTGGACCAGTTTTAATGCATTAGAAACACAAGTTCAACAAGGCGCTGTTATGGAATTTAAGTGATGTATATAATTTCTTCATTAGGGATGATCTGTTATTTCAATGGGATTGCAGGAATACGGCTGCTTTAATAAGGAAAAACCTCATTAAGATAAAGAATTTCCTAAGAATATGTAATGGAATGATACAATTGGGTAAGGTGAAATGTTCTGTACCTGGCCCATAGTTGGTATTCCAAACCAAGAAAAATTTAGGGTTTCTGTCTGGACACATATGTCCTTAGATCGGTTTCAACTAAATCTCACAAGTAGTTTCTTTAAACATATTGTTGCAGTACATGGATAATATATTTCCTGTTGAAATGAATAAACTTAAATTTCTTGCAGCCCTAGAATTCTTTAATATGGATGCATTGCTACCTGAGGAAATTAATCTAAAGGTAACTGAATGTAAAGGGCTCTACTCCTTCAATATGAAGCATTAAAAAGTAGGAAGCATGATTTGAAGAATTAAAACATGATCTTATACCCCTTGGAAATAATCCACTCGAAGGATGGCCATAAGGTGAAGCAATACATAAAACATCAAATGGCCATGTTTTTATTATAAGAAAAGGTGCAAAATGACTTTTACAAGGAATTAGGGATTGGTTATCTCTGGGCAAGGAGAGTGCTGCATTTGCCGAAAGCCATTTACAAGAAAATGTCCAAACAAATTTAGCAGCAATGTTTCAACAATTCAAGAGGAAATTGACCCATTTTTTGCTACGAATTTTCGCAAAATAAGGGATATGGCTCCCAAGTCTACTACTAGTAAGAAACAAAACATTCATCAAAGCATTGAATGAAAACCAGTTTTAGTGCCAAAGATACCCAAGTAGTAAAATCTGGTTTGGCAAGGCACATTTATATCCAATCCCAATTTGGAACCCAAAATTTTGAATGTCTAGATATGTGAACCTTCTACATAGTCCCCCTATTTCCCCTTTTTCCATCAAGAGATGGTACTCACGACAGAAATACTACAATGTCACTTTATCCTGAAGGCAACTTCCACAGAAGGTAACAGTGTTCCAATGCCTATTTTTGTGCAGAGCCAGATCCTTCAAAGTCCTAACATCCCAACCCACTTTCATTATGATTAAGTCAGTTATACAATCCCCAGAGTTGCACAGAAAACTGGGGAATGCAATTGCAGTGTTCTATTCTGGACATACAATAGAACTTACGTAGCCTTAATACACCTTAATTTCTTCCAAACTAAATGCTGTGTGATTAAAGATGGATATCAGCTAAGTGCAAAACATTTTTGTTGCAATATTTCAACTGAATCAAGAGGAAGCAAATCTATTTTGTGCTACAATTTAACGCCATTCATGAGGTATTCATCCAGCACCAAATGCATCGAAACAGCAGATAAAGCATGTTTTGGAAGCCTGTGGTTTAGCAGTAAAGAAACCAAAGTCAAATGCTCCTAGTTTGGCAAAGGGAATTTATATCAAAACCCAGTTATTCAAACCCTTATTATGAATAACTTCTATAATATTCTCCACAAGCCACTTTTCTCCACTAAGCAGCAGAAGTTTCAGGAGAAATATAGGGTAATCTAGCTCAAAATTTCTGGATAGGTGAAATTTCCCATAGAGCCCCGCTATTTCCAGCTCTTCCATAAATACTGGGTGTTCCAGACTGAAATACCTCAACTTCTCATTACTCTGAATGAAACTTCAGCAGAATGTAACTGGGTTTTAATCACTATTTTTGTGCATTACCAGGTACTCCAAACTCTCAAACTCAAAACATGATGTCTGCAATGCAATCCCCAAGATCATCCACCAGGGAATACCTTCACAGCATTCCAGTATTAACATAGGGGCATTTATGTAAATATACCTTTACTTCTTCCTAACCAAATGCTGTGTGATATAGACTGATGCCTTGTTTTATCTTACTTTCATAGGCATCATGGAACAATTCATTCTTCACCAATAAACATTTGTCAACAAACCATGCCCAACTTTGCATATTTTTTCTTCAGCAACAGTCTAAACATCTAAACCCTGCCCACCTTAGGCTTTCCACACTTACTGATAAAGCCAAAGAGAAACATATACACTCCAATGTCCTGTGAACAATACAATTTCTTTTTTCTCTTGCACAACCAACTTTGCATTATATTCATCTTATCATCTTATTCTTCATGAAAATTGAAACCAGGTATATATCCAAGGAAAAAGGCATGATGCAAGTGTTTTGCCTTTTAATACAAACTGAACAGATTAGATTGCACAGAAATTAACTTATTAACAATAATCGTAGCATGATTGATGGACAAATGGGTGAAATAGTTTACACATGTCCATGGAAGCCTTATAATTGATTCATGTTTAGCAGATCAAAAAATTTAAAAATTGATAGGAATCAGTTTGAGTTAATGATGAATTAGAAGATTAACATGTAAAAAATTATGAAATTTTAATTCTTACAGGTTGAAAATTTTTCTGTTTAAATTTGTTATCAAGATGTACATAATCATCCAGAGATTTTCAGCTTAATCTGAAATTATTTTTTATTTAAAAAATTACATAAAACATGACAATGTCACTGTTAAAGAGTTTATGTTTTACAATTGGTTTCTTCAGAGTGTAAGGGAATATTTGGGAAGAGTTAAGGAATAACAAATAATCCTCACCAGTCTAATGCACTTCAATTTTATGTAGCCTAAGCACTCTTTTGTTCACAATGCTCCAGGTAGTAAATGATTATTGACATAACTTACATTTTTATGATCATTTTGCAGAGTGTGTCATCATGTGCGATATAAGATGACCACGCTGAACGAATGCCTTTGAACACATGTTGCACTTGTGTGTCTTTTCCCCAGTGTGTGTCAACATGTGCCTCTTTAGTTGACTACTCTGAATGAATGCTTTTAAACACAGGCTGCACGTGTGTGACTTTTCACCAGTATGTGTCTTTATGTGTGACTTAAGGTCACTACTCCGGATGAATGCTTTTGAACAGATGTTGCACTTGTGTGGCCTTTCACCAGTGTGTGTCAGTATGTGCCTCTGTTGATTACTTCTACAAGCAAAGGCTTTTGAACAAAAGTCACAATTGTATGGCTTTTCACCAGTGTGTGTAACTTTAGATTACCTCTGTAAGTGAATGCTTTTGCACAGACTTTGCATTGTTGTGGTTTTTCACCAGTGTGTATCATCATGTGTGACTTAGATGACTATGCCTTTTGAATGATTTTGAACACACCCGGCACTTGTGTGGCTCTTCGCCAGTATGTATCATCATGTGTGACTTTAGATGACTCTTCTGAGTGAATGATTTTGAACAGATGTTGCATGTGTGTGGCTTTTCACCAGTATGTGTCAACATATGATGCTTTAGACAACTACTCGTAGCAAATGGTTTAGAACACATATTACACTTGTGTTGTTTTTCAGCAGTGTGTGTCAACATGTGCCTCTGTAAAAGTATATTTTTAGCAAAACCTTTTAAACACAATGCACATTGGAATGGTTTTTCCCCAGTGTGCGTTGACATGTGAATTTTGAGTTTACTGAAATTCAGAAAGTTTTTAGAGCAGAAATCACATTGGTGCTTCTTCTTAAGAGCATGCACTAAATGGATATGACTTGCAAGGTCATCTTTTCTTTTAAATACTTCTACACAAACATCACATCTGAATAGCATCACCTTGCTAAGGTGCACATGCATTACATGATCTTTGAGAAGGTCCCTTTGTTCAAATACCTTGGAGCAAATTTCACACACATGGAGTTGAGTGGATGAAGCATCTTCTCCTGCATCATCCTGTTTTTGGAGTTTATCTGAAAGATTTGAAGTATAAGTAGATATTCATTAAAAAGGTGAATACATTTATACAATCATACATCTACTCTTGCCTGTACATACTCATCAGTCTAAATACGTATGTTAGCAATGTCAGTTGCAATAAAATCTCAGGAACAAAGGATCTGTCATCACCCACTGCTGACCTGAATTAGGCCTTCTAGCACTTTTTGTTTTACCTTCATCAGAGTCAAAGTGCTTCTCTTTTGAGCCTGGGAAACGTAAAGAAGTTGCAGGAAGCTAAATCCTGTGAGTGAAGATGGCGTGAACATATGATGTCATGCTCTTATTTTTCAAAAACTGCATCACAAAGAGGGCAGTATGACAATTTGGCAGTGATCAGGTATGCAAATCTTTTTTTTCATATGCAAATCTTCTGAAGAAATCCATAACTTTGCATATCATGTCTTGAGCAATACAAATGTTTCGGCTGCTAATTTATCCAACAGGAAATAAAAATTTATTGTAGTGTTTTGGTCTGGAAATTTTACCATCATGTTTCATTGCCAAAATGAAAAATTAATTGTTCCATTGACACGGCTGGTTTTGACTATTGCAGCCATTTTTTTTTCTGTTACTTTCGTGTCCTCCTTTGGGTATCTGCAAAATTTTACTCTTTTTGTTAATATGTCAATTGCTTATTTCACCAAGTATGCTTAACCAATGAGCACCTAATCCTTTATAAGTACATAAAGTATGTATTAAAGGTCACTCACAGCATCTTCAAATTCTGACCAATAAATGAGAGATAAAAATTATGTCATTTTTCTTAATTATGTTTTTTTGCTTATTTTGTAAGATAAAGTCTACATTTTCCTTGGCTAAATTATATGAATCACTGAATTATTTTGTAGCAAATTATTTTTGCAACTAATTTTAACATAATATAATTAACTCTTCATGCATTTTTCAGAAGAAATTTAATGAAAATTTATTTTAATTTCTTTAATTGATCACAAGGACTGATCCTTGAGGAACTCCATAGACTAATTTCAGGGGTGAGGAAAGATTGTTATTAGTGCAAACACATTGGGATCGATCAGTGAGATAGGACTCAAAAAATTGTAATTCAAGATCATTGAAACCATAATAATGAAGTTTTTCCAGAAGAATTGGATGAGCAACACAGTCAAATGCTTTAGAAAGGTCACATGCAGTTATAACAATGGAGGATTTACTTAGAAAAGCATTTAGAATTTGATTAATTGCGGACTCGACAGCTGAAGTAGTGGAGTAGCCTTTACGAAAGCCAAATTGCGAAGGAGAGAATAAATTGTTAACTTGAAAGTGCTCATAAACCTGAACCTTAATAGCCTTTTCAAAAATTTTTCCAAATACCGGTATTAAAGAAATAGGCGTATAGTTGGACGATAACGTTTTGTCTCCTTTTTTATGAATAGGTATCGTTTTTGATATTTTCAAAGCATCAGGAAAGATGCCCGATTGAAAGCAAGAATTTAGAATTAGCGCCAGGGGTACCTCTATGAAACCCACAAGATCTTTAATTAAGTTGACCGATAGCCCATAGACATCAGTACATCTAGAGTATTTTAAGGTTTTGATAATTTGACGGATTTCGTCTTCCGTAATCCAATTCCATTTGAAGGGAGATAATGTTGCTGGTGAATTATTAAGAAGAGGCAAGGCAGTGCTTGGAGTTGAATCAAAATTTGACACAAGGTCAGCAATTGATTCTATGAAAAACTTATTCAGGTCATCAGGCTTAAATGGAAGGTCCAGGTCGCCCCTCGAATGACCAATCTCCTTATTTATGACCTGCCAGGCTGCTTTTAAATGGTTAGTAGCATTACCTATATGACCGGAGTTAAAGCTACGTTTAGAATGTATTATTTGATTGTTATAAAAGGATTTAAGTTGTCTCCATGTCCTTTTATCCTCATCATTGCCAGTGCGAGTGTACTTTTGACGCAGCTGGATTACATGCAATCGTAATTCAGAAAGCTCGGGAGTGAACCATTTCAGGGACTTTTTGGAACTATATGAATGATTCACAAGGAAGTGCAAGAAGAAGTAGCCAGTTGGCTTTAATGCAGCATGAAAAAGGTATGACTCCAGTATTATAAAGGTGCTTACAAGGATAAAAAAACATGATTCATTGTCAAGGCAACTTGAAATCCTCAGGCTTTCCTAAGGTTTTTACAAAGTTGAGAATAAATTTGCTTTTCCATTAAAAATAATGCAAGACCTTACTTTTTGAAGGGACTATGTAAAATGCAGTTAATGTGCATGACTATAGCTTCTGCATATGCCAATCTATTAATGGATAAACTTGAAAATAAGTTCTCTCATCAAAGAAACACTCAAACGGTACTGACATGTCTTTTTCTTCATCCTTTCCACAGTATCTTTCAATTAATCTACATCTGACTTGAATATAACTTTCCAAGCTATCCACATATACACCTAATAAAATAATTTTAACAGTCTGAATGAAACTTACTATAAACAATAAATTTACTTCAACTGCAGCCACGCATGCCACACAAAATCCTTCTTCCCCTTCTCACTCTGTGGCTTCTGTTTCTACAAGAACACTCACCCGTAGTAAAAATACACCGACCAGTTACGTGATTGTCTCAGAAAAAGTGGGCAACCTGAAAAACTGCTGAGTAGTAAAATTCTCAAACCTTCAACCTTACACATTCCTTTTCCTAAACCAAACTGCCTGAAAAGCCCTAACCTTATCATAATTTCTTTATCCAAAAACCATAAAATGAAACAATCTGCGAACTTTTCTCCATTATAAATAATATTCAGTGCACATATGTTTTATTACCACATTTTCCTTCTATTTTAAATGCCCACGATATTTGCTGGACATTAGCATCTTCAAGTCCACATACAAGCAGTTTCTCCCAAGCCCCTGTTGGCAAATCTAACAACAGATGCTGCAAATGCTGCCACTTTTTCAAACCCATTGACTTCATTACTACCAAATTGCAACCTGACATCACCTGCAGCACAAAAACATTAAATTTGACTCTTCTGTAACTTCTGTCTACCCTAGTTTATCACTCAATGAAACACCACCCTTTCCCTTTCATTATAACCAATACTCTTCTACCAAAACCATTACAATCCTTAAATATCTCATCCTTAATCAACCTGCATCACACAACCAATCTTTTGATGACCACTTCTCCATAAAAGTGATTGAAAACCTTTTAAAACCAGCAGGTACAAGACAGGTAAGAACTAAGAGATGATGCATATCTTAGTGCTCCAGTCATTAAAGGCATCCAAGCCTCACAAAGCCCACTGAATGTATGTAGCAAATAAAATATGCAAATAGGTGACTACATATAATAAATTCGTGTGTCAGGGAAAGAACAAATAAAATGATTTGGTCGTAGGGGTGCTAAAAAGAATACAGAGAAGGATAAACTAAGTAATCCCAGTAAACACCAGGAATTTGAAATTGTATCAGAACATTGCATCCAAGTCTATCAGCTGCAGATTAACAGAACACCTAAACAGCATCTTCACAATTCTGATTCACCTTTACAGTCTTCACCGGGCACAAACTGTCTATTTACTGTCCTTAAAATTAAATACCGCCACAATTTTCACACAAACCTAATACATGTCATGCTTCATAATGGCCATTATCTATCCTAACACTTTAATTTGATATTAGAATCCTGGGCATAACTTATATCCTCTTTAAAACTGACAAATCACTACATTCACCTGTTTGAATGCATCACCTATATCATGAGCAGTAATTCAATGCTATTGTCTTTTTCATTGGTGAGGAATTACAATAAAGCTATATAACCAAAAACATAAGTTTGTTCAGAGACACTAATATAGTTAATTTAAATATATAGCATTACATTTACAGCATTAAAAATAAACATTTGTTCCTCTCATGGTTATCATGATTTGAAAAATTAAGCATAAGTCATTATAGCAGAAAAGCTCTAATTTTTCTCTTACCTCAAGAGAAGTCCCTTCATGAATTTCAATATTGTGGTCCACTTCCTCCTTGCTAGCTAGAATTTCAATGACCTCCGACTCTTCAACATCAATCTCCTCCTTTTTCACTGTGATCTACAAATATTTGTTAAAAAAGTTGAACAGTAATAAAAAATTATGACTAGACTGTTGCTAGTTTCAACATTTAGGTACAAGAATTTTGGAAAGATATTGTGTAACAATGATAATTTATATTAGGTTATCATTGGTCATACATGAAGTGAAAATGTAAATCTCAGACATTCCACAATGACTAAATGCACATTGTTCTGCTATCAGGAATCATTCAAAATATTATGTTTTGAACAAATGACCCTATAACTTTAACTATATAAGCATTAGATGCTAGTAATTTTCTTGGCAATTTGTATGTTTACCGAAGATTAAATAAAAAAACTACCATTGGGACAATGTTTACGTAAATGAAATATTTCCGTATAAAAGTACACCTTTTAAAAACTAATACATTAATGAAACTGAGAGAGGGATAAACATACCCAAATACAGAGGAATTACTTTGGCAATGCATTGGAAATGATTGAATTTATATCTAATTATGTATACAAAGCATAAAAAATGAATGCTTAGATATAGCCAGTACTCTTACGCATGCTCTTTGATAAAAAAAACAGTATTCAATTTTTTCCTACGTACATATCTTATGTATACAATGTTCGCAATTTATAAGTCATTTCCCGTATTGGCCATTTGGTCATTAAACCTTTAGGCATTTCTACATTAGGGAAGAAATACATTTAATATGAACACTTTTCAATCAATCAATTTACCTTACTTTCCCTATCGCATACTACAAAAGCTCATAAATATCATAAGGAAGGCGGATTCCGATTTTCCATGACTCAATCTTGAATTAAATCTCTAAATCCGCGAGAAAGGTTTTCATATGTTGGATCTGGAATAAGATCATCTCCTCTAACACCAACCCATTCCCTTTCCATTCAAAACAACTTCGTAACAAATGAAGTACGAAATGCAAGTGGCCAGCAGACGAGTTTTGTGTGTTATTGCTATGTTGAAGACTTGAAATGCTGTGTGAAGTAATCTTTGGTTTGTTTATAGGTCAATTTTTCTGCATACATTAAAACGATCAGCATTTCCGATAAAGCCGAATTTTAACTATGCAGAGAGTGTTTGAACAGTCGTGAAGTGTTCATTAATGATTCGGCGAGAAGACTAATTTACAACTCATGCTGGAAATGAAAATAGAGGATTTAATAGATGTTAAAGTAAGTTCATAAGTCTATTTCGCTAGCTCTTTAAATTATGTGTTTAAGAAATTTCCCAGATATGTCGATTGAATGAACGGAACATTTACGACGTAATTATTTTTTTTGTTTTCCACTTTATATCAAAGAATACCTGTCATGCTTCATCGCCTAATAAACATGTATAAAAGGGTTGATTTTTCGTTTACCCAATTACTAGATTGCATTGAAATAGCCCAAAATATTTGGGATCGGATTAAGATAATTTATTTCCATATCAATGAATAACCTCACTTCTCAAATTAGTGTAACAGTTGACAAACGAAATGCGAATTCCCTGCTATAACGTTGTTTACTTCGTTTCATCCGTTGTTTTAATAAATTTTAATACTAGTTCAACAAATGTTGACATATTGCATTATTTTTCTAACGTTAGATTGTCTGGTAAATCATTCGGCGTACTCTAAAACCTTCATAACGTGCGATAAACACGCATATAAAATATTCAGATTGTGCTTAAACAGTCGCGGTCTGTTGGTCAATGTTTTCGGCAAGAATAGTAAATTACAAATCATGCTGGAACATACGATAGAGGATCTAATAGATGCCAAAGTAAGTTCAGTTGTCTGCTTTTGGTGTTTCAAAAATTTTGTTTGTGAGATATCTTCAATGAATTGGCGTTAGGTTTATATACTCCGAACACTGTTAAATGAACACTGTCTAAATATAAATTGAAGTTTAGGCAAGAGTAGTTACGTGCATTCTATTGTTAATACATGGTTATAGCATATTCTATTAGTTTGTGGAGGATGCGAATTATCCCTCTCCCTGCATGGAGAAGCTTACGGAATTCCGGCTGCTTTATCGTCAATGTGCCGAGTGATTTGTTTGTCTTTCATAATCGCATCAAGGAGGGGAAGCTTTCCTTCAAGGAATTACGTAATAACCAATCGAGAAGAGTTTAGTTGTATCTAATAATATGAACGATATTAATAAAGAAGACAAATTTGGCTAAAAATTAATAATTCCCGAGATGTTCGTTGAATAATATGTGGAAAACCATTTTACCGTTTCAAACGGAGTCATTTAAATATTATCAAAAACACCACTTTTTCAAGTTGGAATGATATTAATGTGGGAGTGCTGGAAATCATTTTAGCGCAGGCGGTGCTAGGAAATACTAATAAAGTACATATAAAGCGTTTGAATAAACAGCAGATTTATTCGGAGTGCTGTAGATAACAGACCAAGGTCAACACGGTGAGATATATGCCATAGGCGCAACGTGCACAAGAGGGATGAACGCTCGGCTGAGGTTGAGAAGTGACTGGTCCCGCGTGGGTCAAAATGCTTCCTCCCGGGAGCAGTCCTAGGGTGACACCTCAAGGCACACCCCTGAATCGCACAAACAAATGAACTGCTAAATCAACAAATGAACCGCCACATTAACATTGAAATTGGAATTTAATTTTATGGAAAATTTATCAAGATAGATGATTTAGATTTTTTGCAAAGTGTTGAAAATTCAGTGTTGCATTGAGTTTTCAACCTGAATGACAAAAAACACTTGCACAGTTAGCAAAAAATTGGCCTTTTGAGTGAGAAATATAGTCAGCTCTTCTTACTCTTTGAATGAGTTTTCATCGTAAATCTATCTAGTCCAATAATAGGATAAACGAGAAGCGAGACTTTGGCAAATAAAAATCAATCTGCCTTCCTGTTATCTCTTTTATGAATAGTTGATATCAGCCATTTAATTGCCTTAAGGTACAAGAGTTATTGTTTTGCAAAATGTGTGAGTCCCACATAATTCTCTTTAGAAATATTTTAAAATAAATTCATGAATAAATCCCCAGTAGTAGATATTCATTCATCAATTGTTGCATCAACACAGGAAGCTAACAGTCATTGGTCAGACAATGAAGAGGCAGGTAATATGGTGACTCATCATACATATTCCAGCATAAAATAATGCACTTTCTTGTGGAAAATAAATTTATAATTTAAATCACTTGTACAAATTCATTCAATTCTTCACCCCCTCTTCCTTCCGAGTCCTCTCTCCCTGAAATATAATAGAAGCAGCAAACCAAAGACATTAGACAAATGACAATCAGTCGTCATAACTGTATAGTATACCATTTCCACCCTTACTCTGTAGACTTTCCACAGCCTCAGTCAGCATTTATACAATTCTTTTTATACTAGTTTCATTTTTGTTAATTTATTATTTAATTTTTAATGCTTAATTCTACTTAAATCTCAGTATTTATTATCTAACTAATACCTATCTGAGTCATTTGGCAATTTTCATGCATACCTATTTCTTTTAGTGTCATACCAAGGAGAAACTAATCGCTAATCTTCATCTTTAACCCGCAGAACATTCTTCGTGTGATGATTTCTTGTGCACAAACTGTGGTCTCTGACCAAATCACTGTGTCTACTTTGCCTTATTTCTTATTCCAATCTTATATCACTATCCTATGCTACAAATGCTGTCCTATTTACCTGCATGAACTCATTATTTATTATGTCCTGTAAAGGTGATAAATCCTATCAATTAATTTCTGCTAATGATTCTTGGCATGTAGACCAGAATGATGGTCAAGGGTGTTGTTCATATGTGCACTTATACCAATAATAATTTATCAGTTGATAGGATAACTCGACTTTTATCAACATTTTCATTCACCATATTGTCCATCCTTAAATATAATATCACGAATATCTGGGTTTCAGGGGTCATTACTTTGTAATGCCAGGGTCCATCTAAGACAAAGCCACACAGGTTTTGAAATAAATGATTAGAAGTTTAATGACATGTTATTGAGATGGAATATTTATTCACCTTATGCATGTGATTCAAAGGAAGAGAAAGTAGAAAAATTGAACTAGAAAAAAATATTATTTACTGGGAAGCCTGGATTTGAGGAAGGTAAAAGAAGGGGTGTAAGAAGAAGAGAAAATCACCCCCTCCATCTCTCTCTCCCCATTGTCCCCCAAACACAATTTTAAAATACAACGTCTTCAAATGGATTGTGTTTCATTTCTCCTCTTTGATTTCAGCCCTATTGTTTTAAGAATCCACTTCACCTTCAAAGGATAAGACATACTTCTGCCTGTCTCCATTACACCTCTGACTCTGAAGGCTTGAGATCAAGCTCCTCAGAACAGCCGAGTTCCATCACAGAGGAGTAGCTCTGGCCAAGTGGTTTAAGTCACTAAGTAAGCAGCGTGGATAGACAAGAGTGGCTGCTGACCCAACTTGAGCAAGTTGGTGCCAGGGGTCGGTTAATCCTGGGGTGCCATCTTATTATTCCCTTTATACCTTGGCTCCTAACATGAATGACCTCTGACCTTACTGCCGCCTCAGCAGATGATGCCCTGGATCTGCTAGGGATCCTGCTGGCACTACTGGTATGGAGTTGATGAGAAGATTCCCAACACCTCCGCACTGTCCTCTAGCAAATTCCCATTTCACCTCTTTTCCTCCTCCTCTCCCTCCTCCTCTCCCTCAGAGATCATCATCTCTCTGGCTTGCTCCTTGATGGAGAGGTTGCAGGTGGGATCACAGGAAGGACAGCTCATGCCTCAGCTGATAGTGTTGAATCTTAGCAGTGCTGATGGTTCCATTCCATCACCTGGCACACCCTTGGATGGGCCCTGGCCGGTCAGGAGCGGTGTCCTTGGGGTCTTTCTGAGTATCTCTAACAAGATCTCCATGCTAAAGCAGTTGGGGCTCATTTCATTCTTCTTGAACTGGCTGTGAAAGGCAATTGGTCAGAAAATTTGTCATTGTACTCACAGAAAGGTGAATGGCTCCTGTTCTTGGAGGGCATGGGTGGCTTCGACAACAGTGCCAGTGGGTCCTCCTCAGAGAGGTGAGAGCAGCCCTATCCTGACCTTCCTCAACCTCTCCCCTTAAACCCCCATCAGCCACCTTCCTTGGCAGGGGTGCTTCCTCCTGGGCAGACACCTTGGGGAAAACCGGCACCCTGGTACCCTTCCAGGCCTTAAGCTTGCCAGACAGGCACCAGCTCCAGCAGATGTCTCTTCTGCATCAAGCAACTGAGTCTGTGGACATAGTGTACCTGGGGAAGCAGATAAGTAAGTTGGATGGGCAAGTCACGGACCTCAGCTAGTATTTATGAAAGTAGTGATGTAACCTCCCTGACAAGGTCACCAGGTGGCATGTGTCTGGTGAAAGGGGTTGAGGTATAGACCATCCCATGGCTGGCAAGCTTACCCCTCTTGAGGCAAGTCTTCTTGGCAAAGAGGACCGCAGTAGAGGCCCATCTGGGGGTGGCTTCTGATGGGGATAAAGGCAGGATCCCTTTGTGGAACATACTGCTGCTGGGATTGAAGGATGTGGGCAAGGTAGGAAAGGGAGAGTTGGCCAGGGAAGTCAGCTCCCAGGAGGTTGAGGGGGGAGGTATGGTGCTGGAGATGGCAGATGGCCTTACCTCTTCCCACCTTTGTCTCCTCCTCTTCATCTTCCTCCATATCTTCCCCTTCCTCCTCTGGGCTTAATTGTCTTCCTTATATCAGAAAATGAGGATTTTGGTGATAGTCGAGTTGAAAACCTTATAAAAATCAATTTGGGTGCCATTGGGGAAATACCACGAGGATCGATGCTAGGACTAGAGGATGCCATCATAGAGCAAGTCATAGGTGATGACATGTCCAATTGCCCAGAGTAGGATGCCATTAGCTTACTGTTCTCATTAATTTTCCACTTCAACACTTTGTTCTCCAGGGCAAGCTACTCATTCTGATGGCATTCCCTTTCCTAATTCTCAGACAAATACTTCACTCTCACTTGTAGTTTTCTTTTTGTTGCCACCTTCCACTGGAGTTGAGCCTCCAGGCACTCTCACTTGTAGTTTTCTTTTTGTTGCCACCTTCCACTGGAGTTGAGCCTCCAGGTCCTTTACTCGGGGTTGCAAAGCTGCAATGTGTGCAAAGGCACTGTTCAAAACCTCCGATTTCTGTCAATATTCTACCGTTGTCTTCCAGTGGTCATGCAATTTCATCCTCCATCTCTAATAAATGAATGAGGATGACATCTAAAAACAGGAAAAAGGAAAATGAAGGACATTTCCCACTTTCAAACGAAAAACATTTATCGAAAAAAAAAAAGGGAAATGAGATGAGAATATTTAAAATAATCCGTAATGAAATCAAACTCAAATGACACATTTCTTTTACTTATCATTTAGGTTCCAACAGTTTCTCTCTAAAAACAAACTTAATGATGCATCAACTACGACTTTGGAAGCAAGTTGAAAACACTTGCTATGGAAGCATACAGTACAGTTTAATATTCTTATCCTCACAAATTAATGTAACAGGACATCTCCTAGAATATGTTAATAAAAATTGACTTATTTTCTATTAAATATTTATTCAATGGATATCCATAATTAGAGTTTGTGCTTGTGTAAAATAATGAAGTCAATAATGTAATGTAATGTTTCGTGTAATAATGTCTTCACACAGTGAAGACATTATTACACGAAATTTAAGAGAAGTCTTCATTGAAAATGACAGGTAAATAATAACAAATGAATAAATTTTTAACATTAATTTAATGATTTCACCTGTAGATATGGTAGAGTTATTCAAACAGATATGAGCCCAGGCATCAATCAATCACCTGCATTCTAATATCTTCCATAAATATTCTGCCAATGCACTATTTGTCCCAGAAGGAAGTGAATGTTCAATGGTAGCCATATACGCATTAATTGGTATTTAGTTAATATCTATTTACAATTACATGAGCCTTCCAAAGTAGCATTATTTCATTCTGCAGATGGAAGATGAACATAACTTAAGATTGAGATTAGAGAGAAACTAACATTAACACCTTGGTATTTGAAGAATCAATGAGACAGCTGTTATTTTATGTTTTAGTTGAGGGTCTAAGGATAAGAGGGATATTAAAATGGTGATATTATAGTATTTATCTAAGGAATTATAGTGTTCTGGGGCTTTTTTGGGCAATTGGAGGTATCCCAATTGGAAGAATTCTAGAGTGAGCCTTGAGGTTGTTATTGATTATAATATGAAGGGTTGTGGTATAATGTCCAATATAGAAGGTATGGCTAGGTTGGCACTTCAGACAGTGAACCTCATCATATAACAAGCTTTTAATAATTTTAGTGTCTGGATCTTTCAGCTTTAATTTCACATAACTCAGAAACATGATTATTGAAACACTTTTGAAATGTGGCTTTTGAGAAGGTAGGGTAGACAGAAAGGAAAACAAATGAGTAATTGCTATTGGTAGATTGAGAGGGAACTACTGGGAAACACCTTAAGGAAAAGAAATGATGAAGTCAGAGTTTTGGGCTATCTGATGGTTTCAGCCCAAAGCACCTATAAAATGGCATGGTTTGCAGACTAAACTCTAACAAATAAACTGCCTTAATATCAAAATGAACCCTCAAAAAAGGGAGTAAATGTTAGCCAAAGATATTGAAATGGCATTTACAAATTGCCAACTGAAAAAAGTTATTTGCATTTTGATTTTACATATACTAGATACATATCAACTGATGGTACATAATAACTAAAAACAAAACACTGAGGGCAGTGAAAAGGCTTTTCCTGATGAAAAAGTATACCCACAACAGTGGTGAGACCTTCTTATCTTGTTCCAGCAACTGATCCTTTCCCAGGCATCCTTTCTCCCAAGGAATCCTAATTACGCACTCATCCTTAATTTCCAATTCTTAATTTAAACATGAGCAGATTCATTCATTATTTGAAGGATCTTGCAAGATCAAAGAAAAGCATTAGAGATGCAAAGATGTTTTCATACTTCCATAGTTTTAATGACTCATAGAATTGTTTACATACTCCTAACCACTACTGCAAAAAGAGGTACATAAACTACAGTCATTGATGGTCACAATAACTTAAGTGAGGTGATATGATAACAAAATGGAAAGTGCAAATTCATGTAAAGAGGGAAGATAATTAAAATTCACATAGCAAAGAACAAAACTGATTTCAAAGCAAAGATTGCTTACTATGCAAGCAACATGAATATGAACACTCACCAAATTTTCTGCTTCATCATTGCTGGACCAGTCACCTTGCATTGATTTGAGCATTGGCAATTCTACATCTTTTACAGGAGCAACAGAGCAACCACTAGAAGTGTCAACCTCCTCTTTGACAGGGATCACATCATTCCGGACATTCACAGCCTTACTCTCTTCAACATAAAATTTGCAGACAACATGCAATTTATGCAAAATGTCAATAAAGATATGACTTCATTGCAAATAATTTCTGGTGTTTTAGCATTTAGTAGCACTTCCTTTGCTAGGAGCACTGCTTCTTCTCTTGGGATACTTGTGAATAAGTTTACAACATCAAATGACACTAATATGGAATTCGCTGGTGGAGTTATATGTGTTAAGGAGTTTGTCAGTTCTTTGGAGCTCTTTATGCTATATTTTCCATGAAACTGGGAATGTTCTACAAATTTGCACTTCACAACCCTAGAATTATTTCTTGTTTAATGGAAACCTATATCAACCATTGGAAGGTCTAGGTATTGGCTCCCTCCTATCGCCTCTACTGGCTGAAATATTTCTGAATAACCTAGAAATGGAATTTTTCAAAAGTGAAAATCCTCTTCTCAAAAATGTGCACTACTGGTTCCGTTACGTAGATGATGTATTATGTTTGTGGACAGATACAAAGAGACAATTGGTAAATTTTTTAAAGCTCATAAATTCTTTAACCTCAAGAATTTAATTCACCAAGGAGGCCCAAGAGGGTTTTAATTTGAATTTCCTGGATCTAGCTATTTCCATTAAAGAGGAAAAACACAAATTTTCTATTTTCCACAAGCTCACTTGTACAGACCAGGTCATCCATGCATCATCAAAACATGCATTTCACCAAAAACTTGCAGCCTTTCAAAGCATGATACACAGGGCATTAGTTATCCCTTAAGACCCCTCAGCCTTCAAGTAGGAAATAACCAATATTAAAGGAATGGCTTTGGCCAATGGGCACACAGAAAAATTGATTGATGACTTGTTAGATAAAAAAAGGAAAAAAAAATTATTCAGAGAAATTTACTGACCCCCACCCAGAGACCTAGCTTTGTGGCGACACATTAAATATGTAGGAAAACCCTCCTTTAAAAAAGACCGTGTACTCAGTGATGATGAACATAAAAACTACCTTCTAAAATAATAAAAACCTAAGGAGTTTGCTACTGGCAGTCAAAGACCCCATGAAACCAACTCTCCAGAGCAGGGTTTACCAATTGCAATGTGGCGACTGTGATGCGAAATACATTGGTCAGACAGGGAGGAGCATAATGGTTTGAGCGGAAGAACACCGGAGGGTTTTTATAAAGAACACTTGGATGTCCCAATTCGCAACTCATCTCTCGAAGGAAGGCCAACAAGCAGATTTCACCCATGAATTACTGCATGGAGTGAAGAAAGGGATATAGCTGGATATCCAAGAGCAGTTAGAAATTCTAAAAAATGGTTAAGAAGGAAAAGATAACTAATGACCACCTCTTCTCTTTCCACTCACCCCTCCTGGACATTTCTATTCTACACCCCAAAAAATCCCCATAATGCAAACCCACGCTCCCTTCTCAACCCTTCCCCCCCTCCCTCTTACACCTCTCCTTTCCTTAATTACACTCCCCCATCTCCCATCTGTTACCTCTACCTAACCGAGTATGTAACTCAGATAAATCTATATTGTACCACTAGTCCTGAGGATGTTACAGTGTAACGAAACTAGTCGACCAATAATTTATTTTGTAGAAAGCAAAGATTTTTCAAGCAAGTAATTTTCCTAAGTTAAAAGGCATATTTCATATCCCATTTAATCAATTGGGTACTGATGGGAATTACCTCCAGCACATGTGTGACTGAGTGGAGGGTGAACTTTGGAGTTCAGATATACTTCAGATAGATGGTCATATGTCTTGAATGATCCTCTTGCCACCTCCCGCTTTCAAGATTGCTACAAAGGGAAAGGTGCACGTCGTCTTTTCCATTGTCTGGATCCCACTGTTTACCAGCATCGTCACATATGCATTGATCATCAGTGTCAACCACGTGGGCAGGAAGATATAGGTTGCTCCTTTCTGGTCTTAGTTTGTTGGCGCTCCAACCAATGGTCCAACTGGGGGATGCAAATCTATATGGGTATATGCCTGTGGTAAGGAAGAAGAGCCTCCCTCTTCTTTTGGTCCTGGTGACAGTGGCTTCTCCGTTGGCTCCTGTTCCGCATCTGGCTCCGAGTTTCAAATCTGGCCTTCGTCATTGTCATGCATTTCATGCATAGGGAGTTGCAGTGGCAATGGCTACACATTCATCTCTTGGTATGGGTCCATATCAAGTCCACTATCTCTCACTATGTTTGATGTACTTGTCACCATTTCCTGTTTATCACTTTCATTTACCATTGATTCTCTTGAAGACAAGGAGTCTGTCCTCCACTCCTTGGCGTCTTGGGGCTCTGGAATTTGAGAAACTCGACAAGGACCCCAGGTTCATTAGCCATCTTGTTCAGATCGCTTGGTGCCACAGGGTGTGATGGCATGGGCATAGGCATTTGGCACAGGAATGCATGTCCCTAAACCGTCCTCTGCCCTGGAAGGGCTGCCGGGATCGCTGAGTATAGGCATTCTAGGCTCCTGCTTCTCTGCTGGGCTATCTTGCTGGCTGGTATAGTTGTTGTGGTAGAGCTTGTACTATAACAGTGAGCTGCAGCTGGATAGTATTCCAAGGCAGCCCCTGCAGGGTGTTACCCATTGTTTCTTGCAATCGCGTGGCTGTTTCCCAGCCATGTGCCTGGAGGATAGCAAGTACCCGGATTCTTTTTTATACTACATGTTTTACCAGGCCCAGGAGCATCATTCAATTGGCCACAATTTGGCTACCATTACAATGAATTGGCCAATTGGCTACCATTACATGAAACTCGTGGAGGTCATGCCAGGCCAGCTTAGATGAATTACTGCCATCCTTAACTTGATGGCACATGGTGAAGACCTCATTGTTGTCCTCTGGTGGGGTGATCCATGTGGCTGGGCTTGCGGAGCATAGTGCCACAAACATCTTCTCCAGTGCCATCCTTGGTGCTGGTGGTAGCAGTATTATAGGTCTTGCTGACTGACCAGGTTAGATTTGCGATTGCTTAATGGTCTGCATCTCTTGGGACAAGGACTCAAATTGTGTCTGCAGGGCTAGAGCCCATGCAGGTTGCTCCTTATATTGCTTCTGTTGAAATAAATTCACTTGAATATCTTGCTGCCTCAGAATTATTCATTATGGATGCATAATTCTCAGAGTAAATTAATCCAAAGTTAACTGACAGTACAGGGACTCTAGTTCTTCAATATCAACCATTAAAAATTAAGGCAATTAATGAAAACATGATCTTACATCCCTTAGAAATGATCCACCTGAAGAATGGCCATAAATTAAAGCAACATATTAAACATCGAATGGCCACAAGTTTATTACAAGAATAAGGAGCAAAATTACTTTTATAAGGAATTAGGGATAGGAAATATCTGGGCAAGGTGAATCCTGCATATGCTGAAAGCCTTTTACCAACAAATCTTCCAACAAATTTTTAGCAATGTTTCAAACAATTCAAGAGGAAACTGATCCATTTTTTGCTATGAGTTATCAGAATTAATGAGACATGGCTCCTAACACTACCAGCAAGAAACAAAATATCCATCAAAGCCTTCCTGGAAAGCCAGAATCTTAGTGCTAAAAATACCCAAGTAGAAACATCTAATTTGGCAAAGTGCCTTGTTATGCAAACCCATCCGGAACCCGAAGTTGTAAATGTCTAGATAAGTGAACCTTCTAGGTAGTCTCCCCTATTTCCCTTTCTTCCATCAAGAGCTGGTCCTCATGAATGAATTACTTCAATGCTAATTTATCCTGAAGGCTGCTTCCACAAGAGGTAACAGCAATCCAAACCTATTTTTGTGCAGAGCCTGATACTTCAAACTCCAAACTTCCAAACACACTTTCTTTAAGATGAAGTCAGCAATACAATCCCCAGAGTTGTACAGACTTTGTTGAGATGTTGAAAATGAGAACACTGCTTTGTAATCATTTTTGTTTCTCTTGCCGTCCATCCCATCTAATCAATTACGCCCTGTGTGATGGATTATATTGTCAGCAGTTCTCTGTGAGTTAGAAATTGGTTTTTTTCTGCCTTTTATTGTAAGCACATTGCCGCAGCCTCAAGGAAGGGGAAAAGTCCCAATTTGAAACAGTGAGATCAGCCTTTTCAACAAAATCAAACTATGCAGAGGCTGACAAAAAAATTTGCAATTCACTGGTTTTTATTTATTTATTTATAATATTTTCTGCATGTTTTCTTGATTCTTTATTATGTATAAATACTGTTGTTTAATTGAAAAATGTTTTTAAAAAAACATTAGTTTTGTGTCTAAAAATCGAAATATAATTACTAAAATAATATTCTTCAAATTTATGATACTGTAGTAATTACATTAATTTTTCAGATGATGTAAATATATTACATCATTATTAACTATAATATTATATTTTAAAATAAAAAAACTGAACATGGATATCTAAACAAATAACTTCATATTTTTTTTCTAAGGTGATACATTTTCTTAAATTACCCTTCGCACTTTTCACTAGTACCCCTGAGATCCCCGCCGCACTAAGAGGATTAATTATTGTTATCATGATATACATAATAATGCTGACATTTGTCATTTTATCAATTCTTTTTTATTTGAAGAAATTACATAAAACAGGATAATAATGTCAGTTTGTTACAAAGTTTTAATGAAAGTTTTACAATCGTTTCTGTAGAGTGAAATGAGCTCTAGGATCTTACATTTTTATGATCATTTTGCAAGGTGTGTAAGCATGTGTGAGATTAGATGACAACGCTGTATGAATGCTTTTGAACAGACATTGCACTTTTATGGCCTTTCAGCAGTGTGTGTCTTCATGTGTCTCTTTAGAAGATTACCTATAGCAAAAGCTTTCAAACAAATGTAAAACTTGTGTGGCTTTTCACCAGTGTGTGTCCGCATATGTACCTTTAGTTCACAGCTCTGGATAAAAGCTTTTGGACAGATGGTGCACCTGTGTGGCCTTTCGCCAGTGTGTGTCATTATGTGCGTCTTTAAATGACTTCTCAAAGCAAATGTCTTTGCACAAATGTCACACTTATGCGGTTTTTCACCAGTGTGTGTCAGAATGTGGCCTATTAAAGAAGCTTTTGTTGCAAATGGTTTAGAACAAATATGACACTTGTGTGGTGTTTCACCAGTGTGTGTAATCATGTGTGACTTCAGATGACTTCTCTGAGCGAATGATTTTGAACAGATGTTGCACTTGTGTGGCCTTTGACCAGTATGTGTCAACATGTGATCCTTAAGAAAACATTTATAAGGAAATGCTTTCAAACACATATCACATTTGTACCTCTTTCCATCAGTATGTGTCAACATGTGCCTCTTTAAGCTACTATTAAGAGCAAATCCTTTGCTACAAATTTCACACCTGTGTGGCCTTTCTCCAGTGTGTGTTAACATATGCATCTGTAAATTTATATTTTTAGCAAAACCTTTTAAACATAATGCACATTGAAATGGCCTTTCCACAGTATGTGTTGACATGTGCCTTTTGAGTTTACTTAAATTTAGAAAGTTTTTGGAGCAGAATTCACATTGGTGCTCCTTGTTAAGAGCATGCACCCATTTGATATGACTTTCAAGGTGTTTTTTTCTCTTAAATACCTCCAAACAAACATCACATTTGAATTGCATCACCTTGTTAAGATGCACATGCATTACATCATCTTTGAGAAGGTCCCTTTGTTCAAATACCTTGTTGCAAATTTTATTCACATTCTGTTGAGTGGCTGAAGCATTTTCTCCTGCATTATCTTGTTTTTGGTAATCATCTGAAACGTTTGAAGGATAAGGTAAGGTTGATATTCATTTAATAATATATTCCTGCAATGAAAAAAATTGTTTAAACCAGTTTGGATAAACGTATTATTTTAAATAAATTATTAAAGGTATGCATGTACATATCTTTTCCTGTAAAAAGTCATTTGTCTATGTATGTATGTATGTTAGCAAGTTCAGCTGTGCTGAAATCCCAGGAACAAAGCATCTGTCATTAACTAAAGCTGACCTGAATTATGCCTGGGGATAAGGGCTTCTCTGGTTTTGCACCAGGTCAGGTTGGGTAGCACCAACATTTCGACAGATAATTCCACCATTGTCTTCAGGGTGAAGTGACATTGCGGGGATTGTGCCCAGTATTTATATGTCTGGCTTGGAGTCCGCTGTTTTCTGATTGCCAGAGCCTACATCCTGTTTTTGTCCACCATATTGAAAAAGATTGGCAGGATTCTTAAGAAACATAAGGTGGAGACAATACATCAACCTCAGAGCAAGTTGAAATCCTTCTTATCCACCTTGAAGGACGACCAGAATCTAAAAAGAGCTGGGGTTTACGAAATACCCTGCAAGTGTGGGAGATCATACATTGGGGAAACGGGGAGAAGAGTGGAAAAGCAACTCATTGAAAACAAGAGATGTATCCAACTCTGCTACACCAAGAAATTGGCGGTGGCAGAAAATTGCATCGAAAAGGAACATAGAATAGAATTCTCTAAGACAAAGGTCCTTTGTCCAGCCTATGGATACTGGGACCGGATTGTCAATGAAGGAGTCCACATAAGATTGAACAAGAACCAGGTAAATTGAGACAACGGATTCCAGATTAGTAATCACGAGTCGGCAGACTCAAGAGCAAACATAAATCCCGGGCACATTCCTGGCAATGCCAATTCACCCTGAAGATGATGGCAAAGTTAGCTGTCGAAACGTTGGTGCTACCCTACCTGACCTGGTGCAAAACCGGAGAAGCCTTCATCCACAGTATTTGCCAGGAAAGCCTCAGATCATTCTGAATTATGCTTTCTAGCACATTTTTTTTACCTTCATCAGAGTCAATATGTTTTTCTCAGGGTAGGGGGAGTGGAGAAATGATGTCATGCTATTTTTTTTCAAAAATTGCATCACAAAGAGAAGGGTATGAGCCCAATTTGGCTGCAATAAGGTATGAAAATCTTTCTTTTCAAATGCAAATCTTCAGAAAAAATCAACCAAAAAGAAATGCAAGGAAATTCCAGAATCTTACAGAGTTGATTAATGGTTCTGTGATGATCTTCACCAATGAGTGCTTTGATTTTGTCAATATTTTGATCAGTTGCTGATGTTGAAGGGTAGCCTGACTGTGATTGGTCTTTTGAATTGAATTGGTTCTCAAAAGTATAAATCACTCATAGACTCTGGGTTTCCTTAGAAGAGATTGGCATAACAAGTCTTGAGCATTACTAATGGTTGCACTGGTAATTCATCCAACAGGAAATAAAATTATACTGCAGTATTTTACTCTGAATAGTCTACCTTGTTTTCTGCCAAAATGAAAAAAAAATTGTTCCACTGAAACAGCTCTTATTGACTACTGCATCCTAATTTCTGATACCTTAGGGTCCTCGTTTGTGTATCTGCAAAATTTTACCTTTTCTGTTGTTATGTCAATTGCTTATTTCATCCATCATGCTTAATCAATAAGCACCTTATCCTTTGTAAGTATATAAAGTATGTACTAAAAGTCACTTACAATATCTTCAATATCTTCCCAATAAATGACAGATACAAACTAGGTTATTTTGCTTGGTAATATTTTATTGATAAGATTTAAACTGATATTTCTGAGCAAAAAAAGGAATATAGCATGGCCTTGAAGTAAAATGAACTCAGGTTTTTTATTGCAAATAAACAACCAGTAAAGGAAAATAGCTAATAAAAGGGGTCATAATTGTCTCACATCACTGTTCTACATTGATTTACTTAGTGTTATCCTGATACCAAAACCATTTTTTTATACAAGGACTTCAAGAAAGATCAAGAAAAATATTTCTGAAGTATTTCATAGCACACAGGAAAGGAAATATATCATTTAAAGAATGATATATTTTTCTCTGTTAAAAGAATTTTTAAAATCAGGGAAATTTCATATTGCTGCATTTAATATAATGAAGAAAATAAATCAATAACAATGGATATGACATAATTAAGAAAAAAGTAAGATTAGGACTGGGAAAATGTGAGTATGCAGCAGGTAACATTAAATAGTGCAATTAATTAGTTTTAATTATCATACATATCTTAGGGTTTCCAGATGATTTGAACTATTTAATGATTGCGTTGGGAACATAAATTGTATCTTTCTTGGCTAAAATATAATGAATTACTTAGTGGCAAATTATTTTTGCTACTTATTATGATGAATTATAATTAACTCTATATGCATTTTTCAGAAGATATTTCATTAAATTTATTTTTAGATTCATGAAAAAACTAATTAATCAAATTTTCACACTAAATTTTTGCAGCACTAAAGGTATCCTGTATATGTCTTAGCCTTTCTAGATAACTTATTGACAAGATCAATGGTGAGGCAGTGCTGTGTAATGACCTTCTTAAATTAAATTAATTCAAAAAATCGATTTTCCTTACTTTTGATTTGATTTCATTGAATGAATTGTATATACTTTTATTGGCTAAAATAAAAAAATATCAACTTTCGGCTAAATTTAATCAAGTTATCCAAGCAAATTGTCTATTTTGCCATACCAAAATATCCCATGAGGACCTCAGGGTAGAACTAGAAGGCACTAAACTAACTCACATCTTAGGATCATAGATTTTTGTGGCATTCAGATGAAAGACTTCCCATTCTCAGGATATCACCATGCAGGTTATTTCTCTGACAACAGTTTAGCCTGTGTTTCAATGAGCAACTTCAGGTTTAAGTAAACCAGATCAGGTAACTTTGCCATGAAGATGCTCATTGAAACACAGGCAAAACTGTTGTCAGAAAAAAAACCTATAGGAGGACATCCCGAGATGGAGTCTTAATCCCATCTTAATTTTTCATTAAAAGAATTGTGCAGACATTACAAATGCATCAAAAAATTTTGCATGTCAATTTTTTAATAAGCTTAATATTTCTCACAAATGCTTTGGTGAAAGGTGAAAACCAGAGATTGAAATGGGGAAATGGTTGTTTTGGGTTTTTTAAGATATCATTCTTTACTGATTAATAAAAGATCTTGTCTGAGTTGCTAAATAAATAATATAATATACATTTATAAATCATTCTAAAAGCAATGATAATATAAATATCTTTTTTGCAAATTATCAAACTATTTTAAATGGCCTTTCTGTTATTTTAAAAACAATTTTAAAAAATTAACCCAGTTTTTCCAAAAAACCTTAGTAGTACTGCAAGAGTTAATCTCCAATGGTTATATTACACCAGACAGTAGAAAAAGTGAAGTGTCAGCACAGTCCTAAGCTCTCCTTACCTTGTTCCTGCAACACCTCCCCTCCCAGTCTTACTTCCATATGAGGAATGTCAGCATCACAATCATCCTTAATATCAACTTCTTCTTAAGGGGATATATTTATTTCTGCATTTTCCAAAGGATCCTGCAAGATCAAAGAAAAAATATCACAGATTTTCAGGATATCATGAAAAATATTTTTGTTACACATGGTTTTTTTTTAAATGAAGAAAAAAATTGTTCACTTGTTTGCAAAATAATAAATATTTTAGCTGATAGCTCATGAAAAAAATCCCCTAAGTAATTATTTGCTTGATTGTATCCTTTTGTTGACAATCCAAAGAAGAACACTGTAGATGTACAGTATTTCACACTAATTGTTCTGTAGTCTTCACATGATATGACCTTTTACTTATTTGGAAAGGAACTAAAACTTATCACATACATTTTTCTGGCCAGATTCCATCCTTACATTTATGAACCAGTCTATATACTCTTTCTCTCATATTTTCCAAAACCTTTTGGTAATTCTGCAAACATTGTCTACCCCTACCACCTTATTCAACTTAATTGGCTTTAAAGCCCCTTCTATGCCAACATCGGATATGCCTGGACCTAAGCTATCTTCCTCCCTGTATACTTACTTTTTCATGCCTAAACTTGGATACCTTAGGTCTTAACCATTCAGTTTTTTTTATATTCTTTCCAAGTTTCTTGGATATTTTCTGTCTTAGCATTCTTTATCTGACCCAAGTTCTCTTACTGTGTAACGATGTTGGCCTAAGTTCTTTAACAGACACTTTTTCACATTATTCCTTTCAATTCTCTTGGATCTTTTCTATTTCAGCTATTTTCATACTCAATATATCTCTGATTGTTAGAATAGATCTGTCCTTCTTACTTTTCGATAATGATTTAACCATGCTGAATAGTACTCAAATTTGGCCCATCTTCTGTAAACTTCCATCACCATCTTCTGAAGAATTATCATATACTTGCATAATCCTAAGAACCCTCATTTTATATGCTACCAAAAATTCAGAAAACCAATAACCTCCAAATATAATGTGAAGAGTCAACACCAGCCGTACTCTTATAAATGGCCAAAGGATGGATGAGGGAAATTAAAGAAGATATAAGCAGTAAATCTTTAAAAAATATACAAATAACTGAATATAACCAATAAGAAAATTAATAAAAAACTAAAAATAATTGAAATAAATCGATACCATAATTTTTTAGTACAATTAAATGGCATACTGCAAATTAATCATGTACCATCTAGCTTAGACTATATAGCATTGATCCTTGCTACTCCCAAGCAATCACATTCAATCAGGGCTTTCAAGAAGTTCCCTCTACACCAGTGACCTATAAGTCATTTATTATCAAATAATAAAAACAAAAAAATAGAAACTGTCTAGCTTGGATGTATTTAGCAGCATTGATCCTTGCTTGCCACATATACTTATACTATCAGGGCTTACAAGAGGTTTTCCTATGCATCCGGGGCATACTAATCACTCATCTTCAAATAAAATTAAAAAACATAATAAATGAAAAAAAATCATGCACTCTGTAACTTGGATGTACTATATCACATTGATCCTTGCTAGTCTTAAGCACTCACATTCAATCGGGGCTTCAAAGAGGTTCCCTCTGCACCAGTGGCTCATCAGTCACATATAATATAATTATAAAGGCAAAATAATTACAAACTCTATAGCATGAATGTATTAATCAGCATTGATCGTTGCTTGTCGCATGTACTCACTAAAGACATATAATGAAATGAAATTAAAAATTATAAAAAATGAAAAATAATTACCTCCCCTCTAGCTTGGATGTACTATATTGCAGTGATCCTTGCTTGTCTCAAGCACTCACATTAGATCAGGGCTTACAAGAGGTTTCCCTCTGCGCCAGTGGCCCACCAATCACTCACTTGCTTGGGTATGCGAAGATGCCTTAACCCTTGCAAAACTTACTCAATCACCCACAGGTCTATAGTGGAATCTCTTCGGATGTAACGTAATGTGACTTGACCTTTGTGAAAGGGTAAGAAAAGTGCCGGGAAGCTCTTGCAGAGTAATACCATAACCATTAACCATAGAAAAATGTTGCAAGACCTCAATTTTTGAAGGGACTTTGTAAAATGCAGTGAATGCATATGCCAATCTATTTATGGGTAAACTTTAACATAAGTTTTCTCATCAAACAAACACTCAAACTGTACTGTCATGTCTTTTTCTTCTCCTTTTCCAGTATCTTTCAATTCATCTATATCTGACTCTAATATAACTTTCCTATCTATCAACATTCACACATTGAAAAATAATTTTAACTCAGTCTGAACGAAACTTACCAACTATCAACAATGAATTGATTTCAACTGTGGCCTTCCATCATGTACAAAACCTTTCATCCCCTTCTCACTTTGTCTATGGCTTCTGTTTCTACAAGAACACTTCCCGCCAGATAAAAATACATGGACCAGCTACTTTACTGTCACAGAAAATGTGGTTACCCTGAAATACTGCTGAATAGTAAAATTGTCAAACCTTCAACCCGATATACTCCTCTCATTGAACCAAACTGCCTGAAGAGCCCTTACCTTATCATCACTTCTTTATCCAAATACCATAAAATTAAACAATCTGTGAACTTAGCCTTTACTGTATCTTTGGCCCTGCCTAGTACATTAGTCAACTAAACATCACCATTTCCCTCTTCATCATAACCAATACTATTTATTCAAAACCATCATGATCCTTATCTATCCCATCCTTAATCAACCTGCTTCCTACTTCCAATTTTTGATGACCACTTCTCTGTTAAGGTGATTAAAAACCTTACAAAACCATCAAGCAACAGACAGATAGATCTGAGAGATCGCACATATCTGAGTGTTCCTGTCATTTAAGGCTTTCCAGCCTATCCAAGCCCACTGAATGCATCGAATACCTGGCTACAAATAATAAATTTGTGTTTCATGGAAAGAACAAATAATATGATTTCTATGTAGAGATGCTAAAAATAATAAAGAAGGGAACAACTAAGTCATCCCAGCAAACACCCAGCATATCCACAATTCTGACTTACCTGAACAGTCATTACGTTGCACAGGCTGTCTATTTCCTACTCCTGCCCTAATTTTCACGCAAACCTAATACATGTAATGCTACATAATAGCCATTATCTATCCTAACACTTTGATTTGCTATAGAATCCTGGGCATATCTTATCTCCTCTTAAAAAACTAACAAATCACTTCTACATTTATCAATTTGAATACACCACCTATATCAAGAGCAGAAATTCAATGCTTTTCTCATTTTCATTTGAATAGCATTGCATATGCAGACCATTGGGATAATGCTATACAGCAAAAAACAGTAGTCTTCTTTCTAAACACTAATACCATTTAGTAAATAGCATGATATTTACAGCAAATTTACAGTAAATACAGATTGCTGGTTGGTGCACAATAACTGATGTCCTGCTGTTTCCACAACTTGGAGAGCACTGAAACTGGTTTTGAAGCATAGCTTAGAGTCCCTCCTACTTACCAACAGTGACTCAATTCCACTCCTTATAATAGGAGTGGCATGGGAAATGTGATTGCATTACTTTTGGAATACACCCTGTATATATGGGAGAGCATTTAAAGCAGACTCATACTGCGTCTTATCGACCGAGGGCATTATGGTTATAAATTTGACCCTATACACAAAATCTGGGAGACAAAATTTATGTTACGTGATCTTTGCCCAATCAGTCCGAGAAAATTGAAATGTTCATTACATCTGTCGATGATAACACCACTTTGAGCCGGAAGAGAAAATTTGATCAAAAGTGTAGATTGATAATTATGCTCCTGAAATGAATAGATGCACTCACCAAATGGCTTGAATCTTCATTGTCCAACCAATGACTGTCACCTTCCTGCATTGATGAGCCAGTATCAATTTTCAGATGAACAGAGCATCCACTGGTAATGTCAATTTCTTCTTTGACAATGATCATGTCATCTTGGACATCTAACTCACTGCTGTCGACAGCATCACTGGCGATGGTCTCGTCTTCAATCTCTTCCTTTATCTCACAAGGAAACTAATTCAAAGCATATAAAAATCATGATTTAATAATGGTATTTAATTAACATTTAAAAATAAATGATTCAGGGCAAAAATCGTTTTGGCCTAACTTGGTCATGTAATTCTAGCTTGAAAACAATTTTGGTATCCACTATTTTGCAAAAAAATTAACAATTATTAATTCAGGTGCTTAAATTGCATGCATCTACCATTCATTCAATGGAATAAACATTATCATATGATGGTTCACCATTTCAGAGTAGGTTTCAGAGGAGGTAAGAACAGAGCCTTTGAAACCCATTGCATTTCTTAACCATGCCAAAGTGAAAAACCATTACAACACTAAAAAATTAAGACACTTTCAAGACACTATAAAAATAATATTAATTTGCAACATTGAATTGGTTATGACTGTAATGGAAAACAGCTCAATTCACTCACCTGAATATTCACTTCATTGCAATTGTTAACGGCCATCAAATTCACTCCATGGACTGGTGAATATGGGTTCTTCATCTCAACTGATGCTGTTCCCACCGAATGTACAGCAGATTCAATGGTACTACTCGATGCCCACACTTTGTCTGATTTACCATCAACCATATTCTCTCCAGGACTCTTATTGTCTTGCGTCAGGACATCACTCACCTCCTTATAAATAAAAACAGTGATCAACACAGAAGGTCAATTTGGTAGGTGATGGTAGCATTCACCCAATACTAAGTCCTTCATGGCATTATGTTAAATTCACCTATTACCGTGGACCCCATTAAGAAGTATAAGGGAATCGAACCCAGCCCCACTGTTTGGTAGTGTGAAAATGTCAAATAAGAATTAATCTTGAATGATTTGAATTATTTTATACATAGATATGACAGGGCGTAATGAAAGGATGTTCAAAAAAATGATCGCATTTACTTTGACATGGAGCGAAGTTAGGAACAGTGCGGGAACATGGTCATTGAAGATGCAAGATGATTGAAATAAAAGATAGAATGCTTTTGCATATGTCGGTTTGGGAGTGCTGAAATGAACAGTAATTTAAACAAAATTAATATTCCAAGCTTACATACTCAAAAAGTGCATATTTGTGCAACAAATCATAACGCCTGTGATTGATAACAAAGTTATCAATCACAGGCATTATGAGATACGGGAATGAATTGTACAGCATATAAATCAACACAGATGCAACGAAATATATTCTTTTGGGGCAAGATATGATTTTGTTACATCTTTCAAATTAATGGATGCAACTGACCTCTTGTCGATTAGTTAAACAGCCGTCCGTCACAGGATTGCTCCCCTTTTGGATACGATTATAGTAAACAAACAGACACTCTGCACATCGATTCTTAAATAGCCGGAATTCCGTAAGCTTCTTCATGCAGGTCGAACAAATCAACCAGGGATAATTTGCATCCTCCACAACCTGATAAAATACATCAAAAAAATATTTTGACATTATAATGCTGAAATCTACTCTTGTCTACTAATCACTATAGTTTTCCCCAATACCTTACGTATTCTTTTTCCCCAATACCTTACTAATTGATTTTAAGTACAACGAAGATCTTAAAAACATATTTTAAAAAGGACATCGCACATACAATGCACTTACTTTTACATTTATCAAATCCTCTATAGTGTTTTCCAACATAAATTCCGATTTATTATTCTTATCGAAAATGTTTATCAGAAGCCCACCACTGTTTAAACACACTCTGCATACCAAAAAATCAATTTTATCACACATTATGAACGTTTTAGATTACGCCGGATGATTTACCGGACAATATAACGTTAAATATATAGATATCTGTCCAAATTACGTGAAATAGTTCGATTACTAACACAACAGTACAACGCAAGTGCTACGACAACTTGCGATTGGCATTTCATCCTTCTTATTTTTTCTCCAACACAGCAGTTCATGTGCAAGAGCAAAAGGGTCGATAAAAATGACCGACTCTTTGGAGGGAGTGGATCACAATTCCGCACATTACACAAGTAGACGAATCCCACCCGGTGAATCACGTCTAATCCAGTAAGAGAGTGAATAAAAGGCGGAATAGGTGTTTTTCTTTCACAATTTACTTGAATTAGTGTTCAAAATCGATAAAACAACCTTAGTTAACAAAACATCTTCCCAGCTGGGCACTTGCGTTTCGATCTTCATCTGTTCATTTTATTTCAGGTATTTCTTGTAAATCAAAGGATTTATACGAGAAGAGTCGACCTTTATCTGGGTCAGAACATATGATCATTGGGAATTATTTTACGTATCACGTAACATTGACAGTTAAAATTACCTTAAGCCTATTTTGAGATCTTAATTATCTGATTAACCATAACAAATTACGTTTAATGTTAACTTGACATCAATTCACATCGCCAGAAAAAGATTCAGTTCGTCAAAGTCCAGTTCCTACGGGTCGAAGAATTATTTTGATGTTTATTCAGATAGGATTAGAAAGAAAAGTCGGTAACATTGAACTTGTAATATTTTTAATACACTATATTTCTACAACGCACAATAACTTTCGCTTGCATAAATACTGGGTTATTCTTACATTTAGCCACCGTAAGCAAAAGGTATCTGAATCTTTTGATCCAGGTCTATCAAATGAATGATCGGAACATATTAGACCTCTTTTAGTTTTTTCGATTTGTATATAATACCAAAGAATGCCCGTGATTCTTCACTAGCTAATAAAATTATATAAAACGGAATTATTTTTCCTTCCCTTTATTACTAGATTACATTGAAATACCCACACATATATCTGATCGAATTAAGATCCGTTTTTCCATATCACTCAATTCCTTTGCATTTTAAAGAGAAAATCTCTAAAGAGTGTGACAGATGCAGAACGGAATGCAAGTATCCAGCTGTTGAGTTGTTTACTTTGAGTTATCGCCTGTTTTAATAAACTTTAGTTCTATTTCAAGTAAACTGTGACATATTGCAGAATCGTTTTGGGTAACATTGTAAAATAAATTATTCGGAATAGTCTAAAACTTTCTTAATGTGCGATAAAGCCGAATTTGAAGTGTGCAGATTGTGTTGAAACAGTCGTGGACTGTTGATCAATGTTTTCGGCGAGAATATTAAATTACAAATCATGCTGCAAAAGACTATAGAAGATTTAATAGATTTCAAAGTAAGTTTAGTTGTCTGTGTTCAGTGCTTAGAATGTTATGTGCGTAAAAAATCTTATACGAGATAGAAGTTCGTTTGTATGTCGCGTACACTCTTTCGTAAAATAATGGTGATATTAAGACCAGAAGATTTAGTGCGTTATTTGGTAAATATCTGTTTATGAAATATTTAATCAGGTTGTGCAGGATGAAATTCATCCCTGGTTGGTGTGTTCTTTCTGCATGGAGTTACTGACTGAATACCGGCTATTTAAGCGTCGATGTGGGGAGTGTTTGTCTGTTTTCTATGATCGCATGAAAAAGGGGTGCAATTTTAAGACGAAGGAGGGGATAACCAATCGAGAGGAGGTCAGTTGTATTTATTAAATTGAACTGTATCAACAGCGAATACTATATTCCTCTGCGAAAACGAATCTGCGGGAAAAGAATTTTGTCATCACCAAGGTCATGATCAATGCCAGTTATTGTTAAGTGTTGCGAAGATACCCAATCCTAAAAAGGGGTAAAATGAAAGTTTCTAAATTTTATATTCTAGGAAAATTTGTAACAAGAGATAACTTTCCTCGTTTTAAAAAGTTAAAAAAAACGGACATGTATTCTATAATATTAATGCATTAAATTGAACAATATCAAAAACGAATACAGCTTTGAGCTAGAGGGAATCTTTTATTGCATATTCTCTGGAATGGATTTGGAAATTTTTTCTTGAATATAATAAGTAATCTTACTGATAATCTTCTGAGTCACCTGGAATAACTTTTCCTTGTATTCAAATACATTTTTTGGTTTTGGTTAGTCATTGCCAAGTTTGTTGATGACTATCCGCTGTCTCTCTCCTGCAGAACTCAATTTCTTTCTCCCTACAGGCATTAGTTGCGCATAAACCATAGTCTCCCTCGTCATCACCATCTCTTCCATTGCACAGTATTGCATATCTCTCTGCAGTCACTATCAAGGGTTTCCCTGAGTGATACATACCCTATTATGTCTTCTATGTGATGGTATATTATGTCAATTTATTCCTCATGATTGCTCAGAGGCATTAAGACCTGATCAATAATCAAGTCTGTCAGTTCTGTGTACTTCTACCAATGGTATTCTATCTTTTGCTAGGTGTTGATTAGGCTTATATTTACTTTTTCATTTCATAATTTGGCCACCCTGATATTTAATTTTGCATATTTGGTGGTGTCAATGTCCATCAATGACATTCCCTCATACTAAAGGTTTTTCCAATGAATTGAGAAGGGTTTTATTAAATGTTATCAAGGCAGGATGTTTCTTTGCTTTTTAAATGGGATTAAGAAGAAATATAAGTGGTAGATTGAGGTGTGATCCTCAGGTGATAGATATTGAATCGCCAACTGGGAGACTTCAATTGGATTTGTACACACACCGCTATGGTCACTCTATATCACGGACTTCAGCATTTTCAATCTTATTTTGTTACCAGATGTAATCCTGAAAAATCATTGGTGGCACAGGGAATGAATTTATCTACTCCTAATTATTAATACACTTGTAATGGCTGAATTTCACATAATGACATGTAGGGGTTAAAGTTGGGTGAACTATAACATTAACTGCCGAATGAAGGTTCCCATTGATTGCAGTGTTAATGGTTTATAATGAGGAGGGTGATGTCCTGAGCAATGACAACAAATGTGCATAGAGGCTAGGAGAGGATATGGTTTGTGGTACGTCATGCAAATTGTTGACATTCAGTAGTGCTGTAGCATCTCATATCATTCGCCTTGAACAGAAATAATTGATAGAGATGTCAATTATTTCGTGAGCACTTGCAAAAATTGGATTACCACTAATAATTACAACAAAGTATTGATCAAGGTTAAAGAATTGAGCTATTATGCAATGCAGTGAAAATAAATGTTGTTTCACAAAGTTTATTACCAAATTAGCTTAAAGTGATTACGTTTTTTACTGCTGTTTCTAGTATTTGCTTAACTGGAAAGATGTATTGTCCTGATGCTTTTATTTGTAAATGTTAATCATCTGCCATTATGATATTATAACCTGTTTATGCTTTGCATTAGTTGCCCACTGAGAATCAGAAAGACTTCGAGAAGGATGCATTCGCCTTTGACACTGTTGGCAGTAGTGCCGTGAATGTCCGAGATGACTTTCTTATTGTGAAAGAAGAGGCTGAGACTTTTAGTGGATGCTCTTTTGCTCCAGAAAAGGATGTAGAACTGCCAATGGTTGCATCAATTCAAGAAAGTGAAAATCATTGGTGCAGTAATGTGGAAGCAAAGAATTTGGTGAGTGTCTATATATAATGTTGTGTGTATGTATAATAATGTGTACACAATTAACCATCTGCATATAAAATCTAGCCTATTTAAGGTAAAACTTTCCTTGCAACAATTTCAGAATGTAAAAATCATTTGCATTGATTGGGATTTGAACCCTGATCCCTCAATATCCGGTAGAGTTCTTTAGCCACTTAAGCTACTGAGGCGTCCTCTTAAACTCTGAAATTTTTAGGCTCTTAAAGGAACAAGATGTTGTTTTGAATTATGGTGCATACAATGTCACAGGCATTGATATTTGTGCACAATGTGCCACATCCCACAAGGTTAAAGCCAACTTTAAACACTTATGGTGTTTATACATTGACAAATTTCCACGACACTGGGGAAGTTGCCGCTACAATCTGAAATTTTTGCATTGAAATGCAAATTAGCAGATGACTCTGTTAAAAGTTACTTTTGCGGCATCTCCTTCAGTTTCTTTGGAATAAAACTATCCTGTTTATTTTCTTGAAAACCCTCTTTTATCTTGATGGTTGCACTTGGTTGTTTGTTATCCTTTCATTCCTCTGTATGTTTTTTGACCATTAGGCAATTCAATTCCTATTCTCCTTTTTGCAGAAGTTATTAGGAGAATATTAATACTTCCATTAGTCATTATTGTTCTCTGAAAACACATCTCTCTCTGTAATGAGATCTCACTTTATCTGTAATGTTCGTCTTTCAGGACCCATTGAAAGATAGAGATGTTTCATTATCCTTTAATAAGGAAGTAGATATTAAAGAAGACTGTCATTTTGACATTCCTCAGGACCCATTGGAAGATGGAGGTGTTTCATTATCCTTTAATAAGGAAGTGGATGTTAAGGAAGACTTTCATTTCGACATTCCTCAGGACCCATTGGAACATGGAGATGTTTCATTATTCATAAATGAGGAAGTGGATTTTAAGGAAGACTGTCATTTTGACATTCCTCAGGAGGATAAATTCCTGGGAACGAATCTGTTGCAGGAACAAGGTAAGGTCTCATGCCTATTAGTTTTTCACTTTGCTTTAGGCAAGACCCTTTCATTGCCCTCAGTGTTTCCTATTCAGTGAGATAGAACTGTTATTGGGTATACCAACAGTATATGTGAAAACCAAATTTCAAGGAACTTGTTAATCTTCCTTATTTGTAAAAGCCAAAAGCCAATGCCTTTGATAACTGTTTATTCTCTTTTTTAACATTTTGTGCAATCATGGTGAAGTTTATTTTTCAAGATGTAGTCTGCATGCATGCAAATTTGCAAGTGTTGTGGACTAATGCCATTGGATGAGCAGCACTGTGAATCCCCTAATCCTGCTTCCCTTGGGTTTATCCTAACAGTCCACCTTCTCTCCAAAAATAACACTTTCTATTATGTTTTTCTTTCTTTCCAATGACTATGATACAAAGCCACACAGAGCCAGAGCTTAATGATCCATTTAACAAAATATTAATGGTTTCAATTCCCTAATACATCCATTCCCCAGCACACACCCTAGGTTGGTACCAGGGGATTTCATGAATCAGGGAGATGGATCTATCCTTAAAGATCTCTAGCTTATCCTCAAACTTGATAGTTCCCTCTTCAATCTTTTTCCTAATTGCTCCTTGTTAACTTTCAAATGCCCTACCAACTTATCACACCTCAAATCCAACAATCCCATCGTTAACATCTCAACTTTTCCATTAATAACTCGCATTCCTTGCAGTAAAATTATATGTAAAATATTTGTTTTAAAAACCAGAATCTCACCCATATCCCATACAGTTTTTAACTCTCTCACCAATTACCTTCTCATCATGACCTCCAATAATGTAGTTTATCTTCTGAATCACCAACTTTGCCATTCCCTCTAATTTTGGACAGTGTGTCACATCCCTCAATATTAGACTTAATAATCATGTCCGGCCTCATGCAAGGTATTTACAATGATTGGGATGTTCCCGAACCCAGATTTAATTCTTCTCTACATATACAGCTGAATAACAAAGAACCATACTTACATTGTAACAGTTGCTATCCATATCAAACTAAATGGTCCTTTCTTATTACCTATCCATAAAAAGATAGAATCTGTAATTACCCAGACCATTGAGATAGTTTCCTTTCAAATCTACGCTATGCCCCTTTCAAAAGGACCTCTCTTCAACCAAATCCTCAGATTTATACAGAATAATAAATAAGGCATATGTAATCATTACTTTTGGAGACAAATGTTTAATGGTGATTTTTTTCAATTTTGCAGATCCTTCACACATGATAATCCCCTCCACTCCCAATACCTTCCATCAATTCCTTCATCCAATTTTTACTTTAGCATATCTCACCATACCTATCCCTTCCATCCAGCATCCTCAGACCCTTCTGTAAAAATGATTTCCTTAGTTCCTTCTGTCCCTTCCTTAAAAAAGTTTCTTGCAACTTCTCTTCACGTATAAGGGCAGTTCAATAAGTATCCATGTTAGAAATGAAGCCACCACATTTCAAAAATATTTTTTTATTTTTCAACATAGTCCTTTAGAAATATACACATCTGCCAACATTGTGGCAATTTTTTAACCCCTCCAAAAATAGGATTTGTCAACATCTCCAAAATATGCCTATGTCTCAGCGATAACTTTATCATTTGAGCTGAATTTTTCATATCTTCATGTTAGGAAATATAAGAAAGGCACAGGTAGCTCAGGTGAATAAGAGGGATGGGCCAGGAGTTCGTAATTTAGCTCATGCAGTTTGGTCGACATCTTTAGATCAGCTAGTTGTCCACAATAGGCAATTGTGGCAACCATTGTGCTGACAATTTTTTCATCCCATACTTATCATGTGAAATATTGCCATTCTGTTCGACACTCCAATGGCCGCTGCTATTTTGTGCACTATGAAGAGCCATGGTGTGGACTTTTTGAATAATTTTCTGGGTAGCCATGTCTGCTGGGTGTCCTGGTCACTCTTCATCAAAACAGATGTTTGTCCACATTAAATTCATTCAACCAATATTTAACTGTGATCATGGTTGGATAAATTTCCCCATAAACAGCAACCAACTTTGCTTTTATCTCCTTGCATTTCTATCCATTCAAATACACAAAGTGAATTACTGAATAATACTGCTCCTTTCCCATCTCAGCAAAAATCACAAAACAAGTCTTTTTCAAATAGCTGCCAAATTCAAACTAACCTTTAAATCAGTCTGAAATTCATTTTCCCATCATTTGAAAGATGGCAGCACATAATGAAGACATATACTTCCTTCAGAAAGGCCCTTTGTTATTAAACACCGGTACTTATTGAACTGCCCTCATTCAGGATAGATATAGATGTGTACCTATATGTATGTGGTTAATCATGAAATACATACATATGTTACCTGCATGTTTATATATGTTATATATATGTATGTATACTGTATATATATATATATATACAGTATACATACATATATATAACATATATAAACATGCAGGTAAGTGGTTAAGAGGTTAATTTGTTAACTGTAATGAACATGAAAGTTGGTTCGCTAGGTAGCAGTAGGGCTCACCCAGTACTAAGCCTGACTGAAATTCACACATCAGGGAATGGGAGCCAGTCCCTTTCCCTGTTCCAGAGAAAAGACTTGGCAAGCCAAGACAAAATTACAGTTATTTAACAGAAAAAACAATCTGTATGCTCCATATAATATGCCATAGCCAAAACTAGTGAATAACATAACCCTAAGTTCACTGACATATGTTCATTGCCATATCAATGGTTATTGATTTATTTTTTACTTTTGATCAATAGCAGAAGCATGAAAGTTGTATTTTGACCTTTTAAAGAATTTCTTTCCTTAATGATTCGGGTTCAGAGAAGGTTCTTTTTTTCTTCTCAAAGTTCCTGTCAAAAATATATTTTCTTAAAAAATAAATATCCTAAATTAACACTTCTGAAAAAGTTTTGCAAGACAACATGGAAACCCCTTTTTTTAAATAATTCCTTTTTATCATTTTTTGCTAAACAAAAAGTAATCAATATAATAAGTTTCCCATATGTTTAATTAGGAAATCATGTAGCACAGGATAAGGATATGACCCCTTAATAATACTGCGCTTATAATTGGTTTCACATAATCATATATAAGGCTTGGTTGTTAGGAGAATTAAACCATCACTAACTAAATTGACCATTTTTTTCATTAATTAATTGGTCATGATTGAACTCATGATATTATTCATCGCTAAGTATTGTCATTTTCATAGATCCCATTTTACTTTTTTTAGTTTAGCCTTTTCAGTGACTGTTGTTTTACTTTGTTCCATTTGTTGAAAGAAGTAGAATGTTATGTTTTTAATTTAATTTTCTGTTCTTTATGTTAAAGAATTTCCTTCTCTATGTGCTATTTTCTTTTCCTGCTTGCTTTTCTTTTAAAGCATAGGAAATATAATTATCCCTTCTGAACATTAATCAACCCTATCCCTTCTTGACTTTTAATACCTACTTGTTTTAAGTGAACAAAAAGGTGTATGTAGGGTTAAAAAGTCTATTGACATAGTCAACAATAGGGTGAAATTTTGCACAAGGGTCATAGTTTTCATTCAATGGCAGTTAAAGTTTAAATTATCAACGAGAGGAAATAATTTCTAAAGTATTTAAAAATTACTCTTTGATATGATTTTATAAAACCATAGAATTGAGCAAAAAGTATCTGTTCACATAAATTGTCATAAATGTCATTCCATTTCCTGACAATATACTTCTTAAAAAAATGTATATATAGAGGCTAACAAGTAATGAGTCTATCTTTTCGTTGTGAGTACAAGTATTTTCAGTGGACATTCTGGGAAAATCTCATTGAAGTAACTATTAAGGTCATCATTATGTGATGACAGCTGCCTTTTTCCTGAGACTTTAGCATTATTGCAGTTGATAAGATACACAGACAGGCTGATGAATTTGTATGATGGCAGACTTAAGCATTTGATTGTAAACCTACATGCATTAATACAATAAGAATGTATACAAATATGTTTAAATATTATTATTTATGTATAGAAACGTGAATATCCCCACTTGTGATGAAAAACTAGTTTATAACTAGTCATTGATTATCATCTTTTTCTTAAAATATTTAGAGAGAGGCCAGAAGCAGGATGGTACTGGGAAAAATGCTGAAAGTAACCTACTGCACTCTTGTCAATTTGCCATGCAGCTTAAGAAAAGGATAAAATTCATATGTGATATTTGCTTGGAAGTATTTAAAGGTAAAAATGACATTGCAAGACATATCAAACTGATGCACTCTCTGGAGAAATATCATCAATGCCAACAGTGCACCAGAAACTTCTTAAGATTGAGTCAACTCAAAAGCCACATGTTAACACATCCTGAAGAAAGGCTATTTAAATGTGGAACATGTTTGAAAAGTTTTACTCAAAGGTGGATCTTAAAGAGACACCTGTTCACACATTCTAAGGAGAGACCACAGAAATGTAAGGTCTGTGCGAAATCTTTTAAGGAGAAACGTCTCCTTGGGAATCATGTGCTGACACATTCAGATGAAAGGCAGCATAAGTGTGATATATGTTCAAGAGTATTCTCAATCAAAGGATCCCTAAGACAACACATCCTGACACACGCTGCTGAAATGAGGCACAAATGTAATATATGTTCAAAAGAATTTTCTCTCAAGGGTAATCTGAAGGCGCATATGAAGACGCATGTCAGTGTAAGACCATACAAGTGTGATATATGCTCAAAGGAATTTACTCACCTTAGAAATCTAAAGAGTCACATGTTGAGACACACTAATGAAAGGCTCCACGGATGCAAAATTTGCTCAAAGGCATTTACTGAAAATAGAGATCTAAGGAGACACATATTGACAGACACTGGCGAGAGGAAATACAAGTGTAATATGTGCTCGAAATCATTTGCTCTAAACAGTAATCTGAAGAAGCACTTGTTGTCACATGCTGACGAGAGATCTCACAAGTGTGAGTTTTGTCCGAAATCATTCAATCGCAAAGATTACCTGGATAATCATCTTCTGACTCATGCTGCTGAAAAGCCTTATAAGTGTGCAATATGTTTGAAATTATTTATTAATAAAAGTAACCTTAGGAAGCATATGAAGTTGCATGAAGAAGTAAACACTGACTAAAGTGCCCTAATATCACACTCACATCTATCACTCAAAGAGAAACAAATGACTAATATTTGAAGTGCAAAAAAAGACTTACTTCTGTATGAAATTTGTAAAGCTGCTCGCTTCAATTCCCTCACATATATTTTTTATTATAAAACACCAAAATTATAATTAAAAAATTATTGTTCTTAGATATTATCATGTTGTGTTGTGATTTTCTTAATAAAATATGATAGAATACATCACTTTATACTTTTCTTTTATGATTACATCGATTTATTAAAGAACTCTTTTTTTTTCCATTTAAATTAAAATACCATAATCATCAATTTAGCATATTTTCAATTTAATTACATTGTTTTTGAAAAATGAATTTTCATGTTTTTGGTGTACTTAACAATATATCAACCATGAGGCTTCCATGGCCATGTTTTTATTATGTAGCCCTTTAATAAACCGTTTTGGGAAGCTGTGGGAATGGAACTTTCACCTATGCAGGGATAGTTTGAAGGTCCAGAGGCATATATACCTCATAAAACTTTGAGAAGAAAATTTCAGAGAAATAGCTGTGAGAAGTCTAACATTCATGAAGGCAGGCAGTGCAACTTGATTCATATGTGGTGTTGGAAAGAATTCAATCATGGTAATGCTTGCATATGAATGGCTTTCAATTTATTTTGGGGTGTTCTTTAGCCGGAACTTTACGATACAGAAGTGGCCAGAGGAGGTAACTAAAGCATTTAAAAATATTTTTGTCAGCAGCAACCATTGAAAATTCAAAGTGGTATGGGTGATGAATTTTTAATTGGCAAATTTAGTAAATTTCTTACAGATAGAGGAATAAAATCAGCACTTGTATTTAAAACAACATTGCAATGACTATCCTCAAATGCTAAAATTAAATAAAATACTGAACCAAGAACTATGTTGATTATCTCTGCAAATTAATGCAAACTTATAATAATAGGGTTAATTCCAAATTATTTAATGAACTTAGTGACATGAATTAAAAAGGCATTTACACTTGATAGCAGGAGAAAAACCAAATTTGTTGAATGTTTCAAATATTCAAATCAGCCATCTATTGAGGATTAGTGAAAAACAGTTTCCATTTGCAAAAGTTAGCATACCAATTTCTACCAGGGAAGTGTTTTGTCACTAGAGTAGATCTACACAGTAGAGTAGATCGACACTAGAGTAGACCTACACCAACACATGTTGCAAATGGCATTTACAAATTGCCAACTGAAAAAAGTTATTTGCATTTTGATTTTACATATTCTTGATACATATCAACTGATAGTTCATAATTACTCAAAAGGAAACACTGAGGGCAGTGAAAAGGCTTTTGCTGATGAGAAAGTGTACCCACAACAGTGGTGAGAACATCTTATCTTGTTCCAGCAACTGATCCTTTCCTGGGCATCCTTCATCCCATCCGAATCTTAGTTATACACTTATCCTTAATTTCCAATTCTTAATTTAAAAACAAGCAGAATTCTCCATTATTCGAAGGGTCCTGCAAGATCAAAGAAAAGCATTACATCTGCAAAGATGGTTTCATAACTCCATAGTTATAACAACTGATAGAATTGTTTACGTTCTCCTAATCACTACTGCAAACTGAGGTATATAAACTGCAGTCATTAATGGTCACAATAACTCAAGTGAGGTGATAGGATAATAAAATAGAAAGTGCAAATACATTTTAAGAGGGAAGATAATAAAAATTCAAATGGCTAAGTTCAACTGTGAACAATACTGATGTCAAAGCAGAGATTGCTAATTATGCAAGCAACATGAATATATACGCTCACCAAATTCTCTGCTTCACCATTGCTGGACCAGTCAGCTTGAATTGATTTGAGCATTGGCAATTCTACATCCTTTACAGGAGCAACAGAGCAACCACTACGAGTGTCAACCTCCTCTTTGACAAGGATCACATCATCTCGAACATTCAGTCTTATTCTTTTCAGCATCACTGGCAATTGCATCATCAGCAATCTATTTTCAACCAGAAAACTGAGACAGCATAAAAATGGCAGACATTTAGCACTTTAATAATGGCAGATGATAAAAATTTCAAAAAAAAAAAGATTATCACACCGACATATCTTTTGAGCTTTTTGAAAACTGAGCAGCTGTAGAAAATCTAATTAATATCAGAGACTTCAATAATTAACTTTGGGAAACAATATTTTTTAAAAACTGCAATGCATCGTTGCTGAATTCTTTGAACTAAATCTTGACTTTGTTGTCACCAATAGCCACCATGAAATTTCTTCATGTGGCCACTTTATAACTGTCATTTATCCCAAATGCTGTTATTTGATGCATATGATTAACAGATGCCACAGGGTGTGGACCTCATTGTTGTCCTCTGGTAGGGTGATCCATGTGGCCGGGCTTGCTGAACAGTGCCGCAAACTTCTTCTCCGTGCCATCATTGGCGCTGGTGGTAGTGGCTTTACAGGTCTTGCTGACTTACCGGGCTGGATTTGCAATTGCCTAATGGTCTGCATCTCTTGAGATAAGGCCTGAAATTGTGTCTGCAGGGCTGGAGCCAATGGGGGTGGATCCTGCTCCCCCATGCTCAGCTTTGGTGACTTGTTCCTTGGTTCAGGAGATGGTGAAGACATGCTTGGCTGTGGATGGGATGTGTGTCTAACTTCTGGATGCTTTGCTTGTCCCCGGGTTTGTCTTGGACTGAAGATGGGTGAGGTCAATTGGTTTGACATGTGCATGGTGGGGTAACCACCACTAACAATAGAGAGATCTGAAGGCACTCTTCCTTTGTGAACCTTTTTGACTGACAAACCAACTCAGGCCTTGTATCACCTATATATCCACCTGGCTCCCAAATCTGAGGCTAAGTATACCAGATTCAGTATCCCCCATCATAATCACTGAGCATCAGGGAGCAGGAGCCACCCGCATGGGCTTTAGCCCTGCAAACTCAATTTCAGGCCTTATCTTGGTATTTGGAGGCTATTGGGGGCTAGTTCCTTTCTCTGCTCCAGTTACGGTTTTCAAGGAAGACCTGGTACCCAAAAATCACTTAACCTTTAATGGAAATGCAGGTGTACAGAGCGCCTTGGCTGGGACTTGAACCCGGGACCCTCCCGTCAGCAGCCCAATGCTCTACCAACTGGACTACAGCAACATACACATGTATATATATATATATATATATGAGAAAGTAGTTATTGGGGAAAGAATGAAGAGTTTGGGTAGGGGTGTAATGAGAGGAGAAGATCTACTTATGTGTGGAATTGGAAATTGACAAGCGGCTTAAATATCCTGCTGCTACCACAGCAGGATATTTAAGTGATGACTTAAAATGGACATGATACAATCTTGGAGGTTTAAATGACTGGAGCACCCAGATATGTGGCATCTCATGCTTGTAGGTTTATGCATGTGTTAGTATGTCTGCTTGAGTGTGCATTATTGTATATGTGTGCTAGTATTACAGTTAGTGTGTTTTTCTCTGCATAGGTGAATGTTTTTGATAGTGTTTTGTTGTGCATATATATGTATATAATCGCATTTATCACTGTATTTTTGATAATAATTATATGTTAGTATTTTCCATCTACCCTGAAATTTTTAAGCATATCATTCTGTGAGAAATGTTGCTAACTCTTTGATAGTTAAGAGATTTGAGAGAAAATGCTGATTTTCATTGGAAAAATTGGCTTATATTACAGCTATATTGTAACGATGAATTACTGAAATAAACCTTAGTCCATAATTTAATGCCTGGTTATGTTGAAACATTATAATAATACGATATCTATAAGGAGATAGTAGATTCTAATAGATAGTACGATATGTATAAGGATTCTCTTTTACACTTAATTCATTTAATCAAGACTTCGGTGTTAATGACAATGAGTATACTAAATGCTGTCAATCAGGCTGCCATTACAACTGATCTGAAACAATTTATAATGAATAATTTCTAAAATATTCTCCATGGAAAACTTTTCTCCATTAAGCAGCAGAAGTTTCAGGAGAAATATGAGGTAATTTAGCTCAAAATGTCTGGATAGGTAAAATTTCCCATAGACCCCCCTATTTCCAGCTCTTCCATACATACAGGGTGTTCCGGACTGAAATACATCAACTTCTCATTACTCTGAATGAAACTTCAGCAGAATGTAACTGGGTTTTAATCACTATTTTTGTGCATAACCAGGTATTCCTAACTCTTAAAATCCAATAGATGACGTCTGCAATGCAATCCCCAAGATCATCCACCAAGATCCAGGGAATACCTTCACAGCATTCCAGTATTAACATAGGGGCATTTATGTAAATATACCTTTACTTCTTCCTAACCAAATGCTGTGTGATATAGACAGATGCCTTGTTTCATCTTACTTTCATAGGCATCATGGAACAATTCATTCTCCACCAATAAACATTCGTCAACAAACCATGCCCAACTTTGCATATTTTTTCTTCAGCAACAGTCTAAACATGTAAACCCTGCTCACCCTAGGCTTTCCACACTTACTCTAAAGAGAAAACATATACACTCAAATGTCCTGTGAACAATACAATTTCTTTTTTCTCTTGCACAACCAACTTTGCATTATCTTTATCTCTAATATAATGCACAACCCTGACTTATATCCCTACTTAGCACTGCCAAACCAGTCAATCTGTTCTTTGCTCACACCTTCCCAGTCGGAGATATGTACAGGTTAATGATTAGCCTTCTGTTTATCCTATGTATTCTTATTCTCTGCATTTTACTCACTAGTTCATCCCAATTGATTCTATCAAATGAGCTTTTGAAATTTACAAAACAGATACATACTGTGTGTAATTTAAATTCTTCTCAATTAATGTTCTCATTACTTCAAAAGAATTCAGTATGCTTTTCCCCTTCCTGAACCCAGACTAAAAATCTACTTATTATATGCTTGACTTTATCCTTTTATCAACAATACAAAGAACCACTTTAGGTGTGCAGTATTTCAAACTTAATGTTCTTTGTTCTTCACCCGATATGACCTTTACCTTGTTTGGAAAGGAACTAAATTTTTCCCCTTAATTTTTCATGCCAGATGCCTTCTTATCACTCAAAATCAGTTCATATACTCTTCTTTCAATATTTTCCAAACCTTAAGGTAATGCAGCAAATATGTTTTCTATCCCTATGGCGTTATTTACCTTTTATCTATTTTAGAGCCCCTTTCTATGTCATCATCGGATATACCTGGACCTAAGTCATATTCCTCCTGGCATCTTACTTTTTTATGCATAAACTTGGTGAACTAAGTTCTTAACCATCTAGTTTTTTTTAAATTCCTTTCAGATTTCTTGGATATTTTCTTTGTCTTAGCTTTCTTTTTCTGAGGCATTTCTTTTCCACGTCTTAACATGTTGGTATAAGTTCTTTAACAGAGTTTTTTCACATTATTCCTTTCAATTCTCTCGGATCTTTTCCATTTCAGCTATAATCTTACTCAACTCAACTCTAATTGTTATCATAGATCTTTCCTTCTAACTTTCTGATGATTGCTAAATAGTACTCTAATTTTGCTCTTCATTTGCATACTTACCATATCCTTGCATAATCCTGAGAACCTTTATTTTATATGCTACCAAAAGTTCAGAGAATCAATAACCTTGAAATATAATAGGAAGAGTCAATCCCAGCTGTACTCTTATAAATGGCCAAAGGATAGGTAAGGGAAAATAAGGAAGCTGGCAGTAAATAAAATAAATAAAAAAATAATAACTAAAATAAAATAATTTCTGAAAATAATAACAAAAAAATATAATAAATAAACTAAAAATAATTGAAATAATTAGATACGGCAAACGGTTAGAAGAATGAAATAGAAGAATGCAAATAAATCATGTCCTATCTAGCTTGGACTATATAGCATTCATCCTTGCTAGTCTCAAGCACTCAAACACAAGTAATTAAATTAAAATTACTATATTAATCAATGAAAAAAAAACATGCACTCTATAGCTTGGATGTACTATGCAGCATCGAGCCTTGATAGTCGCATGCAGTCCCACTTTAACACGGCTTATGAGAGGTCTCCCTTAGCGTTAGGGGCTAACTAATCCCAGAAAGTGAAATAAAATTAAAAATTATATTCAATGAATATAATCATGCACGTTCTATCTCGGATGTACTTTATAGTATTGATCCTTGCTAGTCACAAGCATTCATATTCAATAAGAACTTAGCATAGGCTCTTTTTGGGCCAATGACCTGCCATTTACACATAATATAAGCAAAATAATCACACACTCTTTAGCTTGGATGTACTATATAGCATTGACCCTTGCTAGTCTCAAGTATTTACATTCAATCAGGGCTTCTGAGAGATTCCTTCTGCACCAATGTCTTATCAGTCACACGTCACTTAGCAATAAAAGCAAAATAATTACAAACTCTCTATCTTAGATGTACTAATCAGCATTGATCCTAGCTCGTTGCATGCATTCACAATTTATCAGGGCTTACAAGAAGTTTTCTTGGTGCCAGTGGTGGACCAATCATACATAATGAAATAAAATTAGAATAAATGAAAAATAACCATGCACCCTGTAGCATGGATGTACCATATAGCACTAATCCTTGCTAGTCTCAAGCACTCACATTTAATCAGGGCTTAAAAGAGGTTCCGTCTGCTCCAGCGGCCCATCAGTCATATGTAATATAATAATAAAAACAAAATAATTACAAACTCTCTACCTTGGATGTACTAAGCAGCATTGATCCTTGCTTGTTGCATGCACTCATATTCTATCAGGGCTTACGAGAGGTTTTTACCTGTGCCAGTGGCCCACCAATCACTCACTTGCTTGGGTATGTAAAGATGCTTTAACCCTTGTAAAACTTACTCACTCACTCACAGGTCTATTGTGGAATGTCTTTAGATGTTACTACTGTGACTCGCACTTTGTGGAAGGATAAGGGAATTACCCAGAGGCTAATGCATAATAACTCCTTGGAGGACATATTCAAGTCAGATGAGGAAGTACAATAAGCAATAGTCAGTTGGCTTTGTGATGCAGCATGAGAAAGTTATGACTCTAGTATTATAAAGCTGCTTACAAGGATAAAAATCATTATTGACTGTCAAGGCAACTTGAAATCCTCAGGCTTTCTTAAGGTTTATATAAAGTTGAAAATAAATCAATTTTTCCGTGAAGAACAATGAAAGACCTTACTTTTTGAAAGGCCTTTGTTGTATGCAGTAAATGCTCATCCTGTAGTTCTTCCGTATGCTTATCTATTAATGGATAAACTTAAAAAAAAGTTCTATCATCAAAGAAACACTCAAACCGTACTGTCACATACTTTTCTTCTTCCTTTCCAAAGTATCTTTCAATTAATCTACATCTGACTCGAATGTAACATTCCAAGCTATCAACATTTACACCTAGAAAAATAATTTTAACACAGTCTAAATGAAAGTTGCAAACCTATCAATCATAAATTTATTTCAACTGCAGTCACCCATCACAAAAAAAATCCTTCATACCTTCCTGACTCTATCTGTGGCTTCTATCTCTACAAGAACATTCCCCCCCTAATAAAAATACACCGACCAGCTACTTGATTGTCTCAGAAAAAGTGGGTAACCTGAAAAACTGCTGAATAGTAAAATTCTCAAACCTTCAACCCAAAATACTCTTCTTCCTAAACCAATCTGCCAGAAAAGTCCTAACCTTATCATCATTTCTTTATCCAAAAACCATAAAATGAAAGAATCTGTGAACTTTTCTCCATTATAAATAAGATGCAGTGCACATAACTTTTATTACCAGATTGTCCTTCTATTTTAAATACCCATATTTGCAGGACATTTGCATCTTAAAGTCCACCTGCAAGCAGTCTCTTCTAAGCCCCTGTTGGAAAATCCAGAAGTACATGCTGCAAATGATGCCATCTTTAAAACCCTTTAACTTGCTTACCAGCAAATTGCATCCTCACACCATCTACACCACAAAAACATTAACTTAGCCTTTACCACAACTTCTGCCCGACCTAGAACATCAGTCAATGAAACATCAGCATCTTTTTTCTTATAATAACCAGTACTATTCTACCAAAATCCTTAACTATCCCATCCTTAATCTCCCTGCTTTAGAATACCAATCTTTTGATGATTACTGCTCCGTTAAGACGATTGAAAACCTTTTCAAACCTTAAAGGTGCAGAGAGATAAGATCTGAGAAATTGCGCATATCTGAGAGCTCATCTCATTTAAGGCATTCTAGCCTAACCAAGCCCACCAAATAATTGGCTACAAATAACAAATTTGTGTGTCAGGGAAAGAACAAATAATATGATTTGTACATAGAGGTGCTTAAAAGAATAAAGAGAAGGAACAACAAGTCATTCCGGCATACACCAACAATTTGAAATTGTATCAGAACATTATGTCCAGCCCTATCAGCTGCGGAGTACCAGAACACCTAAACACCATCTTCACATTTCTGATTCACCCTTAGTCTTTATTTCCTATCCTTTGAGTTTACTTTGCCTTATAATCCTGGGCACACCTTATCTCATTCTAAGAAAAACAAATCACTACACTCACCTATTTGAATACACGACTTATATCATTGCAAAGCTTTTGCCTTTTTCATTGGAAAGGTATTTCATATATGGATCATTGCAAGAACACTATGTAGCCAAAAATACAGGGTTGGTCCGGAAAATAAGTGTACTGAGCTCAGGAAAAAATTTATTACATTTTTACATATCTTAAGCTAATATTCCTCAAAATAGGACCCTTGTGAGTCGATATACTAGTTCCAGCAGCGTTCCCATTCCTGGAATGCTCCCGCGAAGGCATCATCGAGAACCTCTCGAAGACTCCTCATCGACTTCTTCTCTGCCCTCCACAAACATCTTGTGCCACCAAAAGATCATGTTTCTGGACATGGCTGACTCCCCGTAAGCCTGGTTAATAATACCGAAAGTTTTGGTAGACGATTTCCTAAGCTTTACCATAAATTTGATGGAATAATGCTGCTCCAAAAACTTTGGCATCGCGTTCCATGACGTGGGTCGAGCGTGAAGGTTCGCGTTAACAGAGCTCCTCACTACACCACAGCTCAGAACCGACTGCCTTTTTCAGCGTTGCTTGCCAACATACCCCCCTCCAAATGCAGCCCATCAGAGCTGTACTGGGCATGCCTGGAGCGGCACGCCCAGCCCAGGAGTCAGTATACTTATTTTCTGGACAAACCCTGAATAAGTCTTGCTCATAAGGGCCTATACCATTATCTTTGGTAAATAGGATTACATTTAAGGCATGACAAATAAACATCTGTTCCTCTCATGGTTATCATGATTTGAAAAATTAAATAACAGTCATTATGGCACAAAAGCTTTTATTTTTCTCCTACCTCAAGAGAAGTCCTTTCCTGAATTTGAATATTTTGGTCCACTTCTTCCTTGCTAGCTGGAATTTCAATAACCTCCGACTCTTCAAGGATCATCTTCTCCCTTTTCACTGCGATCTGCACATATTTGTTAAAAATGTTGGACAATAATAAAAAAATATGAAAAGATTGTTGCCAGTTTCAATTTTTGGTAGGAGATTTTTTTAAAGATATTCAGTAATAAAAATGAATTCTATCAGGTTGTCATTGGATATACATGAAATGAAAATGTAAATCTCAGACATTTCAAAATGACTAATTGCAAATTCTTATTTTATCAGGAAACATTCAAAATTGTGTTTTGAGCATATGACCCTACACCTTTAACCTTTTAAGAAAAGATGCTAGTTATTTTCTTCGCAAATAATATGTTTCCAAGTTGAAATGAAAAATTACAATTGCACCAATGTTTACATGAATGAAATATTTCTATAAAAAAGTACATCTTATAAAAACTAATACATTAATGAATCTGATAGAGGGTAAACATGCCAAAATACAGAGGGATTATTTGGGAATGCTTTGCAAAGAATTGTAATTTTTTCCTATGCACATATCCAATGCATACAATATAGACACAGTTTTTAAATCAATGCCAGTATTCATCATGTGGTACCTAGACATTTAGACATTTGTATACTAGGGAGCCCTTCCCGGACTACAACCTTGATGTGGTGGAAGGGCTTGTGCATTCCGATGACCCCTAGAGCTGTGCTGGTAGCAGTAATAAAAATTGCTCCTGGTAGCGTCACCCATGCCAGATAGGTCGAAGGTTAGGAGCCAGACGAAAGGTAATCCACGCAGCGTCTGTTCCTCAGTGAGGGGGCTGCAATGGCGTCTGACCCAAGTGGGGTGGCCAGTAAGTGATGGTGTCATGTTAAAAACACTATTGAGGAAGGCAATGGGAAACCACCGCAATTATCATTCCCAAGAAAAATATGATGGACAATAGAGATATTTTGGGGTCCTGGCACCCACGAGGCTCGGCCCAATCGGCCGTGTGTCATGCCCGGCAGCGGAAGAGGCAAGGCTTCCACGGTCATCATCCCACAAAATCCTTGCAAGGGAAAACCAGCAGCCGCAGGACAGAAGACGCAGGAGAAGAAGACCAAATTGGTTAGAATAGGAACGTAGAATGTTAGGGCAATGATGAGGACAGGGAAATTGGAAAATGTTAAGCAAGAGATGGAAAGGGGAAATATAGATATTTTAGGTCTATGCCAGGTGAGATGGAAAGATAGCAGGGATTACTGGAATGATAAGTATAGAATAGTATACAGCAGTGGGGTTGAGAGCCAACGAGGGGTTACCATAGTATTAAATGAAGCGGGAGGAAGAAGTGCAGTTAACATAGAGCAAGTAACGGATAGAATACTACTAGTGGAGATAAAAGCAGAACCGACAAACTTAGTTATTAATCAGGTACACATGCCACCGAGCAACCATAAGGAAGAAGAGGTCGATAGGATATACGATCAGTTAGAGGACATGATCGCGTGCATTCCTGCAGGGAAACATTTGATAGTGATGGGGGATTGGAATGCGACGGTAGGCGAAGGAAGAGATGGCAATGAGGTGGGGGACTATGGTTTAGGCTGAGGAATGACCACGGGGAGAAATCAGTTAGATTCTGCAGAAGACAGGGATTAGTCATCACCAATACTTGGTTTAGACACCATAAAAGATGCAGGTATACATGGAAAATGCCTGATGATTCAGGAAGATATCAGATAGATTATATCCTGGTTAAACACAGGTTTAGGAACAGTGTGATAAATGCTCACAGCTTCCCCAGAGCAGATGCGGACTCAGACCACAATTTAGTTATTATGAAATGTAGCGTATGTTTCAAAAAGATAAGGCAGGGGCGGCAAGTTAGAAAATGGAATGTAGAAGCATTAAATAGGTTGAAAAGGAAGGAATAAAAACAGGCAGTAGAGAAAATCATGGAGGACGATAAGGAGCTAAGTACTATCGAAGAAAAATGGGAATGTACCAAAAAAGGGTGCTAAAGCGGCTAAAGACACTATTGGAACCGTTAATGCCAAAAGCACTAGGAAAGCATGGATCACGGATGAGAAGATGACAAAAATGGATGAGCAGCAATAATGGAAGAATATAAATACAGAATTAGGCAAAATGAAGTACAAAGAATTAAACAATAAATTAAGGCGGGCAACGAATAAAGTGAATGAAGCATGGTGGAAGATGCAGTGCGAGGATATGGAAAGTCTGCAGAGGAAGGGTAAAATCAGTGCGCTGTACAGCAAAGTTAAATCGTTATCGGGAAGTAAGAAAGAAGAGCTATGCTAACAGTTAGTGATAAGGTGGGTAAGGTAATAGTTGACACAGGAAAGATCCAAGAGAGATGGAAGGAGTATATAGAAGAACTGTATAGTAAAGAACTCAGACCAAAAAAGTTAGACATCGAAAAAGAAAATAATGCAGAGGAAGACAGCTTAGGTCCAGGCATATTAGGCAATGAGATAGAAAGGGCACTGAGGGAGATGAAACTAAATAAGGCCGTGGGGATAGATAACATTCCCGTGGAACTTTTAAAATGCTTGGGAAAATGTGGGAGGAAGAGGCTATATGGGCTGATCCGTAGTATTTATGAGGAGGGAATCTGGCCAGAAGACTTTGTGAGATCAGTTTTAGTTCCTATTACGAAAAAGGTACAGGCCATGTCATGTGAGGACTATAGGACAATTAGTTTGATAACCTACGCAGCTAAGGTTGTTCTTAGTATCATAAACAAAAGGGTAGAGAGTAGGGCAAATGATTACTTAGGGGATGATCAGTTTGGGTTTAGGAAGGGGAGAGGTAGGCATGATGCAATTGCAGTAATGAGATTATTAATCAAGAGGAATATAGAACACAACCAGGAGGTATTTGCCTGTTTCATAGATTTCAAAAAAGCATTTCATAGAATGAATTGGGAAAAATTAATGAGTATTCTGCAGAAAATAGGAATAGATTGGAGGGAAAGAAGGCTAATCTGCAACGTGTACATATCTCAGACTGCTAAGGTATGGGTAGGAAACAGGGAGTCAGGATGGGCAGTGTTAGGAAGGGGTGTAAGGCAGGGTTGCCCTTTATCACTGCTGCTGTTCAACCTGTATGCAGAGGAAATGATCAAAGAGGCATGGGAAGAACTCGAGGTAGGAGTGAAAAAGGGCAGGGAATTCATATAATCAGATAAATTTGCTGATGACCAAGCTTTCGTTTGTCAGTCAGCCAAGGAGCTGCAAGCATTGCTTAGTGAATTGGAAATTCATTGCGACAGGCACTGGATGAGAATAAATATTAATAAAACAAAGGTTATGCGATTTTCTAGAAAGAAAAAGGCCAAGCTTAAAATTAAAATAGTAGGGCAAAAAATAGAGCAGGTAGAACAGTTTACGTATCTTGGTAGTGTTTTGGACCAACAGGGTCAAAGTAGTAGGGACATAAGGAGAAGAATTGCGCTAGGCAAAGAGGCTTTCACAAGGAGAAGAGAGTTGATGACAGGGACTTTGAGTAAGGATGTTAAGAAAAGACTTGTAAAAACTTTGATATAGAGCGTAGCTATGTACGGTGCAGAAACGTGGTAATTGAAGCAGGAGGATAGACGTAGACTGGAGGCTTTTGAAATGTGGGTGTGGAGAAGAATGGAGAAGGTGAAATGGACAGAGAAGAAAAGAAATGAGGAAGTACTTGGTATGGTGGGTGAAGAGAGGGGTTTGTTAGGAGTAATCCTATGGAGGCAGGAAAAGTGGATGAATGAGGTGTTGATCGGCAGTGGGATGTTGAAGACTGTGATAGAGGGTAGAATGTTGGGCAAAAGAGGAAAGGGAAGGAACAAGATATGGATGTTGGAAGGGATGAAGGGAGGAAGAAAGTACTCAGACATGAAGGGACCTAATATAGAGTAGGATGATGGATTTTATTTTGTAAGGAGTAATAAAATATTTGTTTGGTAGTTGTGTCCATCCAAAAACCTACCTTAACCAGTAGATTACCTCAAAAAAAATACTATGGAGGTAATCACCTATTAGAATACCCCACCTATATTTTGTGCAGTATTTCAATGCTTTTTCTCTTTTCCATTGAAAAAGAATTACATATGAGCACCATCGCTATTATGCTATATGGCCAAAAATGTCTTTTTATTAACATTCATGCAATTAAATTGGGTAAATAGCATTAAATTTGTGGCATGACAAATAAATACTGTTCTTCTCATGGTAATCATGATTAGGAAAATTAAGCATTAGTCACTATTAGTCAGTACAATTGCACTTATTTTTCCCTTACCTCAACAGAAGTCTCTTCCTGAATTAGAATAGTATGGTTAACTTCATCCTGGATTGCTGGAATTTCAATAACCTCCGTCTCTCTAAAATCCATCATCTCTCTTTTCACTGGGATCTGTTGTTTGTCTGTCTGATTATAATTGTTAAAAATGTTGATATTAATAAAAAATATGACCAGCAACTTGTTAAAATTAAATTTGAAATCTTTCACCTTTCCACATCAAAAAAAAGGTCATTGCAAAATCAATAATTTCAATTGAATGAAAATGATTTTGATTATTGCAATTATAAATGAAACAGCAGGGTTTTTGTCCTAATATCTTGAGCTTATGGCATAACATATTTCCATTTTTATCCGAGGGATGATCATTTGTATTTACATATACTATAGCTTAGTATCACTGTAAAACCAATTAATAATCTAAAATATTCTAAAATACAGAAAGACTTTACATTTGCTTATTTCAACATTTAAGGATAAGAAATTTTGAACAGATACCATCTTAAACAAGTGAATTGTATTATGTTATCCTTTGATGTCAATGAAGTGAAAATATGAATCTCAGACATTCCACAATGTCTTCTAACTTAAGGAATCATTCAAAATTGTAAGTGTTGAACAACTAAAACCAATAATTTGTATAAATAAGAAAAGATGCTAGTCATTCTCTGGATAATTTTAATTCCAAAATGAACTGAAAAATTACCGTAAATTAAATGTTTACAGGAATGTCAGCATACAAGTTAATCATTAAAATCTAATACATTTGAAAATCTGACAGAGTGGAAATAATGCCAAATACTCAGGAATTCTTTTGAAAATGTATTGGAAATATTTGCATCCTAAATACTAGTTTACAAAGCACAAAAATTAATGGTAAGAGATAATGATAGAAAACACCATAATTATAATTTCAATTCTGGCCTCTAGTCATTTATGAACACCTGCCTTAAGTAATTGCCTTTTTTATGAACTATTTTCACTAATATTTGAAAAAAAGGCAGTCTAAGTACTCTCACACATGCATTTCTAATAAACATACAAGTATTCAATTTTTTCTCGCGAACATCTTTAATGCAAACAAAATTCGCAATTTTTAAGTCGATGCCCGTATTTGCCATTCGGTTATTAGCCATATAGGCATTTGTACACCTGGGAGGAAATTTATTTAATATAAACACGTTTATTAAACAATATGAGTAAATTCGTAACGAATATTGTTACCACGGACATTATAAAATAAAAACACAACTAACCTTTTCGCGGCAAATATTTCCCTCTTCCTGTTTGTATTCCGTTTGCCTCTCCAACATAAGATTGTTTTCGTAGCATTGCTGCTTAAACATATAGAAATCGGTCAGTATTTTAAAGCACTGATAGCAAATAAACCACGGGTTGATTCTATCCATCACTACCTATGAAAACAAGATTATTACGATATTATACCACGAACATTATCTCTCAACGGAACTCTACTTATTGACATAGTAACGCAGGGCCTTTTTATTGACCCAAAACAGGGAAATACCGAAAACTTTTGAGTTAAAATTACGATAAAATCGTCATGGTGAAAACGTAAACATGTAATTGATTGGCCTACTTTCAATTCCAATAACTCTTCTATTGCTTCCCGTACCAACTGCTCAGCATCGTCGTTTTCACTAAAAATATTTGTCAACCGACCACCACGGCCAAGACATAACCTACACTTGAAACTTTCTTGCCGAGACATCTTCGTAGCAATAACAACCTTCCACACGTAAGCAATGTATTCCAAAATGGCCGACTACGTATCGATGAGTCGTTCGTTCTGAATCGATTCGGAAGTGGGAGTTTGAGAATCGACTTGGTTTTGTTTTGCCCTAAGTGATCACCGAATTCAAATAAATTTAATTGAGTGTAATGATCCTTATCAACAAATAAAACTGTCGAAATACCAAGAGCAGAGTTTAGAATAGTATTTGGTTACCTAAAAATGAAACATTAAAAATAATATTACATTTTTCGAAGTATTAGAGTATATTTTATTTATTATTTGTACGTTGACCAACAAGTTTAATCATATTAAGGGGATGCTTTAATAACTGCCGAGTTTTCGGATAAAAAAATTCCTAAAAGCGTCATTATTCAGAGTGAAAAAATTATTAATGAAATCATTTCTGGCAAATATTACCTTTTAATGTGTAGATGAACTAAGCGAAAATTATTTAATACGGCATATTTAGTTGGAGTTAATAAATTTGAACAAAAATAGTTGAAACAAATACCATGCATGGAATATTAAAAATGCAACGACTGTTAGCCAATCGTCAAAGGATTTGAAATAAATATAAAAAGCGAAGATTGAATTGCACTGTTATTTGTTTTTAATTAGACCATTTAAATTGATGGTTCTTATCCTTAAAACAAAGTATTTTCTATTATCCTTGTGCCGAGTAATATGCAAAATATATGGCGTTTATAATGTGAATTAATTAAATCCGGGCTTGCGTTAACTGAAATCAAATGAGGCAAATCCAATGAGAATTACTAGTCATACCTTTTTAGTAAAAGCTAAAAAATAAATATTTAGATTTTTCTTAAACTGTTTACTTCAGTAAAAACTTGCTATAAATCCATGTTTTTATGGCACCTCTGTATTAATATAATAAGGAATAATAAATTCATATATATGTATTTTCATGAAATAAAAAGTGTATTAACGATTTCATGCATCATAAAAATGCATTAATGCTTCGATTTCTTCCAAACAGTCCTTAAACTCCTCCTTAATTCGCCCATTTCTGTCCGTTATCATTCCTGTATGCTTATTCGACTGTTTTTTTCTCCACACTCATATTACAAAAGGCTCCAATGAACACCTATCATACGTTTCGCAGGACAGGTGACGATAGAACAGACGGCATGCCATAGTCATACTCCTAAAACTGCTCTTACTGTCTCCTCTTTCCCCATGCGCACCTGATAGCAGTTGTGGCGGCAGACAGGAGCGCGCGACGGATGCCTCACTTGTTGGCGTAGTTTTGTAACCACCCACCAGAGGTCTCTATGGGGGTGGAGTGAACGCCGGAGCGGGCAGCCTAAGCAGTCTCTTCTACGTACGCGCTAGAGTACAGTTCCATTGCCAGAGTGCCTGCGGCACCACATTGTACCTCCAATACAATAAACTACTGTTGTCGTTAACCGGCCTACGCTTTATTACCACCTGCCGCTAAAGTGGTGACCCCGAACGCGAATTTCTTTTCACGTTTTCTTTTTCTCCTCAAAGTTAGCGCGCACGTGGTCATGGCGTCTCCATGCCACGAGGACACTCCGCCATTAAGCGTCGACCGCATTGCCGTTAGGTTACCGAAGTTTTGGGCCGAGCGACCGGAATTATGGTTTTCACGGGCGGAAATTCAATTCAGGCTTTCCGGCATAACATGTGACGATACTCAGTTCGGTTACGTGGTGAATCAACTTGAGGACCGATACGCGATCGAGATCGAGGATGTGATTACGAATCCTCCCTTTACGGGTAAATATATCGCCATTAAGACCGAGTTAATTAGCCGCCTCACCACATCCAGGGAGCAGCGTATCCGCCAACTCCTTGAGCACGAGGAAATTGGCGACCGGAAGCCGTCGGCATTCCTCCGCCATCTTAAGACGCTGGCCGGCGAGAGCGTCTCGGAAGATTTCCTCAAAACTCTCTGGCAAAATCGGTTGCCATCGGATATGAATGCCATCTTAACGTGTCAAGATTCCGCCAAATTGGAGGAACTGGCACGTATGGCAGACAAACTGATTGAGATCACGCCACGTGCACAAGTGGCTAGTGCGTCGATCACCAGCAGATTTGAGGCATCACACCAGCAACTCCTGCAACGCGTCGAGGAGCTTTCTCGCCAGGTTGCCGCATTGACCACAGGGGGGGCACGCTACCACCGGCCAAGGTCCCGCAGCCGCTCGCGTAACCGCGCGCGTTCCAACAACCACGCTGACGCCTCCGGTATGTGTTGGCATCATTGGCGTTTCGGCGACAAGGCCAAAAAGTGTATTCCTCCGTGCACCGCCTCTACCCCTCCATCTTCCAACGTTTCCACTTCATCTACGGGAAACATACAGGGAGGTCGGTAGACGCGGCCGCCGACCACTGCCCTTCTTCCAGCCGCCTTTACGTCACGGACGACACCACCAAGACGCAGTTTTTGGTGGACACCGGCGCGGAGCTTTGTGTTTTCCCCCGTGCGCTGTTGAAGGCCCCCCGCGTGCGTACGGACTATGACCTGTACGCCGCAAACGACTCCGTCATCCCCACCTACGGATGGGTAGTGCTGCGTTTAAATTTTCGCTTACGGCGAGATTTTTCCTGGCGGTTTGTGGTCGCTGACGTGGGCAAACCTATAATAGGCGCCGATTTTCTTAAGCATTTCGGCCTGTTGGTGGACATGCGTAACTGCCGCCTCATCGACGGACTCACGTCCCTTTCCGTCGGAGGGCACTTAGCTAAGGGAGAGGTTGAGCATGTGAAGTCCATCGCCGGCAGCACACCGTTCCACGCCCTGCTCTCCCATTTTCCCAGCATCACCCGACCGGCGGGGACCCCTAAGCAGCTAAAACACTCCACGGTGAATTACATCCGCACGACACCTGGCCCACCGGTTTCATGCAGACCACGGAGGGCGGCACCAGACAAGCTCGCCGCCGCACGGAAGGAGTTCGAGCTCATGGTGCAGATGGGTACTGCGCGGCGTTCTGACAGTTGCTGGTCCTCCGCATTGCATCTGGTTCCCAAAAAAGGTGATGAGTGGCGGCCGTGCGGGGATTATCGCGCGCTAAACGCGCGGACAATTCCCGACCGCTATCCAGTCCCCCATATCGAAGACTTCGCCGCTGGGCTCCACGGGAAAACAATTTTCTCCGAAATTGACTTGGTAAGAGCTTACAACCAAATTCCGGTTGCGCCGGAGGATGTTCCAAAAACTGCTATTACGACCCCCTTCGGGCTTTTCGAGTTTCCCTACATGTCCTTCGGTTTGCGCAATGCTGGGCAAACTTTCCAACGGTTTATGGACAATGTGTTACGCGAGCTAGACTTCTGTTATGTTTACCTCGACGACATTTTGGTTGCCTCAGCCGACGAGGAAGAGCATAACAGGCACCTCAATGAAATTTTTACGAGGCTTAGCGACAGCGGCGTTCTCATAAACTCCGCCAAGTGTATTTTCGGTGTCGCAAAAGTTACCTTTTTAGGCTATAGTGTTTCCACCGAGGGTACCCAGCCTCTCGCAGACAAAGCGGAAGCTATTTGTAATTTCCCCTTGCCCGGAACCGTAAAAAAGTTCCGCCAATTCTTGGGGATGCTTAATTTTTACAGAAGGTTTATTCCCAATGCAGCCTCACTGCAAGCACCGCTCCATAATGTCCTGCGGGGTAAGGTAAAGGGCAATGACGTCCTGGTGTGGTCGGAAGGCCTAAGAGAGTGTTTCGCTTCTTGTAAGCAAGCGATTTCGCTGGCTACCCTACTCGCCCACCCGAACCCCGAGCTACCCCTTGCGTTATTTTCAGACGCGTCCGACAGCAGTTTGGGGGCAGCCCTCCAACAGTTGACACACAAGGGTTGGCAGCCCCTTGCTTTTTTCACGAAAAAGCTTAGCTCCGCGGAAGTAAAATACAGTGCTTACGACAGAAAACTACTGGCCGTCTATAGAGCAGTGCTCCATTTCAGGCACATGATCGAAGGGAAGCATTTCATTATCTTCACTGACCAGAAACCTCTGACCTTCGCGTTTCGACAGAAGGCGGATAAGTGCTCTCCACGGCAGTTCCGTTATCTCGACATGATAGGGCAGTATTCTACGGATATCCGCCACATTTCCGGGAAGGACAACGTTGTCGCGGACGCCCTATCCCGAGTCGAGGCAGTGTCGCCCGCAATCGACTACAAGGCTTTAGGCATAGCCCAAGAGAAGGACGAAGAACTGCAAACTCTACTGACGGAAAACTCGTCCCTCTCTATGAAGAGGATCATGCTACCCGGTGCGCAGGTGGAAATGAAGGGAAGCCTTTAATTCAGTGCAGTGAATCACGCCCCAGCCAGGTTCCCGCCATTAAGACCATCCTGTATTTGTCTTCAAAGACCTGCGGACGACATCTCATGTGTTCGTGCGGAATGACGCGGTCCGGGGCTCACTTCAGCCTCCTTATGAGGGTCCATTTGCGGTGGTCAGCCGGTTGCCGAAGGATTTCGTGGTCAACATAAGGGGAAGGAACGCCGTGATTTCTCCGAACCGGTTGAAACCAGCATATATGCCCACCGGTGATGAACCACAAACTGCGGGACATCATTGCCCAGAAGGAAGTGGAGCAGCAGAACAGCAGCAGCAGATCCCTGTTCCCTTTTCCCCAGGGTACACCACGAAGGCTGGACGAAGAGTTCGGTTTCCCCACCACCTCAAGGATTTCGATACCTAGATTATCGCCATGATTTCATCCGTTTGTTAATATTGTCATTCTTCATATATTTTTTTTTATTAATTTATGTATGCATTTCCTTTTTTTTCTCTTCAAATGTATGTTTTTTCATTTACCCTCAAGGTAATTGACTGCTAGGGGGGTGATGTGGCGGCAGACAGGAGCGCGCGACGGATGCCTCACTTGTTGGCGTAGTTTTGTAACCACCCACCAGAGGTCTCTATGGGGGTGGAGTGAACGCCGGAGCGGGCAGCCTAAGCAGTCTCTTCTACGTACGCGCTAGAGTACAGTTCCATTGCCAGAGTGCCTGCGGCACCACATTGTACCTCCAATACAATAAACTACTGTTGTCGTTAACCGGCCTACGCTTTATTACCACCTGCCGCTAAACAGTTTTAGACATGGAAAATATGTGGAATACCTTCCTTTCCCATCTGTGATATATTCCTTAGATACTATTCCCATTCACCTTTGTATAAACAAATCTTGTTGTTCGTTATAATGGCAGTTCGATTAGGTTTTCCATAATCTCAAGATAATAATATTATAATGGCTCTATGTAATAATCATAAGATATGCTACCTTCTAAATTTTCCTATGCCCATTACAAATTTATAACTATTGCAGCAGTTCATTAAGTGAGACTGATTTCATGAATATGACAATTTGATATTCGCCTAAGAACACAGTTATATTATATAAATACGAGCGTCATCCGGAAAGTAGTACCCGTTCGTGAAATAAAGACACAAAAGTAAATATTAACAAACATAAAAAATTTTATTTGAAAGAGGATACTTTAAACTATTTCTCAACATAATCTCCAAGCAAATTAAGGCATTTGACATAACGTGTGACAAGTTTCTGTATTCCTGCTGCATAGTCCTTCGCCGCCAGCTCATTGAGATACAGGGTCACTCCTTCTTTAAGTTCTTCATCGCTGTCAAATCTTTTTCCTGCCAAAAAGTCTTTAAGCTTTGTAAAGAGATGAAAATCTGAAGGGGCCAAGTCCGGGCTATACGGTGGATGGTCGAAAGTTTCCCATTTGAATTGCTGCAAAAGTTTTTGTGTTATCCCAGCTGCATGAGGCCTGGCATTGTCATGAACGAGAATGACACCAGTAGACAATAGACCTCGCCGCCGATTTTGTATTGCCCGCCGTAATTTCTTTAATGTTTCACAATACGCATTGGCATTAATAGTGTCTCCACGGGCCATAAAATCAATAAGCAATACACCTCGTCGATCCCAGAAAATGGTTGCCATGAGTTTCCTGGTGGACAGAACTGTCTTGAATTTTTTTGGTTTGTTTGGTGAATGAGCATGATGCCACTCCATTGACTGTCGTTTACTCTCAGGTGATGCATAACAAACCCATGTTTCGTCACCAGTAATTATGCGAGTCAAGAAAGAGTCTCCTTCATCAGAATAACGTCCCAAAAACGTCAGTGCTGCAGCCATACGCTTGGTTTTGTGCTCATCTGTAAGCTTGCGAGGGACCCATCTTGCACAAATTTTTGCATAATGCAGATGGTGTTTAACAATTTCATGAACAATTGTTCGAGAAACATTGGGAAAATGCTCACAGATGTCATCAATTGTGACGCGCCGATCGTTCCTCACGAATTCGTCAACTGAGCTCACCAGTTGGTCTGTAATGACAGACGGTCTCCCCGAACGCTCATCGTCGTGTGTGTTCCCCCTCCCCATGTTGAAGTTGCGACACCACCGCCGAACAGACGACTCGTCCATTACATTGTCTCCATACACCTCCTTTAATTGGCGATGAATATCACATGGGCGAACGTTTCTTGCATTGAGGAATTTAATCACTGCCCTCACTTCACAACTGGCGGCGTTCTCAATTTTTTTAAACATTGTAAACAATCACAGAAACAACACAGGCAATGCTAGCGTCACGCAACTTGGCTCAGAGAAGGCAGACAAGCCATTGAAGCTATCTGACCTCGTCCAGCGGCTACTCGCGTCGTCAGCACTTCATGCGGCACGAACGGGTACTACTTTCCGAATGACCCTCGTATGTATGATCATAACCGAATATATTTAAATAAATTTACCTCAGGTTAATGAAATGAATGATATTAGCAAGACGTCACTAATCTATATTGGAATATAGGTCATAACATTTTTCGAATTTCAGAAACGGGGACATCAACTATCGAATAATATATTTTGACGAGTATTCTTAAAGAAATCTAATGAAAAAACCGGAACAGTATAACTTATAATATAATTTCATTACTCTAGGATTACGATGGCTGATAGATGCCTGTATTTTTGGGTAATCATGAATTTTTGCATCGTAAACAATGCTTATCGTTAATCATTTGACACGGATCATTGAAATGAAAGAACGTAACAGCAATGTTTTAATTCATTAATATCTATGCCTATTCAACTGATTTCATTGATACTACAAGAGCTGAAGAATATCTTAGGAAAGGCGTATTCCATTATTCCATGACTCAGCCTTGAATTAAATCTAAGTAATCGCGAAAAAGGTTTTCATATGTGTGATCTGGTATAAGATGCTGTTTTTTAACACCAACCCATTCCTTTTCCAATCAAAACAACTTTGTAACAAATGAAGTACGAAATGCAAGTGGCCAGCAGACGAGTTTCGTATTTTATGTGTTATTGCTATATTGAAGACTTTAAATGCTGTGTGAAGTAATGTTTGAAGAACGGCTTTGTACTCCTATAGTTTGTTTTTATTTCAATTTTTATGTATACATGAAAACGGTCAGCATTTCCGATAAAGCAGAATTTTAACTTAGCAGATTGTGTTTGAACAGTCGTGAAGTGTTCATTAATATTTCGGCGAGAAGACTAATTTACACTTCAGGCTGGAAAAGTTAATAGAGGGTTTAGTAGATGTTAAAGTAAGTTCATAAGTCTATTTCGCTTGCCCTTTAAATTATATGTTAAAGAAATTTCCGAGATCTGTCGAATGAATGAACGGAACATAAAATGTAATTATTTTTTTTGTTTTCCACTGTTTCAAATTTAGCACATAGGATTTTAATCAATTATGGCATTTTAATGCTTTTCGATACATTCCTGTTGAAACCCAAATATTTGGGATCGGACTAAGATCATTTATTTAAATCCATATCATCACTTCTCAAATGAGTTTAACAGATAACAAATGAAATGCGAATGCCCTGCTGTAACATTGTTTACTTAGTTTTTTCGCCTGTGTTAAGAACTATTAATACTAGTTCAATAAATGCTAACATATTGTAATATTCCTCTAATGTTAGATTATCCAGTAAATCATTCGGCGTACTCTAAAACCTTCATAACGTGCGATAAACATGAATGTGAAGTATTCAGATTGTTCTTAAATAGTCGCGGTCTGTTGATCAATGTTTTCGGCGACGATTGTAAATTCCAAAAAATGTTAGAACATGCGATAGAGGATCTAATAGATGCCAAAGTAAGTTTAGTTGTCTGCTTTTGGTGTTTCAAAAATTTAATTTGTAAGATATATTAAATGAATTGGTATTAGGTTTATATTCTCTGAACACTGTTGTCTAAATGTAAATTGAAGTTTAGGCGAGAAGAGTTACGTGCATTCTATTGTTAATACATGGTTGTGGCACATTCTATTTGGTTGTGTAGGATGCAAATTATCCCTTTAACTATTTAATGATTTCAACAGTGGATAATTACCATGGTGGAAATATCATGAGGATCAGTGCTGGGACTGGACGATGGCATCATAGAGCCAGTCATAGGAGATGACATGTCCAACTGCCCAGAGTAGGATGCAATTAGCTTACTGTTCTCATTAACCTTCCACTTCAACACTTCATTCTCCAGAACAAGCTACTTATTCTGATGCCATTCCCTTTCCAAATTCTCAGACAAATAATTCTCTGTCTCTTCTAGTTTCCTTTCTGTGGCCAACTTCCTCTGGAGTTAAGCCTCCAGGTCCTCGACTTGGGCTTGAAAAGCTGTATTGTGTGCAAGTGCACTGTTCAAAGTCTCCCATTTCTGTCAATATTCTTCCATTTTCTTCCAGTGGTCATGACATTTCACCCTTCATTTCTAATAAATGATTGAGGATGCAATCTGAAAACAGGAAAAAGGAAAAGGAAGGACATTTCCCTTTTTCAAAGAAATACATTTATCAAAGAAGAGATACTGAGATACGAATATTTAAAATAATTTGTAATGAAATCATACTCAAATGACACATTTTTTTTACCGACCATTTAGATTTCAACAGACCCATCAACTACGACTTTGGAAGCAAGTTGAAAGCACTTGCTATGGAAGCAAACAGTACAGTTTAATATAATTATCCTCACAAATCAATGCAACAGGACTTCTAGAATATTTTAATAAAAATAGACTTATTCTCCAACAAATATTTATTCAATGAATAACCATATATAAGTTTGCTGTTGTGTAAAATAATTACACAGTAAAGACATTATTTCACAAAATCAAAGAGAACTTTTCATTAAAAATGACAGGTAAAATAAAATAAATGAATACATTTTTAATATCAATTAAATGATTTCAAGAGTACATAAGGCAAAGTTATTCAATCTGACATGAGCCAAAGTATCAGTCAATTATCTGCATTCTTATGTCTTCCAAAAGTCTTCTCCCAAGGCACAATATGTCCCAGAAAGAATTGAATGTTCAATGGTGGCCATATACTCATGAATAGGTATTTACTTAATATCTATTTACAATTACATGTGCCTTTTTCTGTGCAAAACATAGTAGATTGCACAGAAATGAATTTATTAATGACAATCATGGTATGATTGATGGACAAATATGTGATAAAATTTACATATTGCCATGGAAGCCCTATAATTGATTCATGTTTAGGAAATCCAAATATTAAAGGTATAATTGTTGGAGTTAATGATGAAATAGAAGATTATTATTAAAAAAAATGAATTTTTAATTCCTACAGGATGAAATTTTTTCTCTTTAGATTAATGTAATCATGATATACATAATTTTGCTAGATTTGTCACTTTCTCAATTATTTTTAAATTGAAGAAATTACATAAAACAGGATAATAATATCACTTTGTTACAAAGTTGTTATTAAAGTTTTACAATCCTTTCTATAGAGTGTAATAAGCTCTAGGATCTTACATTTTTATGATCATTTTGCAGAGTGTGTCATCATGTGTGAGATTAGATGACGACGCTGAATGAATGCTTTTGAACAGACATTGCACTTGTGAGGCCTTTCACCAGTGTGTGTCTTCATGTGTCTTTTTAGATGATGAGTCAGAGCAAAAGCTCTCAAACAAATGACACACTTGAATGGCTTTTCACCAGAGTGTGTCAGCATATGTGCCTTTAGTTCACTGCTCTGGATAAAAGCTTTTGAACAGATGTTGCACTTGTGTGGCCTTTCGCCAGTGTGTGTCATTATGTGTGACTTAAGATGACTTTTCACAGGAAATGATTTTGAACAAATGTCACACTTGTGGGGCCTTTCACCAGTGTGTGTCTTCATGTGCCTTTTTAGATGGTTACTCATAGCAAAAGCTCTCAAACAAATGACACACTTGTGTGGCTTTTCGCCAATGTGTGTCAGCATGTGTGACTTTAGTTCACCGCTCTGGGTAAAAGCTTTTGGACAGATATTACACTTGTGTGGCCTTTCGCCAGTGTGTGTCATTATGTGTAACTTTAAATGACTTCTCATAGCAAATGCCTTTGAACAAATGTCACACTTGTGTGGCTTTTCACCAGTGTGTGTCAGCATGTGGCTTATTAAAGCACCTTTTGCTGCAAATGGTTTAGAACAAATATGACACTTGTGTGGTGTTTCACCAGTGTGTGTTATCATGTGTGACCTCAGATGACTTCCCCGACTGAATGCTTTTGAACAGATGTTGCATTTGTGTGGCCTTTGAACAGTATGTGTCAATATATGATCCTTTAGAACATTTTTATAAGCAAATGCTTTTAAACACACATCACATTTGTACCTCTTTCTATCAGTATGAGTCAACATGTGCCTCTTTAAGCTACTCTTAATATTAAATCGCTTGCAACATATTTCACATCTGTGTGGTCTTTCTTTAGTGTGTGTCAACATGTGCGTCTGTAAATTTATATTTTTAGCAAAACCTTTTAGACATAATGCACATTGAAATGGCCTTTCCACAGTATGTGTTGATATGTGCCTTTTGAGTTTACTTAAATTTAGAAAGTTCTTTGAGCAGAATTCACATTGGTGCTTTTTCTTAAGAGCATGCAACAATTTCATATGACTTTCAAGGTAATTTCTTTCCTTAAATACCTCAAAACAAACATCACATCTGAATTGCATCACCTTGTTAAGGTGCAAATTTTTTACATGATCTTGAGGAAGGTCCCTTTTTTCAAATACCTTTGTGCAAATGTCATACACATTCTGTTCAGTGGCTGATGCATTCTCTCCTGTATTATCTTGTTTTTGGTAATCATCTGAAACATTTGAAGGATAAGGCAAAGTAGATATTCATTTAATAATATATTCCTGCAATAATAAAAATTGATTAAACCAGTTTGGATAAACATATAAATGTAAATAAATTGTTATAGGTATGCCTGCTCACATATGTGTGCATGAATTTATACAACCAAATGTGTAGTCTTTTCCTGTAGAAAGACATCTATGTGTGTATGTTATCAACTTCAGCTAGGCTGAAATCTAAGGAATAAAATATTTGTCATTACCTAATGCTGACTTGAATTATGCCTTCGAGCACATTTTGTTTTACCTTCATCAGTGTCAATGTGCTTTTTTCAGGGCAGTGGGAGTGGAGAATTGATATCATGCTATTATTTTTCAAAATGTTTTTGCAAATTTTTCAAAAGAGAAGGGTATGAGCCCAATTTGGCTGCAATAAAGTATGCAAACCTTTTTTTTATATGCGAAAATTCAGAAAAATCCTCCAAAAAGTTACACAAGTTAATCAATGGTTCTGTGATGATCTTCACCAATGAGTGCATTGTTACTGTCATCAGCTGCTGATATTGAAGGGTAGCCTGAATGGGATTGGTCTTTCGAATTGAATTGGTTGTCAAAAGGATAAATCATTCATAGACTCTGGGTTTCCTTAAAAAAGTTTTGTATAACAAGTCTTGAGCATTAAAAATGCTTCAAAGGCCAATTCACCCAATGGGAAATAAAATTATACTGCAGTGTTTTACTCTGGATAGTATACCATCATGTTTTCTGCCAAAACAAATAATGTTCCACTGAAACAGCTCTAATTGAATACTGCATCCCAATTTCTGTAAACTTGGGGTCCTCCTTTGTTTATCTGCAAAATTTTACTCTTTCTGTTGTTATGTCAATTGCTTATTTCACCCATCATGCTTAATCAATAAGAACCTTATCCTTTGTAAGTACATACAGTTTGTACTAAAATTCACTCACAACATCTTCAATATCTGCCTAATAAAAAACGGACACAAGCAAAGTTATTTTGCTTGGTAATATTTTATTGATTGGATTTAAACTCATATTACTGAGCAAAAAAAAGGAATATAGCATAGCCTTTAAGTAAAATGAACTCAGTTTTTTAATTGCAAATAAACAACCAATAAAGGAAACTATCTAATAAAAGGGTTTATAATTGTCTCACATAAATGTTCCGCATGGGTTTACTTAGTGTTACCCTGATACCAAAACCATTATTTTTTATGCAAGGACTTCAAAAAAGATCAAGAAGAATATTTCTGAAGCATTAAATAGCACACAGGAAAGGAAATATATCATTTAAAGAATGATATATTTTTCTCGGTAAAAAGCCTTTTTATCATCAAGGAAATTTCATATTGTTGCATTTAATATAATGAAGAAAATAAATCAATAACAATGGATATGACATTATTAAGAAAAAAATAAGATTAGGACTAAGAAAATGTAAGTATGCAGCAGTTAACATGAAATTGTGCGATTAATTAGTTTTAGTTATCCTATATATCTTAGGATTTCCAGATGATTCCAACTATTCAATGATTGCGTTGGGAAGATAAATTATATAGCTTTCTTAGCTAAAATATAATGAATTACTAAGTGGCAAATTATTTTTGCAACTTATTATGATGAATTATAATTAACTCGATATGCATTTTTCAGAAGGTATTTAATTAAAATTATTTTTAGTATCATGAAAAAACTAATTAGTCAAATTTTTACAACAAATTTTTGCAGCATTAAAGGTATCCTGTATGTGTCATAGCTTATCTTGATAACTTATTGACAAGATCAATCGTGAGGCAGTGCGATGTAATGACCTTCTTAAATTCAATTATTTCAAAAAATTAATTTTCCTTACTTTTGATTTGGTTTCATTGAATGACTTATGTATACTTTTACAGACTAAAATAAAAAATATCAACTTTCGGCAAAATTTAATCAAGCTAACTAGGCCAATTGTCTATTTTGCTATACTTAAATATCTCATGAGGACCTTAGGGTATACCTAGAAGGCACTAAACTAACTAGCATCTTAGGATCATAGATTTTTGTGGCATCCAGATGAAAGACTTTTAATGCTCAGGATATCACCATGCAGTTTTTTTTTCTGACAACAGTTTTGCCTGTGTTTCAAGAAGCATATTCAGATTTAAATAAACCCGAACAGGTTATTTAGCAATTAAGATGCTCATTGAAACATAGGCAAAACAGTTGTCAGAAAAATAACCTATGTGAGGACATCGTAAGATGAAGAGTCTTACTCCTATCTTAATGTTTCATGAAATCCATTGTGCAGACTTTACAAATACATAATGAAATTATTCATGTTAATTTTTTAAAAAGCTTAATATTTCTCAAAAATGCTTTGATGAAAGGTGAAAACCAGATATTGAAATGGGGGATGGTTGTTTTGGGTTATTCCAGTTATCATTCTTTACTGATAAAATCTAAAATAAGAATATTCAATTTAAACCAAAAAAAGGCTTAAAATACAGCAAGAATAATAAAAGATCTAGTCTGAGTCACTAAATAAATAATATTAAATATATTAATAAAAAATTCTAAAAACCATGATATAATTACCATATTTTTTTGCAAATTATCAAACCATTTTAAATGGCCATTCTGTTATTTTAAAAACAATTTTTGAAAAATTAACCCAGTTTTTCCAAAAAACCTTAGTAGTACTCTAAGAACTAAGTGTCAGCAAAGTCCTTAGCTCTCCTTACCTTGTTCCTGCAACACCTCCCCTCCCAGTCTTACTTCCATCTGAGGAATGTCAGCATCACAATCATCCTTAATATCAACTTCTTCTTCAGGGGGTATATTTATTTCTGCATTTTCTGAAGGATCCTGCAAGATAAAAGAAAAAATATCATAGATTTTCAGGATATCATGAAAAATATATTTGCCAGACATGGTATTTTTGAAGATAAAAAAATTGTTAACTTGTTGGCAACATAATAAATATTTTAGCTGATAGCTCATGAAAAAAATTCCCTAAGTAATTATTTGCTCGATTCTATCCTTTTGTTGACAAACCAAAGAAGAACACTGTAGATGTACAGTATTTCACACTTATTGTTCTGTAGTATTCACACTTGAATGTGTACTTTACCTTAATTGGCAGGGAACCAAAACTTACCACAAAAAATTTTTCTGGCCAGATTTCATCCTTACATTTATTAATCAGTCTATACACTCTTTCTCTCATATTTTCCAAAACCTTTAGGTAATTCTGCAAACATTGTCTACCCATAACATCTTATTTAACTTAATCTGCTTTAAAGCCCCTTCTATGCCATCATCAGATATGACTGGACCTAATCTATCTTCCTCACTGTAAGCTTACTTTTTCATGCATAAACTTGGATAACTTAGGTCTTATCCATTCAGTTCTTTTTATATTCTTTCCAAATGTCTTTATCTAAGTCAAGTTTTTTTACTGTGCTACCATGTTGGCCTAAGTTCTGTAACAAATGGTTTGTCACATAATTCCTTTTAATTCTCTTGGATCTTTTCTATGTCAGCCATAATCATGCTGAATTTATCTCTGATTGTTTGAATAGATCTTTCATTCTTACTTTCTGATAATGATTTAACTTGCTGAATAGTACTTTAATATTTCTCATCTTCTGTAAACTTACCATATACTTGCATAATCCTGAGAACCCTTATTTTATAATCTACCAAAAATTCAGAAAACCAATAATCTCTAAAAATAATGTGGAGTCAATACCAGCCGTACTCTTATAACTGGGCAAAGGATAGATGAGAGAAATTAGAGAGGATATAAGCAGTAAATCTCTAAAAATATACAAATAACTGAATATAACCAATAAGAAATAAAATAAAAAACTAAAAATAATTGAAATAATTCGATACCATAAATGGGTAGAACAATTAAATGTCAGACTGAAAATTAAGCACGTACTTTCTAGCAATCACATTCAATCAGGGCTTAAAAGAGGTTCCCTCTGCACCAGTGGCTCATCAGTCATACGTAATATAATTATAAAGGCAAAATAATTACAAACTCTATAGCATGAATATATTAATCAGCATTGATCGTTGCTTGTCGCATGTACTCAATAATGACTTATAATGAAATGAAATTAAAAATTATAAAAAATGAAAAATTATTATCTCCTCTTTAGCTTGGATGTACTATATTGCAGTGATCCTTGCTTGTCTCAAGCACTCACATTAGATCAGGGCTTACGAGAGATTTTCTCTGCACCAGTGGCCCATAAGTCACAAGTAATATAATAATAATAAAAACAAAATAATTACAAATTCTCTGTCTTGGATATATTAAGCACCATCGATCCTTGTTAGTCTCAAGCAATCATGCTCTATTAAGGCTTACGAGAGGTTTCCCTCTGCACCAGTGGCCCACGAATCACTCACTTGCTTAAGTATTCGAAGATGCCTTAACCCTTGCAAAACTAACTCAATCACCCATAGGTCTACAGTTGAATCTTTTCTGATGTTACATACTGTGACTTGACCTTTGTGAAAGGATAGGAGAAGTGCCGGGAAGCTCATGCAGGGTAACACCATTACCATTAAGGTTAGAAAAATATTGCAAGACCTCAATTTTTGAAGGGTCATTATAAAATGCAGTGAATGCATATGCCTATAGCCCCTGCTCATGCCAATCTATTTATAGGTAAAATTGAACATAAGTTCTCTCATTAAAGAAACACTCAAACCTCACTGTCATGTCTTTTTCTTCTTCTTTTCCAGTATCTTTCAGTTCATCTATATCTGACTCTAGTATAACTTTCCCCGCTATCAACATTCACATGTTAAAAAATAATTTTAACTCAGTCTGAACGAAACTTACCAACTATCAACAATGAATTGATTTCAACAGTGGCCTCCCATCATTAACAAAATCTTTCATCCCCTTCTCATTCTGTCTGTGGCTTCTGTTTCTACAAGAACGCTTCTCCCCTGATAAAAATACACGGACCAGCTACTTCACTGTCACAGAAAAAGTGGATACCCTCAAATACTGCTGAATAGTAAAATTCTCAAACCTTTAACCCAATACACTTCTCTCTTTGAACCAAACTGCCTGAAAAGCCCTCACTGTATCATCACTTCTTTGTCCAAATACCAAATAATTTAACAATCTTTGAACTTAGCCTTTACTGTAACTTCTTCCCTGCTCAGTATGTCAGTCAATTAAACAAAACCCTTTCCCTCTTCAACATAAATAATACACTTTTACCAAAACCATCATGATCCTTATTTATCCCATCCTTAATCAACCTGCTTCCCACTACCAATTTTTGAAGACCACTTCTCTGTTAAGGTGATTAAAAACCTAAAAAAACTGTCAAGCAACAGACAGATAGAGTGCTCCTGTCATTTCTTTCAAAGGCCTTTCAGCCTAACCAATGCATCGAATACCTGGCTACAAATAATAAATTCGTGTTTCAGGGAAAGAACAAATAATATGATTACTATGTAGAGATGCTAAAAATAATAAAGAGAGGAACAACTCAGTCATCCCAGCAAACACCCAGCATCACCACAATTCTGACTTACCTGAACAGTCATTACTTTCAACAAGCTGTCTATTTCCTGTTCTGAAAATTAAATCCTGCCATAACTTTCACACTAACCTAATACATATAATGCTACATAATAGCCATTATCTATCCTAACACTTCTATTTGCTATAGAATCCTGGGCATATCTTATCTCTTCTTAAAAAACTGACAAAAATCACTACATTTACCTATTTGAATACACCACCTTTATCATGAGCAGTAAATCAATGCTTTTGTCATTTTCATTTGAATAGAGTTGCACTTGCAGACCATTGCAATGATCTTATACAACAAAAAGCAGTAGTCTTGTTTATATACACTAATACCATTAAGTAAATAGCATGATATTTACAGCAAATTTACAGTAGAACCAGATTGCTGGTTGGCGCACAATAACTGATATCCTGCTGTTTCCGCAACTTGAAGAGCACTGTAACTGGTTTTGAAGCATAGCTTAGAGTCCCTCCTACTTACCAACAGTGACTTAAATCCACTCTATTCAATAGGAATGGCATGGGAAATGTGATTGCATTACTTTTGGAATAAACCCTGTATATATATATGGGAGAGCATTTAAAGAATTCTGACTCATTCTGCTTCTTATTGACCGAGGGTATTATGGTTATAAGTTTGACCCTATACACAAAATCTGGCAGACAAAATTTATCTTATGTGATCTTTGCCTAATCAGTCTGAGAAAATTGAAATGTTCATTACATTTGTCGATGATAACACCACTTTGAATCTGAAAAGAAAATTTGATCTAAAGTGTAGATTGATAATTATGCTCCTGAAATGAATAGATGCACTCACCAAATGGCTTGAATCTTCATTGTCCAACCAATGACTGTCACCTTCCTGCATTGATGAGCCAGTATCAATTTTCAGAGGAACAGAGCATCCACTGGTAGTGTCAATTTCTTCTTTGACAATGATCATGTCATCTTGGACATCCACCTCACTACCATCAACAGCATTACTGGCGATGGTCTCATCTTCAATCTCTTTCTTGATCTCACCAGGAAACTAATTCAAAGCACATTATTAAACATCATTATTCAATAATGGTATTTTATTAACATTTCAAAATAAGTGATTCAGAGCAAAAAATCTTTTTGGTCAAACTTTGTTATGTAAGTCTTGCTCGAAAATAATTTTGGAATCCATTATTTCATTAAACAGATAATGATTATGACTTTAGGTGCTTAAATTGCATGCATCTACCTTCATTCAATGGAGTAAACATTATCATATGATGGTTCACCATTTCAGTGTAGGTGTTTGAAAGGCCAGAGCCATTGATACCTATTGCACTTCTTCTCTATGCTTAAGAAAAAAAACTTAAACTTTCAAGACACTACAATATTAATTTGCAAAATAGAATTGGTTATGATTGCAATGGATAACAGCTCAATTCACTCACCTCAATATTCACTTCATTGCAATCATTCATGGCCATAAAATGAATTCCATGGACTGGTGAATATGGGTTCTTCATCTCAACTGATGCTGTTCCCACGGAATGTACAGCAGATTCCACGGTACTACTTGAAGCCCACACTTTGTCTGATGTACCATCAACCATTTGCTCTCTAGGATTATTATTGTCTTGGGTCAGGACATCACTCACCTCCTTATAAACAATAAAAACAGTAATCAAATTCAGTCGGTTTGGTAGGTGATGGTAGCATTCACCCAATACTAAGTCCTTCATGGCATTATGTTAAATTCACCTATTACCGTGGACCCCATTAAGAAGTATAAGGGAATCGAATCCAATCCCACTGTTCGGTAGTGTAAAAATATCAAATAAGAATGGTTTTTGAATCATTTGAATTATTTTATACATAGATATGACAGGGCGTAATGAAAGGATGTTCAAAAAAATGATCGCATTTCCTTTGACATGGAGCGCAGTTATGATGAGTGCGGGAACATGGTCATTGAAGATGCAAGATGATTGAAATAAAAGATAGGATGATTTGCATATGTCGATTTTGGAGTGGTGAAATGAACAGTAATTTCAACATATTTACTTTACCAAGCCTACGTGCTCAAATAGTGCACATTTTTGCCACAAATGATAATGCCTGTGATTGATAACAAAGTTATCAATCACAGGCATTATGAGATACGGGAATGAATTGTACAGCATATAAATCAACACAGATGCAACGAAATATATTCTTTTGGGGCAAGATATGATTTTGTTACATCGTTCAAATTAATGGATGCAACTGACCTCTTGTCGATTAGTTAACCAGCCGTCCGTCACAGGATTGCTCCCCTTTTGGATACGATTGTAGTAAACAAACAGACACTCTGCACATCGATTCTTAAATAGCCGGAATTCCGTAACCTTCTCGATGCAGTTCAAACAAATCAACCAGGGATAATTTGCATCCTCCACAACCTGATAAAATACATCAAAACATTATTTTGACATTATAATGCTGAAATCTACTCTTGTCTACTAATCCCTGTAGTTTTCCCCAATACCTTACGTATTCCATGAACTAATTGCTTTTAAGTACAACGAAGATCTTCAAAAAATATTTTAGAAAGGACATCACACATACAATTCACTTACTTTTACATTTATCAAATCCTCTATAGTGTTTTCCAACATAAATTCCGATTTATTATTCTTATCGAAAATGTTTATCAGAACCCTACCACTGTTTAAACACAATCTGCATACCACAAAATCAATTTTATCACACATTATGAACGTTTTAGATTACGTCGGATGATTGACCGGACAATGTAACGTTAAATATATAAACATCAGTCAAAAATTACGTGAAATAGTTCGATTATTCACACATTACAACATCAGAAATGCTTCGACAACTTGCGATTGGCATTTCATTCTTCTTATTTTTTCTCCAACACAGCAGTTCATGTGCAAGAGCAAAAGGGTCGATAAAAATGACCGACTCTTTGGAGGAAGAGGATCACAATTCCGCATATTACACAAGTAGACGAATCCCACACGGTGATTCACGTCTAATCCAGTAACAAAGTAAATTTAAGGCGGAATAAGTGTGTATGTAAATAGATTTGAGCAGAATGGAGTGTCACAGGTGTCGGACACGGATTAACTGAAGTACCTAACGGTAAATATATGATAACATCGTTCCCAATTTACTTGAATTACTGTTCAAAATTGATAAAAAACCTTAGTAAACAAAAAACACTTCCCAGCTGGGCACTTGCGTTTGGTTCTTCATCTGTTCATTTTATTTCTGCGGTATTTCTTGTAAATCAAAGGATTGATACGAGTAGAGTCGATCTGAATCTGGGTCAGAACATATTTGGGAATTATTAGACGTATCACGACACATTGACAGTTAAAATTACATTAAGATTATTTTGAGATCTTCATTATCTGATTAACCATGACAAACAACGTTCAATGTTAACTTGACATCGATTCAAATCGTCAGAAAAAGATTCAGATTTATTTTGATGTGTATTCAGGTAGGAACAGAATGAAGAGACGGTTACATGGAACTTGTAATATTTTTAATACACTATATGTCTACAACGCACAATTACTTTCGCTTTTTTAAATACTGGGTTATTCTTACATTTAGCAATCATCAGCAAAACGTATCTGAATCTTTTGATCCAGGTCTTTCAAATGAATAATCGGAACATATTAGACCTTTTTAGTTTTTTCGATTTGTATATAATACCAAAGAATGCCGGTCATTCTTCACTAACTAATAAAATTATATAAAACCGAATTATTTTTCCTCCCCTTAATTACTAGATTACATTGAAATACCCAGACATATATCTGATCGGATTAAGATTCTTTTTTCCATATCACTCAATTCCATTGAAGAGTGTGACAGATGAAGTACGGAATGCAATTGTCCAGCTGTTGAGTTGTTTACCTTGAGTTTTCGGCTGTTAAAATAAACTTTAGTTCTATTTCAAGTAAACTGTGACATATTGCAGAATTATTTAGGGTTAGATTGTAAAGTAAATCATTCGGAGTAGTCTAAAACTTTCATAATGTGCGATAAAGCCGAATTTGAAGTGTGCAGATTGTGTTGAAACAGTCGTGGACTGTTGATCAATGTTTTCGGCGAGAATAGTAAATTACAAATCATGCTGCAAAAGACTATAGAAGATTTAATAGATTTCAAAGTAAGTTTAGTTGTCTGTGTTCAGTGCTTAGAATGTTATATGTGTAAAAAATCTTATATGAGATAGAAGTTCGTTTGTATATCGCGTATACTCTTTTGTAAAATAATGGTGATATTAAGACCAGAAGTTTAGTGCGTTATTTGGTGAATATCTGTTTATGAAATATTTAATCAGGTTGTGCAGGATGAAATTCATCCCTGGTTGGTGTTTTCTTCCTGCATGGAGTTACTGACTGAATACCGGCTATTTAAGCGTCGATGTAGCGAGTGTTTGTCTGTTTTCTATGATCGCATGAAAAAGGGGTGCAATATTACGACGAAAGACTTGATAACCAATCGAGAAGAGGTCAGTTGTATTTATTAAATTGAACTATATCAACAACGAATACTATATTCCTCTATGAAAACGAATCTGCGGGAAAAGAATTTTGTCATCACCAAGGTCATGATCAATGCCAGTTATTAATAAGTGTGCGAATATACCCAATCCTAGAAAGGGGCAAAATGAAAGTTTCTAAATTTTATATTCTAGGAAAATTTGTCACAAGAGATAATTTTCCCCGTTGTAAAAAGTTAAAAAAAACGGAAATGTATTCTATAAAATTAATGCATTAAATTGAACAATATCAAAAACGAATACAGCTTTGAGCTAGAGGGAATCTTTCATTGCATCCTCTCTGAAATGGATTTTGAAGTGTTTTCTTGAACATAATAAGTAATCTTACTAACAACCTCCTGAGTTACCTTGAATAATTTTTCCTTGTATTCGAATGCCTTTTTTGGTTTTGGTTAGTCATCGCCAAGTTTTGTTGTTGACTATCCCCTGTCTCTCTCCAGCAGAACTCAATTTCTTTCTCCATACATGCATTAGTTGCGCATAAACCATAGTCTCACTCTTCTTTTCCATCTTTTCCGTCTTTCTTCTTTTCCTCCTCATCAACATCTCTTCCATTGCACTGTATTGCATATCTCTTTGCAGTCACTATCAAGGGTTTCCCTGCAGTAAAACACACCCTATTATGTCTTCTATTTGATGCTATATTATGTCAAGTTATTCCTTATGATTGCTTGGAGGCATTGAGACCTGATCAATAATCAAGTCTGTCAGTTCTGTGTACTTCTACCAATGGTATTCTAACTGTCGCTAGGTATATGTTTACTAGGTTTATATTGACTTTTTCATTTCCAATTGTTGCCACCTTGATATTTAGTTTTGCATATTTGTTAGAGCCACTGTTTATCAAGGACATACCTTCTTACCAAATGTTTTTCTAATGAATTGAAAAGGGTTTAATTAAATGCAGATGCAATTTAATTATCAAGGCAGAATGTTTCTTCTCTTTTAGAATGGGATTAAGGAGAAATATAAGTGGTAGATTGGGGTGTTTTAGGCAGGATACTGAATTTCCAACTAGGAGACTTCAATTGGATTTGTACACACACCGCTATAGTCACTCTATACCATGGACTTGAGCATTTTCAATCTTATTTTGTTACCAGAGTTAATCCTGGGAAACCATTGGTGGCACAGGGAAAGAATTAATCTATTCCCAATTATTAATACACTGCTAATGGCTGAATTTCACATAATGACATGTGGGGGTTAACATTCTGTGAACTATAACATTAACTGCCAAATGGAGGTTCCCATTGATTGCTGTGTTAATGGTTTATAATGAGGAGGGTGATGTCCTGAGCAATGACAACAAAGGTGCAAAGAGGCTAGGAGAGGATATGGTTTGTGGTATGTAATGCAAATTGTGAACATTCAGTAGTGCTGCAGTATCTCATATCATTCTGCTTGAACAGAAATGATTGATAGAGATGTCAATTATTTCATGAGCACTTGGAAGAATTGGATTACCACTAATAATTACAACAAAGTATTGATCAAGGTTAAAGAATTGAGGTATTATGCAATGCAGTGAAAACAAATGTTTATTATCAAATTAGCTTAAAGTGATTACATTTTTTCCTGCTGTTTCTAGTATTTGCTTAGCTGTACAGATGTATTGTCCTGATGCTCTTATTTGTAAATGTTTATCATCTGCCACTATGATATTATAACCTGTTTATGCTTTCCATTAGTTGTCCACTTAGAATCAGAAAGACTTCATTAAAGATGCATTCGCCTTTGACACTGTTGGCAGTAGTGCCATGAATGTCAAAGATGACTTGTTTATTGTAAAAGAAGGGGCTGAGACTTTTAGTGGATGTTCTTTTGCTCCAGAAAGGGATGTAGAACTGCCAATGGTTGCATGAATTCCGGAAGGTGAAAATCATTGGTGCAGTAATATACAAGCAAAGAATTTGGTGAGTGTTTATATATAATTTTGTGTGTGTATGTATAATAATGTGTACACAATTAACCATCTGCATATTAAATCTAGCCTATTTAAGGTAAAACTTTCCTTGCAATAATTTCAGAGTGTAAAAATCATTTGCATTGATTGGGATTTGAACCCAGATCCCTCAATATCCAGTCGAGTTCTTTAGCCACTGAAGCTACCAAGGTGTCCTCTTAAACTCTGAAATTTTTGGGCTTTTTAAGGAACAAGATGTTGTTTTGAATTATCGTGCATACAATGTCACAAGCATGTCATGTATTGGTGTATGATGTGCCACATCCCATAAGATTAAAGCCAACTTTAAACACTTATGGTGTTTATACATTGACAAATTTCAACGACAATGGGTGAGATGCCGCTACAATCTGAAATTGATGCATTGAAATGCAAATTAGCAGATGACTGTGTTAAAAGTTACTTTTGCGGCATCTTCCTCAGTTTCTTTGGAATAAAACTATCATGTTTATTTTCTTGAAAACCCTCTTTTATCTTGATGGTTGCACTTGATTGATTGTTATGCTTTCATTCCTCTGTATGTTTTTTGACCATTAGGCAATTCAATTCCTATTCTCCTTTTTGCAGAAGTTGTCAGGAGAATATTAATACTTCCATTAGTCATTATTGTTCTATGAAAATACATCTTTCTCTGTAAGGATATCTCACTTTATCTGTAATGTTCATCTTTCAGGACCCATTGAAAGATAGAGATGTTTCATTATCCTTAAATAAGGAAGTAGATATTAAAGAAGACTGTCATTTTGACATTTCTCAGGACCCATTGGAAGATGGAGATGTTTCATTATTTATAAATGAGGAAGTAGATATTAAGGAAGACTTTTATTTCGACATTCCTCAGGACCCATTGGAAGTTGGAGATGTTTCATTATCCTTTAATGAGGAAGTGGATATTAAGGAAGACTGTCATTTTGACATTCCTAAAGAAGATAAATGCCTGGGAACGGATCTGTTGCAGGGACAAGGTAATGTCACATGCCTATTTTTTTTCACTTTTCTTTAGGCAAGACCCTTTCATTGCCCTCAGTGTTTCCTATTCAGTGAGATAGAACTGTTATTGGGTATACCAACAGTATGTGTCAAAACCAAATTTCAAGGAACTTGTTAATGTTCCTTATTTGTAAAAGCCAAAGCAATGCCTATGATAACTGTTAATTCTCTTTTTTAACATTTTTTGCGATATAATTGAAGTTTATTTTTCAAGATATAGTCTGCATGCATGGCAATTGGCAAGTGCTGTGGACTTATGCCATTGGATAAGGACCATCCATCAATCCTGCTTCCTTTGGGTTTTTCCTAACAGTCCACTTTCTCTCCACAAATAGCACTTTCTAATATGTTTTTCTTTCTGTCCACTCCACCTTCTTTTCAGAACCTTCATTTTAAAGGAAATCAACTCTTGTTTCTCCTCTTGTTTCAATGACTATGTTTCCAAGCAACACAGAGCCAGAGCTTAATGATCCATTCAACAAAATTTAAAAGGTTTCTATTCCTTATTACATTCATTCCCTACCACATACCCTAGGTTAGTACCAGGGGATTTCATGAATCAGGGAGACAGATCAATCCTTAGAGATCTCTAGCCTTACCTCAAACATGATAGTTCCTTCTTTATTCTTTTTCCTAAATGCTTCTTGTTAACTTTTAAATGCCCTACCAACTTATCACACCTCAAAAACAAACAATCCCATCCTTAACATCTCAACCTCTTATAATAATAACTCTCATTCCCTGCAATAAAATCAAATGTTAAATATTTGTTTAAAAACCAGAATCTCACCCATATCCCATACAGTTTTTAACTCTCTCACCATTTCCCTCCTCATCATGACCTCCAATAATGTAGTTTATCTTCTGAATCACCAACTTTGCCATTCCCTCTAATATTGGACAGTGTGTCACATCCCTCAATATTTGAATTAATAATAATGTCCGGCCTCATGCAAAGTATTTACACTGATTGAGCTGTTCCTGAACCCATATTTTACTTTAACTTAACATATTTTACTTAACAATTTAGAGCAATGCTTATATTGTAACAGTTGCTATCCATATCAAACCAAATGGTCCATTCCTTACTACCAGTCCATAAAAAGATATAGTCTGTAATTACCCAGACCATTGAGATATTTTTCTTTCAAATCTATGCTGTCCTTTTCAAAAGGACCTCTCTCCATCAAATCCTCAGATTTATACAGAATAATAAGTATTCCATATATAATCATTACTTCTGGAAACAAAAGTTAAATGGTGTTTTTTTTCAATTTTGCAGATCATTCACACATGATAATCCCCTTTATCCCCAACACCTTACATGTTATTCCCATCCTTCTAGAAATCCATCATCCAATTTTTACTTTTCCATATCATACCAAACCTATCCCTTCCATCCAGCATCCTCAGACTCTTCTGTTAAAATAATTTCCTTAGTTCCTTCTGTCCCTTCCTTAAAAAAGTTTCTTGCAATTTTTCTTCATGTACAAGGTCAGTTCAATAAGTACCCATGTTAGAAAAGAAAAAACCACATTTCAAACAATTTTTTTAATTTTTCAACATTGTCCCCTTTTAGAAATATATAATTCTCCCAACAATGGGGCAATTTTTTTAACCCCTCCAAAAAAGTAGGATTTGTCAACATCTCCAAAATATGCCTATGTCTCAGCGATAACTTTCTCATTTGAGCTGAATTTTTCTCTCTCAAGGCATTTCTTCATGTTAAGAAATATAAAGAAGGCACAAGAAGCCAGATCAGGTGAATAAGAGGGATTTGCCAGGAGTTCATAATGTAGCTCATGCAGTTTGGTGGCGACAACTCCAGATCAGCTTGTTGTCCACAATGGGCAATTGCAGCAACCATTGGGCCAACAATTTTTTCATCCCCTTCTTATCAATTGAAGTATTGCCATTCTGGTTGACACACCCATGACGCCTGCTATTTTGTGCACTATGAAGAGCCATGGTGTGGACTTTTTGAATGATTTTCTGGGTAGCCATGTCTGCTAGGTGTCCTGGTCACTTCTCATTAAAAACAGATGTTTGTCCACATTAAAATTCATTCAACCGATATTAACCTGTGATCATGGTTGGCAAAATTTCCCCATAAATAGCAACCAACTTTGCTTTTATCTCCTTGCATTTCTATCCATCCAAAAACAAAAAGTGAACTACTGAGTAATACTACTCTCTTTCCATCTCATTAAATATCACAAAACACGTCTTTTTCAAATCCAAACTAGCCTTTAAATCAGTCTGAAATTTATTTCCTTATCATTTGATAGATGGCAGCACACAATGAAAACATATACTTTGCTCAGAAAGGCCCTTTGTTGTAAAACACGGGTACTTATTGAACTACCCTCAATCAGGAGGTATATGTATATGTACCTATATGTATGTGGCTAAGCAGTAAATACATACATACATATATTTATATATATACAGTATTTATACATATATTTATAGCATATATAACCATGTAGCCAAGTGGTTATGAGGTCAATCTGTAAACAGTAATCAACATGAAAGTTTGTTTGTTTGCTAGGTAGCAGTAGATTTCATCCAGTACTAAGTCTCATTGTGAAATTCACACATCAGGGTAAGGTAGCCAGTCCCTTTCCCTTTTCCAGAGAAAAGACTTGGCAAGCAAAGAAAAAATTACAGTTATTTGATAGAAAAACAATCTGTATGCTCCATATAATATGCCATAGCCAAAAATAGTGAGTAACATCACCCTAAATTCACTGACATATGTGTTACCATATCTGTTTTTATTGGTTTATTTTTTGCTTTTGAGTAAAAGGAGCAGTATGGAAGTTGTATTTTGACCTTTTAAAGAAATCCTTCCCTAATTATTATTTTTTCATTGTTCTCCTTATTTTTTTAAAGTTCAGGAATGGTTGTTTTTTTCCTTCTCAAAGTTCCTGTCAAAAATATATTTTCTTGACAAATAAATATCCTAAATTAACACTTTAGGAAAAGTTTTGCAAGACAACATGGAACCCCCTTTTTTTAGATAATTCCTTTGCATCCTTTTTTGCTAAACAAAAAATAATAAGTGTCCAATATGTTTCATTTAGAAATCAGGCGACACAGGATAAGGATATGACCCCTTAATAATACTGCGCCAATAATTAGGTTCTTTTAATTAAATGTAAGGCTTGGTGTTAGGTGAATTAAACCATCACTAACTAAAATGACCATTTTTTGTCATTAAAAAATTGCTCATGATAGAACTCATTATTTTATTCAACGCTAAGTATTGTCATTTTCATAGATCCCATTTTACTTTTTTTAGTTTAGCCTTTTCAGTGACTGTTGTTTTACTTGTTCATTGCTTAGAATGTTATGTGTGTAAAAAATCTAATATGAGATAGAAGTTCGTTTTAATGTCGCGTATACTCTTTTGTAAAATAACGGTGATATTAAGACCAGAAGATTTTGTGCGTTATTTGGTGAATATCTGTTTATGAAATATTTAATCAGGTTGTGCAGGATGAAATTCATTCCTGGTTGGTGTGTTCTTTCTGCATGGAGTTACTGACTGAATACCGGCTATTTAAGCGTCGATGTGGCGAGTGTTTGTCTGTTTTTTATGATCGCATAGAAAAGGGGTGCAATTTTACGGCGAAGGACTTGATAACCAATAGAGCAGAGGTCAGTTGTATTTATTAAATTGAACTATATTAACAACGAATACAACGAATTTGATGGTATATTATGTCAATTTATTCCACCTTATGATTCCTCCGAGGCATTAAGACCTGATCAATAATCAAGTCTGTCAGTTCTGTGTACTTCTACCAATGGTATTCTATCTTTTGCTTGGTCGATGTTGATTAGGTTTATATTTACTTTTTCATTTCATAATTTTGCCATCCTGATATTTAATATTGCATATTCGGTGGTGTAATATGTCCATCAATAACATACCCTCATACTAAAGGTTTATTAAATGTTATCAAGGCAGGAGGTTTCTTTGCTATTTACATGGGATTAAGAAGAAATATAAATGGTAGATTGAGGTGTGGTAGGCAGGTGATAGATATTGAATCGCCAACTGGGAGACTTCAATTGGATTTGTACACACACTGCTATGGTCACTCTATATCATGGACTTCAGCATTTTCAATCTTATTTTGTTACCAGATGTAATCCTGAAAAATCATTGATGGCACAGGGAATGAATTTATCTACTCCTAATTATTAATACACTTGTAATGGCTGAATTTCACATAATGACATGTAGGGGTTAAAGTTGGGTGAACTATAACATTAACTGCCAAATGGAGGTTCCCATTGATTGCAGTGTTAATGGTTTATAAAGAGGAGGGTGATGTCCTGAGCAATGACAACAAAGGTGCATAGAGGCTAGGATATGGTTTGTGGTACGTCATGCAAATTGTTGACATTCAGTAGTGCTGTAGCATCTCATATCATTCGCCTTGAACAGAAATAATTGATAGAGATGTCAATTATTTCGTGAGCACTTGCAAAAATTGGATTACCACTAATAATTACAACAAATTATTGATCAAGGTTAAAGAATTGAGCTATTATGCAATGCAGTGAAAATAAATGTTGTTTCACAAAGTTTATTACCAAATTATCTTCGAGTGATCAAGTGTTTCACTGCTGTTTCTAGTAATTGCTTAACTGGAAAGATGTATTGTCCTGATGCTTTTATTTGTAAATGTTAATCATCTGCCATTATGATATTATAACCTGTTTATGCTTTCCATTAGTTGTCCACTTAGAATCAGAAAGACTTCATTAAAGATGCATTCGCCTTTGACACTGTTGGCAGTAGTGCCATGAATGTCAAAGATGACTTTCTTATTGTGAAAGAAGAGGCTGAGACTTTTAGTGGATGCTCTTTTGCTCCAGAAAAGGATGTAGAACTGCCAATGGTTGCATGAATTCAGGAAGGTAAAAATCATTGGTGCAGTAATGTAGAAGCAAAGAATTTGGTGAGTGTTTATATATAATGTTGGGTGTGTATGTATAACAATGTGTACACAATTAACCATCTGCATATTAAATCTAGCCTATTTAAGGTAAAACTTTCCTTGCAACAACTTCAGAGTGTAAAAATCATTCGCATTGATTGGGATTTGAACCCAGATCCCTCAATATCTGGTCGAGTTCTTTAGCCACTTAAGCTACTGAGGCGTCCTCTTAAACTCTGAAATTTTTGGGCTTTTAGAGGAAGTGGATGTTGTTTGAATTATTGTGCTTACAATGTCACAGGCATTGATATTTGTGCACAATGTGCCACATCCCACAAGGTTAAAGCCAACTTTAAACACTTATGGTGTTTATACATTGACAAATTTCAACGACATTGGGGGAGTTGCCACTAAAATCTGAAATTTTTGCATTGAAATGCAAATTAGCAGATGACTCTGTTAAAAGTTACTTTTGCGGCATCTCCTTCAGTTTCTTTGGAATAAAACTATCCTGTTTATTTTCTTGAAAAGCCTCTTTTATCTTGATGGTTGCACTTGGTTGTTTGTTATCCTTTCATTCCTCTGTATGTTTTTTGACCATTAGGCAATTCAATTCCTATTCTCCTTTTTGCAGAAGTTGTTAGGAGAATATTAATACTTCCATTAGTCATTTTTGTTCTCTGAAAACACATCTCTCTCTGTAATGAGATCTTACTTTATCTGTAATGTTTGTCTTTCAGGACCCATTGAAAGATAGAGATGTTTCATTATCCTTTAATAAGGAAGTAGATATTAAAGAAGACTGTCATTTTGACATTCCTCAGGACCCATTGGAAGATGGAGGTGTTTCATTATCCTTTAATAAGGAAGTGGATGTTAAGGAAGACTTTCATTTTGACATTCCTCAGGACCCATTGGAAGATGGAGATGTTTCATTATTCATAAATGAGGACGTGGATTTTAAGGAAGACTGTCATTTTGACATTCCTCAGGAGGATAAATTCCTGGGAACGAATCTGTTGCGGGAACAAGGTAAGGTCTCATGCCTATTAGTTTTTCACTTTGCTTTAGGCAAGACCCTTTCATTGCCCTCAGTGTTTCCTATTCAATGAGATAGAACTGTTATTGTGTATACCAACAGTATATGTTAAAACCAAATTTCAAGGAACTTGTTAATCTTCCTTATTTGTAAAAGCCAAAAGCCAATGCCTTTGATAACTGTTTATTCTCTTTTTTAACATTTTGTGCAATCATAGTGAAGTTTATTTTTCAAGATGTAGTCTGCATGCATGCCAATTTGCAAGTGTTGTGGACTAATGCCATTGGATGAGCAGCACTGTGAATCCCCTAATCCTGCTTCCCTTGGGTTTATCCTAACAGTCCACCTTCTCTCAAAAAATAACACTTTCTATTATGTTTTTCTTTCTTTCCAATGACTATGATACAAAGCCACACAGAGCCAGAGCTTAATGATCCATTCAACAAAATATTAATGGTTTCAAATCCCTAATACATCCATTCCCCAGCACATACCCTAGGTTGGTACCAGGGGATTTCATGAATCAGGGAGATGGATCTATCCTTAAAGATCTCTAGCTTATCCTCAAACTTGATAGTTCCCTCTTCAATCTTTTTCCTAATTGCTCCTTGTTAACTTTCAAATGCCCTACCAACTTATCACACCTCAAATCCAACATTCCCATCGTTAACATCTCAACTTTTCCATTAATAACTCGCATTCCTTGCAGTAAAATTATATGTAAAATATTTGTTTTAAAAACCAGAATCTCACCCATATCCCATACAGTTTTTAACTCTCTCACCAATTACCTTCTCATCATGACCTCCAATAATGTAGTTTATCTTCTGAATCACCAACTTTGCCATTCCCTCTAATTTTGGACAGTGTGTCACATCCCTCAATATTAGACTTAATAATCATGTGCGGCCTCATGCAAGGTATTTACAATGATTGGGATGTTCCCGAACCCAGATTTTATTCTTCTCTACATATACAGCTGAATAACAAAGAACCATACTTACATTGTAACAGTTGCTATCCATATCAAACTAAATGGTTCTTTCTTATTACCTATCCATAAAAAGATAGAATCTGTAATAACCCAGACCATTGAGATATTTTCCTTTCAAATCTACTTTAGCATATCTCACCATACCTATCCCTTCCATCCAGCATCCTCAGACCCTTCTGTAAAAATGATTTACTTAGTTCCTTCTGTCCCTTCCTTAAAAAAGTTTCTTGCAACTTTTCTTCACGTATAAGGGCAGTTCAATAAGTACCCATGTTAGAAAAGAAAAAACCACATTTCAAACATATTTTTTTATTTTTCAACATAGTCCTTTAGAAATATACACATCTGCCAATATTGCGGCAATTTTTTTAACCCCTCCAAAAAAGTAGGATTTGTCAACATCTCCAAAATATGCCTATGTCTCAGCGATAACTTTATCATTTGAGCTGAATTTTTCATATCTTCATGTTAGGAAATATAAGAAAGGCACAGGTAGCACAGGTAGATCAGGTGAATAAGAGGGATGAACCAGGAGTTCGTAATGTAGCTGATGCAGTTTGGTCGACATCTTTAGATCAGCTAGTTGTCCACAATAGGCAATTGTGGCAACCATTGTGCTGACAATTTTTTCATCCCATGCTTATCATGTGAAATATTGCCATTCTGGTCGACACTCCCATGGCCGCTGCTATTTTGTGCACTATGAAGAGCCATGGTGTGGACTTTTTGAATAATTTTCTGGGTAGCCATGTCTGCTGGGTGTCCTGGTCACTCTTCATCAAAACAGATGTTTGTCCACATTAAAATTCATTCAACCAATATTTAACTGTGGTCATGGTTGGCAAAATTTCCCCATAAACAGCAACCAACTTTGCTTTTATCTCCTTGCATTTCTATCCATTCAAATACACAAAGTGAATTACTGAATAATACCGCTCTTTTTCCATCTCAGCAAAAATCACAAAACATGTCTTTCTCAAATAGCTGCCAAATTCAAACTAACCTTTAAATCAGTCTGAAATTTATTTCCCCATCATTTGATAGATGGCAGCACACAATGAAGACATATACTTCCTTCAGAAAGGCCCTTTGTTATTAAACACCGGTACTTATTGAACTGCCCTCATTCAGGATAGATATAGATGTGTACCTATATGTATGTGGTTAATCATGAAATACATACATATATTACCTGCATGTTTATATATGTTATATATATGTATGTATACTGTATATATATATATATAAAGTATACATACATATATATAACATATATAAACATGCAGGTAAGTGGTTAAGAGGTTAATTTGTTAACTGTAATGAACATGAAAGTTGGTTCGCTAGGTAGCAGTAGGGCTCACCCAGTACTAAGCCTGACTTAAATTCACACATCAGGGAATGGGAGCCAGTCCCTTTCCCTGTTCCAGAGAAAAGACTTGGCAAGCCAAGACAAAATTACAGTTATTTAACAGAAAAAACAATCTGTATGCTCCATATAATATGCCATAGCCAAAACTAGTGAATAACATAACCCTAAGTTCACTGACATATGTTCATTGCCATATCAATGGTTATTGATTTATTTTTTACTTTTGATCAATAGCAGAAGCATGAAAGTTGTATTTTGACCTTTTAAAGAATTTCTTTCCTTAATGATTCGGGTTCAGGGAAGGTTCTTTTTTTCTTCTCAAAGTTCCTGTCAAAAATATATTTTCTTAAAAAATAAATATCCTAAATTAACACTTCTGAAAAAGTTTTGCAAGACAACATAGAAACCCCTTTTTTTAAATAATTCCTTTTTATCATTTTTTGCTAAACAAAAAGTAATCAATATAATAAGTGTCCCATATGTTTAATTGGGAAATCATGTAGCACAGGATAAGGATATGACCCCTTAATAATACTGCGCTTATAATTGGTTTCACATAATTATATATAAGGCTTGGTTGTTAGGAGAATTAAACCATCACTAACTAAATTGACCATTTTTTCATTAATTAATTGGTCATGATTGAACTCATGATATTATTCATCGCTAAGTATTGTCATTTTCATATATCCCATGTTACTTTTTTTAGTTTAGCCTTTTCAGTGACTGTTGTTTTACTTTGTTCCATTTGTTGAAAGCAGTATAATGTTATGTTTTTAATTTAATTTTCTGTTCTTTATGTTAAAGAATTTCCTTCTCTATGTGCTATTTTCTTTTCCTGCTTGCTTTTCTTTTAAAGCATAGGAAATATAATTATCCCTTCTGAACATTAATCAACCCTATCCCTTCTTGACTTTTAATACCTACTTGTTTTAAGTGAACAAAAAGGTGTATGTAGGGTTAAAAAGTCTATTGACATAGTCAACAATAGGGTGAAATTTTGCACAAGGGCCATAGTTTTCATTCAATGGCAGTTAAAGTTTAAATTATCAACGAGAGGAAATAATTTCTAAAGTATTTAAAAATTACTCTTTGATATGATTTTATAAAACCATAGAATTGAGCAAAAAGTATCTGTTCACATAAATTGTCACAAATGTCATTCCATTTCCTGACAATATACTTCTTAAAAAAATGTATATATAAAGGCTAACAAGTATTGAGTCTATCTTTTCTTTGTGAGTACAAGTATTTTCAGTGGACATTCTGGGAAAATCTCATTGAAGTAACTATTAAGGTCATCATTATGTGATGACAGCTGCCTTTTTCCTGAGACTTTAGCATTATTGCAGTTGATAAGATACACAGACAGGCTGATGAATTTGTATGATGGCAGACTTAAGCATTTGATTGTAAACCTACATGCATTAATACAATAAGAATGTATACAAATATGTTTAAATATTATTATTTATGTATAGAAACGTGAATATCCCCACTTGTGATGAAAAACTCGTTTATAACTAGTCATTGATTATCATCTTTTTCTTAAAATATTTAGAGAGAGGCCAGAAGCAGGATGGTACTGGGAAAAATCCTGAAAGTAACCTACTGCACTCTTTTCAATTTGCCGTGCAGCTTAAGAAAAGGATAAAATTCATATGTGATATTTGCTTGGAAGTATTTAAGTGTAAAAATGACATTGCAAGACATATCAAAGTAATGCTCTCTGGAGAAATATCATCAATGCCAACAGTGCACCAGAAACTTCTTAAGATTGAGTCAACTCAAAAGCCACATGTTAACACATCCTGAAGAAAGGCTATTTAAATGTGGAACATGTTTGAAAAGTTTTTTTCAAAGGTGGATCTTAAAGAGACACCTGTTCACACATTCTAAGGAGAGACCACACAAATGTAAGGTCTGTGCAAAATCTTTTAAGGAGAAACGTCTCCTTGGGAATCATGTGCTGACACATTCAGATGAAAGGCAGCATAAGTGTGATATATGTTCAAGAGTATTCTCAATGAAAAGAAGCCTAAGACAACACATACTGACACATGCTGCTGATATGAGGCACAAATGTAATATATGTTCTAAAGAATTTTCTCTCAAGGGTAATCTGAAGGCGCATATTAAGACGCATGTCAGTGTAAGACCATACAAGTGTGATATATGCTCAAAGGAATTTACTCACCTTAGAAATCTAAAGAGTCACATGTTGAGACACACTAATGAAAGGCTCCACGGATGCAAAATTTGCTCAAAGGCATTTCCTGAAAATAGAGATCTAAGGAGACACATATTGACAGACACTGGCAAGAGGACATACAAGTGTAATATGTGCTCGAAATCATTTGCTCTAAACAGTAATCTGAAGAAGCACTTGTTGTCACATACTGACGAGAGATCTTACAAGTGTGTTTTGTCCGAAATCATTCAATCGCAAAGATTACCTGGATAATCATCTTCTGACTCATGCTGCTGAAAAGCCTTATAAGTGTGCAATATGTTTGAAATTATTTATTAATAAAAGTAACCTTAGGAAGCATATTAAGTTGCATGAAGAAGTAAACACTGACTAAAGTGCCCTAATATCACACTCACATCTATCACTCAAAGAGAAACAAATGACTAATATTTGAAGTGCAAAAGAAGACTTACTTCTGTATGAAATTTGTAAAGCTGCTCGCTTCAATTCCCTCACATTGAATATATTTTTTATTATAAAACACCAAAATTATAATTAAAAAATTATTGTTCTTAGATATTATCATGTTGTGTTGTGATTTTCTTAATAAAATATGATAGAATACATCACTTTATACTTTTCTTTTATGATTACATCGATTTATTAAAGAACTCTTTCATCCGTTTAAATTAAAATACCATAATCATCAATTTAGCATATTTTCAATTTAATTACATTGTTTTTGAAAAATGAATTTTCATGTTTTTGGTGTACTTAACAATATATCAACCATGAGGCTTCCATGGCCATGTTTTTATTATGTAGCCCTTTAATAAACCGTTTTGGGAAGCTGTGGGAATGGAACTTTCACCTATGCAGGGATAGTTTGAAGGTCAAGAGGCATATATACCTTTGTAAAACTTTGAGAAGAAAATTTCAGAGAAATAGCTGTGAGAAGTCTAACATTCATGAAGGCAGGCAGTGCAAGTTGAATGATTTGTAGTTTGAAAGAATTCAATCATGGTAATGCTTGCATATGAATGGCTTTCAATTTATTTTGGGGTGTTCTTTAGCCGGAACTTTACGATACAGAAGTGGCCAGAGGAGGTAACTAAAGCATTTAAAAATATTTTTGTCAGCAGCAACCATTGAAAATTCAAAGTGGTATGGGTGACGAATTTTTAATTGGCAAATTTAGTAAATTTCTTACTGATAGAGGAATAAAATCAGCACTTGTATTTAAAACAACATTGCAATGACTATCCTCAAATGCTAAAATTAAATAAAATACTGAACCAAGAACTATGTTGATTATCTCTGCAAATTAATGCAAACTTATAATAATAGGGTTAATTCCAAATTATTTAATGAACTTAGTGACATGAATTAAAAAGGCATTTACACTTGATAGCAGGAGAAAAACCAAATTTGTTGAATGTTTCAAATATTCAAATCAGCCATCTATTGAGGATTAGTGAAAAACAGTTTCTATTTGCAAAAGTTAGCATACCAATTTCTACGAGGGAAGTGTTTTGTCACTAGAGTAGATCCAGACCTACACCAACACATGTTGCAAATGGCATTTACAAATTGCCAACAGAAAAAAGTAATTTGCATTTTGATTTTACATATTCTTGATACATATCAACTGATAGTTCATAATTACTCAAAAGGAAACACTGAGGGCAGTGAAAAGGCTTTTGCTGATGAGATAGTGTATCTACAACAGTGATGAGACCATCTTATCTTGTTCCAGCAACTGATCCTTTCCCGGGCATCCTTCATCCCATCCGAATCTTAGTTATACACTTATCCTTAATTTCCAATTCTTAATTTAAAGACAAGCAGAATTCTCCATTATTCGAAGGGTCCTGCAAGATCAAAGAAAAGCATTACATCTGCAAAGATGGTTTCATAACTCCATAGTTATAACGACTGATAGAATTGTTTACGTTCTCCTAATCACTACTGCAAACTGAGGTATATAAACTGCAGTCATTAATGGTCACAATAACTCAAGTGAGGTGATAGGATAACAAAATAGAAAGTGCAAATACATTTTAAGAGGGAAGATAATAAAAATTCAAATGGCTAAGTTCAACTGTGAACAATACTGATGTCAAAGCACAGATTGCTAATTATGCAAGCAACATGAATATATACGCTCACCAAATTCTCTGCTTCACCATTGCTGGACCAGTCAGCTTGAATTGATTTGAGCATTGGCAATTCTACATCCTTTACAGGAGCAACAGAGCAACCACTACGAGTGTCAACCTCCTCTTTGACAAGGATCACATCATCTCGAACATTCAGTCTTATTCTTTTCAGCATCACTGGCAATTGCATCATCAGCAATCTATTTTCAACCAGAAAACTGAGACAGCATAAAAATGGCAGACATTTAGCACTTTAATAATGGCAGATGATAAAAATTTCAAAAAAAAAGATTATCACACCGACATATCTTTTGAGCTTTTTGAAAACTGAGCAGCTGTAGAAAATCTAATTAATATCAGAGACTTCAACAATTAACTTTGGGAAACAATATTTTTTAAAAACTGCAATGCATTGTTGCTGAATTCTTTGAACTAAATCTCGACTTTGTTGTCACCAATAACCACCATGAAATTTCTTCATGTGGCCACTTTATAACTGTCATTTATCCCAAATGCTGTTATTTGATGCATATGATTTGCAGATGCCACAGGGTGTGGACCTCATTGTTGTCCTCTGGTAGGGTGATCCATGTGGCCGGGCTTGCTGAGCAGTGCCGCAAACTTCTTCTCCGTGCCATCATTGGCGCTGGTGGTAGTGGCTTTACAGGTTTTACTGACTTACCGAGCTGGAATTGCAATTGCCTAATGGTCTGCATCTCTTGAGATAAGGCCTGAAATTGTGTCTGCAGGGCTGGAGCCAATGGGGGTGGATCCTGCTCCCCCATGCTCAGCTTTGGTGACTTGTTCCTTGGTTCAGGAGATGGTGAAGACATGCTTGGCTGTGGATGGGATGTGTGTCTAACTTCTGGATGCTTTGCTTGTCCCCGGGTTTGTCTTGGACTGAAGATGGGTGAGGTCAATTGGTTTGACATGTGCATGGTGGGGTAACCACCACTAACAATAGAGAGATCTGAAGGCACTCTTCCTTTGTGAATCTTTTTGACTGACAAACCAACTCAGGCCTTGTCTCACCTATATATCCACCTGGCTCCCAAATCTGAGGCTAAGTATACCAGATTCAGTATCCCCCATCATAATCACTGAGCATCAGGGAGCAGGAGCCACCCGCATGGGCTTTAGCCCTGCAAACTCAATTTCAGGCCTTATCTTGGTATTTGGAGGCTATTGGGGGCTAGTTCCTTTCTCTGCTCCAGTTACGGTTTTCAAGGAAGACCTGGTACCCAAAAATCACTTAACCTTTAATGGAAATGCAGGTGTACAGAGCGCCTTGGCTGGGACTTGAACCCGGGACCCTCCCGTCAGCAGTCCAATGCTCTACCAACTGGACTACAGCAACATACACATGTATATATATATATATATGAGAAAGTAGTTATTGGGGAAAGAATGAAGAGTTTGGGTAGGGGTGTAATGAGAGGAGAAGATCTACTTATGTGTGGAATTGGAAATTGACAAGTGGCTTAAATATCCTGCTGCTACCAGAGCAGGATATTTAAGTGATGACTTAAAATGGACATGATACAATCTTGGAGGTTTAAATGACTGGAGCACCCAGATATGTGCCATCTCATGCTTCTAAGTTTATGCATGTGTAAGTATGTCTGCTTGAGTGTGCATTATTATGGATAATATATTTCCTATATTATATATGTGTGGATAATATATTTCCTGTTGAAATGAATAAACTTAAATTTCTTACAGCCCTAGAATTCTTTAATATGGATGGATTGCTCCCTGAGGAAATTAATCCAAAGTTAACAGAATGTAAAGGGCTCAACTCCTTCAATATGAACCATTAAAAAGTAAGAAGCATAATTAAAACATGATCTTATACCCCTTGGAAATAATCCACTCGAAGGATGGCCATAAGGTGAAGCAATATATAAAACATCAAATGGCCATGTTTTTATTATAAGAAAAGGGGCAAAATGACTTTTACAAGGAATTAGGGATGGGTAATCTCTGGGCAAGGAGAGTGCTGCATTTGCCGAAAGCCATTTACAAGAAAATGTGCAAACAAATTTAGCAGCAATGTTTCAACAATTCAAGAGGAAATTGACCCATTTTTTGCTATGAATTTTCACAAAATATGGGATATGGCTCCCAAGTTTACCACTAGCAAGAAACAAAACATTCATCAAAGCATTGAATGAAAACCAGTTTTAGTGCCAAAGATACCTAAATAGTAAAATCTGGTTTGGCAAAGCACCTTTATATCCAATCCCATTCGGAACCTAAAATTTTGAATGTCTAGATATGTGAACCTTCTAGGTAGTCCTCCTATTTCCCCTTTTTCCATCAAGAGGTGGTTCTCATGACAGAAATACTACAATGTCACTTTATCCTAAAGGCAAATTCCATAGAAGGTAACATCGTTCCAATGCCTATTTTGGTGCAGAGACAGAACCTTTAAAGTCCTAACATCCCAACCCACTTTCTTTATAATGAAGTCCGCAATACAATCGCCAGAGTTGTACAGAAAACTGGGGAATGCAATTGCAGTGTTCTATTTTGAACATACAATAGAACTTACGTAGCCTTAATACACCTTAATTTCTTCCAACATAAATGCTGTGTGATTAAAGATGGATATCAGCTAAGTGCAAAACATTTTTGTTGCAATATTTCAACTGAATCAAGAGGAAGCAAATCTATTTTGTGCTACAATTTAACGCCATTCATGAGGTATTTATCCAGCACCAAATGCATCGAAACAGCAGATAAAGCATGTTTTGGAAGCCTGTGGTTTAGCAGTAAAGAAACCAAAGTCAAATGCTTCTAGTTTGGCAAAGGGAATTTATATCAAAACCCAGTTATTCAAACCCTTATTATGAATAACTTTTATAATATTCTCCACAGGCCACTTTTCTCCACTAAGCAGCAGAAGTTTCAGGAGAAATATAGGGTAATCTAGCTCAAAATTTCTGGATAGGTGAAATTTCCCATAGACCCCCGCTATTTCCAGCTCTTCCAATAATACATGGTGTTCCAGACTGAAATACCTCAACTTCTCATTACTCTGAATGAAACTTCAGCAGATGTGTAACTGGGTTCTAATCACTATTTTTGTGCACAACCAGGTACTCCAAACTCTTAATATCCCAAAGATGACGTCTGCAATGCAATCCCCAAGATTATCCACCAAGAACCAGGGAATACCTTCACAGCATTCCAGTATTAACATAGGGGCATTTATGTAAATATACCTTTACTTCTTCCTAACCAAATGCTGTGTGATATAGACAGATGCCTTGTTTTATCTTACTTTCATAGGCATCATGGAACAATTCATTCTTCACCAATAAACATATGTCAACAAACCATGCCCAAATTTGCATATTTTTTCTTCAGCAACAGTCTAAACATCTAAACCCTGCCCACCTTAGGCTTACCACATTTACTGATAAAGCCAAAGAGAAAACATATACACTCCAATGTCCTGTGAACAATACAATTTCTTTTTTCTCTTGCACAACCAACTTTGCATTATATTCATCTCATCATCTTATTCTTCAAGAAAATTGAAAGCAGGTATATTTCCAAGGAAAAAGGCAAGATGCAAGTGTTTTGCCAAACAACAGATTAGATTGCACAGAAATGAACTTATTAACAATAATTGTAGCATGATTGATGGACAAATGGGTGAAATAGTTTACAGATGTTCATGGAAGCCTTATATTTGATTCATGTTTAGCAGATTAAAAAATTTAAAAATTGATAGGAATCATTGTTTGAGTTAATGATGAATTAGAAGATTAACATGTAAAAAATTATGAAATTTTAATTCTTACAGGTTGAAAATTTTTCTGTTTAAATTTGTTATCAAGATGTACATAATCATCCAGAGATTTTCAGCTTAATCTGAAATTATTTTTTATTTAAAAAATTACATAAAACAGGACAATGTCACTGTTAAAGAGTTTATGTTTTACAATTGGTTTTTTCAGAGTGTAAGGGAATATTTGGGAAGAGTTAGAAGAAATAACAAATAACCCTCAGCAGTCTAATGCACTTAAATTTTATGTAGCCTAAGCACTCTTCTGTTCACAATGCTCCAGGTAGTTAATGATTATTGACATAACTTACATTTTTATGATCATTTTGCGATGCGATCATTGCGATTTGAGTCTGTCATCATGTGCGATATTAGATGACTACGCTGAACGAATGCCTTTGAGCACATGTTGCGTGTGTATGCCTTTTCTCCAGTGTGTGTCAACACGTGCCTCTTTAGTTGACTACTCTGAATGGAGGCTTATAAACACATTCTGCACTTGTGAGGCTTTCACCAGTGTGTGCCATTATGTGTGCCTTTAGTTCGCCACTCCGGGTGAATGCTTTCGGACAGATGTTGCACTTGTGTGGTCTTTCACCAGTGTGTGTCAACGTGTGCCTCTTTAGATGATTACTCTTAATGAATGCTTTTGAACACAGGTTGCAATTGTGTGGCTTTTCACCAGTGTGTGTCATCGTGTGTGACTTAAGATTACTTCTAGAAGCAAAGGCTTTAGAACAAATATGACACTTGTGTGGCTTTTCACCAGTGTGTGTAATCATGTGTAAGTTTAGATTACCTCTGGAAGTGAATGCTGTTGAACAGACTATGCACTTGTGTGGCTTTTCACCAGTGTGTATCATCATGTGGGAAATTAGATAACTATGCCTTTTGAATGATTTTGAACACACCCGGCACTTGTGTGGCTCTTCGCCAGTGTGTGTCATCATGTGGCCCTTTAGAGAAATTCTTGCTGCAAATGCTTTACAACAAATATGACACTCGTGTGGTTTTTCGCCAGTGTGTGTCATCATGTGTGACTTTAGATTACTTCTCAGAGTGAATGATTTTAGACAGATGTTGCATTTGTGTGGCTTTTCACCAGTATGTGTCAACATATGCTGCTTTAGACAATTACTCGTAGCAAATGGTTTAGAACATATATTACACTTGTGTGGTTTTTCACCAGTGTGTGTGTTAGCATGTGCCTTTTTATGTGACTCTTGGCAATAAATGTTTTAGAACAGATCTCACATCTGTGTGGCCTTTCTACAGTATGTGTCAGGATGTGCCTCTGTAAAAGTATCTTTCCAGCTAAAACTTTTAAACACAATGCACATTGGAATGGCCTTTCCCCAGTGTGCGTTGACATGTGAATTTTGAGTTTTCTGAAATTCAGAAAGTTTTTGGAGCAGAAGTCACATTGGTGCTTCTTCTTAAGAGCATGCACTAATTTGATATGACTTGCAAGGTCATCTTTTCTCTTAAATACTTCCACACAAACATCACATCTGAATAGCATCACCTTGCTAAGGTGCATATGCATTACATGATCTTTGAGAAGGTCCCTTTGTTCAAATACCTTGGAGCAAACATCACACACATGCAGTTGAGTAGATGAAGCATCTTCTCCTGCATCATCCTGTTTTTGGTGTTTATCTGTAAGATTTGAAGTATAAGTAGATATTCATTAAAAAGGTGCATACATTTATACAATCATACATCTACTCTTGCCTGTACATACTTATCAGTCTAAATATGTATGTTAGCAATGTCAGTTGCAATAAAATCTCAGGAACAAAGCATCTGTCATCACCTACTGCTGACCTGAATTAGGCCTTTTAGCACTTTTTGTTTTACCTTCATCAGTGTCAAAGTGCTTCTCTTTTGAGCCTGGGAAACGTAAAGAAGTTACAGGAAGCTAAATCCAGTGAGTGAAGATGGAGTGAACATATGATGTCATGCTCTTATTTTTCAAAAACTGCATCACAAAGAGGGCAGTATGACAATTTGGCAGTGATCAGGTATGCAAATTTTTTTTTTCATATGCAAATCTTCTGAAGAAATCCATAACTTTGCATATCATGTCTTGAGCAATATAAATGTTTCGGCTGCTAATTTATCCAACAGGAAATAAAAATATATTGTAGTGTTTTGCTCTGGAAATTTTACCATCATGTTTCATTGCCAAAATGAAAAAAATATTGTTCAATTGACACGGCTGGTATGAACTACTGCAGCCATTTTTTTTCTGTTACTTTCGTCCTCCTTTGGGTACCTGCAAAACTTTACCCTTTTTGTTTATATGTCAATTGCTTATTTCACCAAGCATGCTTAACCAATGAGCATTTAATCCTTTATAAGTATATAAAGTATATATTAAAAGTCACTCACAGCATCTTAAAAATTCTGACCAATAAATGAGAGATAAAAATTATGTCATTTTGCTTAATTATGTTGGACATAATTAAACAATTAATGGACAAAAGAAAACAACAAATGAATGGCATTGACACCTTTCACATGATATTTGAATCTTACTTAGGATAAAACATAAGATATTGAAAGGGAAAACGATTGTGTTTGGTTATATCATTTATAATTCTTAACTGATCAAATCTAAAATCAGAGAAATCAAGCAAAATTGAGAAATGGCTTGAAAACATAGCAAGATTAATTCCAAAGAAACTGCGGGAGATGCCGCAACAGTAACTTTTAACGGAGTCATCCGCTAATGTGCATTTCAATGCAACAATTTCAGAGCATAAAAATCATTCGCCTTGACTGGGACTCGAACCCAGATCCCTCAATATCCGGTGGAGTGCTTTAGCCACTTAAGCTACCGAGGCGTCCTCTTAAACTCTGAAATTTTGGGGCTTTTAAAGGAACTAGATGTTATGACGAAATACCGTACATACAATGTCACATGCATTCGTAGTCGTGCGCGAGGCGCCACTGTCCACGAGGTTAAAGCCAACTTTAAAAACTTATGGTGTTTTCCCTTTGACAAATTCCAAAGAAACTGCGGGAGATGCCGCAACAGTAACTTTTAACGGAGTCATCCGCTAATGTGCATTTCAATGCAACAATTTCAGAGCGTAAAAATCATTCGCCTTGACTGGGACTCGAACCCAGATCCCTCAATATCCGGTCGAGTGCTTTAGCCACTTAAGCTACCGAGGCGTCCTCTTAAACTCTGAAATTTTGGGGCTTTTAAAGGAACTAGATGTTATGACGAAATACCGTACATACAATGTCACATGCATTCGTAGTCGTGCGCGAGGCGCCACTGTCCACGAGGTTAAAGCCAATTTTAAACACTTATGGTGTTTTCCCTTTGACAAATTCCAAAGAAACTGCGGGAGATGCCGCAACAGTAACTTTTAACGGAGTCATCCGCTAATGTGCATTTCAATGCAACAATTTCAGAGCGTAAAAATCATTCGCCTTGACTGGGACTCGAACCCAGATCCCTCAATATCCGGTCGAGTGCTTTAGCCACTTAAGCTACCGAGGCGTCCTCTTAAACTCTGAAATTTGGGGCTTTTAAAGGAACTAGATGTTATGACGAAATACCGTACATACAATGTCACATGCATTCGTAGTCGTGCGCGAGGCGCCACTGTCCACGAGGTTAAAGCCAACTTTAAACACTTATGGTGTTTTCCCTTTGACAAATTCCAAAGAAACTGCGGGAGATGCCGCAACAGTAACTTTTAACGGAGTCATCCGCTAATGTGCATTTCAATGCAACAATTTCAGAGCGTAAAAATCATTCGCCTTGACTGGGACTCGAACCCAGATCCCTCAATATCCGGTCGAGTGCTTTAGCCACTTAAGCTACCGAGGCGTCCTCTTAAACTCTGAAATTTTGGGGCTTTTAAAGGAACTAGATGTTATGACGAAATACCGTACATACAATGTCACATGCTTTCGTAGTCGTGCGCGAGGCGCCACTGTCCACGAGGTTAAAGCCAACTTTAAACACTTATGGTGTTTTCCCTTTGACATATTCCAAAGAAAATGCGGGAGATGCCGCAACAGTAACTTTTAACGGAGTCATCCGCTAATGTGCATTTCAATGCAACAATTTCAGAGCGTAAAAATCATTCGCCTTGACTGGGACTCGAACCCAGATCCCTCAATATCCGGTCGAGTGCTTTAGCCACTTAAGCTACCGAGGCGTCCTCTTAAACTCTGAAATTTTGGGGCTTTTAAAGGAACTAGATGTTATGACGAAATACCGTACATACAATGTCACATGCATTCGTAGTCGTGCGCGAGGCGCCACTGTCCACGAGGTTAAAGCCAACTTTAAACACTTATGGTGTTTTCCCTTAGACAAATTCCAAAGAAACTGCGGGAGATGCCACAACAGTAACTTTTAATGAAGTCATCCGCTAATGTGCATTTCAATGCAACAATTTCAGAGCGTAAAAATCATTCGCCTTGACTGGGACTCGAACCCAGATCCCTCAATATCCGGTCGAGTGCTTTAGCCACTTAAGCTACCAAGGCGTCCTCTTAAACTCTGAAATTTTGGGGCTTTTAAAGGAACTAGATGTTATGACGAAATACCGTACATACAATGTCACATGCATTCGTAGTCGTGCGCGAGGCGCCACTGTCCACGAGGTTAAAGCCAACTTTAAACACTAATGGTGTTTTCCCTTTGACAAATTCCAAAGAAACTGCGGGAGATGCCGCAACAGTAACTTTTAACGGAGTCATCCGCTAATGTGCATTTCAATGCAACAATTTCAGAGCGTAAAAATCATTCGCCTTGACTGGGACTCGAACCCAGATCCCTCAATATCCGGTCGAGTGCTTTAGCCACTTAAGCTACCGAGGCGTCCTCTTAAACTCTGAAATTTTGGGGCTTTTAAAGGAACTAGATGTTATGACAAAATACCATACATACAATGTCACATGCATTCGTAGTCGTGCGCGAGGCGCCACTGTCCACGAGGTTAAAGCCAACTTTAAACACTTATGGTGTTTTCCCTTTGACAAATTCCAAAGAAACTGCGGGAGATGCCGCAACAGTAACTTTTAACGGAGTCATCCGCTAATGTGCATTTCAATGCAACAATTTTAGAGCGTAAAAATCATTCGCCTTGACTGGGACTCGAACCCAGATCCCTCAATATCCGGTCGAGTGCTTTAGCCACTTAAGCTACCGAGGCGTCCTCTTAAACTCTGAAATTTTGGGGCTTTTAAAGGAACTAGATGTTATGACGAAATACCGTACATACAATGTCACATGCATTCGTAGTCGTGCGCGAGGCGCCACTGTCCACGAGGTTAAAGCCAACTTTAAACACTTATGGTGTTTTCCCTTTGACAAATTCCAAAGAAACTGCGGGAGATGCCGCAACAGTAACTTTTAACGGAGTCATCCGCTAATGTGCATTTCAATGCAACAATTTCAGAGCGTAAAAATCATTCGCCTTGACTGGGACTCGAACCCAGATCCCTCAATATCCGGTCGAGTGCTTTAGCCACTTAAGCTACCGAGGCGTCCTCTTAAACTCTGAAATTTTGGGGCTTTTAAAGGAACTAGATGTTATAACAAAATACCATACATACAATGTCACATGCATTCGTAGTCGTGCGCGAGGCGCCACTGTCCACGAGGTTAAAGCCAACTTTAAACACTTATGGTGTTTTCCCTTTGACAAATTTCAAAGAAAGTGCGGGAGATGCCGCAACAGTAACTTTTAACGGAGTCATCCGCTAATGTGCATTTCAATGCAACAATTTTAGAGCGTAAAAATCATTCGCCTTGACTGGGACTCGAACCCAGATCCCTCAATATCCGGTCGAGTGCTTTAGCCACTTAAGCTACCGAGGCGTCCTCTTAAACTCTGAAATTTTGGGGCTTTTAAAGGAACTAGATGTTATGACAAAATACCGTACATACAATGTCACATGCATTCGTAGTCGTGCGCGAGGCGCCACTGTCCACAAGGTTAAAGCCAACTTTAAACACTTATGGTGTTTTCCCTTTGACAAATTCCAAAGAAACTGCGGGAGATGCCGCAACAGTAATTTTTAACGGAGTCATCTGCTAATGTGCATTTCAATGCAACAATTTCAGAGCGTAAAAATCATTCGCCTTGACTGGGACTCGAACCCAGATCCCTCAATATCCGGTCAAGTGCTTTAGCCACTTAAGCTACCGAGGCGTCCTCTTAAACTCTGAAATTTTGGGGCTTTTAAAGGAACTAGATGTTATGACAAAATACCGTACATACAATGTCAAATGCATTCGTAGTCGTGCGCGAGGCGCCACTGTCCACGAGGTTTAAGCCAACTTTAAACACTTATGGTGTTTTCCCTTTGACAAATTCCAAAGAAACTGCGGGAGATGCCACAACAGTAACTTTTAACGGAGTCATCCGCTAATGTGCATTTCAATGCAACAATTTCAGAGCGTAAAAATCATTCGCCTTGACTGGGACTCGAGCCCAGATCCCTCAATATCCGGTCGAGTGCTTTAGCCACTTAAGCTACCGAGGCGTCCTCTTAAACTCTGAAATTTTGGGGCTTTTAAAGGAACTAGATGTTATGACGAAATACCATACATACAATGTCACATGCATTCGTAGTCGTGCGCGAGGCGCCACTGTCCACGAGGTTAAAGCCAACTTTAAACACTTATGGTGTTTTCCCTTTGACAAATTCCAAAGAAACTGCGGGAGATGCCGCAACAGTAACTTTTAACGGAGTCATCCGCTAATGTGCATTTCAATGCAACAATTTTAGAGCGTAAAAATCATTCGCCTTGACTGGGACTCGAACCCAGATCCCTCAATATCCGGTCGAGTGCTTTAGCCACTTAAGCTACCGAGGCGTCCTCTTAAACTCTGAAATTTTGGGGCTTTTAAAGGAACTAGATGTTATGACGAAATACCGTACATACAATGTCACATGCTTTCGTAGTCGTGCGCGAGGCGCCACTGTCCACGAGGTTAAAGCCAACTTTAACCACTTATGGTGTTTTCCCTTTGACATATTCCAAAGAAACTGCGAGAGATGCCGCAACAGTAACTTTTAACGGAGTCATCCGCTAATGTGCATTTCAATGCAACATTTTCAGAGCGTAAAAATCATTCGCCTTGACTGGGACTCGAACCCAGATCCCTCAATATCCGGTCGAGTGCTTTAGCCACTTAAGCTACCGAGGCGTCCTCTTAAACTCTGAAATTTTGGGGCTTTTAAAGGAACTAGATGTTATGACGAAATACCATACATACAATGTCACATGCATTCGTAGTCGTGCGCGAGGCGCCACTGTCCACGAGGTTAAAGCCAACTTTAAACACTTATGGTGTTTTCCCTTTGACAAATTCCAAAGAAACTGCGGGAGATGCCACAACAGTAACTTTTAACGGAGTCATCCGCTAATGTGCATTTCAATGCAACAATTTCAGAGCGTAAAAATCATTCGCCTTGACTGGGACTCGAACCCAGATCCCTCAATATCCGGTCGAGTGCTTTAGCCACTTAAGCTACCGAGGCGTCCTCTTAAACTCTGAAATTTTGGGGCTTTTAAAGGAACTAGATGTTATGACGAAATACCGTACATACAATGTCACATGCATTCGTAGTCGTGCGCGAGGCGCCACTGTCCACGAGGTTAAAGCCAACTTTAAACACTTATGGTGTTTTCCCTTTGACAAATTCCAAAGAAACTGCGGGAGATGCCGCAACAGTAACTTTTAACGGAGTCATCCGCTAATGTGCATTTCAATGCAACAATTTCAGAGCGTAAAAATCATTCGCCTTGACTGGGACTCGAACCCAGATCCCTCAATATCCGGTCGAGTGCTTTAGCCACTTAAGCTACCGAGGCGTCCTCTTAAACTCTGAAATTTTGGGGCTTTTAAAGGAACTAGATGTTATGACGAAATACCGTACATACAATGTCACATGCATTCGTGGTCGTGCGCGAGGCGCCACTGTCCACGAGGTTAAAGCCAACTTTAAACACTTATGGTGTTTTCCCTTTGACAAATTCCAAAGAAACTGCGGGAGATGCCACAACAGTAACTTTTAACGGAGTCATCCGCTAATGTGCATTTCAATGCAACAATTTCAGAGCGTAAAAATCATTCGCCTTGACTGGGACTCGAACCCAGATCCCTCAATATCCGGTCGAGTGCTTTAGCCACTTAAGCTACCGAGGCGTCCTCTTAAACTCTGAAATTTTGGGGCTTTTAAAGGAACTAGATGTTATGACGAAATACCATACATACAATGTCACATGCATTCGTAGTCGTGCGCGAGGCGCCACTGTCCACGAGGTTAAAGCCAACTTTAAACACTTATGGTGTTTTCCCTTTGACAAATTCCAAAGAAACTGCGGGAGATGCCGCAACAGTAACTTTTAACGGAGTCATCCGCTAATGTGCATTTCAATGCTACAATTTTAGAGCGTAAAAATCATTCGCCTTGACTGGGACTCGAACCCAGATCCCTCAATATCCGGTCGAGTGCTTTAGCCACTTAAGCTACCGAGGCGTCCTCTTAAACTCTGAAATTTTGGGGCTTTTAAAGGAACTAGATGTTATGATGAAATACCGTACATACAATGTCACATGCATTCGTAGTGGTGCGCGAGGAGCCACTGTCCACGAGGTTAAAGCCAACTTTAAACACTTATGGTGTTTTCCCTTTGACAAATTCCAAAGAAACTGCGGGAGATGCCGCAACAGTAACTTTTAACAGAGTCATCCGCTAATGTGCATTTCAATGCAACAATTTCAGAGCGTAAAAATCATTCGCCTTGACTGGGACTCGAACCCAGATCCCTCAATATCCGGTCGAGTGCTTTAGCCACTTAAGCTACCGAGGCGTCCTCTTAAACTCTGAAATTTTGGGGCTTTTAAAGGAACTAGATGTTATGACGAAATACTGAACATACAATGTCACATGCATTCGTAGTCGTGCGCGAGGCGCCACTGTCCACGAGGTTAAAGCCAACTTTAAACACTTATGGTGTTTTCCCTTTGACAAATTCCAAAGAAACTGCGGGAGATGCCGCAACAGTAACTTTTAACGGAGTCATCCGCTAATGTGCATTTCAATGCAACAATTTCAGAGCGTAAAAATCATTCGCCTTGACTGGGACTCGAACCCAGATCCCTCAATATCCGGTCGAGTGCTTTAGCCACTTAAGCTACCGAGGCGTCCTCTTAAACTCTGAAATTTTTGGGCTTTAAAAGGAACTAGATGTTATGACAAAATACCGTACATACAATGTCACATGCATTCGTAGTCGTGCGCGAGGCGCCACTGTCCACGAGGTTAAAGCCAACTTTAAACACTTATGGTGTTTTCCCTTTGACAAATTCCAAAGAAACTGCGGGAGATGCCGCAACAGTAACTTTTAACGGAGTCATCCGCTAATGTGCATTTCAATGCAACAATTTCAGAGCGTAAAAATCATTCGCCTTGACTGGGACTCGAACCCAGATCCCTCAATATCCGGTCGAGTGCTTTAGCCACTTAAGCTACCGAGGCGTCCTCTTAAACTCTGAAATTTTGGGGCTTTTAAAGGAACTAGATGTTATGACGAAATACCGTACATACAATGTCACATGCATTCGTAGTCGTGCGCGAGGCGCCACTGTCCACGAGGTTAAAGCCAACTTTAAACACTTATGGTGTTTTCCCTTTGACAAATTCCAAAGAAACTGCGGGAGATGCCGCAACAGTAACTTTTAACGGAGTCATCCGCTAATGTGCATTTCAATGCAACAATTTCAGAGCGTAAAAATCATTCGCCTTGACTGGGACTCGAACCCAGATGCCTCAATATCCGGTCGAGTGCTTTAGCCACTTAAGCTACCGAGGCGTCCTCTTAAACTCTGAAATTTTGGGGCTTTTAAAGGAACTAGATGTTATGACGAAATACCGTACATACAATGTCACAAGCATTCGTAGTCGTGCGCGAGGCGCCACTGTCCACGAGGTTAAAGCCAACTTTAAACACTTATGGTGTTTTCCCTTTGACAAATTCCAAAGAAACTGCGGGAGATGCCGCAACAGTAACTTTTAACGGAGTCATCCGCTAATGTGCATTTCAATGCAACAATTTTAGAGCGTAAAAATCATTCGCCTTGACTGGGACTCGAACCCAGATCCCTCAATATCCGGTCGAGTGCTTTAGCCACTTAAGCTACCGAGGCGTCCTCTTAAACTCTGAAATTTTGGGGCTTTTAAAGGAACTAGATGTTATGACGAAATACCGTACATACAATGTCACATGCATTCGTAGTCGTGCGCGAGGCGCCACTGTCCACGAGGTTAAAGCCAACTTTAAACACTTATGGTGTTTTCCCTTTGACAAATTCCAAAGAAACTGCGGGAGATGCCGCAACAGTAACTTTTAACGGAGTCATCCGCTAATGTGCATTTCAATGCAACAATTTCAGAGCGTAAAAATCATTCGCCTTGACTGGGACTCGAACCCAGATCCCTCAATATCCGGTCGAGTGCTTTAGCCACTTAAGCTACCGAGGCGTCCTCTTAAACTCTGAAATTTTGGGGCTTTTAAAGGAACTAGATGTTATGACGAAATACCGTACATACAATGTCACATGCATTCGTAGTCGTGCGCGAGGCGCCACTGTCCACAAGGTTAAAGCCAACTTTAAACACTTATGGTGTTTTCCCTTTGACAAATTCCAAAGAAACTGCGGGAGATGCCGCAACAGTAACTTTTAACGGAGTCATCCGCTAATGTGCATTTCAATGCAACAATTTCAGAGCGTAAAAATCATTCGCCTTGACTGGGACTCGAACCCAGATCCCTCAATGTCCGGTCGAGTGCTTTAGCCACTTAAGCTACCGAGGCGTCCTCTTAAACTCTGAAATTTTGGGGCTTTTAAAGGAACTAGATGTTATGACGAAATACCGTACATACAATGTCACATGCTTTCGTAGTCGTGCGCGAGGCGCCACTGTCCACGAGGTTAAAGCCAACTTTAAACACTTATGGTGTTTTCCCTTTGACAAATTCCAAAGAAACTGCGGGAGATGCCGCAACAGTAACTTTTAACGGAGTCATCCGCTAATGTGCATTTCAATGCAACAATTTCAGAGCGTAAAAATCATTCGCCTTGACTGGGACTCGAACCCAGATCCCTCAATATCCGGTCGAGTGCTTTAGCCACTTAAGCTACCGAGGCGTTCTCTTAAACTCTGAAATTTTGGGGCTTTTAAAGGAACTAGATGTTATGTCGAAATACCGTACATACAATGTCAAATGCATTCGTAGTCGTGCGCGAGGCGCCACTGTCCACGAGGTTAAAGCCAACTTTAAACACTTATGGTGTTTTCCCTTTGACAAATTCCAAAGAAACTGCGGGAGATGCCGCAACAGTAACTTTTAACGGAGTCATCCGCTAATGTGCATTTCAATGCAACAATTTCAGAGCGTAAAAATCATTCGCCTTGACTGGGACTCGAACCCAGATCCCTCAATATCCGGTCGAGTGCTTTAGCCACTTAAGCTACCGAGGCGTCCTCTTAAACTCTGAAATTTTGGGGCTTTTAAAGGAACTAGATTTTATGACAAAATACCGTACATACAATGTCACATGCATTCGTAGTCGTGCGCGAGGCGCCACTGTCCACGAGGTTAAAGCCAACTTTAAACACTTATGGTGTTTTCCCTTTGACAAATTCCAAAGAAACTGCGGGAGATGCCGCAACAGTAACTTTTAACGGAGTCATCCGCTAATGTGCATTTCAATGCAACAATTTCAGAGCGTAAAAATCATTCGCCTTGACTGGGACTCGAACCCAGATCCCTCAATATCCGGTCGAGTGCTTTAGCCACTTAAGCTACCGAGGCGTCCTCTTAAACTCTGAAATTTTGGGGCTTTTAAAGGAACTAGATGTTATGACGAAATACCGTACATACAATGTCACATGCATTCGTAGTCGTGCGCGAGGCGCCACTGTCCACGAGGTTAAAGCCAACTTTAAACACTTATGGTGTTTTCCCTTTGACAAATTCCAAAGAAACTGCGGGAGATGCCGCAACAGTAACTTTTAACGGAGTCATCCGCTAATGTGCATTTCAATGCAACAATTTTAGAGCGTAAAAATCATTCGCCTTGACTGGGACTCGAACCCAGATCCCTCAATATCCGGTCGAGTGCTTTAGCCACTTAAGCTACCGAGGCGTCCTCTTAAACTCTGAAATTTTGGGGCTTTTAAAGGAACTAGATGTTATGACGAAATACCGTACATACAATGTCACATGCATTCGTAGTCGTGCGCGAGGCGCCACTGTCCACGAGGTTAAAGCCAACTTTAAACACTTATGGTGTTTTCCCTTTGACAAATTCCAAAGAAACTGCGGGAGATGCCGCAACAGTAACTTTTAACGGAGTCATCCGCTAATGTGCATTTCAATGCAACAATTTCAGAGCGTAAAAATCATTCGCCTTGACTGGGACTCGAACCCAGATCCCTCAATATCCGGTCGAGTGCTTTAGCCACTTAAGCTACCGAGGCGTCCTCTTAAACTCTGAAATTTTGGGGCTTTTAAAGGAACTAGATGTTATGACGAAATACCGTACATACAATGTCACATGCATTCGTAGTCGTGCGCGAGGCGCCACTGTCCACGAGGTTAAAGCCAACTTTAAACACTTATGGTGTTTTCCCTTTGACAAATTCCAAAGAAACTGCGGGAGATGCCGCAACAGTAACTTTTAACGGAGTCATCCGCTAATGTGCATTTCAATGCAACAATTTCAGAGCGTAAAAATCATTCGCCTTGACTGGGACTCGAACCCAGATCCCTCAATATCCGGTCGAGTGCTTTAGCCACTTAAGCTACCGAGGCGTCCTCTTAAACTCTTTTTTTTTTAAGCTCTGAAATTGTTGCATTGAAATGCACATTAGCGGATGACTCCGTTAAAAGTTACTGTTGCGGCATCTCCCGCAGTTTCTTTGGAATTTGTCAAAGGGAAAACACCATAAGTGTTTAAAGTTGGCTTTAACCTCATGGACAGTGGCGCCTCGCGCACGACTACGAATGCATGTGACATTGTATGTACGGTATTTCGTCATAACATCTAGTTCCTTTAAAAGCCCCAAAATTTCAGAGTTTAAGAGGACGCCTCGGTAGCTTAAGTGGCTAAAGCGCTCGACCGGATATTGAGGGATCTGGGTTCGAGTCCCAGTCAAGGCGAATGATTTTTACGCTCTGAAATTGTTGCATTGAAATGCACATTAGCGGATGACTCCGTTAAAAGTTACTGTTGCGGCATCTCCCGCAGTTTCTTTGGAATTTGTCAAAGGGAAAACACCATAAGTGTTTAAAGTTGGCTTTAACCTCGTGGACAGTGGCGCCTCGCGCACGACTACGAATGCATGTGACATTGTATGTACGGTATTTCGTCATAACATCTAGTTCCTTTAAAAGCCCCAAAATTTCAGAGTTTAAGAGGACGCCTCGGTAGCTTAAGTGGCTAAAGCACTCGACCGGATATTGAGGGATCTGGGTTCGAGTCCCAGTCAAGGCGAATGATTTTTACGCTCTGAAATTGTTGCATTGTAATGCACAGTAGCGGATGACTCCGTTAAAAGTTACTGTTGCGGCATCTCCCGCAGTTTCTTTGGAATTTGTCAAAGGGAAAACACCATAAGTGTTTAAAGTTGGCTTTAACCTCGTGGACAGTGGCGCCTCGCGCACGACTACGAATGCATGTGACATTGTATGTACGGTATTTCGTCATAACATCTAGTTCCTTTAAAAGCCCCAAAATTTCAGAGTTTAAGAGGACGCCTCGGTAGCTTAAGTGGCTAAAGCACTCGACCGGATATTGAGGGATCTGGGTTCGAGCCCCAGTCAAGGCGAATGATTTTTACGCTCTGAAATTGTTGCATTGAAATGCACATTAGCGGATGACTCCGTTAAAAGTTACTGTTGCGGCATCTCCCGCAGTTTCTTTGGAATTTGTCAAAGGGAAAACACCATAAGTGTTTAAAGTTGGCTTTAACCTCGTGGACAGTGGCGCCTCGCGCACGACTACGAATGCATGTGACATTGTATGTACGGTATTTTGTCATAACATCTAGTTCCTTTAAAAGCCCCAAAATTTCAGAGTTTAAGAGGACGCCTCGGTAGCTTAAGTGGCTAAAGCACTCGACCGGATATTGAGGGATCTGGGTTCGAGTCCCAGTCAAGGCGAATGATTTTTACGCTCTGAAATTGTTGCATTGAAATGCACATTAGCGGATGACTCCGTTAAAAGTTACTGTTGCGGCATCTCCCGCAGTTTCTTTGGAATTTGTCAAAGGGAAAACACCATAAGTGTTTAAAGTTGGCTTTAACCTCGTGGACAGTGGCGCCTCGCGCACGACTACGAATGCATGTGACATTGTATGTACGGTATTTCGTCATAACATCTAGTTCCTTTAAAAGCCCCAAAATTTCAGAGTTTAAGAGGACGCCTTGGTAGCTTAAGTGGCTAAAGCACTCGACCGGATATTGAGGGATCTGGGTTCGAGTCCCAGTCAAGGCGAATGATTTTTACGCTCTGAAATTGTTGCATTGAAATGCACATTAGCGGATGACTCCGTTAAAAGTTACTGTTGCGGCATCTCCCGCAGTTTCTTTGGAATTTGTCAAAGGGAAAACACCATTAGTGTTTAAAGTTGGCTTTAACCTCGTGGACAGTGGCGCCTCGCGCACGACTACGAATGCATGTGACATTGTATGTACGGTATTTCGTCATAACATCTAGTTCCTTTAAAAGCCCCAAAATTTCAGAGTTTAAGAGGACGCCTTGGTAGCTTAAGTGGCTAAAGCACTCGACCGGATATTGAGGGATCTGGGTTCGAGTCCCAGTCAAGGCGAATGATTTTTACGCTCTGAAATTGTTGCATTGAAATGCACATTAGCGGATGACTCCGTTAAAAGTTACTGTTGCGGCATCTCCCGCAGTTTCTTTGGAATTTGTCAAAGGGAAAACACCATAAGTGTTTAAAGTTGGCTTTAACCTCGTGGACAGTGGCGCCTCGCGCACGACTACGAATGCATGTGACATTGTATGTACGGTATTTTGTCATAACATCTAGTTCCTTTAAAAGCCCCAAAATTTCAGAGTTTAAGAGGACGCCTCGGTAGCTTAAGTGGCTAAAGCACTCGACCGGATATTGAGGGATCTGGGTTCGAGTCCCAGTCAAGGCGAATGATTTTTACGCTCTGAAATTGTTGCATTGAAATGCACATTAGCGGATGACTCCGTTAAAAGTTACTGTTGCGGCATCTCCCGCAGTTTCTTTGGAATTTGTCAAAGGGAAAACACCATAAGTGTTTAAAGTTGGCTTTAACCTCGTGGACAGTGGCGCCTCGCGCACGACTACGAATGCATGTGACATTGTATGTACGGTATTTCGTCATAACATCTAGTTCCTTTAAAAGCCCCAAAATTTCAGAGTTTAAGAGGACGCCTCGGTAGCTTAAGTGGCTAAAGCACTCGACCGGATATTGAGGGATCTGGGTTCGAGTCCCAGTCAAGGCGAATGATTTTTACGCTCTGAAATTGTTGGATAGCAAGATTAATTAAACATCTAGTCTGAGTAGCTTTATAAATAATAATGAATATATTAATAAATAATTGCAAAAATGATGATAATATTATCATCTTTTTTGCAATTTATTATAATATTTTTAAAATGGCGCTTAAGTTATTTTTGAAACAATTTTTAAAAGTTAAACCAGTTTTTACACATTACATTAGAAGTACTGCAAGGGTTTATCACCAATGGTTGTAATACACCAGAAAGAAGCTAAGATGAATTGATAGCACAGTCCTTAGCTTTCCTTACCTTGTTCCTGCAACACCTCCCCTCTCAGTCTTACTTTCATCTGAGGTATATCAGCATCACAATCATCCTTAATCTCCACTTCCTCCTCAGAGGGCATATTTACTTCTGCATCTGCCAAATGATCCTGCAAGATCAAGGAAAAAATATTACAGATTTTCAGGATATGCATGAACAATGTTTTAAAAACATGTTATTTTAAAAATTAAAATTAAAAAATTGTTAACTTGTATACATTATATTAGTATAATAAAATAGTATTTTAGCTGAAACATCTTCAAAAAATTTTTTTTCTTCAAACAATTGACTTGCATTGGTTAGGATGAGACGATTGATATATGCAGAGATTATGAAAGACTTGCTGGGAAGTTGTGTCAGCCTGTTTTGTTAAGAAATACAAAATAAGTAATTGCTTACAACTCTATACAGTAAAAAACTTCAAACCTCTTCCTTTAAAAAAATAAAATGGGAGGAACAGAAATGCCTCTTGAGACTTGGCCTCAGCCCTATTGAACAGATATGAAGAACCTATCAACTGAGCCTGTGCAGTTTGCCAAGTAGTGCTAACTTCATATGCATTATAATTTTGTTTAGGTAATCAGCGGTTCAGTTAGATTATGGATGGACATAGCTACCATATAGATATTTTTTCAACTGCTAACAAAACAAAATCCAGTGACAAACTACATTATCTCAGTCTTTATCTCTGAGTACTTCTTCCCTTCACCCAATCCAAAATTCTTATATTGTTCCTGCCCTTTCCTCATTTGACAAACATTCTCCCTTCTATTACAGTTTTTAGCTTCCTATTGCCAGTCAATATGGCTTTCCTCAATTTCTCCTGCCTTAATATGATTTTTTGGACAAACTTATACCCTTGTCCACAATGTCTGGCACTTCCTGATTTGTTTTCTTTTTGGTCAATTACGTTTTCTCTATCTTTTTACATACCCTCATTTCAAAAGCCTTCAATCTACTTCTCAAAATGTCCCATACAAAATTTGAACAAGTCTTTTCTTTACATCCTTACTCCACATCCCTGTCATTAAGTCCTTCCTTGTTATTGCCTCATTTCCTAGTGCAGGTTTTCTCCTTACCTCATTGCTGCATTGACAGTATTGGTACTGAACACAATCGAGATCTTTAAACACTAGTTTTCGCCCTCCTTTTTTTCTTTTCTTCAAAATTCTAAAATACTTTTTCATTAATTTTGATTCTTATTCCATAGCCATCATATAATTGACAGCCCTGCCTTAAATCTCTTCCTATCACTGGCCAACATGACCATCTGTTCTTCACTTACAACTTCCAAGTCTGAGATATATGCAGGTTAATGATTAGCCTCCTGTTCATTCTATCTTTTCTTTTTTTCCACATTTACTCATTAGTTCATCCCAATTCACTCTATCAAATGAGCTTTTGAAATCAAAAAGAGATAGGTACACACTGATTGCAATCTAAATTTTCTTGATTAGTGTTCTCATTGCTTCAAAAGCATTCAGCATGCCTCTCCTATTCTTGAACCTAGACTAAAAATCCCCTTAGTAATTATTTGCCCGAATCTATCTTTTTATCGACAATACAAAGTGCAACTTTAGATGTGCCGTATTTCAAACTTATTGTTCAGTGGTTTTCACATGATGTGACCTTTACCTTACTTGGAAAAGAACTAAAACTTATCACATAACGTTTTCCTGACAGATTCCTTCCTCAGAGCTACTATGAATCAGTCCATATACTCTTCCTCTCATATTAACCAAAACATTTTGGTAATTCTGCAAACATATTGTCTACCCATAACGCCTTATTTAACTTAATCTGCTATTAAGCCCTTTTTATGTCATCATTGGATATTACTGGACCTAAGGCATCTTCCTCACTGTCATCTTACTTTTCTATGCTTAAGCTTGGTGACCTTAGTTCTTAACCATTCAGTTCTTTGTATATTCTTTCCAAGTTTCTTGGATATTTTCTTTGTCTTAGCTTTTTTTATCTGAGTCAAGTTCTAACACATTCCACATTTACTCATTAGTTCATCCCAATTCACTCTATCATATGAGCTATTGAAATCAAAAACAGATACCATGTTGGCCTAAGTTCTTTAACAGACAGTTAAAGTTCACATTATTCCTTTCAATTCTCTTGGATCTTTTCTATGTCAGCTATAATCTCACTCAACTTATCTTTAACTGCTAGAATAGATCTTTCCTTCTTACTTTCTGATAATGATTTAACCTTCTTAAACAGTACTTTAATTTGTTCTTCCTTCTGCGGACTTATCATATTCTTGTATAATCCTGAGAACCCTCATTTCATATGCTACCAATAATTCAGAGCACCAATTACCTCCAAATATAATGAGTAGAGTCAACCCCAGCCGTACTCTTATGAATGGGCAAAGGATAGGTGAGGGAAATTAGAAGTAGTAGTAAATCAATAAATATTATAAAAATAAATAACTGAATATAAACCAATAAGAAATACAATAAAAAACTAAAAATAATTGAAATTATTGGAAACAGTAAACAGTTAGAATGATGAAATGGAAGACTGTAAATAAATCACGCACTATCTATCTTGGACTATATAGCATTGATACTTGCTGGTCACATGCACTCACGCTCTATAAGGTGTTATGAGACTTTTCTCTCTGCATCAGGGGCTCACTAATCACACAAAGGGAAATACAATTAAAAATTATTTCAAATGGAAAATAATTACATACTCTCTTGCTTGGATGTATTATATAGAATTGATCCCTGGCTAGTATCAAGCACTTACATTCAATCAGGGCTTAGGAGAAATGCCCTCTGCACCACTGGCCCGTTAGTCATAAGAAATATAATTATTATAAAAAATTACAAACTGTATGGATTTGATGTACTATACAGCCTTGATCCTTGATAGTAGCATGAACTCACAATCTATCAGGGCTTACAAGAGGTTTTCCTCTCCATAAAGGGCCCACTAATTACACTATTATTAGTGAAATAAAATTTAAAATTAAAATAAATAAAAAGTAATCACCCACCCTCTAGCTTGGATGTGCTATATAGCCTTAATGCCCGATAGTCTCAAGAATCACATTCAATCAGAGCTTACAAGAGATTTTCCCTGAAACAGTTGCCTATCACTCACCAAAATGATTACAAACTATCTAGCTTCGATGTACTAAGCAGCATTCATCCTTACTTGTTGCTTGCACTTACACTATAGCAGGGCTTACAAGAGGTTTCCCTCTGCGTCAGGGGCTCACTAATCACACGTAGTGGAATAAAATCAAAAATTATAACAAATAAAATATAATCACCTACCCTTTAGCTTTGATGTAATATATAGCATTCAATCAGGGCTTATAAGAGGTTCCCTCTGCACCACTGGCCTATCAGTCACACATAGTATAATAATAATAAAAGCAAAATAATCACACACTCTCTAGCTTGGATATACTAAGCAGCATTGATCCCTTCTTATCGCATGCACTCCCACTATCAGGGCTTACGAGAGGTTTCTCCCTGCACCAGAGGCCTGCCAATCACTCACTTGCTTGGATATGTGAAGATGCCTTAATCCTTCCAAAACTCAGTCACAGGTCGACCGTGGAATCTCTTGTGACATTTATACTGTGACTGGTACTTAGTGAAAAGGTAAGGGGAGTGCCCAGAGGCTCTTGCATAATAACACCTTGGAGGACATTTTCAAGTCAGACAAGGAAGTGCAAGAAGCAGGAGTCAGTTGGCTTTATGATGTGGCATGAGAAAGGTATGACTCAAGTATTATGAAGCTGTTTACAAGGATAAAAAACATGATTGATTGTCAAGGCAACTTTAAATCTTCAGGCTTTCTTAAGGTTTAAACAAAGTTGAGAATACATTTCTTTTTCCTTAAAAAGCAATGCAAGACCTTACTTTTTGAAGGGTCTTTGAAAAATGCAGTGAATGTGAATGACTATAGCTCATGCATATGACAATCTAATAATGGATAAACTTGAACATAAGTTCTCTCATCAAAGTAATACTCAAACCATACTGTCATGTCTTTTTCTTCTTCTTTTTCACAGTATCTTTCAATTAATCTACATCTGACTCAAATATAAATTTCCTAGCTATCAACATTCACACCTAGAAAAATAATTTTAACAGTTTGAACGAAACTTACCAACTATCAACAATAAATTTATTTCAACTGTCGCCAACCATGACATACAGAATCCCTCATCTCCTTCTCACTTTGTCAGTGGCTTTTGTTTCTACAAGAACACTTCTCCCCAATAAAAATCCACGGACCAGCTACTTCACTGTCTCAGAAAAAGTGGAAAACCTGAAAAACTGCTGAAGAGTAACATTCTCAAACCTTCATCCCAATAAACTCCTCTTTTTGAACCAAACTGCCTGAAAAGCCGTTACCTTATCATCACTTCTTTATCCAAATACCATAAAATATAACAATCTGTGAACTTAGCCTTTACTGTAACTTCTGCCCTGCCTAGTATATCAGTCAATGAAACACCACCATTTCCCTCTTCATCATAACCAATACTATTCTACCAAAACCATCATGATCTTTAACTATCCCATCCTTAATCACCCTGCCTCCCAATACCAATCTTTGATGACCACTTCTCTGTTTAGGTGATTGAAAACCTTTCAAAACCTGCAAGTAGCAGATAGTTAAGAAATGAGAGATGGTACATATCTGAGTGCTCCTGTCTTTAAAGGCATTCCAGCCTAACCAAGCCCACTGAATGCATCAAATACCTGGCTACGAATAATAAATTCATGTGTCAGGGAAATAACAAATAATATGATTTGTACGTAGAGGTATTAAAAAGAATAAATAAAGGATAAACTAAGTTATCCCAGTAAAAAACAGGAATTTGAAGTTGTATAAGAACATTTTATCCAGCCCTATCAGCTGAAGAGTAACAGAACACCTTATTAAAAACAGCATCTTTACAATTCTGACATATCTCCTTACTTGGCACAAGCTGTCTATTTCCTGTTCTTAAAATTGAATCCTGCCACAATTTTCACACAAATCTAATACATGTCATGCTACATAATAGCCATTATCTATCTTAACACTTTAATTTGCTATGGAATCCTGGGCATACCTTATCTCCTCTTAAAACACTGACAAATCACTGTATTCACCTATTTGAATACACCACCTATATCATGAGCAGTAATTCAATGCTTTTGCCTTTTTCATTGGAGAGGAACTACAATAAAATTATATGGCCCAAAACATAAGTCAGAAAGATTAATATAGTATAATTAAATAAATAGCATAACATTTACAGCATTAAAGGTAAACATCTGTTCCTCTCATGGTTATCATGACTTGAAAAATTAAGCATTTGTCATTATGACACAAACGCTCTTATTTTTCCCTTACCTCAAGAGAAGTCCTTTCCTGAATTTGAATATTGTAGTCCACTTCCTCCTTGCTAGCTGGAATTTCAATAACCTCCGACTCTTCAATATCCACCTTCTCCCTTTTCACAGTGATCTGCATATATTTGTTAAAAATGATGAACAATAATAAAAAAATATGACTAGCTTTGCCAGTTTCACCATTTAGGTACGAGAATTTTGGAAAGATATTGTGTAACAAAAATGATTTATGTTAGGTTATCATTGGTCATATATGAAGTGAAATGTAAATCTCAGACATTACACAATGACAAATTGAGAATTCTTCTTTTATCAGGAATCATTCAAAATTGTATGTTTTGAACATATGACCCTATAACTTTAACTATATAAGGATTAGATGCTAGTCATTTTCTTGGCAATTTGTATGTTTACCCAAGATTAAATGAAAAACTACCATTGGTCCAATGTTTACATGAACGAAATATTTCCACATAAAAGTACATCTAATAAAAATGAATACATTAATGAATCTAACAGAGTAGTAAACATACCAAAATACAGAGGAATTACTTTGGCAATGCTATGGAAATAATTGTTTCCATAACTATTTATGTATACAAAGCATAAAAAATGAATGCTAAGATATAATGATGAAAAACACCATAATTGTAATCAGAATAAAACACGTCAAAGAAAGCCAGGCTAAGTACTCTTACGCATGCTCTTTAATAAACAAATCATTATTCAATTTTTTCCTATGTACACATCTTATGTATAAAATATTCACAATTTTTAAGTCATTTCCCGTATTTGCCATTTGGTCCTTAGACCTTTAGGCATTTCTATTTTAGGGATGAAATACTCTTAATTACTCTTAATTTTCCCTTACCTCAACAGAAGTCTCTTCCTGAATTTGAATATAATGGTTCACTTCATCCTGGCTTGCTGGAATTTCAATATCCTCTGGCTTTACAACATCCATCATCTCTTTTTTCATTGTGATCTGTACATAATTGTTAAAAATGTTGAAAATAATAAAAAAATATGACTAGCAACCTATAAATTAAAGTAGAGTGCAAAATCAACAATTTATATAGAATGAAAATGATTGTGATAATTGCAATTTGAAATTAAACAGCAGGGCTTCTGTCCTAATATCTTATGCTTATGGAATAAAATATTTTCATTTTAATCCAAGGGATGATCATTTGTATTTACGAATAGTGGGGCTAGGTATCACAGCAAAACCAATTAATAATCTAAAAAATTCTAAAATACAGAAAGACATTATGTTTGCTAATTTCAACATTTAAGGATTAGAAATTTTGAACAGATACTATCTTAAAAAAATGAATTGTGTTAGGTTATCATTTGATATATATAAAGTAAAAATAAAAATCTCAGACATTCTCCAATGACTGAATGAGAATTATTCTAAATTGTGGAATCATTCAAAACTATAAGTGTTAAACAATTGAAACCAATAATTTATATAAATAAGAAAATATGCTTGTCATTCTCTAGATAAATTTGTTTCCAAAATGAACTGAAAAACTACAGGATGGAAAATTTAAGGAAAGAATTAAAGAACACCAAATGTGTAAAAAATAAGAGCTTAACATTCCTCTTTGCAAAGAAACTTTTCAAAAGTGTCCACTGATATTACTTTGACTTAAATTATTTATTTTGCATATAAATGTCAAAGGCTTGATGCTTTGAGCAGTTGCAGATTTTGAAATGCATCTGTTGCAAAGATATCTTTGGCAATGAAATTTTGTATCCCTCTCACTCCCCACTCCTAGGCCTACCACTCTTCCAAGTCAAAGGTCGACAAAAGTATGTCGAATTGGAAAGTCAATTATTTAATTTCATTATAAAACAAGATAATTTGGGAAAATATAAGCTCTCCTTGATGCACCAATGCCACATTTGATGAATAAATTATGAGCATATACCTCATAAATTGCCTGTTTTGTAATATAAAATGTCCAGCTTATATATTAGCATGGGTGGATAACGTTCTTATCTTTGGAAAATTATTATAAAATGTAATAAGAAGCTTAAATTACGTTGTAACAAAAATATTAATAACGTTTAAAAAATTAAAAACAAGTTTTTCCCACTATGCCATTAGTTATTAGAGAAGATCTCAATGGAAAAATACTTTATTCAATATGAATAAATAAAACATAAAAAAAGGATTTATCAATTTTCCAACGTCCACTTTACACCTTTTTGGCACCTGCATTAATTTTTAATCCTTGCGCAACTATGATGCCTATATACAATTAAGCTGCACAATTGCTAAAAAGTAATTATAGATGTAACTCAAATTCAAATTACAAATTATGTTGATAGCGCTGATTAAAAATTACACAATTGCACATTTTACTTAATAATTCTTGGAGTTTCTTCATGAGGAGGAAATTTCTTCAAGAAAATAGGCTTCTACTGGCTTTTGAACAAGAAGTCATTACTACAATATATTATTTTCACACGAGATTATATTTCACATTGGTACATACGTAAATTCATTATCTTTTTTGTTTTTTTTTACAATTTATGAAACGTAATTGCCTTTTTTATTAACTATTTTCACGAATTTTTGAAAAAAAGGCAGTCTAAGTACTCTCACACATGCTCTTCTAATTAATCAAGTATTCAATTATTTCTCACGAACATCGTTAATGCGAACAATATTCACAACTTTTAAGTCGATGCTCGTATTTGCCATTTGGTTATTACCCATTTAGGCATTTGTACACTTGGGATGAAATCTATTTAATATAAACACGTTTATTAAACAATATGACTAAATTCGTAACGGATATTGTTACCACGGACATTATAAAATAAAAACATAACTTGGAGACAACTCACCTTTTCGCGGCAAATATTTCCCTCTTCCTGTTTGTATTCCGTTTGCCTCTCCAACGTAAGATTGTTTTCGTAACATTGCTGCTTAAACATATAGAAATCGGTCAGTATTTTAAAGCACTGATAGCAAATAAACCACGGGTGGCTTCTATCCTCCACTACCTACGAAAAAAAGATTATCAAGCTAATAAACCCCACACATCTTCTCTCAAAAGGACTCTTATTATTAACATAGTGATGCAAAGGCTTTTTATTGACCGAAAACAGGGAAATACCGACAAATTTGTGGTAAAATTACCATAAAAGCGTCATGGTGAAAACGTAAACATTCATGGCTAGCTTACTTTCAATTCCAATAACTCTTCTATTGCTTCCCGTACCAACTGCTCAGCATCGTCGTTTTCACTAAAAATATTTGTCAACCGACCACCACGGCCAAGACATAGTCTACACTTTAAACTTTCTTGTCGAGACATCTTCGTAGCACTTAAAAACGGCAACTTTAAAAACTCGTAAGCAATAGATTCCAAGATGGCCGACTACATATCGATGGGTCGTTCGTTCTGAATCGATTACTAAGTGCGAGGTGTAGAGTCGATCTGGTTATATTTTGGCTCCAAGTGATCACCAAATTCAAATAAATTTCCGCATCTTATAATTATTTAATCTCTCTCTTAATTGAGTGTAATCATTCTTATCAACAAATAAAACTCTTCTAATAGCAAGAGTTTAAAATAGTATATGGTTAACTAAAAAGGACAATTTAAAAATAATATTACAATTCCGTAGTATTAGAGTTAACCTTATTTATTATTTATACGTTAACCCCAAGTTTAATCCTTTTAAAGTGATGTTGTGATAAGCTGAGTTTTCGGATAAAACATTTTTCAGAAAGCGTCACTATTCAGAGTGAAAAAAATATTCATGAAATCATTTCTGGCATAAGTTACCTTTTTAATGTGTTAATGAACCAAGCACAAATTACTTAATACGTCATTTTTTTTGGAGTTAATAAATTTTAACATCGGAAGTTGAAACAAAACCATGGCATGGAATCTTAAACATACAACGACTGTTAGGCAAAAGACAAATGATTTGAAATAATTATAAAAGTAAAGTTTGAATTGCTCTGTTATTTGTTTTTAATTAGACCATTTAAATTGATAGTTATTTTCCTAAGTATTTGCTGATATTTTTCTGCTCAGTAATTTTCAAAATAAATGACGTTTGTAATGTGAAATGATTAAATCCGGGTTTTCGTTTATTATAAAGAGGCAAGTCCAAAGTCATGTGTTAATTACTACTCATACCTTTTTAGCAAAAGCTACAATGTTAATATTTAGATTTTTCTTGACCTGGTTACTCCAGCAAAAACTTGCTATAAATCAAACTTTTAATGGCAGTTCTGTAATAATATTAAAATGAAATATCGTTTATTTTGATGGAATAGTGAATTAACGATTTCATGCATCATTAAAATTCAATAATGATCCATCCTTTGGATTTCTACCAAACAATCCCCAAACTCCTCCCTTATTTACCCATTTTTATCCGTTTTCAGTCATTTCTGCTTAACCTCCTACATTTTTCTCCACACACATAATACATAAGGCTCCAATGAACGCATATTATACATTTAGCAGGACAGGTGAATATAGAAGAGACGGCATGCCATAGTCATACTCCTAAAGCTGCTCATACTGACTCTTCTTTCCCCATGCGCCCCTGATAGCAGTTTCAGACATTGACAATATGTGGATTGGCTTCCTTTCCTATCTGTGATGTATCCCTTAGATACTATTCCCACCCATATTTGTATAATCAAAGCTAGTTGTTCGTTATTATGGTAGTCCAAACGATCAGACTTTTCCATTAGCTCAAGATAATAATAGTATTATGGCTCTATGATATAATCCCTAAGATACTCTGCCTCCCAGATTTTCCCAGGCCCATTACTAGTTTATAACTATTAGAGCAGTTCATCAAATTCTATCGAATAATTATTTTGACGAGTATTCTTAAAGAAGCCTAGTGAAAAAATGGTACAGTAGAACTTATAATTTACTTTCATTACTCTAGAATTACGACGGCTGATAGATGCCTTTATTTTTGGTTAATCTTGAATGTTTGCCTCGTAAACAATGGTTATTGTAAACCTTTTGACACGGATCTTGAAATGAAAGAACGGAACAGCAATGTTTTCATTCATTTATTTATTTGCCAATTCTATGATTTCATTGATACTACAAAAGATCAAAAATATCTTAGGAAAGGCAGATTCCGATTTTCCAAGACTCCGCATTGAATGAAATCTGAGTAATCGCGAGAAAGGTTTTCATATGTGTGATCTGGAATAAGATCCTCTCTTTTTACACCAGCCCATTCCTTTTGCATTCAAACAACTTCCTAACAAATGAAGAACGAAATGCAAGTGGCCAGCAGACGAGCTACGTATTTTATATGTTATTGCAATATTTAAAACTTTAAATGCTGCGTGAAGTATTGTGTGAAAAACGGCCGTGTACTTCTATAGTTGGTTTTTAGTTCAATTCTTCTGTAGACTTGAAAACAATCAGAATATCCGCTAAAGCCGTATTTTAACTCTGCAGATGGTGTTTAAACAGTCGTGAAGTTTTTATCGATGTTTCGGCGAGAAGACTAATTTACACTTCATGCTGGAAAAGAAAATAGAGGATTTAATAGATGTTAAAGTAAGTTCAAAAGAATATTTTCCTAGCTCTTTAAATTATGTGTTTAAGATATTTCCCAGATCTGTCGAAAGAATGAACAGAACATTCACCAAGTAATTAGTTTTTTCGTTTTCCACTTTGTATTAAAGAATGCCTATCATACTTCATCGCATAATAAACATGTATTAAAGGGTAGATTTTTTAATTTACATAATTAGAGGATTACATTGAAATAGCCCCAAATATTAGGATCGGATTAAGATCATTTATTTCCATTTCAATCCATAGCATCACAACTCAATTGAGTGTAACAAAAGAAAAACGAAATGCAAATGCCCTGCTATAACGTTGTTTACTTAATTCTTTCGGCTGTGTTAATAACTTTTAATACACGTTCAATACATTTTGACAAATTGCATTATTTCTCTGACGTTAGATTGTCCAGTAAATCATTCGGCGTATCATTGATCAACAGTCGCGGTCGGTTGGTCAATGTTTTCGGTTTAGAATACTAAATTCCAAATAAATTTGGAAAATACGATAGAGGATTTAATAGATGCCAAAGTAAGTTCAGTTGTCTTGCTAAGTGTTTTAAAAATTTTGTTTGTTAGATATGTTAAATGAATTCGTATTTGGTTTATGTATTCCGTACATTGTTGTCTAAATGTATATATAAGTTTAGGCGAGAGGAGTTACGTGAATTCTGGTGTTAATACATGTTAATGGCATAGTCTATTAGGTTGTGTCCATATCATCACAACATATCTCCACAATGGTTCCTTTTTTTCTAAAAATGATTTACCTCTGTTTATTATTTAACCAATTACATAGTCTGCTGTTGTATTTCTTTGGCAAGATTAATAAAATGCATCAGATTTCTATTTTGGTGTCCTTACCAAAACTTACATTTAAATTGTAGTCCACCATGCAGTTATATGTAATCTCTTTTATGAATAGTTGATGTCAGCAATTTAATTGCCTTTGGGTAAAATTGTTAGTTTTTTCCTAAATGAGTGAGTCCCACATGATTCTCATTAGAATTATATGAAAGAGTTTTGCCATACGGATTTATTGAACTGATAGTCTAATTTATAAATTTTGACTGTAGGATGTTAATGAATTATGGCATTTTAATGCTTTGCAATACATTGCTGGTGAATTCGAGAAAGATTATTCTGACGACTTGATTGACAGTGATGCTATTGACAAGAGGGCTGTGGCATCCCAGATGACATGATCATTGTCAAAGAGGAGGTTGACATTGCCATTGGATGACCTACTTCTCCAGTAGTGGATATTCATTCATCAATTGTTGCATCAATAGAGGAAGGTAGCAGTCATTGGTCAGACAATGAAGAGGCAGATAATATGGTAACTGATCATACATATTCCAGCATAAAAAAATGCACACTCCTGTGGAAAATAAATTTATTATTAAATGCACTTGCACAAATTGATTCAATTATTCACCCCCTCTCCCTTCCAAGTACTCTTTCCCTGAAATATAATTGGAGCAGCACGCCAATGACATTAGACAAATGACTATCAGTCTTCATTACTGTACAGTGTACCAATTTCTCACTTACTTTTAAGACTTTTAATAGCCTCTGACAGCATTTTTTCAATTCTTTTTACACTATTTTCATTTGTGTTAATTTATTATGTAATTGTTAATGCTTAGCTCTACTTAAATCTCAGTATTAATTATCAAACTAATGCCTATCTAATTCACCTGGTATTTTTCATGCAAACCTATTTCTTTTAGTGTCAAAACATGGAGAAAGTAAGGGCTAATCCTCATCTTTAACCTGCAGAACTCAATTCCTTTCTTCATGCAGTGATTCTCTGAACTAATCACCATCTATTCTTTTCCTTACATCTTATTCCAATCTTAAATCACTATCATATGTTACAAATGCTGCCCTATTTTCCGGCATGAATTCATTATTTATTTTGTCCTGTAAAGGTGGTAAATCATATTAATTACTTTCTGCTTACAGGTATATTAATTGAAATTCCTAAACTAGGATTTACCTTAATAACTCTATACCAGAGTCATCTATTCAATGTAACTTTAAATAATAATGCCTTGCCTAATGACTGGAAAAAGGGAAACATAACCACAATTTTTTAAAAAATCCTGTATGATTGCTTTGTATGTAGAACAGAATGATGATCAAGGGTGTCAATCATATGTGCACTTCCAACAATAATAATTTATCAGTTGATAGGTCTATGATAACTATGCTTTTATTAACATTTTCATTCACTATTTTAATCATCCTTAAATATTATATCATGAATATCAGGAATTCAGGGCTCATTATTTTGTAATGCCCGGGTCCATCTAAGACATAGCCACACAGGTTTTGAAATAAATGATTACAAGTTTAATGACATGTTATTTATATGGAATATTTATTCACCTTATGCATTTGATTCAAAGGAAGAAAAAGTAGAAAATATTGACCTAGAAAATAATATTAATTACTGGAAAGCCTGGGTTTGAGGAAGGTAGAGGCAGGGGTGTGGGAAGATGCTTGGATTTACTTTAGGGAGGAAAATCACCCCCTCCATCTACCTTTCCCCCTTCACCACAACCAAAATTTTGAAATACAACTTCTTCGAATAGATCATATTTCATTTGTTCTTTTCTTTGATTTCAACCCTATTGTTTTAAGAATCCACTCCACCTGCAAATGCCAAGGCACACTTCTGCCTGTCTATATCACACCTCTGACTCTAAACACATGAGTTCAAGCTCCTCAGACCAGCTGAGTTCCATTACGGAGGAGTCCGTGTGGACCAAGTGGCTAGAGTCCAGTATAGAAGAAGACAGGAGCTGCTCCTGACCCAACTTGAGCAAGTTGGTGCCAGGGATCAGTTCTTCCTGGGGTGCCATCTCATTATTCCCATTGCACCTTGGCTCCTCAACATGAATAACCTCCTACCTGACTGCTGCCTAAGCAGATGATGCTGTTTCACTGCTGGGGATCCTGCCAGCACTACTGGTATGGAGTTGATGAAACAATTCCCATCACCTCCAAACTATCCTCACTGACCTCTAGCAACTTCCCATTTCCCCTCTTTTCCTCCTCCTCTTCCTCTGACTTGCCCTGTGTGTCATCAGAGATCTCCTCGGAGATCATTGCCTTTTTGGCTGACTCCTTGATGGAGAGGTGCAGGTGGGTATACAGGGAGGAGAGCACATGCCTCAGCTTGTAGTGATGCATCTCAGCTGTGCTGGCCATTCCATCCCCTGGCCCACCCTTGGATAAGCCCTGGCTGATTGAGGGTGATGACCCTGGGGTCTTTTTCAGTACCTCCAGCAAGATCTCCATGCTAGAGCAGTTGAGACTCATGCTGTTCATCTGGAACTGGCCGTAGAAGGCAATTAGTCGGAAAAGTCATTACTGAACTCACAGAACGGCAAACTGCTCTTGTTCTTCAAGGGCACGGGTGGCATGGACAGCAGGGCCGGTGGATCCTCCTCAGACAGGTAAGAGCAGCCTGTGTCCCTATCCTGACCTTCCTCCATCTCTCCCACTTGACCCCTGTCGGCCACCTTCCTTGGCTGGGGCACTCCCTCCTGGGCATGCACCTTGGGGGGAACCAGCACCCTGGTACCCCTCAAGGTCTTAAGCTTGGCAAGACAGGCACCAGCTGCACCAGCTGTCTCTTCTGCATCAAGTGACTGTCTGTGGACATGGAGCATGTACCTGGCAGAGCAGATGTGTAAGTCAGATGGGCAAGTCATGTACATCAGCTGGTGCTTATGGAAGTGTAGATGCCACCCCCTTGATGAGGCCACCAGGTGACAGCGTCCGGTGAAAGGGGTCAAGGTGTAGACTATCCCATGACCAGCCAGCTTACCCCTCTTGGGTCCAGTCTTCTGGCTGGAGGCCCATCGGGTGGTGGCTTCTGACAGGGATAAAGGCAGGATCCCTTTTGTGGAACATGCTGATGCTGGGGTTGGAGGATGTGGGCAAGGTAGGAGAGGGAGAGTTGGCTAGGGAAGTCAGCTCCAGGAGGAGATTGAGGGAGGTGGAGTGCGGGAGATGGCAGATGGCCCCAGCCTGCATTTGCGATAAGAGGTGGGGATGACCTCATCCACCTCCACTAGCCATGAAATAGACACATTCTTCTCCACCAGGTTACGGACCTTTGGAGTGATGGGTGTCAGTTTGATGCTCAGTTTGCTGTCATCTTCATCATCTTTGTCTTCCCTACCTCTCCTCACCTTTGTCTCTTCCTCCTCCTCTTCATCGTCCTCCTTATCTTTCTCTTCTTTCTCTAGCTCAATTGTCCAGCTTATGTCAGAAAATGAGGATTTTGGTGATAGTCATGGTGAAAACCTTAGAAACATGAAGTTGTGTGGTCAATCAGGGCTTCCAAGCACAATTGCCATGGTGGGGATACCACGACGTCCGCTGCTGGGACTGGAGGATGCCATCATAGAGCAAGTCATAGATGACGACTTGTCCAACTGCCCAGAGTAGGATGCCATTAGCTTACTGTTCTCATTAATTTTCCACTTCAACACTTTGTTCTCCAGGGCAAGCTACTCATTCTGATGGCATTCCCTTTCTAAATTCTCAGACAAATACTTCACTCTCTTGTAGTTTTCTTTTTGTGGCGACCTTCCTCTGGAGTTGAGCCTCCAGGTCCTCCACTTGGGGTTGCAAAGCTGCATTGCATGCAAAGGCACTGTTCAAAGCCTCCAATTTCTGTCAATATTTTTCCATTTTCTTCCAGTGGTTATGCAATTTCACCCTCCATTTTTTATAAAAGATGGAGGATGCCATCTAAAAACAGGAAAAAGGAAAAGGAAGGACATTTCCCTTTTTCAAAGAAATAGATTTATGGAAGAAAAAAAAATTGAAATAAGAATATTTAAAATAATCCGTAATGAAATCAAACTCAAATGACACATTTTTCTTACTGATCATTTAGGTTCCAACAGTTCATCTCTAAAAACAAGCAAATGAGCCATCAACTAAAACTTCGGAAGCAAGTTGAAAACACTTGCTATGAAAGCAAACAGTAAAGTTTAATATACTAATCCTCACAAATCAATGTAACAGCACTTGTCCGATGATATATTAATAAAAATAGACCTATTCTCTATGAAATATTTATTCAATGAATATCCACATATTAGTTTGCTGTTGTGTAAAATAATTACACAGTTAAGACATTATTTCACAAAATTACAGTTTTTCATTAAAAATGACATGTAAATATAAATAAATGAATACGTTTTTAACATCAAATTAATGATTACATCAGTAAAAAAGGTAAAGTTGTTCAAACAGACATGAGCCCAGGTATCAGTCAATCATCTGCATTCTATTGTCTTCCATAAATATTCTGCCAAGGCACTGTTTGTCCCAGAAGGAAGTGAATGTTCAATGGTTGCCATACACTCATGAATTGATATTCACTTAATATCTATTTACAATTACATATGCCTACCAAAGTTGCATTAATTTATTCGTCAGATAGAAGGTGAACATAAGTTAAGATTGAAGTAACTAGCATTAATACCTGGGTATTTGAAGAATCAATAAGTCAGCTCTATTATTTTATGTTTAAATTGAGGGTCTTAGGATGAGAAGGATACTAAAATGGAGATATTATAGTATTTATCAAAGTAACTATAGTAGTCTGGGGCTTTTTTTTAGGATTGGAAGTATCCAATTGGAAGAATTCCAGAATGAGTCTTGAAGTAGTTATTGTATATAATATGAAGGGTTGTGGTATATTGTACAATATAGATGGCAGGGGATTGTTGGCACTTCAGACAGTGAACCCCATCATATAACAAGCCTTTGATAATTTTAGTGACTGGATCATTTAGCTTTGATTTCATGTTGCTCAGATACATGATCATTGAAATACTTTTGAAATGTGGGTTTTGAGAAGGTAAAGTGGACAAAAAGGAAAACAAATGAGTAATTGATACTGGTGAATTATTTTTTAAAACTTATATTATTTATTAGATATTATATTTTAAAATAAAAAAACTGCATATGGATATCTAAACAAATAACTTCATAAGGTTATTTTTCCTAAGGTGATACATTTTCTTAAATTACACTTCTCACTAGTACCCCTGAAATCCCCGCCGCACTAAGAGGGTTAAGGAGGGAGAAATGATGAAGTCCAACTTTTGGTCAATCAGAAGATCCGAAAACAAATGAGTAATGCTATTGGTAGATTGAGAGGGAACTGCTGAAAAACATCTTAAGGAGGGAGAAATGATGAAATCAGAGTTCTTGTCAATCCAATGCTTTCAGTCCAGAGCACCTACAAAATGGCATGGTTTGCAGACTAAACCCTAACAAAGCCTAAATACCAAAATTAACACTAAAAAAAGTGAATAAAATGTTAGCCAAAGATATTGAAATGGCAATCATAAATTGCCAACTGAAACAAGTTATTTGCAATTTGAATTTGCATATACTAAATGCATCTCAACTGATGGTTCATAATAACTAAAAAGGAGACCTTGAAGGAAGTGAAAAGATTTTTCCTGATGAAAAAGTATACCCCTAACAGTGGCGAGACCTTCTTATCTTGTTCTGGCAACTGAATCTTTTATCCATCCTAGGGCATCCTAGGAATCTTAATTACAAACTTATCCTTAATTTCCAATTCTTAAATTAAAGACAAGTAGAATCATCCATTATTTGAAGGATCTTGCAAGATCAAAGAAAAGCATTAGAGATGCAAAGATGTTTTCATACTTCCATAGTGTTAATGACTCATAGAATTGTTTACATACTCCTAACCACTACTGCAAAAAGAGGTACATAAACTACAGTCATTGATGGTCACAATAACTTAAGTGAGGTGATATGATAACAAAATGGAAAGTGCAAATTCATGTAAAGAGGGAAGATAATTAAAATTCACATAGCAAAGAACAAAACTGATTTCAAAGCAAAGATTGCAAACAACTATGGAAACAACTTGAATATGAACACTCACCAAATTCTCTGCTTCATCATTGATGGACCAGTCACCTTGCATTGATTTGAGCATTGGCAATTCTACATCCTTTACAGGAGCAACAGAGCAACCACTAGAAGTGTCAACCTCCTCATTGACAAGGATTACATCATTCCGGACATTCACAGCCTTACTCTCTTCAGCATAAAATTTGCAGACAACATGCAATTTATGCAAAATGTCAATAAAGATATGACTTCATTGCAAATAATTTCTGGTGTTTTAGCATTGAGTAGCACTTCCTTTGCTAGGAGCACTGCTTCTTCTCTTGGGATACTTGTGAATAAGTTTACAACATCAAATGACACTAATATGGAATTCGCTGGTGGAGTTATATGTGTTAAGGAGTTTGTCAGTTCTATGGAGTTCTTTATGCTGTATTTTCCATGAAACTGGGAATGTTCTACAAATTTCCACTTCACAACCCTAGAATTATTTCTTGTTTAATGGAAACCTATATCAACCATTAGAAGGTCTAGCTATGGGCTCCCCCTTATCGCCTCTACTGGCTGAAATATTTCTGAATAACCTAGAAATGGAACTTTTCAAAAGTGAAAATCCTCTCCTCAAAAATGTGCACTACTGGTTCCGTTACGTAGATGATGTATTATGTTTGTGGACAGATACAAAGAGACAAATGGTAAATTTTTTAAAGCTCATCAATTCTTTAACCTCAAGGATTTAATTCACCAAGGAGGTCCAAGAGGGTTTTAATTTGAATGTCCTGGATCTAGCTATTTCCATTAAAGAGGAAAAACACAAATTTTCTATTTTCCACAAGCTCACTTGTACAGACCAGGTCATCCATGCATCATCAAAACATGCATTTCACCAAAAACTTGCAGCCTTTCAAAGCATGGTACACAGGGCATTAGTTATCCCTTAAGACCCCTCAGCCTTCAAGTTGGAAATAACCAATATTAAAGGAATGGCTTTGGCCAATAGGCACACAGAAAAATTGATTGATGACTTGTTAGATAACAAAAGGAAAAAAAATTTATTCAGAGAAATTTACTGACCCCCACCCAGAGACCTAGCTTTGTGGTGACACATTAAATATGTAGGAAAACCCTCCTTTAAAATAGGCCATGTACTCAGTGATATGAACATAAAACCTGCCTTCTAAGATAATAAAAACCTAAGGAGTTTGCTACCAGCAGTCAAAGACCCCATTTAACCAACTCTCCAGAGCGGGGTTCACCAATTGCAATGTGCTGACTGTGGTGCTAAATATATTGATCAGACAGGGAAGAGCTCAATGGTTTGAGCGGAAGAACACCGGAGGGATTTCATAAAGAACACTGGGATGTCTCAATTTGCAACTCATCTCTCGAAGGAAGGCCACCGAGTGGATTTCATCCCCAAATTACTGCACAGAGTGAAGAAAGGGTTGCAGCTGGATATCCAAGAGCAGTTAGAAATTCTAAAAATGGTTAAGAAGAAGGAAAAGATAACTTATGACCACCTCTTCCTCCTCCTGGATATTCCTATTCTACACCCCAAAAAATCCCCATGACAAAACCTACGCTCCCTTCCCAACCCTTCCCCCCTCCCTCTTACACCTCTCCTTTCATTAATTACACTCCCCCATCTTCCATCTGTTACCTCTACTCAACCGAGTATGTAAGTCCGATAAAGCTATATTGTACCACTAGTCCTAGCCGACCTAGAACTAGTCGACCAATAAAGTTTATTTTGTAGAAAGCAAAGATAGTATTTTTCCTAAGTTAAAAGTCATCTTTTATATCCAATTTAATCAATTGGGTATTGATGGGAATTACCTCCAGTGCCTGCATAGCTGAGTGGAGGGTGAACTTAAGAGTTCAGATATACTTGATAGATGGCGACAGGTCTTGAATGATCCTCTTGCCACCTCCCGCTTTCAAGATTGCTACAAAGGGAAAGGTGCATGTCATCTTTTCCATTGTCAGGATCCCACTGTTTACCAGCATTGTCATATATGCATTGATCACCGGTGTCGACCACGTGGGCAGGAAGGTAAAGGGTGCTCCTTTCTGGTCTTAGTACATTGGCACCCCAACCAATGGTCTAACTGGGATGCAAATCTATATGGGTATATGCCTGTGGTAAGGAAGAAGAGCCTCCCTCTTCTTCTGGTCCTGGTGACAGTGGCTGTTCCTTTGGCTCCCGTTCCTCGTCTGGCTCTGAGAAACAAAGCCTTTTTCATTGTCATGCAATACATGTATAAGGAGTTGCAGTGGCAATTGCTTTACACTCATCTCTTGGTATGGGTCCATATCAAGTCCACTATCTCCCACTGTGTTTAATGTACTTGTCACTAATTCCTGTTTATCACTTTCATTTATCATTGATTCTCTTGAAGGCAAGGAGTGGCAGGTGGCTTCTTATATTGATTCTGTTGAAATAAATTAACTTGAATTTCTTGCAGCCTCAGAATTCTTCATTATGGATGCATTATTCTCTGAGGAAATTAATCCAAAGTTAACTAAATGTACAGGGACTCTAGTTCTTCAATATCAACCATTAAAAACTAGGAAGCTTAATTAAAACATGATCTTTGGAAATGATCCACCTGAAGAATGGCCATAAATTGAAGAAACACATTAAACATCAAATGGCCATGAATTTATTATAACAAAGGGGGGCAAAATTACTTCTACAGGGAATTAGGGATAGGAAATATTTGGGCAAGGTGAATCCTGCATTTGCTGAAAGCCATTTACCAACAAATCTTCCAACAAATTTTTAGCAATGTTTCAAACAATTAAAGAGGAAACTGATATCCATCAAAGCAAGAAACAAAATATCCATCAAAGCCTTCCATGAAAGCCAGAATCTTAGTGCTAAAAATACCCAAGTAGAAACATCTATTTTGGCAAAGTGCCTTGATATGCAAACCCATCCGGAACCCGAAGTTGTAAATGTCTAGATAAGTGAACCTTCTAGGTAGTCTCCCCTATTTCCCTTTCTTCCATCAAGAGATGGTCCTCATGAATGAATTACTTCAATGCTAATTTATCCTGAAGGCTGCTTCCACAAGAGGTAACAGCAATCCAAACCTATTTTTCTGCAGAGCCTGATACTTCAAACTCCAAACATCCCAACCCACATTCTTTAAGATGAAGTCAGCAATACAATCCCCAGAGTTGTACAGACTTTGTTGAGACGATGAAAATGAGAACACTGCTTTGTAATCATTTTTGTTTCTCTTGCCGTCCATCCTATCTAATCAATTGCGCCCTGTGTAATGGAATACATTGTCAGCAGTTCTCTGTGAGTTAGAGTTCTGCCTCTTATTGTAAGCACATTGCCGCAGCCTCAAGGAAGGGGAAAAGTCCCAATTTGAAACAGTGAAATCAGCCTTTTCATCAAAATCAAACTATGCAGAGGCTGACAAAAAAATTTGATTTTCTTGATTCTTTATTATGTTTAAATACTGTTGTTTAATTGAAAAATGTTTTTTAAAAAACATTAGTTTTGTGTCTAAAAATCGAAATATAATTACTAAAAAATATTCTTCAAATTTATGATACTGTAGTAATTACATTAATTTTTCAGATGATGTAAATAAATTACATCATTATTAACTATAATATTATATTTTAAATTAAAAAAACTGAACATGGATATCTAAACAAATAACTTCATATTTTTTTTTCTAAGGTAATACATTTTCTTAAATTACCCTTCGCACTCTTCACTAGTACCCCTGAGATCCCCGCCGCACTAAGAGGATTAATTATTGTTTTCATGATATACGTAATAATGCTGAGATTTGTCATTTTATAAATTATTTTTTATTTGAAGAAATTACATAAAACAGGATAATAATGTCACTTTGTTACAAAGTTGTAATGAAAGTTTTACAATCGTTTCTATAGAGTGAAATAAGCTCTAGGATCTTACATTTTTATGATCATTTTGCAGGTTGTGTCTTCATGTGTGTGATAAGGTGAGTACGCAGAATGAATTCTTTTGAACAGGCATTGCACTTGTGAGGCCTTTCATCAGAGTGTGTCAGCATGTGTGAGATTAGATGACAACGCTGTATGAATGCTTTTGAACAGACATGGCACTTTATGGCCTTTCACCAGTGTGTGTCTTCATGTGTCTCTTTAGAAGATTACCCACAGCAAAAGCTTTCAAACAAATGACACACTTGTGTGGTTTTTCACCAGTGTGTGTCAGCATATGTGCCTTTAGTTCACAGCTCTGGATAAATGCTTTTGGGCAGATGTTGCACTTGTGTGGCCTTTCGCCAGTGTGGGTCATTATGTGTGTCTTTAAATGACTTCTCATAGCAAATGCCTTACCACAAATGTCACACTTGTGCGGTTTTTCACCAGTGTGTGTCATAATGTGGCCTATTAAAGAAGCTTTGGTTGCAAATGGTTTAGAACAAATATGACACTTGTGTGGTGTTTCACCAGTGTGTGTAATCATGTGTGACTTCAGATGACTTCTCTGAGCGAATGCCTTTGAACAGATGTTGCACTTGTGTGGCCTTTGACCAGTATGTGTCAACATGTGATCCTTTAGAAAACATTTATAAGGAAATGCTTTTAAACACACATCACATTTGTACCTCTTTCCATCAGTATGTGTCAAGACGTGCCTCTTTAAGCTATTACTAAGAGCAAATCCTTTGCTACATATTTCACAACTGTGTGGCCTTTCTCCAGTGTGTGTTAACATATGCATCTGTAAATTTATATTTTTAGCGAAACCTTTTAAACATAATGCACATTGAAATGGCCTTTCCGCAGTATGTGTTGACATGTGCCTTTTGAGTTTACTTAAATTTAGAAAGTTTTTGGAGCAGAATTCACATTGGTGCTCCTTGTTAAGAGCATGCACCCATTTGATATGACTTTCAAGGTGTTTTTTTCTCTTAAATACATATGCATGTACACATCTTTTCCTGTAAAAAGTCATTTGTCTATGTATGTATGTATGTTAGCAAGTTCAGCTGTGCTGAAATCCCAGGAACAAAGCATCTGTCATTAACTAAATCTGACCTGAATTATGCCTGGGGATAAGGGCTTCTCTGGTTTCGCACCAGGTAAGGTTAGGTAGCACCAACATTTCGACAGATAATTCCACCATTGTCTTCAGGGTGAAGTGATATTGCCAGGATTGTGCCCAGTATTTATATGTTTGGCTTGGAGTCCACTGTTTTCTGATTGCCAGAGCCTACATCCTGTTTTTGTCCACCATATTGAAAAAGATTGGCAGGATTCTTAAGAAACATAAGGTGGAGACAATACATAAACCTCAGAGCAAGTTGAAATCCTTCTTATCCACCTTGAAGGACGACCAGAATCTAAAAAGAGCTGGGGTTTACGAAATACCCTGCGAGTGTGGGAGATCATACATTGGGGAAACGGGGAGAACAGTGGAAAAGCATTTCATTGAAAACAAGAGATGCATCCAACTCTGCTACACCAAGAAATTGGCAGTGGCAGAAAATTGCATCGAAAAGGAACATAGAATAGAATTCTCTACGACAAAGGTCCTTTGTCCAGCCAATGGATACTGGGACCGGATTGTAAATGAAGGAGTCCACATAAGATTGAACAAGAACCAGGTAAATTGAGTCAACGGATTCCAGATTAGTAATCACGAGTCGGCAGACTCAAGAGCAAACATAAATCCCGGGCACATTCCTGGCAATGCCAATTCACCCCGAAGACGATGGCAAAGTTAGCTGTCGAAACGTTGGTGCTACCCTACCTGACCTGGTGCAAAACCGGAGAAGCCTTCATCCACAGTATTTGCCAGGAAAGCCTCAGATCATTCTGAATTATGCTTTCTAGCACATTTTTTTACCTTCGTCAGAGTCAATATGTTTTTCTCAGGGTAGGGGGAGTGGAGAAATGATGTCATGCTATTTTTTTTCAAAAATTGCATCACAAAGAGAAGGGTATGAGCCTAATTTGGCTGCAATAAGGTATGAAAATCTTTCTTTTCATATGCAAATCTTCAGAAAAAATCAACCAAAAAGAAATGTAAGGAAATTCCAGACATCTTACAGAGTTGATCAATGGTTCTGTGATGATCTTCACCAATGAGTGCATTGATTTTGTCAATATTTTGATCAGTTGCTGATGTTGAAGGGTAGCCAGAATAGGGTTGGTCTTTTGAATTGAATTGGTTCTCAAAAGTATAAATCATTCATAGACTCTGGGTTTCCTTAGAAGAGATTGGCATAACAAGTCTTGAGCATTACTAATGGTTGCACTGGTAATTCATCCAACAGGAAATAAAATTATACTGCAGTATTTTACTCTGAATAGTCCACCATGTTTTCTGCCAAAATGAAAAAAAATTGTTCCACTGAAACAGCTCTTATTGACTACTGCATCCCAATTTCTGATACCTTAGGGTCCTTGTTTGTGTATCTGCAAAATTTTACCCTTTCTGATGTTATGTCAATTGCTTATTTCATCCATCATGCTTAATCAATAAGCACCTTATCCTTTGTAAGTATATAAAGTATGTACTAAAAGTCACTTACAATATCTTCAATATCTTCCCAATAAATGAGAGATACAAACTAGGTTATTTTGCTTGGTAATATTTTATTGATAAGATTTAAACTGATATTGCTGAGCAAAAAAAGGAATATAGCATGGCCTTGAAGTAAAATGAACTCAGGTTTTTTATTGCAAATAAACAACCAGTAAAGGAAAATAGCTAATAAAAGGGGTCACAATTGTCTCACATCACTGTTCTACATTGATTTACTTAGTGTTACCCTGATACCAAAACCATTTTTTTTATACAAGGACTTCAAGAAAGATCAAGAAGAATATTTCTGAAGTATTTCATAGCACACAGGAAAGGAAATATATCATTTAAAGAATGATATATTTTTCTCTGTGAAAAGAATTTTTAAAATCAGGGAAATTTCATATTGTTGCATTTAATATAATGAAGAAAATAAATCAATAACAATCGATATTACATAATTATGAAAAAATTAAGATTAGGACTGGGAAAATGTGAGTATGCAGCAGGTAACATTAAATAGTGCAATTAATTAGTTTTAATTATCGTACATATCTTAGGGTTTCCAGATGATTTGAACTATTTAATGATTGCGTTGGGAACATAAATTGTATCTTTCTTGGTTAAAATATAATGAATTACTTAGTGGCAAATTATTTTTGCAACTTATTATGATGAATTATAATTAACTCTATATGCATTTTTCAGAAGATATTTCATTAAAATTATTTTTAGATTCATGAAAAAACTAATTAATCAAATTTTCACACTAAATTTTTGCAGCACTAAAGGTATCCTGTATATGTCATAACCTATCTTCATAACTTATTGACAAGATCAATGGTGAGGCAGTCCTGTGTAATGACCTTCTTAAATTAAATTAATTCAAAAAATCGATTTTCCTTACTTTTGATTTGATTTCATTGAATGAATTGTATATACTTTGATTGGCTAAAATAAAAAATATCTACTTTCGGCAAAATTTAATCAAGTTACCCAAGCAAATTGTCTATTTTGCCATACCAAAATATCCCATGAGGACCTTAGGGTAGAACTAGAAGGCACTAAACAAACTCACATCTTAGGATCATAGATTTTTGTGGCATTCAGATGAAAGACTTCCTATTCTCAGGATATCACCATGCAGGTTATTTCTATGACAACAGTTTAGCCTGTGTTTCAATGAGCAACTTCAGGTTTAAGTAAACCAGATCAGGTAACTTTGCCATGAAGATGCTCATTGAAACACAGGCAAAACTGTTGTCATAAAAAAAAACCTGTAGGAGGACATCCCGAGATGGAGAGTCTTAATCCAATCTTATTGTTTCATTAAATCCATTGTGTAGACTTCATAAATACATAATGAAATTATGCATGTTAATTTTTTAAAAAGCTTAATATTTCTCACAAATGCTTTGGTGAAAGGTGAAAACCAGTAATTGAAATGGGGAATGGTTGTTTTGGGTTATTTCCGTTATCATTCTTTACTTATAAAATCTAAAATAAAAATATTCAATCAAAACAAAAGAAAAGGCTTAAAATACAGCAAGATTAATAAAAGATCTAGTCTGAGTCGCTAAATAAATAATATAATATATATTTATAAATCATTCTAAAAGCAATTATAATATAAACATTTTTTTTTGCAAATTATCAAACTATTTTAAATGGCCTTTCTGTTATTTTAAAAACAATTTTAAAAAATTAACCCAGTTTTTCCAAAAAACCTTAGCAGTACTGCAAGAGTTAATCTCCAATGGTTATATTACACTAGACAGTAGAAAAAGTGAAGTGTCAGCACAGTCCTTAGCTCTCCTTACCTTGTTCCTGCAACACCTTCCCTTCCAGTCTTACTTCCATCCGAGGAATATCAGCATCACAATCATCCTTAATATCAACTTCCTCCTCAGAGGGTATATTTATTTCTGCATTTTCCGAAGGATCCTGCAAGATAAAAGAAAAAATATCACAGATTTTCAGGATATCATGAAAAATATATTTGCTAGACATGTTTTTTTTTTAAGATAAAAAATTTGTTAACTTGTTTGCAACATAATAAATATTTTAGCTGATAGGTCATGAAAAAAATCCCCTAAGTAATTATTTGCTCGATTCCATCCTTTTGTTGATAATCCAAAGAAGACCACTGTAGATGTACAGTATTTCACACTTATTGTTCTGTAGTATTCACACGTGAATGTGAACTTTACCTTAATTGGCAGGGAACTAAAACTTACCACAAAAAATTTTCTTGCCAGATTCCATCCTCACACCCACTATTAATCAGTCCATTTACTTTTTCTCTCATATTTTCCAAAACCTTTAGGTAATTCTGCAAACATTGTCTATCAATTCCATCTTATTTAACTTAATCTGCTTTAAAGTCCCTTCTATGCCTTCATCCGATATGCCTGGAGCTAAGCTATCTTCCTCCCTGCATACTTACTTTTTCATGCATAAACTTGGATACCTTAGGTCTTATCCATTCAGTTCTTTTTATATTCTTTCCAAATGTCTTTATCTAAGTCAAGTTTTTTTACTGTGCTACCATGTTGGCCTAAGTTCTGTAACAAATGGTTTTTCACATAATTCCTTTCAATTCTCATGGATCTTTTCTATGTCAGCCATAATCATGCTGAATTTATCTCTGATTGTTTGAATAGATCTTTCATTCTTACTTTCTGATAATGATTTAACTTGCTGAATAGTACTTAAATATTTCTCATCTTCTGTAAACTTACCATATACTTGCATAATCCTGAGAACCCTTATTTTATAAGCTACCAAAAATTCAGATAACCAATAATCTCTGAAAATAATGTGAAGAGTCAATACCAGCCGTACTCTTATCAATGGGCAAAGGATAGATGAGAGAAATTAGAGAGGATATAAGCAGTAAATCTTTAAAAATATACAAATAACTGAATATAACCAATAAGAAAAAATATAAAAAAACTAAAAATAATTGAAATAAATCGATACCATAAATGGGTAGAACAATTAAATGGCAGACTGAAAATTAAGCACGTACTTTCTAGCAATCACATTCAATCAGGGCTTAAAAGAGGTTCCTTCTGCACCAGTGGCTAATCAGTCATACGTAATATAATTATAAAGGCAAAATAATGACAAACTCTATAGCATGAATGTATTAATCAGCATTGATCGTTGCTTGTCGCATGTACTCACTAATGACATATAATGAAATGAAATTAAAAATTATAAAAAATGAAAAATTATTACCTCCTCTTTAGCTTGGATGTACTATATTGCAGTGATCCTTGCTTGTCTCAAGCACTCACATTAGATCAGGGCTTACGAGAGATTTTCTCTGCACCAGTGGCCCATAAGTCACAAGTAATATAATAATAATAAAAACAAAATAATTACAAATTCTCTGGCTTGGATATATTAAGCACCATCGATCCTTGTTAGTCTCAAGCAATCATGCTCTATTAAGGCTTACGAGAGGTTTCCCTCTGCACCAGTGGCCCACGAATCACTCACTTGCTTGAGTATTCGAAGATGCCTTAACCCTTGCAAAACTAACTCAATCACCCATAGGTCTACAGTTGAATCTTTTCTGATGTTACATACTGTGACTTGACCTTTGTGAAAGGATAGGAGAAGTGCCGGGAAGCTCATGCAGGGTAACACCATTACCATTAAGGTTAGAAAAATATTGCAAGACCTCAATTTTTGAAGGGTCATTATAAAATGCAGTGAATGCATATGCCTATAGCCCCTGCACATGCCAATCTATTTATAGGTAAAATTGAACATAAGTTCTCTCATCAAAGAAACACTCAAACCCCACTGTCATGTCTTTTTCTTCTTCTTTTCCAGTATCTTTCAATTCATCTATATCTGACTCTAGTATAACTTTCCCCGCTATCAACATTCACATTTTAAAAAATAATTTTAACTCAGTCTGAACGAAACTTACCAACTATCAACAATGAATTGATTTCAACAGTGGCCTCCCATCATTAACAAAATCTTTCATCCCCTTCTCATTCTGTCTGTGGCTTCTGTTTCTACATGAACGCTTCTCCCCTGATAAAAATACCCGGACCAGCTACTTCACTGTCACAGAAAAAGTGGATACCCTCAAATACTGCTGAATAGTAAAATTCTCAAACCTTCAACCCAATATACTCCTCTCATTGAACCAAACTGCCTGAAAAGCCCTCACCTTATCATCACTTCTTTATCCACATACCATAAAATTAAACAATCTGTAAACTCAGCCTTTACTGTAACTTCTGCCCTGCCCAGTATGTCAGTCAATTAAACAAAACCCTTTCCCTCTTCAACATAAATAATACAATTTTACCAAAACCATCATGATCCTTATTTATCCCATCCTTAATCAACCTGCTTCCCACTACCAATCTTTTGATTACCACTTCTCTCTTAAGGTGATTAAAAACCTTTCAAAACCTGCTAGTAGCAGACAGGTAAGAACTGAGAGATACTGCATATCTGAGTCCTCCTGTCATTAAAGGCCTTCCAGCCTATTCAAGCCCACTGAATGCATCGAATACCTGGCTACAAATAATAAATTAGTGTTTCATCGAAAGAACAAATTATATGGTTTCTATGTAGGGATGCTAATAATAATAAAGAGAGGAACAACTAAGTCATCCCAGCAAACACCCAGCATCACCACAATTCTGACTTACCTGAACAGTCATTACTTTGCACAAGCTGTCTATTTCCTGTTCTGAAAATTAAATCCTGCCATAACTTTCATACTAACCTAATACATGTAATTCTACATAATAGCCATTATCTATCCTAACACTTCTATTTGCTATAGAATCCTTGGCATATGTTATCTCCTCTTATATAACTGACAAATCACTTCTACATTTACCTATTTGAATACACCACCTCTATCATGAACAGTATTTCAATGTTTTTGCCAATTTCATTTGAATAGAATTGCATATGCAGACCATTGTGATAATGCTTTACAACAAAAAGCAGTAGTCTTGTTTATATACACTAATACCATTAAGTAAATAGCATGATATTTATAGCATATTTACAGTAAATACAGATTGCTGGTTGGCGCACAATAACTTATGTCCTGCTGTTTCCGCAACTTGAAGAGCACTGTAACTGAACCATAGCTTAGAGTCCCTCTTACTTACCAACAGTGACTTAAATCCACTCTATTCAATAGGAATGGCATGGGAAATGTGATCGCATTACTTTTAGATACACCCTGTATATATATATATATATATATATGGGAGAGCATTTAAAGCAGACTCATTCTGCTTCTTATTGACCGAGGGTATTATGGTTATAAGTTTGACCCTATACACAAAATCTGGGAGACAAAATTTATATTACATGATCTTTGCCTAATCAGTCTGAGAAAATTGAAATGTTCATTACATTTGTCGATGATAACACCACTTTGAATCGGAAAAGAAAATTTGATCTAAAGTGTAAATTGATAATTATGCTCCTGAAATGAATAGATGCACTCACCAAATGGCTTGAATCTTCATTGTCCAACCAATGACTGTCACCTTCCTGCATTGATGAGCCAGTATCAATTTTGAGAGAAACAGGGCATCCACTGGTAGTGTCAATTTCTTCTTTGACAATGATCATGCCATCTTGGTCATCCACCTCACTACCATCAACAGCATTACTGGCGATGGTCTCATCTTCAATCTCTTTCTTGATCTCACCAGGAAACTAATTCAAAGCATATAAACATCATTATTCAATAATGGTATTTTATTAACATTTCAAAATAAGTGATTCAGAGCAAAAAATCTTTTTGGTCAAACTTTGTTATGTAAGTCTTGCTCAAAAATAATTTTGGAATCCATTATTTCATTAAACAGATAATGATTATGACTTTAGGTCCTTAAATTGCATGCATCTACCTTCATTCAATGGAATAAACTTTATCATATGATGGTTCACCATTTCAGTGTAGGTGTTCGAAAGGCCAGAGCCATTGATACCTAATGAACTTCTTCCCCATGCTTAAGAAAAAAAAACTTAAACTTTCAAGACATTACAATATTAATTGTGAATTAGAATTGGTTGTGATTGCAGTGGAAAGCAGCTCAATTCACTCACCTGAATATTCACTTCATTGCAATCATTCATGGCCATAAAATTCATTCCATGGACTGGTGAATATGGGTTCTTCATCTCAACTGATGCTGTTTCCACGGAATGTACAGCAGATTCCACGGTATAACTTAAAGCCCACACTTTGTCTGATGTACCATCAACCATATTCTCTCCAGGACTCTTATTGTCTTGCGTCGGGACATCACTCAACTCCTTATAAATAAAAACAGTGATCAACACAGAAGGTCAATTTGATAGGTGATGGTAGCATTCACCAAATACTAATTACTTAATGGCATTATGTTAAATTCACCTATTACCGTGGACCCCATAAAGAAGTATAAGGGAATCGAACCCAACCCCACTGTTCGGTAGTGTAAAAATGTCAAAAAAGAATGGTTCTTGAATCATTTGAATTATTTTATACATAGATATGAAAGGGCGTAATGAAAGGATGTTCAAAAAAATGGTCGCATTAACTTTGACATGGAGCGCAGTTATGAACAGTGCGGGAACATGGTCATTGAAGATGCAAGATCATTGAAATAAAAAATAGGATGCCTTTGCATATGTCGGTTTGGGAGTAGTGAAATGAACAGTAATTGAAACAAAATTACTTTTCCAAGCTTACATACTCAAATAGTGCACAATTTTGCCACAAATGATAATGCCTGTGATTGATAACAAAGTTATCAACCATAGGCATTATGAGATATGGGAATGAATTGTACAGCATATAAATCAACACAGATGCAACGAAATATATTCTTTTGGGGCAAGATATGATTTTGTTACATCTTTCAAATTAATGGATGCAACTGACCTGTTGTCGATTAGTTAACCAGTCTTCCGTCACAGGATTGAACCCCTTTTGGAAACGATTGTAGTAAACAAACAGACACTCTGCACATCGATTCTTAAATAGCCGGAATTCTGTAAGCTTCTTCATGCAGGTCGAACAAACCAACCAGGGATAATTTGCATCCTCCACAACCTGATAAAATACATCGAAACAATATTTTGACATTATAATGCTGAAATCTACTCTTGTCTACTAATCACTATAGTTTTCCCCAATACCTTACGTATGCCATGAACTAATTGCTTTTAAGTACAACGAAGATCTTCAAAAAATATTTTAGAAAGGACATCACACAAACAATTCACTTACTTTTACATTTATCAAATCCTCTATAGTGTTTTCCAACATAAATTCCGATTTAATATTCTTGTCGAAAATGTTTATCAGAACCCCACCACTGTTTAAACACAATCTGCATACCACAAAATCAATTTTATCACACATTATGAACGTTTTAGATTACGTCGGATGATTGACTGGAGAATATAACGTTAAATATGTAAACATCTGTCAAAAATTACGTGAAATAGTTCGATTATTCACACAATACAACATCACAAGTGCGACGACAACTTGCGATTGGCATTTCATTTTTCTTATTTTTTCTTCAACACAGCAGTTCATGTGCAAGAGCCAAAGGGTCGATAAAAATGACCGACTCTTTGGAGGAAGAGGATCACAATTCCTCACATTACACAAGTTGACGAATCTCACCCGGTGATTCACGTCTAATCCAGTAAGAGAGTAAATAAAAGGCGGAATAGGTGTTTTTCTAAATAGATTTGAGCAGGATGGAGTGTCACAGGTTTCGGACACGGATTTACTTAAGACCCTTACTGTAAATATATGATAACATCGTTCCCAATTTACTTGAATTACTCTTCAAAATAGATAAAAAAAACCTTAGTAAACAAAAAAACTTCCCTGCTGGGCACTGGCGTTTGGTTCTTCATCTGTTCATTTTATTTCCGAAGTATTTCTTGTAAATCAAAGGATTTATACGAGAAGAGTCGACCCTTATGTGGGTCAGAACATATGAACATATTTAGGAATTATTAGACGTATCACGAAACATTGACAGTTAAAATTACCTTAAGATTATTTTGACATCTTAATTATCTGATTAACCATGACAAACAACGTTCAATGTTAACTTGACATCGATTCACATCGTCAGAAAAAGATTCAGTTCGTCAAAGTCCCGTTCCCACGGGTCGAAGATTTATTTTGATGTTTATTCAGGAAGGAACAGAATGAAGAGACGGTTACATTGAACTTGTAATATTTTTAATACACTATATGTCTACATCGCACAATAACTTTCGCATGTATAAATACTGGGTTATTCTTACATTTAGCAATCGTCAGCAAAACGTATCTGAATCTTTTGATCCAGGTCTTTCAAATGAATGATCGGAACATATTAGACCTTTTTAGTTTTTTCGATTTGTATATAATACAAAAGAATGCCGGTCATTCTTCACTAACTAATAAAATTATATAAAACGGAATTATTTATCCTCCCCTTAATTACTAGATTACATTGAAATACTCAGACATATATCTGATCGGATTAAGATTCTTTTTTCCATATCACTCAATTCCATTGAAGAGTGTGACAGATGAAAACGGAATGCAAGTGTCCAGTTGTTGAGTTGTTTACTTTGAGTTTTCCGCTGTTTTAATAAACTTTAGTTCTATTTCAAGTAAACTGTGACATATTGCAGAATTATTTTGGGTAAGATAGCAAAGTAAATCATTCGGAGTAGTCTAAAACTTTCATAATGTGCGATAAAGCCGAATTTGAAGTGTGCAGATTGTGTTTAAACAGTCGTGGACTGTTGATCAATGTTTTCGGCGAGAATAGTAAATTACAAATCATGCTGCAAAAGACTGTAGAAGATTTAATAGATTTCAAAGTAAGTTTAGTTGTCTGTGTTCAGTGCTTAGAATGTTATGTGTGTAAAAAATCTTATACGAGATAGAAGTTCGTTTGTATGTCGCGTACACTCTTTCGTAAAATAATGGTGATATTAAGACCAGAAGATTTAGCGCGTTATTTGGTGAATATCTGTTTATGAAATATTTAATCAGGTTGTGCAGGATGAAATTCATCCCTGGTAGGTGTGTTCTTTCTGCTTTCTGTGTTTTTCCAATGAATTAACAAGGGTTTTATTAAATGCTATCAAGGCAGGATGTTTCTTTGCTATTTAAATGGGATTAAGAAGAAATATAAGTGGTAGATTGAGGTGTGATCCTCAGGTGATAGATATTGAATCGCCAACTGGGAGACTTCAATTGGATTTGTACACACACTGCTATGGTCACTCTATATCACGGACTTCAGCATTTTCAATCTTATTTTGTTACCAGATGTAATCATGAAAAATCATTGGTGGCACAGGGAATGAATTTATCCACTCCTAATTATTAATATATTTGCAGTGGCTGAATTTCACATAATGACATGTAGGGGTTAAAGTTGGGTGAACTATAACATTATCTGCCAAATGGAGGTTCCCATTGATTGCTGTGTTAATGGTTTATAATGAGGAGGGTGATGCCCTGAGCAATGACAACAAAGGTGCAAAGAGGCTAGGAGAGGATATGGTTTGTGGTACGTCATGCAAATTGTTTACATTCAGTAGTGCTGCAGTATCTTATATCATTTGGCTTGAACAGAAATGATTGATAGATATGTCAATTATTTCGTGAGCACTTGCAAAAATTGGATTGCCACTAATAAATACAACAAGGTATTGATCTAGGTTAAAGAATAGAGCTATTATGCAATGCAGTCAAAACAAATGTTGTTTCACAAAGTTAATTACCAAATTAGGTTAAAGTGATCAAGTTTTTTACTGCTGTTTCTAGTATTTGCTTAGCTGGAAAGATGTATTGTCCTGATGCTCTTATTTGTAAATGTTTATCTTATGCCATTATGATATTATAACCTGTTTATGCTTCCCATTAGTTGCCCACTGAGAATCAGAAAGACTTGGATAAGGATGCATTCGCATTTGACACTGTTGGCAGTAATGCCGTGAATGTCCGAGATGACTTGATTATTGTAAAAGAAGAGGCTGAGACTTCTAGTATATAATCTTTTGCTCCAGAAAAGGATGTAGAACTGCCAATGGTTGCATGAATTCCGGAAGGTGAAAATCATTGGTGCAGTAATGTAGAAGCAAAGAATTCGGTGAGTGTCTATATATAATGTTGTGTGTGTATGTATAATAATGTGTACACAATTAACCATCTGCATATTAAATCTAGCCATTTTAAGGTAAAACTTTCCTTGCAACAATTTCAGAGTGTAAAAATCATTCGCATTGATTGGGATTTGAACCCAGATCCCTCAATATCCGGTAGAGTTCTTTAGCCACTTAAGCTACTGAGGCATCCTCTTAAACTCTGAAATTTATGGGCTTTTAAAGGAACAAGATGTTGTTTTGAATTATCGTGCATACAATGTCACAAGCATTGATATTTGTGCGCAACATGCCACATCCCACAAGGTTAAAGCCAACTTTTAACACTTATGGTGTTTATACATTGACAAATTTCAACGACACTGGGGGAGATGCCGCTACAATCTGAAATTGTTGCATTGAAATGCAAATTAGCAGATGACTCTGTTAAAAGTTACTTTTGCGGCATCTCCCTCAGTTTCTTTGGAATAAAACTATCCTATTTATTTTCTTGAAAACCCTCTTTTATCTTGATGGTTGCACTTGGTTGTTTGTTATCCTTTCATTCCTCCTAATGTTTTTTGACCAATGGGGAATTCAGTTCCTATTCTTCTTTTTGCAAAAGTTGTTAGGAGAATATTAATACTTCCATTACTCATTATCGTTCTATGAAAACACATCTCTCTCTGAAATGAGATCTCACTCTATCTGTCTTCCAGGACCCATTGGAAGATAGAGATGTTTCATTATCCTTTAATAAGGAAGTAGATATTAAAGAAGACTGTCATTTTGACATTCCTCAGGACCCATTGGAAGATAGAGATGTTTCATTATCCTTTAATAAGGAAGTGGATATTAACCCTTTGCGGTCCAACGTCGAGTCGGACTCGACAGTCTCAGCGTAAGTATCTGGTCCAACGTCGAGTCAGGCTCGACAGAGCTGCGTGCGGCATTTATATGCCTTATCAGTATGGTTCTACCATCTGGTATCATTTGGTTGTGCTTCTTAGACCTACTTAAACCTTTCCGCGTGTCTTTCTTGGATGTAATACCTTTTAAGGATATGAATACAATGAAACACGTGATGTTCAATTTTGCGTAGTTTACGATCGTAGCTGATGCAATTGAGCCATGGTTGACATTATTTTTCAGTGTTTTTCAACTAACTTTGGAGGTTTCTGCAACCTATAGGTTAGTTCTTTTGTAAAATTACCTAATTATTTGAATGTATCATTATTCTGTTCCAAATATTGCGCACATTATGCATAGTAAAGTCAGTTTTCGTTGTTTTTATACCAGTGATTCATTTCTATGGATTTCATTTACAAGCTCTCTTCTTATTTTTAGTGTTTCAAAAATGGATGAAGATGAGATAAGAAAAGAAATTTATGCTGACAGTAGTGACAAAGATGACTATATGTGTGATGTTGATGACGAGTTTGCAGATTTTTCTAGTGAAGAAGATTGCAGCTTCGGGAATGATTTGGATCAAATTGTGACGTTAAACACGTTGTTTCTTTGCTTAGTACCTGGAGCACATCATCTTCGGAGGCTGTTTCAAGGAAAGCAAAGGCAACTTGTCAGATTCAAGAGGTTGAGAAGCCAAGTGTCGTTGTGCACTATACAAAAAATATGGGCGCAGTGGACACTGCAGATCAATATACCTCTTCCTACTGCTTCCTTTGAAAGACTCTAAAGTGGTGGCGAAAGCTGTTTTTCTGGGGCATGGAGATACCAATAATAAATGGGTATATCCTTTACCAGGAAAACTGCAAGATTCAAAATAAAAAACCTATAAGTCACCTAAGATTCAGGAGGCAGCTGTTGATGGAGCTAGTTGGCAACTTCCGCCAGGGAACTTCTGCAACCAAGAGAGGAAGAACTTCCAATTCAGACAAGGAGCAGAGACTAAATGGGAAGCTACATATAATTGTTCCGCATCCAGAGGGAAAGCACAAATAGTCTTGTGTGTTCGAAAAGAAATGTGCCGGGTGGTAGAAGGGAGACAATCTATATATGTGAAACTTGTGACCGTAATCCTGGACTAGATGTGGGAAATTGCTTCAAAAGATACCACACGCTTAAAGATTTTAAAGAATAAATTAAAGCATTCGATGTGCTTCACTATAATAAAGAGGAAACCCACAGTAAAAAAATGCAAATATGAACAATAAAATATAGAACATTAGCATCTGACGTTTTATTTCTTTTTTTCCAAAAATAATTTGGACCAGACTGTTGGAATTCCGAAATAAATATTGGACCGCAAAGGGTTAAGGAAGACTGTCATTTTGACATTCCTCAGGAGGAAAAATGCCTGGGAATGGATCTGTCACAGGAACAAGGTAAGGTCTCATGCCTATTAGTTTTTCACTTTGCTATGGGCAAATCCCTTTCATTACCCTCAGTGTTTACTGTTATTTTAGATAGAACTGTTGTTGGGTATACCAACAGTATGTGTCAAAACCAAATTTGAAGGACCTTGTTTATGTTCCTTATTTGTACAAGCATAGCAATGAACATTTTTTGAACATTTTTTGCGATATAATTGAAGTTTATTTTTCAAGATGTAGTCTGCATGCATGACAATTGGCAAGTGCTGTGGACTTATGTCATTGGATGAGGAGCACTCTGAATCGATCAATCCTGCTTCCTTGGGGGTTATCCTAACAGTCTACTTTCTCTCCACAAAATGCACTTTCTATTGTTTTTCTTTGTGTCCACTCCACATTCTTTTCAGAACCTTCATTTGAAAAGCAATTAAATCTTGCATCTCCTCTTGTTTCAATGACTGTTTCCAAGCTACACAAAGCCAGAAATTAATGATCCATTCAACAAAATTTAAAAGGTTTCAATTCCCTAATACATTCATTCCCTAGCACATACCCTAGGATGGTACCGGAGGATTTCATGAATCAGGGAGACAGATCAATCCTTAAAGATCTCTAGCCTATCCTCAAACATGATAGTTCCTTCTTTATTCTTTTTCCTAAATGCTCCTTGTTAACTTTCAAATGCCCTACCAACTTATCACACCTCAAATCAAACAATCCCATCCTTAATGTCTCAACCTCTTCCAATAATAACTCCCATTTTCTGCAATAAAATTATATGCAAAATATTTGTTTTAAAAACCAGAATCTCACTTGTATCCCATACAGTTTTTACCTCTCTCACTAATTACCTACTCATCAAGACCAATAATGTAGTTTATCTTCTGAATCACCAACTTTGCCATTCCCTCTAATTTTAGAGTTTATCACATCCCTTAATATTAGAATTAATAATCTTGTCCGGCCACATGCAAGGTATTTACTCTGATTGGGATGTTCCTGAACCCATATTTTACTCTTCTGTACATATACAACTGAACAATAAAGAGCAATACTTACATTGTAACAGTTGCTATCCATATCAAACCAAATGGTCAATTCCTTACTACCTGTCCATAAAAAGATATAATCTTTAATTACCCTTACCATTAAGGTAGTTTCCTTTCAAATCTATCCTATGTCCTTTTGAAAAGGACCTCTTTCCATCAAATCCTCAGATTTATACAGAATAATAAGTATTCCATATATAATCATTACTTCTGGAAACAAAAGTTAAATGGTGTTTTTTTTCAATTTTGCAGATCCTTCACACATGATATTCCACTCCACTCCCAACACCTTACATGTTATTCCCATCCTTCTAGAAATCTATCATCCAATTTTAACTTGTGCATATCTCACCATACCTTTCCCTTCCATCCAGCATCCTCTGACACTTCTGTTATAATAATTTCCTTAGTTCCTTCTGTCCCTTCCTTAAAAGAGTTTCTTGCAAATTCTCTTCCAATACATGGGCAGTTCAATAAGTACCCATGTTAGAAATGAAGACACCATTTTTCAAAAACATTTTCCACCATAGTCCCCTTTTAGAAATATACACATCTCCCAACATTGCGGCAATTTTTTTAACCCCTCCAAAAAAGTAGGATTTGCCTACCTCTCCAAAATATGCCTACTACCTTGATTAAAAGGTTCCCGGAATAACCACCGTGTGGCGCTTCCATCGTTCCGATTTGAGTTCTGTTTTTTTTGTTAAATTGGTACATCTGTTGTTGATATTCCCTTTAAATCTTAGTGTCATAACTTGACATTTGCAAAAGTTACCTAGCCAAGAGTACATCTATCTCTGTGTGTTAGCGATTTTTTACAACTGCAGAAATGGATTTAAATTTGCAACAACGAACTTGTATTAAATTTTGCGTAAAAAACGGATTTAGTGGCGCACGGACGTTGGAAATGTTGGAAAAGTGTTTCGGCAACGATTCTCTAAAAAAAACGGTCGTTTACCAGAGGCACGAGCGGTTCAGAAGTGGTCGTGAGTCAATCGAAGATGATGAACACAGTGGCAGACCATCGACATCGAAAGTCGGGGAAAAAATTGATAAAGTAAAAGAAATGTTGGTCAATAACCGCAAATTAACCATCAGAGAAATAGCGGAGGACTTGAACATTGCCTATGGATCCGCCCAAGACATTGTGGTTAATGATTTGGGTTTCCGTCGTGTAGCAGCAAAGTTGGTGCCAAAAGACCTCAATTTCATGCAAAAAAGAGACCGTGTTGACGTCGCAAAAGACATGATTTGCGAGGCTGAATCCGATCCCACATTCATCAAAAGGATCATTACTGGAGACGAGACGTGGGTTTATGAGTACGACACGCAATCCAGACATCAGGCAAGTGAATGGCGTTCACCAAATGAGCCGAGACCAAAAAAACCACGTCGTCTTCAGTCAAAAAAGAAAGCAATGCTGACGGTTTTCATGGATTACAACGGTGTAGTGCATGATGAATTTTTGCCAGAAGGCCAGACAGTAAACAATGAGTATTATTTGGGCGTTATGAGACGTTTGCGTGAAGCAATTCGCCGAAAGAGACCAGAAATGTGGGCAGAAAACTCGTGGATTTTGCACCATGATAACGCACCGTCGCACAGTGCTATCATTATTCGTAATTTTTTGACGAAAAATGCAACAAATACCATCCAACAGCCACCGAATTCACCTGATTTGGCTCCCTGTGACTTCTTTCTGTTCAATCGAGTTAAAAAACCATTACGGGGAACGCGTATTAGCAGCCGAGAGGAAGTAATGGAAAAATCGCAGGAAGCACTGATGGACATACCGAAAACCGAATATAAAAAATGTTTCGAGGATTGGATCAAGCGCTGGCATAAGTGTGTTGCAGTCGATGGGGATTACTTTGAAGGGGACAATATAGATTTAGATGAATAAACTTGTATTTTAAATTTTCTGAATAAATTCCGGGAAATATTTGATCAAGGTAGTATGTCAAATGCCAGGGTGTGATAATCAATGCATGCTGAGGAATACCTGTTTTTGGAAAGGCTTGGTGACTACGTGCATGGCTGAGGAAGTAGACATATCACATATAAGAGGATTTGATGAACCAGGAAAAGCAACTTATTTCAGAATTAATGAGGAAGTCTGAATGGAATTGACAAGGGCACGATCAGACTCTGGAGAGGCAGCTAGTGCAGAGTAATCTATGGAGGCAGAAATGCTTTGAATGCCAGACATTGTGTCTGCTACAATATTATCTTTACCTGCAATTTACATGATGTCTGTGGTAAATAGGCTTGTTAAGTCTAGTTGCTTTGTTGCTTTGTTTGTGGTAAATTGGCTTGTTGAGGGGCATAGGGATGGGTTTGTGCTTTTAGAAATGGATTGGTTAATTTGAAGCATAAGTTAATAGGGCATTTAAAAGCTATGAAGGTGCATTTGGGGAAAAGGTCAGAGATGAATTATGTTTTGACAATAGCAAATGATCTCATTAAGATTGATCTATCTAGATTTATCTTTGCCTGGTATCTCATGTAACCTTAAGGACTGGATATATCAGTTTTTTTTGTGAATAAGAAAAATTGTCATTGAAGCAAGATGATAGACCTGAATTGGTTGCTTTTTGATGATGACTTTGGAGAAAATGAAGTTGACAGGAGGGAAAAAAAGTCAGTCAGTCAGGGGGAACTGCTGGGAAAAACCTAAAGTAGGAAGGAATGAAGAATTAAGGGTTCTCCAGAATCAAATGCTATTAGTGAAACACACCTGCAAAATAGCATGCTTGCAGAATACACCATAAACTATTGATTGTTCTTATACCATAACTAATGTACACAAAAGTGGATTAAATATTAGCCAAATGTATTGATATGATATTAATACAGTACCAACAAAAACAAGATACTGATAATTTTGGTTTTGCATATACTGATTGCATGTCCATAAACAGTTCTAAATCACTAAAGGAGAAACACTGATAGCAGTGAATGGGATTTTCTTGAGGCAAAAGTAAAAAATTAATACTTGTCAGACTTTCTTACCTTACTGAGAGATGACCTGTTGCTACAGCAACATGTCATCTCTCGGGCATCATTTCTTCTGAGAGATGTCAAAGTCAAACTCTTCCTTAATATATACTTCCTCATTGGACACTTGTAATTTGCAATCTTCTAAAGAGTCCTGTAAGAAAAAAGACCAACTTTTCACATGCAGCAATTTAAAATATTTCCATATAATGAAAAAGATTGCTGGAAAAGTTTACATTCTACTAACCACTATTGTTAAGAGAACAATAGTAAGTCCAGTCTTTAAGGGTCACATATCATGAAAATAAATTATAGATTTTAGAAAAAGTCAGGTCTAGGGAGATATTTCAAATTGAAATAACAAACTGACACCCTAAGTATAACTGGTTTCAAAGCACAGATGGTTATTATTACAAACATGAAAATGCACACTCCCCAAATTTATAATTTCCCCATTGCCAGGACAAATTACTGTCACCTTTTTAAATTGAAAGTCAATTGCCACGGATACCTCTCTGTCTGGATTTTCAGCTTGAATGTCTTGGGATCATGCTGGATTACTCAAAATAGCCCATCGTAAGGAGGAACCAACAATGGATGGAGCCTATAATTTCTCGAAAATACATGGGAAACAGTTTCCAGGTCTTTAACCCTCTTAGGGCGGCGGGGATTTCAGGGGTACTAGTGAGAAGTGGGAAGTGTAATTTAAGAAAATGTATCACCTTAGGAAAAATAACATTATGAAGTTATTTGTTTAGATATCCATATGCAGTTTTTTTATTTTAAAATATAATAATGTAGTTAATAATGATGTAATACATTTACATCATCTGAATAATAAATGTAATTATTACAGTATCATAAATTTGAAGAATATTTTTTTAGCAATAAGATTTCGATTTTTAGACACAAAAATAATATTTTTTTAAAAACATTTTTCAATTAAACTACAATATTTAAATAAAATAAAGAATCAAAAAGACATGTAGAAAAAATTATAAATAAATAAAGAAAAACCAGTGAGTTACAAATTTTTTTGTACGCCTCTGCATAGTTCGATTTTGTTGAAAAGGCTGATCTCACTGAGTCAAATTGGGACTTTTCCCCTTTCCTTGAGACTGCGGCAATGTGCTTACAATCTAAAGGCAGAAAAAAACTAAGTTCTAACTCACAGAGAACTGCTTACAATGTAATCCATTACACTGGGCGCAATTGATTAGATACGACGGACGGCAAGAGAAACCAAAATGATTACAAAGTAGTGTTCTCATTTCCATCGTCTCAACAAAGTCTGAATAAGCAGGTATATATCAACACCACGACACCACAATACATTCAAGAGATTACAGATGAAAACAGATAAGTAGCCTTTCAGTGGCTTTTCATAGTGGAAAGACCACTCAGAAAAAAAAACGAGCAAACAATTAGGCAGAGCTTCCCGACATGTACAAAACTGACCGAAAAATTATGGTAAGAATTATACTTTTTTAAAAGCATTTACAATTGCTAAAAAAAATTTAAAAAATAGTTGCCTAATTCTATGGAATTCAACCTATCGATAGCACAAAAACCATAAATTATTAAAGAAAAAGCCATAAGTTACAACGATTTAAACAAAAGCCTACGCAAGGGCCGATATATCGGCCCGCCGCACTTTTCGCCAGGGATATGAAAGCCGATATATCGGCCCGCCGCACTAAGAGGGTTAAACATGAAAATGTTGCAGACTCCATGTCAAGAGACTGGCAGTGGCTAGAGTTGGCAGAGGTCCTACCACAGGATGGTGACAAAATCTACAGTAAAAGTAATTGCACTAGTGGAAGAGGAAAAGAATTCTCCAGGAAGCCAGTGTTTGGCCATAAATGACCTCTGCAGGCATTGCCTGGATTTCTTCTTTAAATGTGGACCTCAGACCCATGAGAACCACAGGCATTGGTCAATTAGTTACCACCATAGAAATGGATAGCTGCCTTCAACTGGTGGTGAAGGCATTCAACCATCTTATTGGCTGCAGGTTGATGGGCTGATGTCTGCAGGTGCTTTGCTCCCATCAACTGAATCAGCTGCCATAACAAGTTACTTGGAAATTGCCGCCCCTGGTCAGTGGTTATGCAAATTGGAGTTCCAAAAAATAAAATCCTCTCCTGGAAAAGGTTCCTGCGGCAGTATCTGCAGTGATTGTTTGAATTGGAAAAGCTTCAGACCACTGGCTGTAGCGGTCAAATACATGCAATTATGTAGAACAAACCATGGCTGCATGGAAGAGACCCAACAAAATCTATGTGAATATGCATAAATTTGGCACTGGCAATGAGAAGAGCACCAATGGGGGACAAAAGATGTCTCATGATTTTACTCCTTTGTAAACATGAGCATTCATGACAATATCTCCTCATGGAAGGCCAAACAAAGTGCTCAGCTACTAGGCAGACCGTCTGTCAAATGCCAGGATGTGATAATCAATGCATGCTGAGGAATACTTGTTTAAGGAAAGGCTCAGTGACTACTGGCCTGGCTAAGGAAGTGGACATATCACATATGAGAGGATTTGATAAACCAGAAGAAGCAACTTTTTTCAGAATTAATGAGGAATTCTGATTGGAATTGACAAGGGCACGATCAGACTCTGGAGATGCAGCTAGTGCAGAGTAATCTATGGGGGCAGAAATGCTTTGAATGCCAGACATGGTGTCTGCTACAATATTATCTTTACCTGCTTGATATCTGTGGTAAATTGGGTTACTAGGTCTGAATGCCTACACTGCCGGGAGGAACACTTTTCATGCCTCTGGGAAAATGTAAAAGAAAGGGGTTTAGGTTTGGTGAAGGTTTGTCCTTCTACCATATGTGGGAACTGGATCACTGCCTTATATACTGCTTAAAGTTCCTTGTAATAGGCGCTTTAAGGTCTTTCAGCATCACTCAGGTTTTGGTCCAGAAACCAAGAGGCTGATATCCTTTGAAAGTGAGTTGTTGAAGGACAGCACCAACCAAAAACTCCAAAGTGTCTCTGACAAGGGTCAGAGGAAAGACACTTTTTGATGAGCTAAAATGGCAGTATTGCACAGAGCCTCTTTGCAGTCTAGGAATGAAGTCTCTGATGCTGGTAGCAAGCTGATGGAGTCCTTGCTGTTTACCTTACCTGCCAGGAGGTTGCTAGGGGTTTCCTGGCTATTTGCGGTATAAGGGATAAAATGGTGGTAATAATTTACCATCCTTAATAATTGCCACAGCCGGTGTATGGGAGCTGGTAGGGGAAAATCATGCATAGAAATTAACCTTCTCAGTGAGTGGTTAAGTTCCCTCCTCCAACACCATACATCCTAGAAACTATATCTCATTCACACTGAAAACAGACTTTGAGGGATTAATAACCATGCCGTGATCCCTCAAGCGGCCAAATATTGTCCGCAGATGCTGCTCATGCTCCAAAAAATTACGTGATGCAACACGGATATCATCTATGTATGCATTAGCATAAGTGAATCCCTTTAACATGTCATTATTAACATATGAAAGGTCTGCACAGTGTTTCGAAGGCCGAGTGTCATAAATTGAAACTCAATAAGGCCAAAAGGCATTATTGTTGCAGTTTTGGGAATATCTGCAGGGTTGACAGGTATTGGTTGAAAACACAAACTAAATCAATTTTTGAAAAATGATAACGCCACATAACCCCTGTGCAAAATCCGTGATATGCAGTGTTGAGTAATGATCAGGCATAGTTCTGAAATTCAGCAAGTGGTAGTTGCCACAGGGGCACCACTTGGTACTCTTCTTTGGCACCAGGTGTAAGGCAGACAACCAAGAGTTAGATGACCTCCATGCAGAACCTATCTGAAGCATCAGCTCAAATTCTTTATTGGCAAAGGCAAGCTCATCTGTTGTGAGATGGTGGGGCCAAGATGAAACCAAAATGAAAACAAAATGTTTACAAGTAATATCCACAAGGTGACCAAAGTGACAAAGAAAATCTGCCCCTATTATTAGCTGCAGCACATCGCCAATGACAAACTTCAACAAAATATATTGCAAGAAGCCAAGGGAAAGGAAGAAAGTGGCAGATCCATATGTAGTGATGGCAGTGTCATTAGAGAAAAGATTAAGGTCTGAATTCCCTCTACGCTCACAGAGCCAAATGACGGGGTAGAGACAGAGACAGCACCAGTGTCTTTAAGGAATTGACACCAGACAAGGTGTCAATGACAAAAACATTGCTGGATAGGTCTAAGAATTAACCTCCTGCCTACAAGGACTGCCCAATTTGTTTCCCTGCATTACACAAACAAGGAAGGGTAGACCTAGTGGCATTACTCCTTGGCGGTGGTACCAGCAGATGCCTTGTTTGGAAAGAATATAGGGCTGGAGCCAGGTAAGTGGTTCGGCCATGGCTGAGGGAATGGGGATGTGAGTGCATACCATGCTCTTTGGTGGGCACTGCCATTTGTTTAGAGAGGTTTTCTATCTTCTCTAACAGTGAACTATTAACTAGGTTAGGTTCCACTTTCAAAAATAAATGAACAGCCACACACAGCCACATATAAATGAATAGCCACTTTCAGCATTATGTGATATAAGCAAGGTTCATTTTTCTGGATCTTTTCCTATGCCCACCTTTAGTTCCCCAAGACAACATCTGGTATCCTGCTAAGAATCAGGCAGCTCAGGCCACCAGTAAAGGGGGACCAGAGAGGTGTGTGATTGAAAAAAATCAATACCCAGGTTTCTCTGTATGTAATCCCAATTTCTACTACTTGAGTCCTTGATCCTCATTCATTAATTATTATTCCTTTACATCACATACTTAAAGTAAATATAATCCACATTCATAATGTTTCATTAAATTTCTATTCATTCATTTGAAAAACCTTTTCTAGAAGGTCAAGTTCTAGATAAGCACTGGCACTATATAATACAGAGACAAAAACTGTGAATGTTTTAGATACAAGATCATTGCACACTCATGTAGGCAGAAGTATTAATTGAAGATGTCAACTGAGCCATAGTTAACAAAGACCAATTAATTGATTAAAAGAATTATATTGAAAGGACACATAAAAAACTTGCAACTTTATATTTGTACAGAATAATCGTTTCATGTGGAAAGATCATCAGATAAAGCTAAATATGATATCGTTAATGTGCTGATAATTCGTTTCGAAGATTCAGGTCAAAAGATTCATTGCTGTATTATTTACGATGTCAATATTAAAAAATAACCATAAATATTGGGATGCATTAACTGTCGTAGGTATAGGGTAGTCAGAATATAGGCCAGGTAAGTGGTTCGGCCATGGCTGAGGGAATGGGGATGTCAGTGCATACCATGCTCTTTGGTGGGCACTGCCACTTGTTTAGAGAGGTTGTCTATCTTCTCTATCAGTGTACTAATAACTGGGTTAAGGGCCACTTTCAAAAATAAATGAACAGCAACACACAGCATTATGTGATATAAGCATGCTTCTTTTTTTCTGATTCTTTTCCTATGCCCACCCTAGGTTTTCCAGGTCAATATTTGGTATCCTTTTTAGGATCAGGCAGCTCAGGCCACCAGTAAAGGGGCAGTGTGAAAAAAATCCCACCCAGGTTTCCCGGTATGTAATCCTAATTTCTACTCCTTGAGTACTGGCTCTGCATTTATTAATTATTATTCCTTTACGACACATAAATAAAGTAAATAAAAACCACTTTCATAATGTTTCCTTAAATTTTATTAATTCATTTGAAAAACCTTTTCTAGAAGGCTAAGTTCTAGATAAGCCCTAGCACTATATAATACTGAAAGAAAAACTCTGAATTTTCTAGATACTAGATCATTGCACACTAAGGTTGGCATAAATATTAATTGAAGATGTCAACTAAGCCATAGTTAATGTAGACCAATGAATTGATTAAAAAATGATAGCACAAGGACACATAAAAAACTTGCACTTTTATTATTTAAAATTCGGGCCAAAAGATTCATTGCTGTATTATTTAATGCAGCAAAAATTATGTCAATATTAAAAAATAACCATTAATATTGGATGAATTAGATGTCGTAGGTATAGGGTAGTCAGAATATATTATAATTCTAGTAAGATGTAAGTAAGCTTCTATTGTCATCCTATTTATGTATACGTCAAAATTATTCCTTCACCCTTTAGAGACGACTGCTGCTATATAATTTTGGAATGTGAAAATATATATATATATATATATATATATATATATATATATATATATATATATATATATATATATATATATATATATATATATATATATATATATATATATATATATATATATATATATATATATCAATGAATGTTTTGAAGTTATCATTGATCACTTTATTATTCATTTGTAAATTTCATCACCATTTTTTGCCTGTGAACAAACATGCCAATGTAAATTCATTCCCTGAGTCCCAGTTATTTTGTCATAGTTGGAAAGAAAATCTGTAATTTGGAAGCACTGAACTTTTAATGCCTGTATCAAAATATGGAAGGTCCATTTTTCGGAGTTCCTCTCGTTATACGAAAAGCATTTAGTATATCAACACATTGGTTCATTTTCAGAATTTAACGCCAAAAAAAGTCATTACAAGATTTTCACTTCCAGTCATTATTTTTCTATGAAATATTTATCCCGAGAACATATTTATGTTTACATAAAATCAATTGAACAGGATTAAAATTTTTAGTATAGGTACATAATAAAATATTCACAGATAAGGTAATGTTGAAATTAATGTCTCTCATTTCAAAACAGAAGTAATTTTTTTTAAACTTCTTTGTAGTGCAAAAGTGTTATAAATTCACAGGAATGACCACAGTCTATTTAGTAAGAGTTTAAATAATTTTAAAATATTAAAATTTATTTGAATATGGTGATCACCTTGCGCCGAAAGAAAAAAAATCGATTCTTGAACTCGCACTTAGTAATCGATTCAGAACGATCGACCCATCGAAATGTAGTCGGCCATTTTGAAAGTTACTGTTTTGGTGTAGACAATGTTGACAGTGTGAAGTGCTCCAAAGATGCCCCGACACGAAAGTTTAAAGTGTAGATTATGTCTTAGCCGTGGTGGACGGTATACAAATATTTTTTATGAAAACAACGACGCTGAGAAATTGGTGCGGGAAGCAATAGAAGAGTTATTGGAATTGAAAGTAAGATATCCGTTTTATGTTTACGTATTATTGATAAAGATGCTTTTATATTAAATTTACCACGAAATGGGCGATAGTGCCCCATTTTAGCTGAAAATAGCCTTTAAGTTATTCGGATAATGATTCGAGCCCCGTTGAGAGCGAAAGTTTAGGGTTTAATACTTTGATAATTATGTTTTTATAGGTAGTCAGGGAAAGGAGCAACCCGTGGTTGCTTTGCTATAAATGCTTTAAATTGCTGACGGATTTCTACATGTTTAAGCAGCAGTGCCATGAAAACCACCATCTATTGAACATTCAAAGGACAAAGAAACACGCGGAGAGAAAAAACCACCGCACAACGGTGAGTCAAGGCCAACTATGGTTGGTATTTTGTAATGTTAAGAGGAATGTTTTGGATAACGTTAAGCGTCAACGGAAATAACTTAAATTGAATAATGAACATATTTATTTTTAATAAGTGTCCTCGCTATTGTGCGTAAGTCTTGAGGTCTTATTTGCAAATGAATAATACTGGCGTTTATTTAAAAATTTGGAATTTACTACGCTCCTGGTAACACATAAAGCAATTTCATTCTATATATAATTTGAAATCTCAAGTAACAGTGTACTAAGATTGAATATTACTAAAAGTGTGAAAATATTGAATGTATTTATGCAATCAGTTTTCATAAATTGTGAGTAAACCGAAAAGGATGATAACATACGAATGTCCCTGTGACATCCCCTATTAAAGTATGATCTTGGAGTACTCCCTTGAATATTCTTTTGAATCGTAATTTTATTAGGTCGTTCAATTTTAAGGAAATTGACTTTAAGATTTGTAACTCAATCCAGTGATAAGCACATTATACTCGTTGATAGCAATCATTTAGTGATGTAAAAAGAATATGTAGGAATTATTTTGTGAAGCCTAACCATCTAGTCATCATAGTTATAAAAAGATTAAAATACTTTAATATGATGCACTTGGCCAACTAATGTTGATTGGAATGGTTGAAATAGATTGGTCCTTTTGATATATTTTATTAATTCATATAAATAAACATTTTTCAATTGATATCTTCTATTTTAATAAAAAACATGTAATCAAGAAAATTTTTCTGTCATTTTTTGTGAAGAGTTATTTAATATTTTTAAAGCTCAAAAACTAAGGCTTCTATTAACTTAAGTGGCCATGACCCTATTTAAATAGTTATAAATATATACTAAAGGCTGTATAGTGCTCCATTTCATTTTACACCATTTTGCTTATAATTTTTTCCATGATGTAAGTACTGGTATATCCACTGGAAAATATATATTTCCTAATAATACTAATGTTTTGTTAATTTTAATAAATTTCTCCATTGATTGTTTGTAGAGATATGTAAAGGTAGAGAGGGAGGCAAGTGATGCCTCCAATGATTGTGATGGGGGAATTGCCAATTTGCGGGGGCTCACTAGAGCATCCAGCATATTAGGAGAAAGATGCATTCCCAGTGTAAACAATGTAAGTACTAATTGAAATTCTAAAATTGGTACCTTCATCTTCTGGACTCTTAATAAAAGAATTTTGAAAACAATTTGGAATAAATCCATTCAATCAAAGAATTAATATTCAGCAAATAATGAGAAACTGAGATTTATCTGAATTCTTCATACATATCAATAATGGCTTGATATTATATATCTAATCTCTTATAAGTCTTATTTTTAATGCTGAAATCAGCTATCATTCGGTGTGGTTTTGCATTTTCAAATTATATCCTTAAATAATTGCTTTTGCTGTTTTATCTAGTTGTGCTTCAGATATAAATTATCCCCCCACAGGTAAACATTGATACTCTCATATCATATCCATAAGATATTAAGAAAAAGCACGTGTGTAATTTTGAATTGCATTCATCGCAAAGGAAATATATATGCATAAAAATGAAATGGAAAATGTTTATCAAGAATTTAATATTCAATTTCAATATTCATCCTTTTTTTAAAATCTTTTTTAATGCTTGTATTTTGAACAATTAGGTTCAGATCACAGTTAAAAGAGAAACTTCAGATAATGAAGATCAGGAAACTGTTGAAATGACTGCTAGGCTGAAAAAAGTGGACCATATTATGGATAAACATGAAGAAGATTCTCATCAGGTAAGGAAGACATTGGAACAGGTTGACTTTTCAATTTTTTCAGCTTAAAGTTTAAGATATCAAGAAAAAACCTTGCCCATCCAAACAAATTTAACAAATACATATTCATCTTTATTTTAAAATACTATAGTCACTGATTTTTACATAATTTAAAAGATTTAACTGCATATAATTTTTAAAAATATCTGAAGTTCCATATTTTCACTATTTGGCATTATTTAATTAACTTAGGAGATCATAGTGAAAACAGAGGAAATGGATGCTGAAGAGCAGGAGACCAATGAAATTCCAGCTAGCCAGGGAGATGTGGACCACAATGTTAAGAACCTGGTAGGAACTTCTCTTGAGGTAATTCTTTAATATTATTAAAACTCAAAAACTAAAGCTTCTATTAAGTTTGGTAGCTAAGACCCTATTTAAATAGTTGTTAATTTCTACTAAAGGCTGTATAATGCTCCATTATACAGCGTTTTGCTTATAATTTTTTCTAGGAAGTTAGTACTGGTATATCCACTGGAAAATAAAAATTTCCAAATAGTCATGTTTTGTCAATATTAATAAATTTCGCCATTGATTGTTTGCAGAGGAATCTAAAGGTAGAGAAGGAGTCAAATGATGCTTCCAATGATAGTGATGGGGGCATTGCCAATTTGCAGGTGGTCACTAGAGCATCAAGCATATTAGGAGGAAGGCACATTCCAAGTTTAAACAATGTAAGTACTCATTGAAATTCTAAAATTGATACCTTTATCTTCTGGAAACTATGGAAATGAATTTTGACAACAATTTTGAATAAATTCATAAAATTGAAGAAATTACTTTTTATTCAGTGACTATAGAGAAACTGAGTGTTATCTGATTCCTTCATACATGTCAATAATGGTCTGATATTATGTATCTAATCTCTTAAAATTCTCAGTTTTAATGCTGAAATCAGCTATCAGGTGGTGTGGTTTTGCATTTTCCAATCATATCCTTTAATATCTGCTTTTGCTGTCATATCTTGCTGTGCTTCAGATATAAATTATCCCCCTCACAGGTTAACATTGTTACTCTCATATCATATCCATAAGACATCAAGAAAAAAGCACTGGTGTGTAATTTTGAAATACATTCATGCAAAGGAAATATATATGCATAAACATGAAATGGAAAATGTTTATCAAGAATTTATAATTCAATTTCAATGTTCATTCTCTTTTTTAAATCTTTTTCATTGCTTATATTTTGAACAATTAGGTTCAGATCACAGTTAAAAGAGAAACTTCAGATAACGAAGATCAGGAAACTTGAAATGAGAGCTAGGCTAAATATAGGAGACCACATTGTGGATAATCATGAAGAAGATTCTCTTCAGGTAATGAAGAAATTGAAACAGGTTGACATTTCAATTTTTTCAGCTATAAGTTTAAGATATCAACAAAAAACCATGCTGATCCAAAGCTTTGGTAATTTAGATAAAACATATTCATCTTTATTTTAAAATACTTTAGTCACTGATTTTTACTTAATTTAAAAGGTTTAACTGAATATAATTTTAAAACAATATCTGAAGTTTTTCTTGTAATTCTGAAATTTTCACTGTTTTGCCATTATTCAATTAACTTAGGAGATCATAGTGAAGACAGGAAATGGATGCTGAAGAGCAGGAGACCAATGAAATTCCAGCTAGCCAAGGAGATGTGGACCAAAATGTTAAGAATCTGGTAGGAACTTCTCTGGTATTAATTAATAAATAAATCTGTGATATTAGTGCCGTTATGGTTTATGTTTCATTTTTCAACTCATGAATACCTACAGTAGAAAACATTTCCGTTTGTCATCTTATAAAATACAATACTTTATACTAAATCTTTTATGCACAGATAGGTATTTATGAAAGCCACTTTTGAATGATTATCATGACCACACAGCTGTGTATTTACTTGCTAATCAAAAAGACAATAACGTTATATTATTGCTTGTTATATAGAGAATGTGTTTTTATTAAATGTGATTTGTGATCTAGCAATGCGAGAAGGTATATCTAGGAAATAATATAGGAGTATAATAATAAATGAAACGATTACTGTGGTATGGCATGACATTAAGAAGGTTTTGTATTAAAGTTATCAGACCATAGTGGTGGAAGTTTAAGGTAAAGAGAGTTGAAATTTGCTTAAATGATAGTGATTATGACATTGCCAATCTTCAATTCATTATAAGAAATGCAGGCAAATTGCAAGAAAAAGGCATTCATAATATAAGTGATGTAATTACTCATTTAAATTCTAAAATAAGTAATTTGATCTTCCGGAATCATTTGATGGAATTTTGATTACAATTCTGATTAAATTCATAATAAAGAATAATTCTTGTTCAATGTTTCATCAGAGTCCGACATTTATCTGATTTTTTCATGCATGTCAACTAAAGGCCTGATATAATTTATCTAATCTCATCTGTAATTCTCATTTAAAATGTTTCAATTATCTAATGAGAGTTTATTTTTCATTTTAAATATGTTTCCATCATTTATTGGTTTTCTTTTGATACCTAGTGATAATATACATAAAAATTATTGCTAAAGGTAAATATTGAAAATTTAATACCAAATGCACTTTTAATCAAATTTGAATTCCATTTATATAAAGAAAATTCATAAATACTTAAATTATACCTAAAATCATATATTTTTACTGTTTTCTAACCATTTAACTAACTTTGCAGACCATTGTAGACATGGATAAAATAGCAATTGAACAGCAGGAGACTGTTCCAGCTGGGCATAGGGATATGGACAACAACGTGAAGAATCAAGAAGAGACTTCTGAGGTATTTAAGAAACATTCTTACCATAATGGCACCAAAATAACCAAATTATTTTGGTGATATATGTGCTGTTATTATAAATGCTTTATTTTTTACTCGTTGAATATCCTAAAATAGAACAGATATTTGTTTGGCATTGAAGAATCCTATTAAAATGTCTTTTTAAGAGTTTTAATTTTGAAGGAACAGTAATAGGTGACATGTTAAGGCTAATTGGAGGTGTCATAAAGTGTCATAAATATTTTTTTATATAATTTCATGAATTTTCGGTTGGTTACAATAATCTTGCTGACCCTTTTTCTTAGCCCATTCAGTACTTTTAGGTAAAAACATGTAAAATGCAGTTGATTCCTCAGGTACAAAGTTCTGAATGACCACATCCTAAGCATAAAATAAAATGACCGGCACTTCTTTCCCTCCTAAATTGCCTGACGGAAATCTTTTAATAAGAAAAAATATTCAATCATTTTACTTAATTTTCATGTTTTTCAATTGAATTCTTAACTGTTATTTTCTTTTAAATGTTGCAGAAGGCCATAGCTGCAGACCTTACTCTGTTTATGTTAACCTATTAAATATACCAGATAAAATTATTACAATCTTTGATGTAAGCAAATTTTTTAATAAAGGTCTGCACTGTCATATTGCCAACAAACATAACACTGCCATCAAATTGACCAGTACCTGTTGGTTCAGAATTCAGCATCTCATTAATATTTTGCACATGGAAATAAGTTCCATGCCTTGATGATTTAAGATGAAGGAAAAATAGTGACCTTACCTTAGATGTGAATATCTCAAAACTGAAATTTATATTTTTGATATATCATGTTAGAAAAGTCTTATATGTCTGTAATCATTTTAATTATAAAATTTTTGCTTATATTCCCTTTCCCAATTAATGTTATATATTAATATAAAACCTTTAAGATAATTATAAATATGGCCATACAGTTGAAATTGCCATATTTCCTGGTTTTGATGGCCTAGCAAATATTTCTGAGTACCATTCAAACTTTGCTATTTCTTTGCAAACATAAATGATGCACTAAATTCTCATTCAGAAATAATATGTAACCTAGAGAAAGTATATTATCTTTTCTCTCTATGATATGCCTATGAAATTATAATTTTAAATAATGCCAATATAGGGCTTAATGTTAGGTGAACTTTATATTTACTTATCAAACATCTTGGTATTGATAATGATTATTTATGTTTATATAGGAGCTGTGTGTGCTCCCTAGCCTTCAGAAGGATTCAAAGAATCATGATGTTTATTTGGTGAATGGTAAAAGAAGAAATTTGATTGTGTTGAGAAGTTCAATGAAAGCTATTAACCATTTGGTACAAAAGTCATCTATTGAGGAAGATGGCAATTATTCAGCCAACACTAATGTGAATTTGATTGATGATGATAACTTTGAAGAAGTTGAGATTCAGGTAAGGAAAGAAAGCTATTATGCATAGCTTTTATAACCAACACTCTTTCATAACAATATACATTATGTTATATCCTGAGTGCACGGCCTTTCAATTTTAGGTAGTGTTATATGATGAAATGGCCTTCCATGTGGTTTTGCATGGCTAAATCCTTCTGTAAATGAGGACTGGCATTAAACAATCTTTAATAACTTTATGGAGTAATACTTTCATGCAAATCAACTATTAACACTATCAAATGTTCTGTGTTTAAGAAAATGAAGGACTACCAAATGATTTAAGTACCAGAGTAATTTGAAGAAATTAGCTCCCAAGATGTTTCTTTCTGATTAAATTATTTTGAAATTTTTACCATTTGTCATAATAGATGAGAATGGGTATCCTTGGCATTAGTATCGTGATAGATGAGGAGACCTTTAGATAGTGTTCTTTGGTGATAAATTGGGGCTTGCTAAGTTTAAAATGAGCTGGTTTTATTTTTGAACAAGATCATAATTCCAATTAGACATTTTGATGACTTCTTATAGTTATTTAAAGAAGCTTATTGCTATGAGAACAATAAGCCGCCAGACCTATTCTCCGTATTTCATATGTTATTTAATTTGATTGGAGGACCTAAACTATTATTCACAATGTTGAGGCATTTTCTTCTTAACAGTATTTAAATATTTTCATTTTATATTATTAATCCATGGATATCAAAGGTTTACTTATATTTTAACAGTAAGCTCTCCTATAATTTACCTTCTCTAAACTTGAATTTAAACACTGGCAATATCATTTGATGTTAGAAGGTTCAATGAATGAGTTTAATGTTTTTGAAGTAATTAAGACAAATGTTCGCTATAAATGCATGCTAAAATTATTAATTTAAATCAAAATGTAAAATTTTAAACCTTGCATAACCTTATAGATTAGGTTTGAAAGTTTTTTGGGCATTTAATTCATGTTTTACATGGATGTAATCTATATTGATCATGTTGGTATTTTTTAGGATGATTTAGAAGACTTAGAATTGCATTTATCCTCTGATGAAGAAGAAGACAATAAGGAAGAATGTGATGATGATACTTTGCAGGAGATATGTGGAGTTACATTGGAACAGTTAAAGACACAAGGTGAGGGTAGCTGGAGACTCTGTTATCTTCCTTTTGCATTTTGAATATTTTGGAAATACCTAAAATGTCAAATACAATGTTATTACTAATTACAAAAATTGATAGGGTAATATGTAAAATAGAATTAATTTGTAACAGAATTATTATATCAGGTAATCTACAGGTCAATGTAGTTTTATGGATAGACATAAATACTTATTAAATAATTTGTGACCCCTAGCAAAACAACATCCTACGATATATCTGGTCCTTCTTCAGCTCTGAGTACTTTCTTTCTCCTATCATCCAGTCTAACATCCCTATTCTGTTCCATCCCTTTCCTCATTTGCCTAACATTCTGCCCTCCATTTGTTTTCAACATCTGGCTGCAAGTCAATAACTTCTTCAGCAACTTCCTGCCTCCATAAGTATCTCCCAGCAAATATCTTTCTTTTCCCACTATAACAAGTACTTCCTCATTTACTTTCTTTTCTGTCCATTTTACCTTCTCCATTCTTCTCCACACCTACATTTAAAAATCCTTCAGTCAATGTGTATCCTCCTGTTTCAATGACCGCGCTATACATAGCTATCCTTTATTTTAAAGTTTCCTAAAGAGTCTTTTGATAATGTCCCTGCTCAACATCCCTTCACCTAACGCAATTCTTATCCCTATGTCCGTATTACTTTTGCTGTGTTGGTCCAATCAATACTGAGATACATAAACTGTTTTTCCAGCTCTAGTTTTGCCATCATATTTTAATGTTAAGCTTAGCCTTTTTCATCCTAGAAAATTGCATATTCTTTGTTTTATCAATATTGATTCTCATCCCATACCTGTTGTACTGAATTGCCAATTCACTAAGCAATGTTTGTAGCCCCTTGGCTGACTGACAAACTAAGTTTGGTCATCAGGAAACCTAACTGATTTTATCAATTCCCCACCCACTTTCATTCCTACCTCCAGTTCTTCACATGCGTCTTTATTCATTTCCTCTGCATACATGTTAAACAGCAACCCTGCCTTACACTTCTTCCTAACACTGCCCATCTGGACTTCTCTTTCTCTACTTGCACCTGAGCAGTCTGGGACATGAACAGGTTGCAGATTAGCCTTATTTCCCTCCAATCTATTCCTATTTTCTCCATTATACTCATTACTTTTTCCCAATTCTCTCTATCCAAAGCTTTTTCAAAATCTAAGAAACAGGCAAATAACTCCTGGGTATGTTCTATATTCCTTTTGATTAATAATCTCATTACTGCAATGGCATAACATGTATCTCCCGCCTTTCTTTATCCAAACTGATCATCCTCTAAGTTATTGATTGCCTTATTCTCTTTCCTTTTGTTTATGATTTTGAAAACAACTGCAACAGAATATTTTGCAAAATAAAATGCTCTCTTTCAGCCATTTGCAGAGCAAAAATCCTAAAAATAAATAAAATAAACTGCATATAGATTTCATTTCACTGCTGCAGGTTGTTATTTTCTAAGTCCCTCTTGTTTTCCAACTTTAATAATTTGAGTACCAATCTGATACATATAATGAACCGTAAATATTCCATGGTGTCCTTTTTTACATTTCATACTAACAGTTAATGATCTTTACCCCTTTTGACCAAGATTGTAATTGAAATTGTTGATTATTTTTGCTCAGTTTTGAAGTTTCCCTCGTCTAGGTTTTAGTGCACTGATCAATTTAACTCCATATTTATTTACTATGGTCTTAACTTGTAGAAAAGTTTTTTCAAAAGTTATTTTAATTTAAAATTAATTTTAACTTAAGTTTGCTGAAAAACATTTTCTAGAATATTGTTTCAGCATTTGTCATCAGTACTTGAACTGTTAGATTGGAGTATGATTGATATCTTTTGATCTGCCTTTTTATTCTAAATACAAGGAAAGGGACAGTAGAGCCAGGTCAAGGTTGTTAAGAGCATTGCAATGGCAAATTATGTCAAAAGCTTCTTTCTATTTTTGTTCCTTGCTCATGACTTTTGCCACCAACCTTGCACATACCTCCCTTAATACAAGATCCTCATTAAACTGTTAATGTTGGTTCTACCGAAAGGGCTGGATTCTTTACTAATAACGATGGTTATTACTCTAGTTGTCACACTTTCTTAAACATTTTTTGCCACTTGAAAACTTCTCAGGCTTAACACATCATCTGCATAAGCCTTTTTAATTTGTTCTAGGTCTCCAAATATGAATTCCTTGAGTTAAATGCTATATTGAACATCAGAGCATTGCTCCCATATACACTCATTGCTTGCATAAGAAAAAAAAAACCAGACATAACTAATATCCACCATCTTTCTCAATACATGCACAGAGCCAACTAAACTAATATATATTACTTTTTGGGGATAACCTCTACTAAGCCAACAAGTCAGTCACCTATCCACTGCTCTATTTGGGCTACAGGAAGCCAGTTCTGATACCTATTACACTGACCATGTAAGGGCATTCACACAAAAATCCACCATTTTCCATAAAAAAGACTGAATCCTTTTATTTAAGAAGAGCCTAATTAGCATGCCATAGTTTTCAATGCCATTTATTTATTAGTTGTACGGATCCAAAATTTGCAGTTTCAGTATTCCCATAGTTTTGTTTAGATTTCCTTAATAATAAAATTTTTTCTTGTGAATAAAACAATAGTTTGAGATATTGTCCTTTAATAAAAATTGTTTACATTCTTAATTTTAGATATCCTCTTTGCTTATTTAGAGTCTAGTTTTTTTTAAGGAATTCACATCTTAGTCCTTATCAAAGTCCTTGTGAGAAAGAATTACCTTTTAAAAAGTTAGCACCTTAATATATTATATTTCATTATTTGAATTCAAGAGATATATCAGCCCGGAATTAGTCCAAATCTTTCCATAGTTTCTAATTTCATAATTGAACCGGTAAGCCAAATAATAATATAACATGAACATGAAATCCACCATTTTTCATTGCTAAGTGGTGAAATTTTAAAAATATCAAGAAAAAGAATATAAAAGTAAATGTAAATTATTCTTTAAAATTATTTTAGTACATGTAATTGAGTCAGACTTATCTGCCCATGATTGAAGTAAGATCATAATCTTTAATTCTTACTTTTTATTAAAGCACAATTGATTCTGGCATTTGAAATAGTCATGACCCAGAAATGCCTCACAATAGATCTTGCCAAAAGCCAGCAATCAGCTAGCAATAGCTGCTCAGCATAACTTTTTGTGACACTTAAATTTGGTAATAATAACTTGTTTCATTATAGTTTTCTCTTAAACACAAAAGAATTGTCACATATTATACACGGATACTTTTCTTTTGTTTAAAAATATCACCTAAAAATTTGTTTTCTGACCGTATACCCAGAAAAAAAATTTCCTTTTTAAGTGATAAATATGTTTTTAAATCGTTTAATTGATAGAAAAGTTAAAGTAAGGATTTTACTTTCTTTTTTAAATATCCTGTGTAAAATATATTTGTTGTTAAAAGTTCTAACCATCTAAAGGACCACTATAGGAAAAGTTATGCATTGCAATTGCATCAAAATTATGAATAAAGTAATTTTAAGGGTATGTCTAAGTTGAAAATCAGGGATTGCCATACTAATAGTAGTTTTAGATAATTAAATAGTAGTTATAAATAAATTAAGTATTAAAAATAAATTATTTTAGGTGAATGACTTTATCACTCATGAAAATGACCATTTTACCTGATCAGGAATATGTCCATGAATTAATTGATGATTTTATTAATCAATAAAAATTGACCTCTTAGTCTCTATCTTAAATTTTGTTGTTTTAACTTCTATTGTTGGACTTTGTGCTTTTGGTAAAAAACAGCCATACAGAGTTAATTTCATTTAATTATCTATTCCATGGGAAAAGAATTTCCTTTCTTTATACATTTGTCTTTTCTCTGATTCCATTGTTTTAAAACAGGAATTATTCCTATTCCTTCCCAGACTCCTTTTCCAAATTTAATTTTCTAGGCATTTGTATATGCTAAGTAAACATGTGTGGAAATGTAATGTATGACAGCTTTGGACCCTTTCTCTTGATAATTTTTTATGCATATAAGTCAATTTACCACCAGAAAACTATATTCATTTTACTGCATTTCTCTGTGTACTCCTCTTAATATTTGTATATTCTCTTTGTGTCATAAACTCTGCTCATGAATAACACTCAAAAGCCAAATATTAGTAAACTAAAAAGTAACATAGTATATTTATTATTAGTCCTCTTCATTTGAAAGAATTCCATACAAATGTTTCCTACTGTTAATATTTTTGTCAGTTTAATAAATTGGTGAACTCCTGTGCAAGGTTCACAATTTTAATTGCTTGGTGTTTAAAGTTTTAAATCATCAATTAGATTAAATAATTTTAATGGAACATAAAAATAATTCTTAAATATGATTTTAAAAAATCAGAGAATATGGTAACAAGGATCTGTATTTGAGATTTCTTTACTTCAAAGAGAACTTCAATGGATGATTTGATGATAAAAACTCAAGGAAAAAATTTCCTGGCCAAATTCTTGTGAAAAAGGTATTATAGAAGCTAAATAGTATTCTGCTTACCTTTTTGTATTGAAGACAAATATTTTCAGCAGACTTTCAGAAAAAAAAACTATATATTTTTTGGGTGAGCATCAGATATTGGCAGATGCTTTGTCCCTGGCCTTTTAGCTTAATTGAAGATGGCACAAAGAATACCATCCAAAGTTAGCATACATGTCTGGGTATAATTTTACTGTAAGAGTGGTTTATGTACATAAATGTTTTAAATGTTGTCTGGAGATAAAAAACTTGTTCATTACAGTTATATAATTTTTCATTGATAAGATTGCTTTTCTTCAAATCTTTCAGATAATTGCAAGAAACAAGATGGTACAGAGAAGGATGCAGGAGGCATTTTATTGCATGCTTGTCAAATTTGCTACAAGAAATTTGCACAAAGGGACCTTCTCAAAGATCATGTCTTGCATGTGCATGTTAGGAAGGACCCACAATTCAACTGTGAGTTTTGCTTTAAGACATTTGAGAGAAAAAGTGACCTAGGAAGGCACATCAACTTGGTGCATGCTATGAAAAAGAATTACCAATGTGAATTTGGCACCAAAATCCACAAGTCATCACCTACTGCAGAAAGACCATTTAAATGTGCAATATGTTTGAAAGGTTTTGTTCAAAAGATGCGGATAAAGAGGCACATGTTGACACATACTGAAGGAAAGCCACATAGTAGTGAAATATGCTCAAGAGCATTTACACAGAATAATGATCTAAGAAGACACTTGTTGACAAACATGGCTGAAAAGAGCCACAAGTGTGAGATATGTACAAGAGCATTTACGCAGAAGAGTAATCTAAAGACGCACTTGTTGACACACACTGGAGAAAAGAGCCACAAGTGCAGCATATGCTCAAGAGCTTTTGCTCGGAAAGGTCATCTGAGGAGTCACATGATGACACACACTAGAGAGAAACCACACAGGTGCAATGTCGGTTCTAAAGAATTCATTCAGAAAAAAAATCTCAAGTCACACATGAATTCACACACCCCATAATGATCAGGGAGCAGTGTAACTAATAATCAATATCATTGACTAATGCTCATAACTGGAGCCTTATTCACAGCCACATACTTTTGAAAGCCCACATAAATGAGTTACATGTTTGTCAGAATTTTAACAACAAAGCATCATGATTGAATAAAAGAAGGCATAAATATTGGGATTGGATAGGATTGAATAAAGGAAGGTAACAAGTAAAAATTTAAAGTGCTCTAATAAAACATGGATAATTAAGTTAATGAGGATCTTCCAAATATTAATCACTACCAAAGATCATTAAAATACATTAATTTCAAGCTTGTAAAAATTTGTCATCATTTTCCTGTTTTGTGTAATTTCTTTAAATAAAAATTACCAGTTGTGAAAAAATTTCATTTGACTATCAATCATTAGAATATTATTAAGTATAGCGATTTTCCAAATTTAAAACTTTTGTACAACCATGGTTTTGATACACTATCATCAGGTGAGGAAAAGTACAAGGGGAAGGAAGATATATATTTATATGTATAACATTTATGACAATTTTCATTTGACTATCATTCATTACAATATTATTAAGTATAGCAGCATTGTCTTATTATGTTTCAATCATTTGGTGACCTATAAATAAATCAACTTTAAGGCTTCTATAGCTGTGCATAAATATTAAGATGCTTTTTTATATAGAAGGGGGATAGTGTTGGACATTATGAGAATATATTTTTTACTTTGGCTTATCAGTGAAGGTGGAGTTTTCATTCAGTGTGTTTGTTGTTTACTCTCATGTTTGGCAGTTAATCAACAACCCTTATTTGATGCAAAACAAAGTGTTGCATGACTTCATTGAAAGTAAGAAGATACTAAAGAGATCCATCTCCCATGCTTAGCATTTAATTAGGATTAAGTAGACATATCTATATATCTGCCTTCATATGTCAGTGCTGAAATGCTGCAAGGGTATTCCCAGCTCTTGGTATACACTATAAGGATTGTATTGCTGACATTGTCTAGTGGGGAAAGTAAATTAGGAGTTATGGGTATCTCTTACTTCACAAAAATAGAGATAAGAAGTTTTCTACTTTCTGTGGAATGATCCTTTGGGATAAGGAGGATTTCAGGTTATTCAGGCCAAAGTACCTTGTGTTTATGTATTTAGGTCAATTAAGGCGACAATAGTGAAAGCTTTTCTCATCCAAACATTTCCAACTTGATTATCCTTAATACTCCTAATGCTATTGAAGAAATGTTACTCAATTGGGAATATAAATGAAGTTGTTTATACTTTGGGTTTCAAATGTATTCGTTTAGTTGTATTTCCACTTTGCCTACTCAAATGTTGTCTTTGGGCAAGTGTGTCAGGATGTTAGGATTTGTGAATATATGTTTTAATATGAAAATAGATTAGAATGATGGTACTTTCTGTGAAATTTGCCTTCTTGATAAAGAGGCTTTGATATATTTCAGTCCAAAGCACATGGTTTAAGGAGGAGGATCAAAATAGAGGTTAATGAAGGAAGTTTTTATAATAGAAACATTTAAAAATTTATTTATCCAAAAACTCCTTCTATTAAACCATATGTGTTCACCATTCATTTCTTTGGCACTAAGCCACCTGATAATGTATTGGTAACGTCTGGAATCTGCCAAATCATTGTTAGGGAAATTGCTTTTAAAGGGCTTTTAACAAATAAACCAGACAAACACAGATCTCTTTAACAAAACAAGTGAATCCCCATCCCATTTACAACCATTAACCAGCAAGAAAAAAAAAGATACATAAAAACAAATTAAGCTTTAACATATAATACCATACACCACACATAAATCAAATTTTTACATATATACCTTACATCTATTCTTAAAAGTATACACTGTTAGGAAAGGGCTCGAATATTTTTGCAGGTAAGGGTTTTGAGTGTTCCACTCAACAATTGTTCTATTTAGAAATGAAATTTTTTTTTTATTTGTCCTCTGTGCCCGGCATTTTATCTTAAATTTGTGATCATTTCTGCCTATAAAATTTGGGTTCCCTGCCTCCTTCCTAAGATCTGCCCAAGCTTTCTCCCCCTTCAAAATTCGGAACATTCCACAAAGTCTGCTTACTTCTCTTCTAGATTCTAGAGGTTCCCAGCCCAGCGTTTCTAGCATGTCAGACACTCTCCATCCTCCTATGCTTCCCCAGTACACACAAATGCAGCACTCACCTTGCCTAGAGCTTACCAATCCATATTTCTTAGGCAAATTATTTTGTAACTTTTCCTTTGCTATCCTCATGGTCTTAGGTATCTCATGCCGTTTTAATCATCTAATGTCGTACCTGATATTTTGCATATTTTTTGATATTTTTCTGTACTGTAGCACTTGACGGCTCTCCATCTTGTGGGTCATCTCCAAGGGATATTGGAATACTGTTAAATTTCAGCATCTCAATTTTTATCAGCTGAAATTGAATTATTCCCCCTATACTTTCAAAAACTTCAAGTGAATTTCCTAAGGAATTAATTCATTTAAAAAGAAGAATTTCACTACTGCAAGAAATTCAAGTTTTTCCATTTTAATCAAAAACACAAAAGGCATGTACTCTGACAGAATGTTTAAAAAAACTATTTGAGAGAAAAATTTGGAACTGGCCTTTCAAACTAAACAGATTTTCTTTCCACAGTAATTGAATTAGTTTTTGTATAAGATACTCCTGATAATATACTGTATGAATGTAATTACCAAAATATTTTGCATGCATAATATGAAAAAAAGTTACCTACACATATGGCCCAAGGAATGGTCCTGAAGGTCATTTTGAATATAGTCTACAAACATGTATGCATTAGTTTATAACCTGTTCTCATATATCTAATTAAAAACGCACCTAAAGAGATTTAAAAACCCACCCAGAGTAAACTCTAAATTATATCAGTTTATTAGAAAGTTGTACCAATCAAAAAAGTTTAATTTTTAGACAGCTATGATTTAAAAAACTTTGCTGCATGACTGTTAGTTTCTCGAAAATCCTCATTTTTTAAAAATCTTATTGTAACACACGCTTGAGCATTTAATAATGATAACAGCAGTCTTACGTTTTCAGATAAATGACTTTGACACATTCACAGGTGTAAAAAGCTTTAAAAACATTTTCCTTCATAATGAGAGCAATTGAGGTAATTCCAATGCTAGTGGTAAGATATTAGGATACTCATTTTCATAATAACAGAGGGCTCAGTATAAGGGGCTAGTAAACAAAAAGATAGTTTGGCAATATAAACGGGGTGATAGGGAAGGGTTCCAGACCTTTTTAAGGAAAAATACTCAAAATGGGTAAGTGGTAGGCAGAATGTAGAAGAAATCTGGAAAACATTTAAGGGGATAATGGAGGAGGGATTAAATAAATTTGTCCCGAAAAAAATTCTTAAAGAAAATACTGATCCAGAATTCTACAACCACAAAATTAGATCCTTGAAGAAAAAACTGAGAGTGATTCACAAAAAACGGAACGAGAGCTCGGAATGGCTCATAATTTACAAAAAATTAGTTCGTGAATTGAATATAGAAAAGAAAATAGCCAAAGATAGTTTTCTACAGAAAATAATCGGGATAGATAGTGGAAATAAATTTTACAAGTACCTCCGGAGGAGGAAAGACAACAGGGAAAAAATAACAGCTTTAAAAAAAGAGGATGGGACACTAATCGTTGATGATAAGGAAAAGGCTAATACGTTTAATAATTGGTATGCAAGTGTATTTAAGGTTATGGTAAATAAAAAGGATCCTATAGATTCATTTCTGAGTCAACAAGGAGGCGAAAAAATATTAAATACCAAAAGTATTAAAACGACGAGTGCAGAAATTTATAAAAAAATTATGAAAATGAGGGCAAATAAATCAAAAGGGCCAGATGTTATCTCAATTGACTTGCTTAAATTGGGCGGTAGTGTAGTTTCAAATTATATAAATCATTTATTCAATGTTACCTTAAACAATAATGCCCTGCCAAATGCTTGGAAGGAGGCATATGTTACGCCAATTTTCCAAGGAGGAGATAAGGCACTAGTTGATAATTATAGACCGGTAAGCTTGACATCAGTTGTATGCAAGCTATTAGAAAAGATAATGGCTGATTATCTCTGGGACCTGTGGGAGAGTGAGAATTGGTTGTATAGACGACAATACGGTTTTAGAAAAGGGCACTCTTGTGAAACTCAGCTATTAGGGTTCTGCCAAGAAATGTTCGACTCTATGGATGCGGGAATAGAGGTGGATGCTATAATAGTTGACCTGTCAAAAGCCTTTGACAAAGTTGACCACGATCGCTTAATGCTAAAGATGGGCCAATTGCCACTACACACAGATGGAAGAGTAATCTCTTGGGTCAGAAATTTCATGGAAGGTCGAACACAAAGGGTAAAATTAGGAGAAGTGCATTCTGAAAAAGCAAGGGTAACATCGGGAGTCCCACAAGGAAGTGTACTTGGCCCGCTATTGTTTTTAATATATATAAATGATCTCCCAATATATACCTATTCTCAGTTAAGACTTTTTGCAGACGACTGTATTATCTACAGGAAAGTCGAAAATGAGAGAGACCGTGACAAACTTCAGATGGACATTAATAAAATGGCTGATTGGGTGACAAAAAATGGGATGGATATTAATGTTAACAAATGAAAAATCCATCACTTTTAGCAATAAGGTAAATGGAAACCATAGGGAATATAAATTCTCAGAAAATGTCATTCCTAGAAGTGATACTGTCAAATACTTAGGTGTATATTTAACTAAGGGCTTAGGGTGGGGGCTAAATGTGGAGTACATATATAAGAAAGCTTTCAAAACTCTTCATTGGGTAATGAGAAACCTAAAAGGGAGCGTTAGAGCAACCAAGGAGAAGGCTTATCAGACCCTAGTAAGGCCAATTTTAGAGTACGCTTCTCTTGTATGGGACCCTCATGAAGAAGGTCATTTTAAAAAACTGGAAAAGGTGCAAAGGAAGGCTGCCCGATATGCACTGGGGAAGCATAGGAGGATGGAGAGTGTGTGTGACATGCTAGAAACGCTGGGCTGGGAACCTATATAAACTAGAAGGAAAGTAAGCAGACTTTGCAGTGGAATGTTCCGAATTCTGAAGAGAGGGAGGGAAAGCTTGGAAAGCAGATCTTAGGAAAGAGGCGGGGGACCCAAATTTCAAAAGGGAGAAATGATCACAAATTTAAGATAAAATGCCGGGCACAGAGGACAAATAAAAAAAATTTTCATTTCTAAATAGAACAATTGTTGAGTGGAACACCTTACCTGCAAAAATATTCGAGCCCTTTCCTAACAGAGTGTATACATTTAAGAATAGATGTAAGGTATTTATGTAAAAATTTGATTTATGTGTGGTGTATGGTATTATATCTTATAGCTTAATTTTTTTTTTATGTATCTTTTTTTTCTTGCTGGTTAATGGTTGTAAATGGGATGGGGATTCACTTGTTTTGTTAAAGAGATCTGTGTTTGTCTGGTTTTATGTATTATATTTTGCAATTGTTTGGGACTTGTGTGCCACCTGACAGTGTCTATTAGCACATATGTATTTATTATAATAATAATAATTATTATAAAAAATTCGTTTTTTGAAAGGGTATCCATGAAATAGGAGCCTTGCAGAGAGCATATACACAATTTTGAACTTGAATACATACAAGTTAAAATTTTTGGTCTAAAGTTGCCCTCTCCAACAATGGCAGATGAAATTTTCTCACCCTGGTATTAATCGAATTACCTTTTATGTTATTTGCTCAACCCCAGTCACTGAGTTATGTGGTTGATCAGGGCTTCCAAGCACACCTGCCATGGTGGAAATACCACAACAATCATTGCTGGGACTGGACGATGACATCATAGAGCCAGAACTTGTAGTGGTCCATCTTAGCAGTGCTGATGTTTCCATTCCCTGGCCCACCCTTGGATGGCCCCTGGCTGGTCAGGAGCGCTGATCCTGGGATCTTTTTCAGTATCTCCAGCAAGATCTCCAAGCTAAAGCAGTTGAGGCTCATTCCGTTCATCGTGAACTGGCCGTGGAGGGCAATTGGTCAGAAAAGTCATCACTGAACTCACAGAAGGACGAATGGTCCTGTTCTTTGAGGGCATGGGTGGCTTGGACAGCAGGGCCAGTAGATCCTACTCAGAGAGGTAAGAGTAGCCCATGTCCTTAACCTGACCTTCCTCCCCCTCTCCCTTTTGACCCCCTTCAGCAACCTTCCTTGGCTGGGGCACTTCCTCCTGGGCAGGCACCTTGTAGGGAACCAGCTGCAGCAGATTCCTCTTCCGCATCAAGGAACTCAGTCTGTGGACAAGGTGCATGTTCCTGGTAGAGCAGATGGGTAAGTTGGATGGGCAAGTCATGGACCTCAGCTGGTATTTATGGCAGTAGTGATGTGACCCCCCTCAAAAGCTCACCAGATGGCTGTGTCCAGTGAAAGGGGTCAAGGTATAGATCATCCCCTGACCGGCCAGCTTACCCCTCTTAGGGCAAGTCTTCTTGGCAAGGGGGCCCATCTGGAGGTGGCTTCTGACAGGGATAAAGGCAGGCACCCTTTGTGGAACATGCTGCTGCTGAGGTCAGAAGATGTGGGCAAGGTAGAGGAGGGAGAGTTGTCTAGGGAAGTCAGTTCTGGGAGGAGATTAAGGGAGGAGGTGGAGTGTGAGAGGTGGCGGATGGCCCCATCTGCATTTGCAATGAGAGGCTGGAGGCAGGGATTACCTCTTCCATCTCCACAAGCCATGAAATAGACTCATTCTTCTCCACCAGGGTACGGACCTTTGGATTGATGGATATAAGTCTCAGTGCTCAGTTTGCTGTCATCTTAATCATTTTTGTCATCCCTATCTCTCCTCACCTTTGTCTCTTCCTCCTCTTCATCGTCCTCCTTATCTTCCCCTTCCTCCTCTAGCTTAATTGTCCAGCTTATGTGAGAAAATTAGGATTTTGGTGATAGTCACGGTAAAAACCTTAGGGACATGAAGTTGGGTGGTTGATCAGGGCTTCCAAGCACAATTGCCATGGTGGCAATACCATGACGATTGCTGCTAGGACTGGAAGATGCCATCATAGAGCCAGTCATAGGTGATGACATGTCCAACTGCCCAGAGTATGATGCCATTAGCTTACTGTTCTCATTAATTTTCCACTTCAACACTTTGTTCTCCAGGACAAGCTGCTCATTCTGACAGCATTTTTTCCTAAATTCTCAGACAAATACTTCACTCTCTCTTGTAGTTTTATTTTTGTGGCCACCTTCCTTTGGAGGTAAGCCCCCTGGTCCTCCACTCGGGCTTGTAAAGCTGCATTGCATGCCAAGGCATTGTTCAAAGCCTCCGATTTCTGTCAATAGTCTTCCATTTTCTTCCTGTGGTCATGCAATTTCACCTTCCATTTTTATTAAATGATGGAGGATGCCATCTTAAAACAGGAAAAAGGAAAAGGAAGGACATTTTCCTTTTTAAAAGAAATACATTTATCGAAGAAAAAAAAAGAAATTGAAATAAGAATGTTTAAAATAATCCATACTGAAATCAAACTCAAATGACACATTTTTCTTACTGATCATTTAGGTTGCAACAGTTCCTCTCTAAAAACAAGCATAATGACCCATCATCTGCAACTTTGGAAGCAAGTTGAAAACACTTGCTATGGAAGGAATATGTACAGTTTAATACACTTATCCTCACAAATCAACTTAACCTGATATGGGTTAAATGGAAGGACCCATTTGGTCTCAATTTCGCCCAAATAAAGACCACTATCTATCTATCTAACATGACTTCTCCTAGAATATATTAATAAAAATAGACTTATTCTCCGTCAAATATTTATTCAATGAATAACCATATATTAGTTTGCTGTTGTGTAAAATAATTACACGGTAAAGAAATTATTTATGGAAATCAAAGAGAACTTTTCATTAAAATTGATGGGTAAATAAAAATAAATAAATACATTTTTAATATCAATTTAATGATTTCAAGTGTAGATAAGGCAAAGTTATTCAAACAGACATGAGCCCAGGTATCAGTCAATTATCTGCATTCTAATGCCTTCAATAAGTCTTCTCCCAAGGCACTGTATGTCCCAGAAGGAATTGAATGTTCAATGGTGGACATATGCTCATGAATAGGTACGAGGGTCATCCGGAAAGTAGTACCCGTTCGTGAAATAAAGACACAAAAGTAAATATTAACAAATATAAAAAATCTTATTTGAAAGAGGATACTTTAAACTACTTCTCAACATAATCTCCAAGCAAATTAAGGCATTTGTCATATCGTGTGACAAGTTTCTGTGTTCCTGCTGCATATTCCTTTGCCGCCAGCTCATTGAGATACAGGGTCACTCCTTCTTTAAGTTCTTCATCGCTGTCAAATCTTTTTCCTGTCAAAAAGTCTTTAAGCTTTGTAAAGAGATGAAAATCTGAAGGGGCCAAGTCCGGGCTATACGGTGGATAGTCAAAAGTTTCCCATTTGAATTGCTGCAAAAGTTTTTGTGTTATCCCAGCTGCATGAGGCCTGGCATTGTCATGAACGAGAATGACACCAGTAGACAATAGACCTCGCTGCCGATTTTTTATTGCCCGCCGTAATTTCTTTAATGTTTCACAATACGCATCGGCATTAATAGTGTCTCCACGGGCCATAAAATCAATAAGCAATACACCTCGTCGATCCCAGTAAATGGTTGCCATGAGTTTTCTGGTGGACAGAACTGTCTTGAATTTTTTTGGTTTGTTTGGTGAATGAGCATGATGCCACTCCATTGACTGTCGTTTACTCTAAGGTGATGTATAACAAACCCATGTTTCGTCACCAGTAATTATGCGAGTCAAGAAAGAGTCTCCTTCATCAGAATAACGTCCCAAAAACGTCAGTGCTGCAGCCATATGCTTGGTTTTGTGCTCATCTGTAAGCTTGCGAGGGACCCATCTTGCACAAATTTTTGCATAATGCAGATGGTGTTGGGAAAATGCTCACGTTAGAAACATTGGGAAAATGCTCACAGATGTCATCAATTGTGACGCGCCGATCGTTCCTCACGAATTCGTCAACTGAGCTCACCAGTTGGTCTGTAATGACAGACAGTCTCTCCGAACGCTCATCGTCGTGTGTGTTCCCCCTCCCCATGTTGAAGTTGCGACACCACCGCCGAACAGACGACTCGTCCATTACATTGTCTCCATACACCTCCTTTAATTGGCGATGAATATCACATGGGCGAACGTTTCTTGCATTGAGGAATTTAATCACTGCCCTCACTTCACAACTGGCGGCGTTCTCAATTTTTTTAAACATTGTAAACAATCACAGAAACAACACGGGCAATGCTAGGATCACGCAACTTGGCTCAGAGAAGGCAGACAAGCCACTGAAGCTATCTGACCTCGTCCAGCGGCTACTCGCGTCGTAAGCACTTCATGCGGCAAGAACGGGTACTACTTTCCGGATGACCCTCGTATTTACTTAATATCTATTTACAATTACATGTGCCTCCCAAAGTTGCATTAATTCATTCTGCAAATAGAAGTTGAACAGCAGTTAAGTATGAGATGATTAATAACTAACATTAACACCTGGGTATTTAAAAAATCAAGGAGTCAGCTCTGTTATTTTAAGTTTAAATTTAGGGTCTAAGGATGAGAAGGATATTAAAATGGAGATATTATAGTATTTATTGCGGGTCCTGAAGGTACAGTGGGTAGAGCATTGGACTGCTGACCAGAGGGTCCCAGGTTCGATTTCCAGGCAAGGCACTCTGGGCACCCACAGCTCCACTCAAGCTAAAATGATTGTTTGGGTACCAGGTCTTCCTAGGAAACCATAACTTGCAAAGGGAAAGCAACTGGCCTCCCTACCCTGATATGTGAGTCTTCACATGCTGTATAGGGCTTAGTACTGTGTGATCTCTAAATCTTGTCACCTACTAAACCGACCTTAGGGTTGATTACTGTGTTTCTGGTTTTTTATAGCATTCATCAAAGGATTTGGAGTGTTCTGGAGCTTTTTTAAGGATTGGAAGTATCCCAATGAGAAAAATTCTAGAGTGAGTCAAGATGTAATTATTGATTCTAATATTAAGGGTTGTGGTATATTGTACAATATAGATAACAGGGCATTGTTGGCACTTCAGACAAAGAACCCCATCAAATAACAAGCCATTATTAATTTTAGTGACTGGATCATTAAAACATGATCATTGAAATACTTTTGAAATGTGGGTTTTTAGAAGGTAAAGTGGACAGAAAGGAAAACAAAAGAGTAATTGCTATTGGTAGATGAAGAAGAAAACACAGCAAAACATCTTAAGAAGGAAAAAATGATGACGTCAGTGTTCTTGTCAATCCAATGGTTCAGCCCAAAGCACCAACAAAATGTCATGGTTTGCAGACTAATCTCTAACAAAGAAACTGCCTTTTTACCAAAAATAACCCTAAAAAAAGTGAATAAAATGATAGCCAAGGATATTGAAATGGCATTTATAAATTCCTAACTGAAACAAACAAATTGCATTTTGATTTTACATATACTTGGTACATCTCAACTGATGGTTCATAATAATTAAAAAGGAGACTGAGGGCAGTCAAAAGGCTGTTCCTGATGAAAAAGTGTACCTAAAACAGTGGTGAGACCATCTTATCTTGTTCCAGCAACTAATTCTTTTCCCAGGAATCCTTCATCCCAAGGAATCTTAATTACACACTCATCCTTAATTTCCAATTCTTAATTTAAAGACTAACAGAATTCTCCATTATTTAAATTATCTTGCAAGATCAAAGAAAAGCATTACAGCTGCATAGATGGTTTCATAATTCCATAATTATATTGACTGACTGAATTGTTTACATTCTCCTAACCACTACTGCAAACAGAGGTATATAAAATGCCATCTTTAATGTTCACAAGAACTCAAGTGAGGTGATAGAATAAAAAAAAAGAGAGTGTAAATTCATATTAAGAGGGAAAATAATTAAAATTCAAATAGTGGTTCAACTGTGAACAATACTGATTTCAAAGCACAGATTGCTAACTATGCAAGCAACATGAATATAAATACTCACCAAATTCTCTGCTTTATCATCGCTGGACCTGTCACCTTGCATTAATTTGATTGGCAATTCTAACATCCTTTTCTGGAGCAACAGAGCAACCACTACAAGTGTCAACCTCCTTATTGACAAGGATCACATCATCTTGGACATTCACAGCCTTACTCTCTTCAGCATCATTGGCATCATCACCAATGTTTTTTTAATCTCCCCAGAAAACTAAGTCAGCTTGAAAATAGCAGACAACATGCAATTTCATAATGGCAGATGATAAAAATTTTGAAAAAATAGTATGACACCGACAAAGCTTTTGAGCAAATTGAAAAATGAGCAGCAGTAGAAAACCTAATTAATATCAGAGACTTTAATAATTAACTTTGGAAAACAATATTTGTTAAGACTGCAATGCATTGTTGTTGAATTATTTCAACTAAATCTTCACTTTGTTGTAATTAATAGTGACCATGCATTTTTTTCATGTGGCTACTGTATAACTGTCATTTATCTCAAATGCTGTTATTTGAAGCATATAATTAACAGATGCCATGGCAAAACAAACCATGTCCCCTCCTGGCCCTTCCAAAACTTTGTTGCATTGGCTGAGAATATAACTCTGCTCCTTATAAATCACCAAAAGGAACGGTGGATTTTTTAGTCAATGAGAGTTAACCAAATATTAAGCCATACCCTGAATTATGTGAAATTCACCAATTGCAAGGTATGAAAAAGGGAAGAGAGTCTAATTTTCTTCCTGTTCCCAAAATAGTTTTCAAGGGGGACATCTGGTACCTTTTAAGGATAAGACAGGGCAGGTGAATGGCACAGGATAACCAGAGGTATACATGACTGGACGTGATCTGAAGGCACTCTCCCTCTCTGACCCTCATTGACCAACTGACCAACTCAGGCCTTGTCCTACCTATATATCCACCTGACTCCCTAATCTGAGGCAAAGTCAGCATAGGGAGGCAGGATAGTCCAAGAAGGATGATCACCTGGAATTTGGTACTAAGGGAATGTACCTCCAGGTCACATTCTGTGACCATTCTTTTATTAGGCTCATTAATAGATAAAACATATCATGACAAATAAATATAACACATTTTCCCCTAGTCAGGGATGCAATTACAGCTTGATTATCACAATAAATTATTACATTTGTATCGTGGTCCGCAATGCTGATTTTATTATGGGCTGCAAATAAGGCCAATAATGTCTCTGTCTTTATAATTGGTCCCTAATGCTCTATGGCCCATATTTTGGTAGTTTAAAACATCGGGATCATCCATGCGACCTGGATGGGGTGATGTCACTAAACACATCTAAAATGTACTTATAATTGGAAAGCACTCTGGGTCCCTGCCATTAATTGCCATCAAATAAGCACTCCAGCCATGTGATGTCGCCCCTTGCTGTGTCCTGGACTAAGAATATGGGGAGTTTCAAAATGTAGGTTATCCAGGCAATATATGCCGCTGCCTTGGGTTTATCCTTTTGTTAGATTCTCTGGACCACATCAATGATGTATCTGATCCGCTTTAATGTGTACTTTGTCAAGCCGAGCTACATTAAAGCAGTGTCTACATGTATCCACAGATTCTGTGCAACTGAGAGGAGGGTGAACTTTGGAGTTCCGATATACTCGATGGACAGCGACAGGTCTTGTACGATCCTCTTGCCACCTCCCGCTTTTAAGATTGCTACAAAGGGAAAGGTGCACGTCGTCTTTTCCATTGTCAGGATCCCACTGTTTACCAGCATTGTCATATATGCATTGATCACCGGTGTCAACCACGTGGGCAGGAAAGTAAAGGGTTCTCCTTTCTGATCTTAGTGCATTGGCATCCCAACCAATGGTCTAACTGGGAGATACAAATCTATATGGGTATATGCCCGTGGTAAGGAAGAAGAGCCTCCTTCTTCTTCTAGTCCTGGTGACAGTGGCTTCTCCTTTGGCTCCCGTTCCTCGTCTGGCTCTGAGAAACAAAGCCTTCGTCATTGTCATGCATTACATGTATAGGGATTTGCAGTGGCAATTGCTATACACTCATCTCTTGGTATGGGTCCATATCAAGTCCACTATCTCCCACTGTGTTTTATGTACTTGTCAATATTTCCTGTTCTTCACTTTCATTTATCATGGATTCTCTTGAGGAAAAGGAGTCTACCTGCCACTCCTTGGGATCTAGGGGCTCTGGAATTTGAAGAACTCAACAAGGACCCCAGGTTGATAAGCCATCTTGTGCAGAATGCTTGGTGCCACAGGGTGTGATGGCATGGGCTTAGGCATTTGGCATCCATCCTGCATTTGCTGAAAGCCATTTACCAACAAATGTCCAAAAAAATTTTTAACAATGTATCAAACAATTCAAGAGGAAACTGATCCATTTTTTGCTATGAATTATCAGAATTAATGAGACATGGCTCCTAACACTACCAGCAAGAAACAAAATATCCATCAAAGCCTTCCTTGAAAGCCAGAATCTTAGGGCCAAAGATACCCAAGTAGAACCATCTCATTTCGCAAAGTGCCTTGATATGCAAACCCATCCGGAACCCGAAGTTGTAAATGTCTAGATAAGTGAACCTTCTAGGTAGTCTCGCCTATTTCCCTTTCTTCCATCAAGAGATGGTCCTCATGAATGATTTACTTCAATGCTTATTTATCCTGAAGGTTGCTTCCACAAGAGGTAACAGGAGTCCAATACCTTTTTTTGTACAGAGCCTGATACTTCAAACTGCAAACATCCAAACCCACTTTCTTTATGATGAAGTCAGCAATACAATCCCCAGAGTTGTACAGACTTTGTTGAGACGATGAAAATGAGAACACTGCTTTGTAATCGATTTTGTTTCTCTTGCCGTCCATCCTATCTAATCAATTGCGCCCTGTGTAATGGATTACATTGTAAGCAGTTCTCTGTCAGTTAGAACTTGATTTTTTTCTGCCTTTTGATTGTAAGCACATTGCCGCAGTCTCAAGGAAAGGGGAAAAGTCCCAATTTGACTCAGTGAGATCAGCCATTTCAACAAAATCGAACTATGCAGAGTCTGACAAAAAAATTTGCAATTCACTGGTTTTTATTTATTTATAATATTTTCTATATGTCTTTTTGATTTTTTATTATGTTTAAATATCGTAGTTTAATTGAAAAATGTGTTTAAAAAACATTAGTTTTGTGTCTTAAAATCGAAATAAAATTGCTAAAAAAATATCCTTCAAATTTATGATACTGTAGTAATTACATTAATTTTTCAGATGATGGATTTAAAATAAATAACTGCATATGGATATCTAAACAAATAATTTCATAATGTTTTTTTTCTAAGGTGATACATTTTCTTAAATTACCCTTCGCACTTCTCACTAGTACCCCTGAGATCCCCGCCGCACTAAGAGGGTTAATTATTGTTATCATGATATACATAATTATGCTGAGATTAGTCACTTTATCAATAATTTTTTATTTGAAGAAATTACATAAAACAGGATAATAATGTCACTTTGTTACAAAGTTGTTATTAAAGTTTTACAATCCTTTCTTTCTAGTGAAATAAGCTCTAGGATCATATATTTTTACGATCATTTTACAGAGTGTGTCTTCATGTGTGAGATTAGATGACAACGCTGAATGAATGCCTTTGAACAGACATTGCACTTGTGAGGCCTTTCACCGGTGTGTGTCTTCATGTGTGTCTTGAGATGATTAGACCGAGCGAAAGCTTTCAAACAAATGACACACTTGTGTGGCTTTTCTCCAGAGTGTGTCAGCATGTGTGACTTTAGTTTATTGCTCTTGGTAAAAGCTTTTGAACAAATGGCACATTTGTGAGGCCTTTCACCAGTGTGTGCCATTATGTGTGTCTTTAAATTACTTCTCATAGCAAATGCCTTTGAACAAATGTCACACTTGTGCGGCTTTTCACCAGTGTGTGTCAGCATGTGGCCCCTTAGAGAACCTTTTGTTGCAAATGGTTTAGAACAAATATGACACTTGTGAGGTGTTTCACCGGTGTGTGTAATCATGTGTGACTTCAGATGAATTCTCTGAGTAAACGCTTTTGAACAGATATGGCACTTGTGTGGCCTTTGACCAGTATGTGTCAATATGTGATCCTTAAGAAAACATTTATAAGCAAATGCTTTTAAACATACATCACATTTATACCTCTTTACATCAGTATGTGTGAACATGTGCCTCTTTAAGTTACTATTAAGAGCAAATTCTTTGCTACATATTTCACACCTGTGTGGTCTTTCTCCAGTGTGTGTCAACATGTGCGCCTGTAAATTTATATTTTTAGCAAAACCTTTTAAACATAATGCACATTGAAATGGCCTTTCCATAGTATGTGTTGACATGTGCCTTTTGAGTTTACTTAAATTTAGAAAGTTTTTGGAGCAGAATTCACATTGGTGCTTCTTCTTACGAGCATGCACCCATTTTATATGACTTTTAAGGTGTTCTTTTCTCTTAAATGCCTCCAAACAAACATCACATTTGAATTGCATCACCTGGTTAAGGTGCACATGCATTATATGATCTTTTAGAAGGTCCCTTTGTTCAAATACCTTGTTGCAAATTTTACACACATTCGGTTGAGTGGCTGAAGCATTTTCTTCTGCATTACCTTGTTTTTGGTAATCATCTGAAACATTTGAAGGATAAGGTAAGGTTGATATTCATTTAATAATATATTCCTGCAATGAAAAACATTGTTTAAACCAGTTTTGACAAATGTATTATTGTAAATAAATTATTATAGGTATGCATTAATACATCTATTCCTGTAAAAAGCCATTTGTCCCTGTTTGTATGTTAGCAACTTCAGCTGTGCTGAAATCCCAGGAACAGGGCATCTGTCATTAACTAAAGCTGACCTGAACTATGCCTGTGCATAAGGGCTTCTTTAGTTTTGCACCAGGTCAGGTTGAGTAGCACCAACATTTTGACAGCTAATTCCGCCATTGTCCTCAGGATGATGTGACATTGCCGGGATGGTGCCCAGTATTTATATGTTTGGCGTGGAGTCTGTTGTCTTGTGATTGCCAGAGCCTACATCCTGTTTTTGTCTACCATATTGAAAAGATTGGCAGGATCCTTAAGAAACATATTTATTTATTTATCGACTGAAACCGGCGAGGTTGAGACTAATAGTCCTTTCTTCCTTATAGGGTTTATAATTGTCTCACATAAATGTTCCGCATGGGTTTACTTAGTGTTACCCTGATACCAAACCATTATTTTTTATACAAGGACTTCTAAAAAGATCGAGAAGAATATTTCTGAAGCATTTAATAGCACACAGGAAAGGAAATATATCATTTAAAGAATGATATATTTTTTTCTGTAAAAAGCATTTTTATCATCAGGGAAATTTCATATTGCTGCATTTAATGTAATGAAGAAAATAAATCAATAGCAATGCATATGACATAATTAAGAAAAAATAAGATTTAGACTAAGAAAATGTGAGTATGCAGCAGTTAACATTAAGTTGTGCACTTAATTAGTTTGAATTATCGTACATATGTTAGGGTTTCCAGATGATTTGAACTATTCAATAATTGTGTTGGCAGCATAAATTGAACATCTTTCTTGGCTAAAATATTATGAATTACTTAGTGGCAAATTATTTTTGCAACTTATTATGATGAATTATAATTAACTCTATATGCATTTTTCATATGATATTTAATTCAAATTATTTTTAGTTTCATGAAAAAACTAATTAATCAAATTTTCACACCAAATTTTTGCAGCACTAAAGGTATCCTGTATGTGTCTCAGCTTATCTTGATAACTTATTGACAAGATCAATGGTAAGGCAGTGCAATGTAATGACCTTCTTAAATTCAATTATTTCAAAAAATTAATTTTCCTTACTTTTGATTTGATTTCATTGAATGAATTGTATATACTTTTATTGGCTGAAATAGAAAATATCAACTTTCGGCAAAATTTAATCAAGCTAACCCAGCCAACTGTCTATTTTGCCATACCAAAATATCCCATGAGGACCTTAGGGTAAAATTAAAAGGCACTAAACTAACTCTCATCTTGGGATCATAGATTTATGTAGCATTCAGATGAAAGACTTCTCATTCTCAGGAAATCATTATGCAGGTTATTTTTCTGACAACAGTTTTGCCTGTGTTTCAACGAGCAAATTCAGATTTAAGTAAACCAGAACAGGTTACATAGCCATTAAGGTGTTTAGTAGTAGTGCAAGAGTTAATCTCCAATGGTTATATAACACCAGAAAGTAGAAAAAGTGAAGTGTCAACTAAGTCCTTAGCTTTCCTTACCTTGTTCCTGCAACATATTTCCTCTCAGTCTTACTTCCACCTGAGGAATATCAGCATCACAATCTTCCTTAATATCAATTTCCTCTTCAGGGGGTATATTTATTTCTGCATTTTCTGAAGGATCCTGCAAGATCAACGAAAAAATATTACAGATCTTCAGGATATCATGAAAAATATTGTTAAACATGGTTTTTTGAAGATAAAAAAATTGTTAACTTGTATGCAACTTAATAAATATTTTAGTTGATAGCTCATGAAAAAAATTCCCTGAGTAGTTATTTGCTCGATTCTATCCTTTTGTTGATAATCCCAAGAAGACCTCTGTAGATCTACAGTATTTCACACTTATTGTTCCGTAGCATTCACATGTGAATGTGAACTATAGCTTATTTGGAAAGGAACTAAAATTTATCAAAAAGCTTTTTCTGGCCAGATTCCATCCTCACACCCACTATTAATCAGTCCATTTACTTTTTCTTTCATATTTTCCAAAACCTTTAGGTAATTCTTCAAACATCGTCTACCCATACCATCTTATTTAATTTAATCTGCTTTAAAGCCCTTTGTATGCCATCATTGGATATGTCTGGACCTAAGCTAACTTCCTCACTGTTTACTTACTTTATCATGTATAAAATTGGTTACCTTACGTCTTAATCATCACTTCTGTTTATATTCTTTCCCAATTTCTTTATCTAAGTCAAGTTTTTTACTGTGCTACCATGTTGACCTAAGTTCTGTAACAAATGGTTTTCACATAATTCCTTTCAATTCTCTTGGATCTTTTCTATGTCAGCCATAATCAACATTAATTTATGTCTGATTGTTTGAATAGATCTTTCCTTCTTACTTTCTGATAATGATTTTACCCACTGAATAGTACTTAAATGTTTCCCATCTTCTGTAAACTTACCATATACTTGTATAATCCTGAGAACCCTTATTTTTTAAGCTACCAAAAATTCCGAAAACCAATAACCTCCGAAAATAATGTGAAGAGTCAATACCAGCCTTACTCTTATGAATGGGCAAAGGATGGATGAGGGAAATTAGAGAAAATATAAGCAGTAAATCTTTAAAAATATACAAAAAACTGAATAAAACCAATAAGAAAAAAAAATAAAAAACTAAAAATAATTGAAATAAATCGATACCATAAATGGTTAGTAAAATTAATTAGCAGACTGCAAATTAATCATGTACTTTATAGCAATCACATTCAATCGGGGCTTACAAGAAATTCCCTCTACACCTGTGACCTATAAGTCATTTATTATCAAATAATAAAAATAAAAAATACAAACTGCCTAGCTTGGATGTACTTAGCAGCATTGATCCTTGCTTGCCACATATACTTATACTATAAGGGCTTACAAGAGGTTCACCTATGCATCTGGGGCATACTAATCACTCATATTGAAATAAAATTAAAAACATGATAAATGAAAAATAATCATGCACTCTCTATCTTGGATGTTCTTAATCACATTTATCCTTGCTAGTCTTAAACACTCCAATTCCATCAGGGCTTCAAAGAGGTTCCCTCTGCACCAGCGGCTCATCAGTCACACATAATATAATTATAAAGGCAAAATAATTACAAACTCTATAGCATGAATGTATTAACCAACATTGATCATTGCTCGTCGCATGTACTCACTAATCACATATAATGAAATGAAATTAAAAATTATAAAAAATGAAAAATAATTATCTCCCCTCTAGCGTGGATGTACTATATTGCAGTGATCCTTGCTTCTCTCAAGCACTCACATTAGATCAGGGCTTACGAGAGATTTTCTCTGCATCAGTGGCCCATAAGTCACAAGTAATATAATAATAATAAAAACAAAATAATTACAAATTCTCTGGCTTGGATATATTAAGCACCATCGATCCTTGTTAGTCTCAAGCAATCATGCTCTATTAAGGCTTACGAGAGGTTTCCCTCTGCACCAGTGGCCCACGAATCACTCACTTGCTTGAGTATTTGAAGATGCCTTAACCCTTGCAAAACTAACTCAATCACCTACAGGTCTACAGTGGAATGTCTTCCGATGTTACATACTGGGACTTGACCTTTGTGAAATGGTAGGAGGAGTGCCGGGAAGCTCATGCAGAGTAACCTCATTACCATTAAGCATAGAAAAATATTGCAAGACCTCAATTTTTGAAGGGTCATTATAAAATGCAGTGAATGCATATGAAAATCTGTTTTTGGGTAAACTTTGACATAAGTTTTCTCATCAAAGAAACACTCAAACCGTACTGTCATGTCTTTTTCTTCTTCTTTTCCAGTATCTTTCAATTCATCTATATCTGACTCTAATATAACTTTCCAAACTATCAACATTGACCCCTAGAAAAATAATTTTAACTCAGTCTGAATGAAACTTACCAACTATCAACAATAACTTTATCTCAACAGTGGCCACTGTTCACATGCAAAGTCCTTCATCTCCTTCTGACTCAGTCTATGGCTTCTGTTTCTGCAAGAACACTCCTCTCGAATAAAAATACATGGACCAGCTACTTTACTGTCTCAGAAAAAGTGATTACCCTGAAAAACTGCTGAATACTAAAATTCTCAAACCTTCAACCCAATACACTTCTCTCTTTGAACCAAACTGCCTGAAAAGCCCTCACCTTATCATCACTTCTTTGTTCAAATACCATAAAATTAAACGATCTGTGAACTTAGCCTTTACTGTAAGTTTGGCCCTGCCTAGTGCATTAGTCAATTAAACACCACCCTTTCCCTCTTCATCATAACCAATACAATTTTACCAAAACCATCATGATCCTTATCTATCCCATCCTTAATCAACCTGCTTCCCACTACCAATTTTTGATGACCACTTCTCTGTTAAGGTGATTAAAAACCTTAAAAAAATGTCAAAAAAAAGGCAGATAGATCTTAGACATCGCACATATATGAGTGCTCCTGCCAATAAAGGCCTTTCAGCCTAACCAATGCATCGAATACCTGGCTACAAATAATAAATTCATGTATCAAGGAAAGAACAAATAATATGATTTCTACGTAGAGGTACTAAAGAGAATAAAGAAGGGAACAACTAAGTCATCCCAGCAAACACCCAGCATCACCACAATCATGATATACCTGAATAGTCCTTGCTTGGCACAAGCTGTGTATTTCCTGTTCTGAAAACTAAATCCTGCCTTAATTTTCACACAAACCTAATACATGTCATGCTACATAATAGCAATTATCTATCCTAACACTTTTACTTGCTAAAGAATCCTGGGCAAATCTTATCTCCTCTTAAAAAACTGACAAATCACTTCTACATTTACCTATTTGAATACACCACCTTTATCATTAGCAGAAATTCAATGCTTTTGCCAGTTTCATTTGTATAGAATTGCATATGCAGACCATTGGAATAATTCTATACAGCAAAAAACAGTAGTCTTCTTTCTAAACACTAATACCATCAAGTAAATCGCATGATATTTACAGCAAATTTACATTAAATACAGATTGCTGGTTGGCGCACAATAACTGATGACCTGCTGTTTCCAAAACTTAGAGAGCACTGAAATTGGTTTTCAAGCATAGCTTAGAGTCCCTCCTACTTACCAACAGTGACTCAATTTCACTACATTCAATAGGAGTGGCATGGGAAATGTGATGGCATCACTTTTGGAATACACCCTGTATATATATGGGAGAACATTTAAAGTAGACTCATCCTGCGTCTTATTGACCTAGGGTATTATGGTTATAAATTTGACCCCATATACAAGTTCTTGGAGACAAGGTTTATATTAAGTGATCTTTGCTCAATCAGTCTGAGAAAATTGAAATGTTCATTACATCTGTCGATGATAACACTTCCTTGAGCCAGAAGAGAAAATTTGATCAAAAGTGCAGATTGATAATTATGCTCCTGAAATGAATACATACACTCACCAAATGACTTGAATCTTCATTGTCCGACCAATGACTGTCACCTTCCTGTATTGATGAGCCAGTGTCAATTTTCAGAGGAACAGGGCATCCACTGGTGGTGTCAATTTCTTCTTTGACAATGATCATGTCATCTTGCATATCCACCTCACTGCCATCGACAGCATCACTGGCGATGGTCTCATCTTCAATCTCTGTCTTGATCTCACCAGGAAACTAATTCAAAGCGAATAAACAATATGATTTTATGAATGCATATGATAACCATTTCAAGATAAGTGATTCAGGGCAAAAAATTTTTTTTGCCTAAATTTGTTATGTAAGTATTGCTCGAAAATAATTTTGGAATCCATTATTTCATTAAACAGATAATGATTATGACAACAGGTGCTTAAATTGCATGCATATACAATTCATTCAATGGAATAAACATTATCAAATGATAGTTCACCATTTCAGTGTAGGTTTTTGAAAGGACAGAGCCATTGAAACCTATTGTTCTTCTTCCCCATGCTTAAGAAGAAAAAGTTTAAACTTTCAAGACACTATAATATTAATTGTAAAATAGAATTGGTTATGATTGCAATGGGTAACAGCTCAATTCACTCACCTCAATATTGACTTCATTACAATCATTCATGGCCATAAAATTGATTCCATGGACTGGTGAATATGGGTTCTTCATCTCAACTGATGCTGTTCCCACGGAATGTACAGCAGATTCCACGGTACTACTTGAAGCCCACACTTTGTCTGATGTACCATCAACCATATGCTCTCTAGGATTCTTATTGTCTTGGGTCAGGACATCACTCACCTCCTTATCAATCATAAAAACAGCAATCAAATTCAGTCGGTTTGGTAGGTGATGGTAGCATTCACCCAATACTAAGTCCTTTATGGCATTATGTTAAATTCGCCCATTACAGTGCACCCCATAAAGAAGCACATGGGAATCCAACCTGTTCTGTACTGTTCGGTAGTGTAAAAATGTCAAATAAGAATTGAATTGATTGATTTGCATTATTTTATACATAGATATGACAGGATTTTCAAAAAAATGATCACATTTACTTTGACATTGAGTGCAGTTATGAACAGTATGGGAACATGGTCATTGAAGATGCAAGATCATTGAAATAAAAGATAGGATGCCTTTGCATATGTCGGTTTGGGAGTGGTGAAATGAACAGTAATTTCAACAAAATTACTTTTCCAAGCTTACATACTCAAATAGTGCACATTTTTGCCTCAAATCATAATGCCTGTGATGGATAAGAAAGTTATCAATCACAGGCATTATGAGATACCGGAATGAATTGTACAGCATATAAATCAACACAGATGCAACGAAATATATTCTTTTGGTGCAAGATATGATTTTGTTGCATATGTCAAATTAATGGATGCAACTGACCTCTTGTCGATTAGTTAACCAGCCTTCCGTCACAGGATTGAACCCCTTTTGGATACGATTGTAGAAAACAATCAGACACTCAGCACATCGATTCTTAAATAGCCGGAATTCCGTAAGCTTCTTCATGCAGGTCGAACAAACAAACCAGGGATAATTTGCATCCTCCACAACCTGATAAAATACATCATAACAATATTTTGACATTATAATGCTGAAATCTACTCTTGTCTACTAATCACTATAGTTTTCCCCAATACCTTAGGTATGCCATGAACTAATTGCTTTTAAGTACAACGAAGATCTTACAAAAATATTTTAGAAAGGACATCACACAAACAATTCACTTACTTTTACATTTATCAAATCCTCTATAGTGTTTTCCAACATAAATTCCGATTTATTATTCTTGTCGAAAATGTTCATCAGAACCCCACCACTGTTTAAACACAATCTGCATACCACAAAATCAATTTTATCACACATTATGATCGTTTAAGATTACGTCTGATGATTGACCGGACAATATAACGTTAAATATATAAACATCTGTCAAAAATTACGTGAAATATTTCGATTATTCACACAATACATCATCAGAAATGCTTCGACAACTTGATATTGGCATTTCATTCTTCTTATTTTTTCTCCAACACAGCAGTTCATGTGCAAGATCCAAAGGGTCGATAAAAATGACCGGCTCTTTTCAGGGAGAGAATCCCAATTCCTCACATTACACAAGTTGACGAATCCCACCCGGTGAATCACATCTAATCCAGTAAGAGAGTAAATAAAAGGCGGAATAGGTGTTTGTCTAAATTGATTTGAGCAGGATGGAGTGTCAAAGGTATTTTCTGAAGAACCTAACGCTAAATATATGTTAAAATCGTTCACAATTTACGTGAATTAGTGTTCAAAATTGATATAAACAACCTTAGTAAACAAAATATCTTACCATTTGGACACTTGCGTTTCGTTCTTCATCTGTTCATTTTATTTCCGAAGTATTTCTTGTAAATCAAAGGATTGATACGAGAAGAGTCGATCTGAATCTGGGTCAGAGCTTATGAACATATTTTGGAATTATTAGACGTATCACGAAACATTGACAGTTAAAATTACATTAATATTATTTTGAGATCTTCATTATCTGATTAACCATGACAAACAACGTTCAATGTTAACTTGACATCGATTCAAATCGTCAGAAAAAGATTCAGTTCGTCAAAGTCCCGTTCCTACGGATCGAAGAATTATTTTGATGTTTAGTCAGATAGAACAGAAAGAAAAGTCGGTAACATGGAACTTGTAATATTTTTAATACACTATATGTCTACAACGCATAATAACTTTCGCTTGTATATACACTGGGTTATTCTTACTTTTAGCAATCATAAGCAAAACGTATCTGAATCTTTTGATCCAGATCTTTCAAATGAATGATCGGAACATATTAGACCATTTTAGTTTTTTTCGATCTGTATAATATCAAAGAATGCCGGTCATTCTTCACTAAATAATAAAATTATATAAAACGGAATTATTTTTCCTCACCTTTATTACTTGATGTCATTGAAATACCCAGACATATATCTGATCGGAATAAGATCCGTTTTTCCATAGCACTCAATTCCATTGTATTTGAAGTCTTTCAAAAGAGTGTGACAGATGAAGAACCGAATGCAAGTGTCCAGCTGTTGAGTTGTTTACTTTAAGGTTTCGGCTGTTTTTAATAAATTTTAGTTCTATTTCAAGTTAACTGTGACATATTGCAGAGTTATTTTGGATAAGATTGTAAAGTAAATCATTCGGAGTAGCTTTAAACTTTGATAATGTGCGATAAAGCCGAATTTGGAGTGTGCAGATTGTGTTTAAATAGTCGTGGACTGTTGATTTATGTTTTCGGCGACAATATTAAATTACAAATCATGCTGCAAAAGACTATAGAAGATTTAATAGATTTCAAAGTTAGTTTAGTTGTCTGTGTTCATTGCTTAGAATGTTATGTGTGTAAAAAATCTTATATGAGATAGAAGGTCGTTTGTATGTCGCGTATACTCTTTTGTAAAATAATGGTGAAAATAAGATCAGATGATTTAGTGCGTTATTTGGTGAATATCTGTTTATGAAATATTTAATCAGGTTGTGCAGGATGAAATTCATCCCTGGTTGGTGTGTTCTTTCTGTATGGAGTTACTGACTGAATACCGGCTATTTAAGCGTCGATGTGGCGAGTGTTTGTCTGTTTTCTATGATCGCATGAAAAAGGGGTGCAATTTTACGATGAAGGACTTGATAACCAATCTAGAAGAGGTCAGTTGTATTTATTAAATTGAACTATATCAACAACGAATACTATATTCGTCTGCGAAAACGAATCTGCGGGAAAAGAATTTTGTCATCACCAAGGTCATGATCAATGCCAGTTATTATTAAGTGTTGCGAAGATACCCAATCCTAAAAAGGAGTAAAATGAAATTTCCTAAATTTTATATTTCAGGGAAATTTGTCACAAGAAATAATTTTCCTCGTTTTAAAAAGTTAAAAAAAAAACGGAAATGTATTCCAAAAAATTAATGCATTAAATTGAACAATGTCAAAAACGAATACAGCTTTGAGTTAAGGAATCTTTCATTGCATCTTCTCTGGAATGGATTTGGAAATGTTTTCTTGAATATAATAAGTAATCTTACTGATAATCTTCTGAGTCACCTGGAATAACTTTTCCTTCTATGCGAATGCCTTTTTTGGTTTTGGTTAGTCATTGCCAAGTCTTTTGATGACTATCCGCTGTCTCTCTCCAGCAGGACTCAATTTCTGTCTCCCTATAGGCATTAGTTGCGCATAAACCATAGTGTCCCTCCTCATCACAATCTCTTCCATTGCCCTTTATTGCATTTCCCTCTGCCATCACTATCAAGGGTTTCCCGGAGTGAAACATACCCTATTTCTTCTTCTATGTGATGGTATATTATGGCAATTTATTCCTCCTTAGGTATTAAGACTTGATCAATAATCAAGTCTGTCAGTTCTGTGTACTTCTACTAAAGGTATTCTCTCTGTCAATAGGTCTATGTTTATTAGGTTTATATTGACTTTTTCATTCAATATTGTTCCCTTGTCTGATTATTTAGTTTTCCTATTTGGTAGTGCCACTGTGCATCAAGGACATACCCTCATACCAAATGTTTTTCCAATGAATTGAAAAGGGTTTAATTAAATGTTATCAAGGCAGAATGTTTCTTCTCTTTTTGAATGGGATTAATAAGAAATATAAGTGGTAGATTGATGTATGGTAGGCAGGTGATAGATATTAAATTACTGAATTGAGGCCGAAGTAAGTTCAATTATCTGTTTTAGGTGTTTCAAAAATTTTGTTTGCGAGATATCTAAAATAATTGGTATTAGGTTTATATACTCCAAACACTGTTGTCTAAATGTAAATTGAAGTTTAGGCGGGAGGAGTTACGTGCATTCTATTCTTAATACATGGTTATAGCATATTCTATTAGGTTATGGAGGATGCCAATTATCCCTGGTTGGTGTGTCCTCCCTGAGTGGAGAAGGTAACGGAATTCCGGCTGCTTTAACGTCAATGTGCCGAGTGATTTGTTCGTTCTCTATAATAATATAGAATGGAAGCTATCCTTCAAGGAAATATGTAATAACCAATCGAGAAGAGGTGAGTTGTATCTAATTGACAGTGATGCTATTGACAAGAGGTCTGTGGCATCCCAGATAACATGATCATTTTCAAAGAGGTGGTTGACATTGCCGTTAGATGATCTATTTCTCCAGAAGGTGATATTCATTCATCAATGGTTGAATCAAATCAGGAAGGTAACAGTCATTGGTCAGACAATGAAGAGGCAGGTAATATGGTGACTAATCATGCATATTCCAGCATAAAATAATTCACATTTTTGTGGAAAATAAATTTATTGTTTAATGCACTTGTACAAATTGATTCAATTCTTCACCCCCTCTCCATTCCCAGTACTCTCTCCCTGAAATATAATAGGAGCAGCAAGCCAATGACAATATACAAATGACTATTAATCTGTATTACCAAATGGTATACCAATTTCACCCTTACCCTGTAGACTTACAATACCCTCAGACAGCTTTTCTACAATTCATTTTATACTAGTTTCATTTTTGTTAATTTATTATTTAATTCCTAAAGCTTAGCTCTACTTAAATCTAAATATTAATTATCTAACTAATGCCTATCTGAGTCACCTGACATTTTGCATGCATACATATGTCTTTTGTCAACACAAGGAAAATGTATTGGCTGATCTATTACTTTAACCTGCAAAACACAATTCCTTTCTTCATGCAGTAATTTCTTGTGCATAAACTGTCCTCTCTGACCTAATCTCCATCTTTTCTTGCCTTTCATCTTTTTCTTACCTTAAAACACTATTGTATGTTACCGTTAACTGCTGCCCTTTCTTCCTGCATGACCTCATGATATACTATGTCCTGTAAAGGTGGCAAATCCTATCAATTTCTTTCTGCCTTTTTTTCTTTCATATGTAGACCAGAATGATGATCAAGGGTTTTGATCCCGTGAGCTTTCTACCAATAAGAATTTATAAGTTGATAGATCTATGATAACTATGCTTTAATGGACATTTCATTCACTATTTTCTCCATCCTTAATTATAATATCATGAATATCAGAGTTACAGGGCACATTAATTTGCGATACCAGGGTCCATCTAAGACATAGCCACACAGGTTTTGAAATGAATGATTAGAAGTATAATGACATGTCATTTATATGGAATATTTATTCATCTTATGCATTTGATTCAAAGGAAGAAAAAGTAGCAAATATTGACCTAGAAAATAGGATTATTTACTGGAAAGCCTGGGTTTGAAGAAGGTTGATGCAGAGGTATGGGAAGATGCTGGGATATACTTGGGGGAGGAAAATCAACCCCTCCATTTCTCTCCCCCCCTTCTCCGCCACACATACTTTTGAAATATAATTTCTTTTTATGGATCATATTTCATTTCTTCTTATCTTTGTTTTCAGCATTATCATTTTAATACTCCATTCCACCGGCAAAGGGCAGGGCACACCTCTGCCTGTCTTCATCACACCTCTGATGGCATGAGTTCAAGCTCCTCGGACCAGCTGAGTTCCCTCATGGAGGAGTCCATGTGGCTGGAGTCTAGTGTAGACAAAGACAGGAGCTGCTGCTGAACCAACTTGAGCGAGTTGGTGCTGGTGGTCGGTTCGTCCTGGAATGCCATCTCATTATTCCTTTGCACCTCGGCTCCTAAACGTGAATGACCTCCAACCCGACTGCCGCCTCAGCCAATGATGCCATGGCCTTGCTTGGGATCCTGCCTGCATCAATCCATAATGAAGTTTTCAAGATGATTCTCACCACCTCCATGCTGTCCTCACTGTCCTCGAGCAACTTCCCATTTCCTAGTCCTTCTCCGACTCGCCGTGCATGTCGTCAGAGATCTCTTTGGAGATGATTGCCTCTCAAGCTGACTCCTTGATCAAGAGGTGTGGCTTGGCACACAGCAAGGAATGCATGTGCCTTGGCTGGTAGTGGTGCATCTCAGTGATGCCGGCCATTCCATCCCCTGGCCCACCAGTGCACAGGCCCTGGCTGGTCGGGGGTAGTGACCCTGGGGTCTTCTTCAGTATCTCCAGCAAGATCTCCATGCTAGAGATGCTGTCCTCCATTAGGTTGAGGTTCATTTGATTCACCTCAAACTGGCTCTGGAAGGGGGATTGGTTGAAGAAGTTATCAGTAAACTCACAGAAGGTAGAATGGCTCCTGTTCTTCGAAGGCTTGGACCAAAGGGACGGTGAATCTTCTCCAGAGAGACAAGAGCAGCCTCCATCCCCATCCTGACCTTACTCCACCTCTCTCACTTGACCCCTGTCAGCCACCTTCCTTGGCTGGGGAACTCCTTCCTGGGCAGGTACCTTGGGAGAATCGGCACCCTGGTACCACTCCAGGCCTTCAGCTTGGCCAGACGGGCACTAGCTGCAGCAGATGCCTCTTCCACATCAAGCGACTCAGAGTCTGTGGACATGGAGTATGATGAGCAGAGTCTGTGAGCACACTGGCATACAACCCCCTCATCATGGAAGTAACTAAGGAAGATCTATGCTATCAGTTACAGATAAGGTAGGAAGGGTATGTGCAGGCATACATGACAATGAGATAGACAGGACATTAAGGGAGATAAAACTAAAAAAGGCCATGGGGGTAGATAACATTCCGGTGGAACTTTTAAAATGTTAAGGCAAATGTTGGAGAAAGAGGCTTTATGGGCTTATTCATAGTATCTATGAGGAAAGAATCTGGGCAGAAAACTTTGTGAGATCCTTGCTAGTCTCAGGCACTCAAACACAAATGATAAAATTAAAAATGGTATAATAATAAATGAAAATTATTCACACTCCTTAGCTTTGATGTACAGTACAGAATCGATCATTTTTAGTTGCATATAATCCTACCCTCCCAGGGCTTCCAAGAGGTTTCCATTTGCACCAGGGGCTCACTTATCACACCTAATTATTTAAAATTAAAATAAATGAAAAATTATCACCCAATAACTAGCTTGGATGTACTATATTGCTATGATCCTTGCTGGTCTCAAGCAGTCACATTCAATCAGGGCTTAAAAGAGGTTCCCTTTGCACCCGTCACACATCAGTCACACATCGTATAACAATAAAAGCAAAATAATTACAAACGCTCTAGCTTGGGTATACTAAGTACCATTGATCCTTGCTAGTCTCAAGTCATCATACTCTATCAGGGCTTATGAGAGGTTTCCCTCTGCACCAGTGGCCCACCAATCACATTCTTGGGTATGCAAAGATGCCTCAACCCTTTCAAAACTCTTGCACAGGTTTATTGTGGAATATCCTCTGACATTAGTACTGTAACTTGCGCTTTGTGAAAGGGTAAGGGGAGGGTTCAGAAGCTCTTGCATAGAAATAGCTTGGAGGACAGATATTCCAGTCAGATGAGGAAGGGCAAGAAGGAAATGTCAGTTGGCTTTATGACGCTAGATGAGAAAGGTATAACTCCAATATTATAAAGATGCTTACACAGATAAAACATGATAGATTGATTGCCAAGGCAACTTTAAATCCTAAAGCTTTATTAAGGTTTATACAAAGTTGAGAATAAATTTGTTTTTCCATGAAGAACAATGCAAGACCTTACTTTTTGAAGGGTCTTTGTAAAATGCAGTAAACGTGCATTCCAATAGCTTTTGCATATGCCAAACTATTAATGGATAAAATTGAACATAAAGAAAAACTCATCAAAGAAACAAATATACATCTGCCTCCAATATAACTTTCACAGCTATCAACATTCACACCAGGAAAAATAATTTTAACACAGTCTGAATGCAACTTATCAACTATTAACAATAAATTAATTTCAACTACAGTCACCCATCACAATCAAAATCGGTAAACCTCTTCTCGTTCTGTTTGTGGCTTCTACTTCTCTTTTCTTTGTACAGGTCAGTATCAAGTCCTCTATCTCCTGCTGTTTTTGATGCACTTGTCATTATTTCCTGTTTCTCACTTTCACTTACCATTGATTCTCTTGAAGACAAGGAGTCTGTTTCCCACTCCTTGGGGTCTGGGAGCTCTGGAATTTGAGGAACTCAACAAGGACCCCAGGTTCATTTGCCATCTTGTTCAGATGGTTTGGCACCACAGTAAGTGACGGTGCAGGCAAAGGCATTTGCTCAGTTGTCAAACCTGGCAGAGGAAAAAATGCATGCCCCTGTGCCATCCTCTGCCCTGAAAGGGCTGCCCTGATTCTGCAGTATTTGGAGTATATGAATTCTATGCTCTTGCTTGTCTACTGAGCTGTCCTGCTGGCAGGTATAGTTGTTGTGGTCGTCCTTGTAATATAATGATGGGCTGTGAGGGATAGTATTTGAAGGCAGCCGCAGCAGTGTTACCCAATGTTTCTGGCAATCGCATGGCTCTTTTGCAGCCATGTGCCTGGATGATAGCAAGTACCTGGATTCAATTGTATACAACATGTTTTACTGGGCCTGGCAGTATCATTCAATTGGCTACAATGGCTACCATTACATGAAACTTGTGGAGGTCATGCCGGGCCAGATTAGATGATTCCTTCTGTCCTTATCTTGATGGCACAGGGTGAGAACCTCATCATTGTCCTCTGGTGAGGTGATCCACATGGCCGGGCTTGCAGAACGTAGTCCTACAAACATCATTTTCAGTTCTAGCCTTGGTACTGGTGGTAGCGATGTTAGCTGTCTTGCTGATTGACCAGGATAGATAGCTCCAGGGCTGGAGCCCATGCACGTGGCTCCTGCTCCCTCATGCTCAGCATTGGTGACATGTTCCTGGGTTCGGGAGATGGCAGAGACAGACTTGGCTGTGGCTGAGATGTACGTCTAACTTTTGGATGCTTTGCTTGTTGTTGGGAGTGTCTTGGAGTGAAGATGGGTGAGGTCATTTGGTTTGACATGTGCGTGATGGGGTAACCACCTGTCAATAACTAATGCTGACCTGAATTATGCTTTCTAGCAATTCCTTTTTCAGTGTCAAAGTGCTTGCTTTTCAAGTATCTTTTGAGCCTAAAGAAATTACAGTGAGTGCAGGGAGGAGTGGACCATTGATGTCATGTAGTTTTTTTTCAAAAACTGCACCACGGAAAGGGTAGCAAGAGACAAATTTGGCAGCAACTCTTTTCATTTGCAAATCTTCAGATAAAATACTCTGAAAAGAAAATCAAGGTCACACATGACCTCTCATAGAGTTGATCAATGGTCGTGATGGTCTACATTAATGAAAGCATTAATTTTGTTGAGGTTTTTTCCAACTGTTGATGTTTTAGAATCTAATTTTGCAAAAAACAGCTTTCCCAAAAGGGCTCTTGATTATTAACCCTCTTAATGCGGCGGGCCGATATATCAGCTTTCGTTTCCCTGGCGAAAAGTGAGGCGGGCCGATATATCGGCTCTTGGTTAGGCTTTTGTTTAAATCATTGTAACTTGTGGTTTTTTCTTTAATAATTTATGGTTTTTGTGCTATCGATAGGTTGAATTCCATAGAATTACGTAACTGTTCTTAAAATTTTTTATTAGCAATTTTAAATGCTTTTAAAAAATTATAATTCTTACCATAATTTTTCATTCAGTTTTGTACATGTCGGGAAGCTCTGCCATATTGTTTGCTCGTTTTTTTCTGAGTATTCTTTCCACTATGAAAAGCCACTGAAAGGCTTCTAATTTGTTTTCATCTGTAATATCTTGAATGTATTGTGGTGTCGTGGTGTTAATATATACCTGCTTATTCAGACTTTGTTGAGACGATGGAAATGAGAGCACTTCTTTGTAATCATTTTGGTTTCTCTTGCAGTCCATCCAATCTAATCAATTGCGCCCTGTGTAATGGATTACATTGTCAGCAGTTCTCTGTGAGTTAGAACTTGGTTTTTTTCTGCCTTTAGATTGTAAGCACATTGCCGCAGTCTCAAGGAAAGGGGAAAAGTCCCAATTTGACTCAGTGAGATCAGTCTTTTCAACAAAATCGAACTATGCAGAGGCGTACAAAAAAATTTGTAACTCACTGGTTTTTCTTTATTTATTTATAATATTTTCTATTTGTCTTTTTGATTCTTTATTATATTTAAATATCGTAGTTTAATTGAAAAATGTTTTTAAAAAAATATAAGTTTTGTGTCTAAAAATCGAAATATTATTGCTAAAAAAATATTCTTCAAATTTATGATATTGTAATAATTACATTCATTATTCAGATGATGTAAATGTATTATGTCATTATAAACTACAATATTTTATTTTAAAATAGAAAAAACTGCACATGGATATCTAAACAAATAACTTCATAATGTTTTTTTTCCAAAGGTGATACATTCTCTTAAATTACACTTTGCACTTCTCACTAGTACCCCTGGAATCCCTGCCATACTAAGAGGGTAAAGTATTAATAATGTTTTTTCTGCCAATTTGTCCAACAGGAAATAAAGTTACACTGCACTGTGTTTCTCTTGATAATCCACTATCATGTTTTTTGAAAAAATGAAAAAAAAATTTTTCACTGAAAGCTTACGCTGACTGTGGCCATAGGTCTGTTACTTTTGGGTCCTCCTTTATGTATCTGCAAAATTTTACCCTTTTTGTCATTATGATTACCTTTTTACACTTATACCAACTGAAAATTAAAAAAATATCACCTCTTGGCAAAATTTAACCAATTTGATCAAGCCAATTGTCTATTTAGCCATACCAACATATCCCATGAGAACCTTGGGGTAAATGTAAAATTAGAAGGCACTGAACTAACTCTCATTTAGGAATGGTAGATTTTTGTGGCGTTCAGATGAAAGACTCCTTATTCTTGGGATGTCATCATGTAGGTTATTTTTGTGACAACAGTTTTGCCCATGTTTCAATGAGCATCTTCAGGTTGAAGTGAGTTAGGTCACGTCACTTTCATCTGAAGATGCTGATTGAAACACAGGAAAAACTGTTCTCAGAAAAAATAACCTAAATGGTGACATCCTGAGAATGGAGTTTTACTCTCATTTTAATTTTTCATTAAATCCATTGTGCAGACATCACTATTAGAGCATAATATTTCGCAGGTTAATTCTTCAAAAAGGTACATACTTCCAACAAGAGCTGTGGTGTGGAGGTTTATTCCTTTGGAAACAAAGAAAATAGTCAGTACAGTTTAAGTGTAAATAATGGGCATGAAAAACAATAAATGAATGGCATTGACACTGTTCACATAATGTTTAGATCTTAATTAGGTGAAAACAAGATATTTAAAGGGAAAATGGTTGTTTTGGATTATTTCATTTATAATTGCTAACTGATAAAATCTAAAATTAGCACAATCAAGTAAAACAAAAGAAGAGACTTGGAAACACAGGAAGATTAATATAAGATCTAGTCTGAGTAGATAAATAAATAATACTATATACATTAATGAATAATTGCAAAAATGATGATAACATTATCATCTTTTTGCAGTTTATTATAATATTTTAAATGGCCTTTCAGTTATTTTTAAAACAATTTTTAAAAGTTAACCCAGTTTTTCCACAATACATCAGTAGTACTGCAACGTTTAATCAACAATAGTTGTATTACACCAGAGAGTAGCAAAAGTGAAGTGACAGCACAGTCCTTAGCTCTCCTTACCTTGTTCCTGCAACACCTTCCCCTTCCAGTCTTAGTTCCATCTGAGGAATATCACCATCACAATCTTCCTTAATGTAAACTTCTTCCTCAGAGGGCATACTTATTTCTGCATCTTCCAAAGAATCCTGCAAGATCAAAGAAAAGACATTACAGATTTTCAGGATATGCATGAACAATAAGTTTTAAAAACATGTAATTTTTAAAATAAGGAAAAAAAGTTGTTGTCTTGTATGCAATATATTACTAAAATAAAGAATATTTAAGCCGATAACTCTTGAAAATGATTTTTTTAACCATATACTTGTATTTGTTAGGATGATAGGATTGATATATGCAGGGATTATAAAAGACTTGCTGGGCAGTTGTCAGCCTGTTTTATTGAGAAATACAAGAGATGTAACTGCATATATATCTACAGAGTAAAAATCTTCGAACCTCTTCCTTTAAAAACATTAAATGTGATAAACAGAAATGTGTCTTGAGACTTGGCCTCAGCCTTATTGAACAGATATTCAGAACTCTTCAACAGGTTTTACACTAGTGAACTAGTGCTAACTTCATATGCATTATAATTTTGTTATTGTAATTACCAGTTAAGGTAGATTATTGATGGGCATAACTACCAAATAAATATTTCGGGACTGCTAACAAAACAATATCCAGGGATATACTTTACATTGAGTCTGCTTTTATCTCTGACTACTTCTTTACTTCACCCAATCCAAAACTGTTATCTTGTTCCAGTCCTTTCCTTGGTTGACTAATATTCTCCCTTCTATTAATTTTCAGCCTCCTACTGCCAGACAATATTGCTTTCTTCCAATTTTTCCTGCATCCATAGGATTTCTTGGAAAAACAGCTACCCTTACCCAAAATGCCTAGCATTTCCTGATTTGTTTTTTCCGGTCAGTTGCCTTTTCTCTATCCTTTACCTTCCCTCATTTAAAAATCCTTCAATAGTCTTTTGTTAATGTCTCATATCAAATTTTAACAAGTCTTTTCTTTGCATCTCTACTCCACGCCCCTTTCATCAACTCCGTCCATTTGAATGCCTCATTTCTTAGTGTAGGTTTTCTCCTTATCCTAATGCTGTATTGACAATATTATTACTGAACACTTCCTAGATACGTAAATGCTACTTTTTGCCGTCCTTAAAAAAAGGGTTGATTTTTTCCATTTATCTAATTATAAGATTACAATTAAATAGCCCCAAATGTTTGGGATCAGATTAAGATTATTTTTTTCAATCCTCAACATTACTTCTCAAATGAGTGCAACACATGAAAAATAAAATGCAAATGCCCTGCTATAACGTTGTATACTTAGTTTTCTTGGCTGTTTTAATAAATTTTAATACTAGTTCAATAAATGTTGACATACTGCATTATTTTTCTAACATTAGATTGTCCAGTAAATCACTCGGCATACTCTAAAACCTAACATAATATGACCAGCAAGCCAATGACTTTAGACAAATGACAATCTGTCTGCATTACTATATAGTGCACCAATTCCTCCCCTACTTTTTAGACTTTCCACGGCCTCAGACAGCATTTTTACTATTCTTTTTACTCTATTTTCATTTGTGTTAATTTATTATTTAATTTTTAATGCTTGATTCTACTTAAATCTCAGTATTTATTATCTAAGTCCTATCTGAGTCACTTGGCAATTTTCATGCATACCTATGTCTCTTTATGTCAAAGGAGTAGGTAATGTCTAATCCCCATCTTTAACCTGCAGAAGTCGATTCCTTTCTCCATGTGGTGATTTCTTGTGCATTTACTGTAGTCTCCAACCTAATCACCATCTCTTCTTTACCTTTTATCCCATTCCAATCTTAAATCACTCTTGTATTATCGTATGTTACAAATGCTGCCCTATTTTCCTGCATGAACTCATGATTTATTGTCTTATAAAGATGGTAAATCCTATCAATTTCTTTCTGCTTATGATTCCTTGGTATGTACACCAGTATGATGACCAAGGGTGTCGATTCCATGTACACTTCTACTAATTATAATTTATCAGTTGATAGTTTTAAGTTGACTATACTTTTATCAACATTTTCATTCATTATTTTGTCCATCCTTAAGTATAATATCATGAATATCAGTGTTTCAGGGCTCATTATTTTGTAATGCCAGGGTCTATCTAAGACATAGCTACAAAGGTTTTTCAATGAATATTAGAAGTTCAATGACATTTTATTTATATAGAATATCTATTGATTCATAGGAAGAAAAAGGAGCAAATATTGAGCTAGAAAAGAGGATAACTTAACGGAAAGCCTGAGTTGGAGGAAGGTAGAGGCTGGGGTGTGGGAAGATGCAGCGATTTACTTTGGGGAGGAAAATCGCCCCCTCCATACCCCTCCTCCCTTCGCCCCCATACACACTTTTATATACATATAACTTCTTTAAATGGATCTTATTTCATTTCTTCTTCTATTTCATTTCAGCCCAAATGCTTTAAGAATCTATTCCACCCACAAAGCCCAGGGCACACTTCTGCCTGTCTCTGTCACACCTCTGACTCTGAAGGCATGAGTTCACGCTCCTCAGACCAGCTGAGTTCCATAATGGGGGAGTCTGTGTGGGCCAAGTGGCTAGAGTTTGGCATGGAAGAAGACAAAAGCTGTTCCAGACCAAAATTGAGCAAGTTGGTGCCAGGGGTCAGTCAAGGAGCTAAAAGTAGCAAATATTGAGTTAGAAAAATAGGATAACTGAATGGAAAGGCTTGGTTTGAGGAAGGGAGAGGCAGGGATGTGGGAAGATGCTGGGATATACTTTGGGGAGGAAAGTCATCCCCTCAATCTCTCTCCTCCCATTCTGTCCCACACACTTTGCCCCAGCAAAGCCATATGTCCCCAGCCTGCATTTGCAACAAGAGGCTGGAGGCAGAGATGACTGCATCCATGTCCACTAGCCACGAAATAGACTCGCTCGTCTCCACCAGGGCACAGCCACAGGGGGGTGTCGGTTCAATGCTCAGTTTGCTGTTGTCTTCATTATTTTTGTGTCCCTCACCTTTTTTTCCTCCTCTTCCTCTTCATTGGTCTTCATATCTTCCTTTTTCTCTTCTTCCTTGAGCTAAATTGTCCTGCTCACATTAGAAAATAGGGATTTTGGTGATAGTTGGGATGAAAACCTTGGAATCACAAAGTTTGGTGGTGAATCAGGGCTTCCAAACAAAATTGTGGAAATGGTGAAAATACTACTACTACCTTGATCAAAAAGTTCCCGGAATTTATTCAGAAAATTAAAAATTCAAGTTTATTCATCTAAATCTATATTGTCCTCTTCAAAGTAATCCCCATCGACTGCAACACACTTATGCCAGCGCTTGATCCAATCCTCGAAACATTTTTTATATTCGGTTTTCGGTATGTCCATCAGTGCTTCCTGCGATTTTTCCATTACTTCCTCTCGGCTGCTAAAATGCGTTCCCCATAATATTGTCCCCTTCAAAGTACGTTATTGTTACTTTTTTTGCAAAATGAGTTAGTCCCACATGATTCTCATTATAAATATATGTAAGAGTATTGAAATAAGGATTTATTGCCCTGATACTCTTTATTTCAAATTTAGCACATAGGATTTTAATCAATTATGGCATTTTAATGCTTTTCGATACATTCCTGTTGAAACCCAAATATTTGGGATCGGACTAAGATCATTTATTTCAATCCATAACATCACTTCTCAAATGAGTTTAACAGATAACAAATGAAATGCGAATGCCCTGCTGTAACATTGTTTACTTAGTTTTTTCGCCTGTGTTAAGAACTATTAATACTAGTTCAATAAATGCTAACATGTTGTAATATTCCTCTAATGTTAGATTATCCAGTAAATCATTCGGCGTACTCTAAAACCTTCATAACGTGCGATAAACATGAATGTGAAGTATTCAGATTGTTCTTAAATAGTCGCGGTCTGTTGATCAATGTTTTCGGCGACAATAGTAAATTCCAAAAAATGTTGGAACATGTGATAGAGGATCTAATAGATGCCAAAGTAAGTTTAGTTGTCGGCTTTTGGTGTTTCAAAAATTTAATTTGTAAGATATATTAAATGAATTGGTATTAGGTTTATATTCTCTGAACACTGTTGTCTAAATGTAAATTGAAGTTTAGGCGAGAAGAGTTACGTGCATTCTATTGTTAATACATGGTTGTGGCACATTCTATTTGGTTGTGTAGGATGCAAATTATCCCTTTAACTATTTAATGATTTCAACAGTGGATAATTACCATGGTGGAAATATCATGAGGATCAGTGCTGGGACTGGACGATGGCATCATAGAGCCAGTCATAGGAGATGATATGTCCAACTGCCCAGAGTAGGATGCAATTAGCTTACTGTTCTCATTAACCTTCCACTTCAACACTTCATTCTCCAGAATAAGCTACTTATTCTGATGCCATTCCCTTTCCAAATTCTCAGACAAATAATTCAATGCCTCTTCTAGTTTCCTTTCTGTGGCCAACTTCCTCTGGAGTTAAGCCTCCAGGTCCTCGACTTGGGCTTGCAAAGCTGTATTGTGTGCAAGTGCACTGTTCAAAGTCTTCCATTTCTGTCAATATTCTTCCGTTTTCTTCCAGTGGTCATGACATTTCACCCTTCATTTCTAATAAATGATTGAGGATGCAATCTAAAAATAGGAAAAAGGAAAAGGAAGGACATTTCCCTTTTTCAAAGAAATACATTTATCAAAGAAGAGATACTGAGATACGAATATTTAAAATAATTTGTAATGAAATCATACTCAAATGACACATTTTTTTTACTGACCATTTAGATTTCAACAGTTCCTCTCTAAAAACAAGTTTAACGACCCATCAACTATGACTTTGGAAGCAAGTTGAAAGCACTTGCTATGGAAGCAAACAGTACAGTTTAATATAATTATCCTCACAAATCAATGCAACAGGACTTCTAGAATATTTTAATAAAAATAGACTTATTCTCCATCAAATATTTATTCAATGAATAACCATATATAAGTTTGCTGTTGTGTAAAATAATTACACAGTAAAGACATTATTTCACGAAATCAAAGAGAACTTTTCATTAAAAATGACAGGTAAATTAAAATAAATGAATACATTTTTAAAATCAATTAAATGATTTCAAGAGTACATAAGGCAAAGTTATTCAATCTGACATGAGCCAAAGTATCAGCCAATTATCTGCATTCTTATGTCTTCCAAAAGTCTTCTCCCAAGGCACAATATGTCCCAGAAAGAATTGAATGTTCAATGGTGGCCATATACTCATGAATAGGTATTTACTTAATATCTATTTACAATTACATGTGCCTTTTTCTGTGCAAAACATAGTAGATTGCACAGAAATGAATTTATTAATGACAATCATGGTATGATTGATGGACAAATATGTGATAAAATTTACATTTTGCCATGGAAGCCCTATAATTGATTCATGTTTAGGAAATCCAAATATTAAAGGTATAATTGTTGGAGTTAATGATGAAATAGAAGATTATTATTAAAAAAAATGAATTTTTAATTCCTATAGGATGAAATTTTTTCTCTTTAGATTAATGTAATCATGATATACATAATTTTGCTGAGATTTGTCACTTTCTCAATTATTTTTAAATTGAAGAAATTACATAAAACAGGATAATAATATCACTTTGTTACAAAGTTGTTATTAAAGTTTTACAATCCTTTCTATAGAGTGTAATAAGCTCTAGGATCTTACATTTTTATGATCATTTTGCAGTGTGTCATCATGTGTGAGATTAGATGACAATGCTGAATGAATGCTTTTGAACAGACATTGCACTTGTGAGGCCTTTCACCGGTGTGTGTCTTCATGTGTCTTTTTAGATGATGAGTCAGAGCAAAAGCTCTCAAACAAATGACACACTTGTGTGGCTTTTCACCAGAGTGTGTCAGCATATGTGCCTTTAGTTCACTGCTCTGGATAAAAGCTTTTGAACAGATGTTGCACTTGTGTGGCCTTTCGCCAGTGTGTGTCATTATGTGTGACATAAGATGACTTTTCACGGGAAATGATTTTGAACAAATGGCACACTTGTGGGGCCTTTCACCAGTGTGTGTCTTCATGTGTCTTTTTAGATGGTTACTCAAAGCAAAAGCTCTCAAACAAATGACACACTTGTGTGGCTTTTCGCCAGTGTGTGTCAGCATGTGTGACTTTAGTTCACCGCTCTGGGTAAAAGCTTTTGGACAGATGTTACACTTGTGTGGCCTTTCGCCAGTGTGTGTCATTATGTGTAACTTTAAATGACTTCTCATAGCAAATGCCTTTGAACAAATGTCACACATGTGTGGCTTTTCACCAGTGTGTGTAAGCATGTGGCTTATTAAAGCACCTTTTGCTGCAAATGGTTTAGAACAAATATGACACTTGTGTGGTGTTTCACCAGTGTGTGTTATCATGTGTGACCTCAGATGACTTCCCCGACTGAATGCTTTTGAACAGATGTTGCATTTGTGTGGCCTTTGAACAGTATGTGTTAATATATGATCCTTTAGAACATTTTTATAAGCAAATGCTTTTAAACACACATCACATTTGTACCTCTTTCTATCAGTATGAGTCAACATGTGCCTCTTTAAGCTACTCTTAATATTAAATCGCTTGCAACATATTTCACATCTGTGTGGTCTTTCTTCAATATGTGTCAACATGTGCGTCTGTAAATTTATATTTTTAGCAAAACCTTTTAGACATAATGCACATTGAAATGGCCTTTCCACAGTATGTGTTGATATGTGCCTTTTGAGTTTACTTAAATTTAGAAAGTTCTTTGAGCAGAATTCACATTGGTGCTTTTTCTTAAGAGCATGCAACAATTTCATATGACTTTCAAGGTCATTTCTTTCCTTAAATACCTCAAAACAAACATCACATCTGAATTGCATCACCTTGTTAAGGTGCAAATTTTTTACATGATCTTGAGGAAGGTCCCTTTTTTCAAATACCTTTGTGCAAATGTCATACACATTCTGTTCAGTGGCTGATGCATTCTCTCCTGTATTATCTTGTTTTTGGTAATCATCTGAAACATTTGAAGGATAAGGCAAAGTAGATATTCATTTAATAATATATTCCTGCAATAATAAAAATTGATTAAACCAGTTTGGATAAACATATAAATGTAAATAAATTGTTATAGGTATGCCTGCTCACATATGTGTGCATGAATTTATACAACCAAATGTGTAGTCTTTTCCTTTAGAAAGACATCTATGTGTGTATGTTATCAACTTCAGCTAGGCTGAAATCTAAGGAATAAAATATTTGTCATTACCTAATGCTGACTTGAATTATGCCTTCGAGCACATTTTGTTTTACCTTCATCAGTGTCAATGTGCTTTTTTCAGGGCAGTGGGAGTGGAGAATTGATATCATGCTATTATTTTTCAAAATGTTTTTGCAAATTTTTCAAAAGAGAAGGGTATGAGCCCAATTTGGCTGCAATAAAGTATGCAAACCTTTTTTTTATATGCGAAAATTCAGAAAAATCCTCCAAAAAGTTACACAAGTTAATCAATGGTTCTGTGATGATCTTCACCAATGAGTGCATTGTTACTGTCATCAGCTGCTGATATTGAAGGGTAGCCTGAATGGGATTGGTCTTTCGAATTGAATTGGTTGTCAAAAGGATAAATCATTCATAGACTCTGGGTTTCCTTAAAAAAGTTTTGTATAACAAGTCTTGAGCATTAAAAATGCTTCCAAGGCCAATTCACCCAATGGGAAATAAAATTATACTGCAGTGTTTTACTCTGGATAGTATACCATCATGTTTTCTGCCAAAACAAATAATGTTCCACTGAAACAGCTCTAATTGAATACTGCATCCCAATTTCTGTAAACTTTGGGTCCTCCTTTGTTTATCTGCAAAATTTTACTCTTTCTGTTGTTATGTCAATTGCTTATTTCACCCATCATGCTTAATCAATAAGAACCTTATCCTTTGTAAGTACATACAGTTTGTACTAAAATTCACTCACAACATCTTCAATATCTGCCTAATAAAAAACGGACACAAGCAAAGTTATTTTGCTTGGTAATATTTTATTGATTGGATTTAAACTCATATTACTGAGCAAAAAAAAGGAATATAGCATAGCCTTTAAGTAAAATGAACTCAGTTTTTTAATTGCAAATAAACAACCAATAAAGGAAACTATCTAATAAAAGGGTTTATAATTGTCTCACATAAATGTTCCGCATGGGTTTACTTAGTGTTACCCTGATACCAAAACCATTATTTTTTATGCAAGGACTTCAAAAAAGATCAAGAAGAATATTTCTGAAGCATTAAATAGCACACAGGAAAGGAAATATATCATTTAAAGAATGATATATTTTTCTCGGTAAAAAGCCTTTTTATCATCAAGGAAATTTCATATTGTTGCATTTAATATAATGAAGAAAATAAATCAATAACAATGGATATGACATTATTAAGAAAAAAATAAGATTAGGACTAAGAAAATGTAAGTATGCAGCAGTTAACATGAAATTGTGCGATTAATTAGTTTTAGTTATCCTATATATCTTAGGATTTCCAGATGATTCCAACTATTCAATGATTGCGTTGGGAAGATAAATTATATAGCTTTCTTAGCTAAAATGTAATGAATTACTAAGTGGCAAATTATTTTTGCAACTTATTATGATGAATTATAATTAACTCGATATGCATTTTTCAGAAGGTATTTAATTAAAATTATTTTTAGTATCATGAAAAAACTAATTAGTCAAATTTTTACAACAAATTTTTGCAGCATTAAAGGTATCCTGTATGTGTCATAGCTTATCTTGATAACTTATTGACAAGATCAATCGTGAGGCAGTGCGATGTAATGACCTTCTTAAATTCAATTATTTCAAAAAATTAATTTTCCTTACTTTTGATTTGGTTTCATTGAATGACTTATGTATACTTTTACAGACTAAAATAAAAAATATCAACTTTCGGCAAAATTTAATCAAGCTAACTAGGCCAATTGTCTATTTTGCTATACTTAAATATCTCATGAGGACCTTAGGGTATACCTAGAAGGCACTAAACTAACTAACATCTTAGGATCATAGATTTTTGTGGCATTCAGATGAAAGACTTTTAATGCTCAGGATATCACCATGCAGGTTATTTTTCTGACAACAGTTTTGCCTGTGTTTCAAGAAGCAAATTCAGATTTAAATAAACCCGAACAGGTTATTTAGCAATTAAGATGCTCATTGAAACATAGGCAAAACAGTTGTCAGAAAAATAACCTATGTGAGGACATCGTAAGATGAAGAGTCTTACTCCTATCTTAATGTTTCATGAAATCCATTGTGCAGACTTTACAAATACATAATGAAATTATTCATGTTAATTTTTTAAAAAGCTTAATATTTCTCAAAAATGCTTTGGTGAAAGGTGAAAACCAGATATTGAAATGGGGGATGGTTGTTTTGGGTTATTCCAGTTATCATTCTTTACTGATAAAATCTAAAATAAGAATATTCAATTTAAACCAAAAAAAGGCTTAAAATACAGCAAGAATAATAAAAGATCTAGTCTGAGTCACTAAATAAATAATATTAAATATATTAATAAAAAATTCTAAAAACCATGATATAATTACCATATTTTTTTGCAAATTATCAAACCATTTTAAATGGCCATTCTGTTATTTTAAAAACAATTTTTGAAAAATTAACCCAGTTTTTCCAAAAAACCTTAGTAGTACTCTAAGAACTAAGTGTCAGCAAAGTCCTTAGCTCTCCTTACCTTGTTCCTGCAACACCTCCCCTCCCAGTCTTACTTCCATTTGAGGAATGTCAGCATCACAATCATCCTTAATATCAACTTCTTCTTCAGGGGGTATATATATTTCTGCATTTTCTGAAGGATCCTGCATGATAAAAGAAATAATATCACGGATTTTCAGGATATCATGAAAAATATATTTGCCAGACATGGTATTTTTGAAGATAAAAAAATTGTTAACTTGTTGGCAACATAATAAATATTTTAGCTGATAGCTCATGAAAAAAATTCCCTAAGTAATTATTTGCTCGATTCTATCCTTTTGTTGACAAACCAAAGAAGAACACTGTAGATGTACAGTATTTCACACTTATTGTTCTGTAGTATTCACACTTGAATGTGTACTTTACCTTAATTGGCAGGGAACCAAAACTTACCACAAAAAATTTTTCTGGCCAGATTCCATCCTTACATTTATTAATCAGTCTATACACTCTTTCTCTCATATTTTCCAAAACCTTTAGGTAATTCTGCAAACATTGTCTACCCATAACATCTTATTTAACTTAATCTGCTTTAAAGCCCCTTCTATGCCATCATCAGATATGACTGGACCTAATCTATCTTCCTCACTGTAAGCTTACTTTTTCATGCATAAACTTGGATAACTTAGGTCTTATCCATTCAGTTCTTTTTATATTCTTTCCAAATGTCTTTATCTAAGTCAAGTTTTTTTACTGTGCTACCATGTTGGCCTAAGTTCTGTAACAAATGGTTTGTCACATAATTTCTTTCAATTCTCTTGGATCTTTTCTATGTCAGCCATAATCATGCTGAATTTATCTCTGATTGTTTGAATAGATCTTTCATTCTTACTTTCTGATAATGATTTAACTTGCTGAATAGTACTTTAATATTTCTCATCTTCTGTAAACTTACCATGTACTTGCATAATCCTGAGAACCCTTATTTTATAATCTACCAAAAATTCAGAAAACCAATAATCTCTGAAAATAATGTGAAGAGTCAATACCAGCTGTACTCTTATAAATGGGCAAAGGATAGATGAGAGAAATTAGAGAGGATATAAGCAGTAAATCTCTAAAAATATACAAATAACTGAATATAACCAATAAGAAATAAAATAAAAAACTAAAAATAATTGAAATAATTCGATACCATAAATAGGTAGAACAATTAAATGTCAGACTGAAAATTAGGCACGTACTTTCTAGCAATCACATTCAATCAGGGCTTAAAAGAGGTTCCCACTGCACCAGTGGCTAATCAGTCATACGTAATATAATTATAAAGGCAAAATAATTACAAACTGTCTAGCATGAATGTATTAATCACCATTGATCGTTGCTTGTCGCATGTACTCACTAAAGACATATAATGAAATGAAATTAAAAATTATAAAAAATGAAAAATTATTATCTCCTCTTTAGCTTGGATGTACTATATTGCAGTGATCCTTGCTTGTATCAAGCACTCACATTAGATCAGGGCTTACGAGAGATTTTCTCTGCACCAGTGGCCCATAAGTCACAAGTAATATAATAATAATAAAAACATAATAATTATAAATTCTCTGGCTTGGATATATTAAGCACCATCGATCCTTGTTAGTCTCAAGCAATCACGCTCTATTAAGGCTTACGAGAGGTTTCCCTCTGCACCAGTGGCCCACGAATCACTCACTTGCTTGAGTATTTGAAGATGCCTTAACCCTTGCAAAACTAACTCAATCACCCATAGGTCTACAGTTGAATCTTTTCTGATGTTACATACTGTGACTTGACCTTTGTGAAAGGATAGGAGAAGTGCCGGGAAGCTCATGCAGGGTAACACCATTACCATTAAGGTTAGAAAAATATTGCAAGACCTCAATTTTTGAAGGGTCATTATAAAATGCAGTGAATGCATATGCCAATAGCCCCTGCACATGCCAATCTATTTATAGGTAAAATTGAACATAAGTTCTCTCATCAAAGAAACACTCAAACCCCACTGTCATGTCTTTTTCTTCTTCTTTTCCAGTATCTTTCAATTCATCTATATCTGACTCCAGTATAACTTTCCCCGCTTTCAACATTCACATGTTAAAAAATAATTTTAACTCAGTCTGAACGAAACTTACCAACTATCAACAATGAATTGATTTCAACTGTGGCCTCCCATCATATGCAAAATCTTTCATCCCCTTCTCATTCTGTTTGTGGCTTCTGTTTCTACAAGAATGCTTCTCCCCTGATAAAAATACACGGACCAGCTACTTCACTGTCACAGAAAAAGTGGATACCCTCAATTACTGCTGAATAGTAAAATTTTCAAACCTTTAACCCAATACACTTCTCTCTTTGAACCAAACTGCCTGAAAAGCCCTCACTGTAACATCACTTCTTTGTCCAAATACCAAATAATTAAACAATCTTTGAACTTAGCCTTTACTGTAACTTCTGCCCTGCTCAGTATGTCAGTCAATTAAACAAAACCCTTTCCCTCTTCAACATAAATAATACAATTTTACCAAAACCATCATGATCCTTATTTATCCCATCCTTAATCAACCTGCTTCCCACAACCAATCTTATGATTACCACTTCTCTCTTAAGGTGATTAAAAACCTTAAAAAACTGTCAAGCAACAGACAGATAGAGTGCTCCTGTCATTAAAGGCCTTTCAGCCTAACCAATGCATCGAATACCTGGCTACAAATAATAAATTCGTGTTTCAGGGAAAGAACAAATAATATGATTACTATGTAGAGATGCTAAAAATAATAAAGAGAGGAACAACTCAGTCATCCCAGCAAACACCCAGCATCACCACAATTCTGACTTACCTGAACAGTCCTTACTTGAAACAAGCTGCCTATTTCCTGTTCTAATTAAATCCTGCCATAACTTTAACACTAACCTAATACATGTAATTCTACATAATAGCCATTATCTATCCTAACACATCTATTTGCTATAGAATCCTGGGCATATCTTATCTCTTCTTAAAAAACTGACAAAAATCACTACATTTACCTATTTGAATACACCACCTTTATCATGAGCAGTAAATCAATGCTTTTGTCATTTTCATTTGAATAGAGTTGCATATGCAGACCATTGCAATCATCTTATACAACAAAAAGCAGTAGTCTTGTTTATATACACTAATACCATTAAGTAAATAGCCTGATATTTACAGCAAATTTACAGTAGAACCAGATTGCTGGTTGCGCACAATAACTGATGTCCTGCTGTTTCCGCAACTTGAAGAGCACTGTAACTGGTTATGAAGCATAGCTTATAGTCCCTCCTACTTACCAACAGTGACTTAAATCCACTCTATTCAATAGGAATGGCATGGGAAATGTGATTGCATTACTTTTGGAATAAACCCTGTATATATATAAGGGAGAGCATTTAAAGAATTCTGACTCATTCTGCTTCTTATTGACCGAGGGTATTATGGTTATAAGTTTGACCCTATACACAAAATCTGGGAGACAAAATTTATAGTACGTGATCTTTGCCCAATCAGTCTGAGAAAATTGAAGTGTTCATTACATTTGTCGAAGATAACACCACTTTGATTCTGAAAAGAAAATTTGATCTAAAGTGTAGATTGATAATTATGCTCCTGAAATGAATAGATGCACTCACCAAATGGCTTGAATCTTCATTGTCCAACCAATGACTGTCACCTTCCTGCATTGATGAGCCAGTATCAATTTTCAGAGGAACAGAGCATCCACTGGTAATGTCAATTTCTTCTTTGACAATGATCATGTCATCTTGGACATCCACCTCACTACCGTCAACAGCATTACTGGCGATGGTCTCATCTTCAATCTCTTTCTTGATCTCACCAGGAAACTAATTCAAAGCACATTATTAAACATCATTATTCAATAATGGTATTTTATTAACATTTCAAAATAAGTGATTCAGAGCAAAAAATCTTTTTGGTCAAACTTTGTTATGTAAGTCTTGCTCGAAAATAATTTTGGAATCCATTATTTCATTAAACAGAAAATGATTATGACTTTAGGTGCTTAAATTGCAGGCATCTACCTTCATTCAATGGAATAAACATTATCATACGAGGGTCATCCGGAAAGTAGTACCCGTTCGTGAAATAAAGACACAAAAGTAAATATTAACAAACATAAAAAAATTTATTTGAAAGAGGATACTTTAAACTACTTCTCAACATAATCTCCAAGCAAATTAAGGCATTTGTCATAACGTGTGACAAGTTTCTGTATTCCTGCTGCATAGCCCTTCGCCGCCAGCTCATTGAGATACGCGAGGGACCCATCTTGCACAAATTTTTGCATAATGCAGATGGCGTTTAACAATTTCATGAACAATTGTTCGAGAAACATTGGGAAAATGCTCACAGATGTCATCAATTGTGACGCGCCGATCGTTCCTCACGAATTCGTCAACTGAGCTCACCAGTTGGTCTGTAATGACAGACGGTCTCCCCGAACGCTCATCGTCGTGTGTGTTCCCCCTCCCCATGTTGAAGTTGCGACACCACCGCCGAACAGACGACTCGTCCATTACATTGTCTCCATACACCTCCTTTAATTGGCGATGAATATCACATGGGCGAACGTTTCTTGCATTGAGGAATTTAATCACTGCCCTCACTTCACAACTGGCGGCGTTCTCAATTTTTTTAAACATTGTAAACAATCACAGAAACAACACAGGCAATGCTAGCGTCACGCAACTTGGCTCAGAGAAGGCAGACAAGCCACTGAAGCTATCTGACCTCGTCCAGCGGCTACTCGCGTCGTCAGCACTTCATGCGGCACGAACGGGTACTACTTTCCGGATGACCCTCGTATTATGGTTCACCATTTCAGTGTAGGTGTTTGAAAGGCCAGGGCCATTGATACCTATTGCACTTCTTCTCCATGCTTAAGAAAAAAAACTTAAACTTTCAAGACACTACAATATTAATTTGCAAAATAGAATTGGTTATGATTGCAATGGATAACAGCTCAATTCACTCACCTCAATATTCACTTCATTGCAATCATTCATGGCCATAAAATGCATTCCATGGACTGGTGAACATGGGTTCTTCATCTCAACTGATGCTGTTCCCACGGAATGTACAGCAGATTCCACGGTACTACTTGAAGCCCACACTTTGTCTGATGTACCATCAACCATATGCTCTCTAGGATTATTATTGTCTTGGGTCAGGACATCACTCACCTCCTTATAAACAATAAAAACATTAATCAAATTCAGTCGGTTTGGTAGGTGATGGTAGCATTCACCCAATACTAAGTCCTTCATGGCATTATGTTAAATTCACCTATTACCGTGGACCCCATTAAGAAGTATAAGGGAATCGAACCCAATCCCACTGTTCGGTAGTGTAAAAATGTCAAATAAGAATGGTTTTTGAATCATTTGAATTATTTTATACATAGATATGACAGGGCGTAATGAAAGGATGTTCAAAAAAATGATCGCATTTCCTTTGACATGGAGCGCAGTTATGATCAGTGCGGGAACATGGTCATTGAAGATGCAAGATGATTGAAATAAAAGATAGGATGATTTGCATATGTCGATTTGGGAGTGGTGAAATGAACAGTAATTTCAACATATTTACTTATTTACTTTTTTACTTACTTTACCAAGCTTACGTGCTCAAATAGTGCACATTTTTGCCACATATGATAATGCCTGTGATTGATAACAAAGTTATCAATCACAGGCATTATGAGATACGGGAATGAATTGTACAGCATATAAATCAACACAGATGCAACGAAATATATTCTTTTGGGGCAAGATATGATTTTGTTACATCGTTCAAATTAACGGATGCAACTGACCTCTTGTCGATTAGTTAACCAGCCTTCCGTCACAGGATTGAACCCCTTTTGGATACGATTATAGTAAACAAACAGACACTCTTCACATCGATGCTTAAATAGCCGGAATTCCGTAAGCTTCTCGATGCAGTTCGAACAAATCAACCAGGGATAATTTGCATCCTCCACAACCTGATAAAATACATCAAAACATTATTTTGACATTATAATGCTGAAATCTACTCTCGTCTACTAATCACTATAGTTTTCCCCAATACCTTACGTATTCCATGAACTAATTGCTTTTAAGTACAACGAAGATCTTCAAAAAATATTTTAGAAAGGACATCACACATACAATTCACTTACTTTTACATTTATCAAATCCTCTATTGTGTTTTCCAACATAAATTCCGATTTATTATTCTTATCGAAAACGTTTATCAGAACCCCACCACTGTTTAAACACAATCTGCATACCACAAAATCAATTTTATCACACATTGTGAACGTTTTAGATTACGTCGGATGATTGACCGGAGAATATAACGTTAAATATATAAACATCTGTCAAAAATTACGTGAAATAGTTCGATTATTCACACAATACAACATCAGAAATGCTTCGACAACTTGCGAATGGCATTTCATTCTTCTTCTTTTTTCTCCAACACATCAGTTCATGTGCAAGAGCAAAAGGGTCGATAAAAATGACCGACTCTTTGGAGGAAGAGGATCACAATTCCGCATATTACACAAGTAGACGAATCCCACACGGTGATTCACGTCTAATCCAGTAACAAAGTAAATTTAAGGCGGAATAAGTGTGTATGTAAATAGATTTGAGCAGAATGGAGTGTCACAGGTGTCGGACACGGATTAACTGAAGTACCTAACGGTAAATATATGATAACATCGTTCCCAATTTACTTGAGTTACTGTTCAAAATTGATAAAAAACCTTAGTAAACAAAAAAAACTTCCCAGCTGGGCACTTGCGTTTGGTTCTTCATCTGTTCATTTTATTTCTGCGGTATTTCTTGTAAATCAAAGGATTGATACGAGTAGAGTCGATCTGAATCTGGGTCAGAACGTATGAACATATTTGGGAATTATTAGACGTATCACGAAACATTGACAGTTAAAATTACATTAAGATTATTTTGAGATCTTCATTATCTGATTAACCATGACAAACAACGTTCAATGTTAACTTGACATCGATTCAAATCGTCAGAAAAAGATTCAGTTCGTCAAAGTCCCGTTCCTACGGGTCGAAGATTTATTTTGATGTGTATTCATTTAGGAACAGAATGAGAGGAGACGGTTACATGGAACTTGTAATATTTTTAATACACTATATGTCTACAACGCACAATAACTTTCGCATGTATAAATACTGGGTTATTCTTACATTTAGCAATCATCAGCAAAACGTATCTGAATCTATTGATCGAGGTCTTTCAAATGAATGATCGAAAAAATATTAGACCTTTTTAGTTTTTTCGACTTGTATATAATACCAAAGAATGCCGGTCATTCTTCACTAACTAATAAAATTATATAAAACGGAATTATTTTTCCTCCCCTTAATTACTAGATTACATTGAAATACCCAGACATATATCTGATCGGATTAAGATTCTTTTTTCGATATCACTCAATTCCATTGAAGAGTATGACAGATGAAGAACGGAATGCAAGTTTCCAGCTGTTTAGTTGTTTACTTTGAGTTTTCGGCTGTTTTAATAAACTTTAGTTCTATTTCAAGTAAACTGTGACATATTGCAGAATTAGTTTAGGTAAGATTGCAAAGTAAATCATTCGGATTAGTCTAAAACTTTCATAATGTGCGATAAAGCCGAATTTGAAGTGTGCAGATTGTGTTTAAACAGTCGTGGACTGTTGATCAATGTTTTCGGCGAGAATAGTAAATTACAAATCATGCTGCAAAAGACTATAGAAGATTTAATAGATTTCAAAGAAAGTTTAGTTGTCTGTGTTCATTGCTTAGAATGTTATGTGTGTAAAAAATCTTATATGAGATAGAAGTTCGTTTGTATGTCGCGTATACTCTTTTGTAAAATAATGGTGATATTAAGACCAGAAGATTTAGTGCGTTATTTGGTGAATATCTGTTTATGAAATATTTAATCAGGTTGTGCAGGATGAAATTCATCCCTGGTGGGTGTGTTCTTCCTGCATGGAGTTACTGACTGAATACCGGCTATTTAAGCGTCGATGTGGCGAGTGTTCGTCTGTATCTTATGATCGCATAAAAAAGGGGTTCAATTTTACGGCGAAGGACTTCATAACCAATAGAGAAGAGGTCAGTTGTATTTATTAAATTGAACTATATCAACAACGAAGACAACGAATTTGATGGTATATTATGTCAATTTATTCCTCCTTATGATTCCTCCGAGGCATTAAGACCTGATCAATAATCAAGTCTGTCAGTTCCGTGTACTTCTACCAATGGTATTCTATCTTTTGCTAGGTCGATGTTGATTAGGTTTATATTTACTTTTTCATTTCATAATTTTGCCATCCTGACATTTAATTTTGCATATTCGGTGGTGTAATATGTCCATCAATAAGATACCCTCATACTGAAGGTTTTTCCAATGAATGAACAAGGGTTTTATCAAATGTTATCAAGGCAGGATGTTTCTTTGCTATTTAAATGGGATTAAGAAGAAATATAAGTGGTAGATTGAGGTGTGATCCTCAGGTGATAGATATTGAATCGCCAACTGGGAGACTTCAATTATATTTGTACACACACCGCTATAGTCACTCTATACAATGGACTTGAGCATTTTCAATCTTATTTTGTTACCAGATGTAATCCTGAAAAATCATTGGTGGCACAGTGATTGAATATATGTATCCCTAAATATTAATACACTGCTAATGGCTGAATTTCACATAATGACATGTGAGGGTTAACTTTCGGTGAACTATAACATTATCATCTGCCAAATGGAGGTTCCCATTGATTGCAGTGTTAATGGTTTATAAAGAGGAGGGTGATGTCCTGAGCAATGACAACAAAGCTGCATAGAGGCTAGGAGAGGATATGGTTTGTGGTACGTCATGCAAATTGAATGACCATCTGCACATTGAATCTAGTCTATTTAAAGTAAAACTTTCCTTGCAACATTTTCATAGTTTAAAATTATTCAAATTGACTTGGATTCGATCCCAAATCCCTCAATATCCGGTCAAGTGCTTTAGCCACTTAAGCTACCGAGGCGTCCTTTTAAACTCTGAAATTTTTGGGCTTTTAAAAAAACAAGATGTTGTTTTGAATTATCGTGCATACAATGTCACAAGCATTGATATTTGTGCACAACATGCCACATCCCACAAGGTTAAAGCCAACTTTTAACACTTATGGTGTTTATACATTGACAAATTTCAACGACACTGGGTGAGATGCCGCTACAATCTGAAATTGTTGCATTGAAATGCAAATTAGCAGATGACTCTGTTAAAAGTTACTTTTGCGGTATCTCCTTCAGTTTCTTTGGAATAAAACTTTCCTGTTTATTTTCTTGAAAACCCTCTTTTATCTTGATGGTTGCACTTGGTTGTTTGTTATGCTTTCATTCCTCTGTATGTTTTTTGACCATTAGGCAATTTAATTCCTATTCTCCTTTTTGGAGAAGTTGTTAGGAGAATATTAATACTGCCATTAGTAATTATTGTTCTATGAAAACACATCTCTCTCTGAAATGAGATCTTACTCTATCTGTAATGTTTGTCTTTCAGGACCGATTGGAAGATACAGATGTTTCATTATCCTTTAATGAGGAAGTGGATATTAAGGAAGACTGTCATTTTGACATTCCTCAGGAGGATAAATGCCTGGGAATGGATCTGTTGCAGGAACAAGGTAAGGTCTCATGACTATTAGTTTTTTACTTTGCTTTAGGCAAATCCCTTTCATCGCCCATAGTGTTTCCTATTCAGTGAGATAGAACTGTTTTTGGGTTATCAAAAGTATGTTTAAAAACCATATTTCAAGGAACTTGTTAATGTTCCTTATTTTTTAAAGCTATAGCAATGCCTTTGATAACACTTTATTCTCTTTTTTAACATTTTGTGCAATATAAGTCAAGTTTTTTTTTCAAGAAGTAGTCTGCATGCATGCCCATTTGCAAGTGTTGTGGACTAATGCCATTGGATGAGGAGCACTCTGAATCCATCAATCCTGCTTCCTTTGGATTTATCCTAACAGTTTACTCTCTCACTCAACTAATAGGACTTTCTACTTTGTTTTTCTCTCTGTCCATTCCACCTTCTTTTCCAAACCTTCATTTCAAAAGCAATCAAATCTTGCACCTCCTCTTGTTTCAATGACTATGTTTCCCAGTTAAACAGAGTCAGATTTGAATGATCCATTCATCAAAATATAAAAGGTTTCAATTCCCTAATACATTTATTCCCCAGCACATACCCTAGTTTGGTACCAGGGGATTTCATGAATCAGGGAGACCAATCAATATATAAAGCTCTCTAGCATATCCTCAAACATGATAGTTCCTTCACCAATATTTTTCCTAAATGATCCTTCTTAATCCTTTCAAATACCCTAACAACTTATCACACCTCAAATCAAACAAGCCCATCCTTAACATCTCAACCTCTTATAATAATAACTCTCATTCCCTGCAATAAAATCAAATGTAAAATATTTTTTTAAAAACCAGGATCTTACCCGTATCCCATACAGTTTGTAACTCACTCATCATTTCCCTCCTCATCATGACCTCCAATAATGTAGTTTATCTTCTGAATCACCAACTTTGCCATTCCCTCTAATATTGGGCAGTGTGTCGCATCCCTCAATATTAGAATTAATAATCATGTCCGGCCTCATGCAAGGTATGTACACTGATCCCTAACCCAGATTTTACTCTTCTGTACGTATACAGCTGAAGAACAAAGATCAATACTTACATGGTAACAGTTGCTATCCATATCAAACCAAATGGTCCATTCCTCATTACCTCTACATAAAAAGATAGAATTTGTAATCACCCTGACTATTGAGATAATTTCCTTTCAAATCTATGCTATGCCCTTTTCATAAGGAACTCTCTCCACCTAATCCTCAGATTTATACAGAATAATAAGTATTCCATATATAATCATTACTTCCGGAGACAAATATTTAATGGTGGTTTTTTTCAATTTCGTAGATTCTTCACACATGATAATCCCCTCCACTCCCAATACTTTACATGTTATTCCCACCCTTCTAGAAATCCATCATCCAATTTTTCTTTTTGCATCTCTCAACATACCTATCCCTTCCATTCAGAATCCTCAGACCCTTCTGTTAAAATGATTTCCTTAGTTCCTTCCATCCCTTCCTTAAAAAAGTTTCTTGCAACTTCTCTTCATGTACAAGGGCAGTTCATTAAGTACCCATGTTAGAAATGAAGAAACCATTTTTCAAAAACATTTTTTCATTTTTCAACATAATCCTTTAGATATATACACATCTCCCAACATTGCGGCAATTTTTTTAATCCCTCTAAAAAAGTAGGATTTGTCAACATCTGCAAAATATGCCTGTCTCGGTGATAACTTTCATTCATTTGAGCTGAATTTTTTTTTGCAAGGCATTTCTTCATGTTAAGAAATATAAGAAAGGCACAGGAATTAAGATCGGGTGAATATGGGGGCTGCGGCAGGAGTTCATAATGTAGCTCATTCAGTTTGGTGGCGACAACTCCAGAGTAGCATGTTGTCTACAATGGGCAACTGCGGCAACCATTATGCCGGCAATTTTTTCATCCCCTACTTATCATGTGAAATAATGCCATTCTGGTCAACAGATCCATGACCTCTGCTATTTTGTGCACGATGAAGAACCATGGTGTCGACTTTTTGATTGATTTTCTGGGTAGCCATGTCTGCTGGGTGTCCTGGTCACTCCACATCTAAAACATGTTTATCCACATTAAAACACATTCAACTGATATTTAACTGTGGTCATGGTTGGCACTTATAATTAGGTTCATATAATTTAATATAAGGCTTGGTGTTAGGTTAATTAAACCATCACTAACTAAATTGACCATTTTTTTCATTAATTAATTCGTCATGATTGAACTCATTATTTTATTCATCGCTTATTATTCTCATTTAAAAGATCCCATTTTACCTTTTTTAAGTATAGCCTTTTCAATGACTGTTGGTTTACCTTGTGCCATTTGTTGAAAGCAGTAAAATGTAATGTTTTTATTTAATTTTCTGTTCTTTAAGTAAAGAATTTCCTTCCCTAAATGCAGTTTTCTTTTCCTGCTTGCTTTCTTTTAAAGCATAGGAAATATTATTATCCCTTCTCAACTTTAATCAACCCTATTCCTTCCTGACTTTTCATGCCTACTTGTTTTAAGTTAACAAAAAGTTATATGTTGGGTTAAATAGTGCATTGACATAGTCAACAATAGCGTGAAAAAATTGCACAAAGGTCATCGTTTTCATTCAATGACAGTTAAAGTTTTAAATTATCGATGAGAGGAAATAATTTCAAAAGTGTTTAAAAATTATTCTTTGATATAATTTTATAAAACCACAGAATTGAGCAAAAAGTAACTGTTCACATTAATTGACCCAAATTTCATGCCATTTCCTGACAATATACTTCGTAAAAAGATATGTGTAAAGGCTAAGAAGTATTTAGCCTATCTTTTTGTTGTGAGTACAAGTATTTTCAGCGGAAATTCTGGGAAAAACTCATTAAAGTAACTATTAAGGTCAGCATTATCTGATGACAGCTGCCTTTTTCCTGAAATTTTAGTATTATTGCAGTTGATAGGATACACAGGCAGCCAGATGAATTTGTATGAAGGAAGACTTTTAAGCATTTGATTGTAAACCTACATTCATTAATACAATAAGTATGTATACGAGTATGTTTAAATATTATGAATTATGTACAGAAATATGAATATCCTCACTTGAGATGAAAAACTTGTTTATTACTAGTTATTGATTATCTTATTTTCCTTAAAATATTTAGAGAATGTCCAGAAGCAGTATGATGCAGGGAAAGATGCTGTAGGTAACCTTCTGAACACTTGTCAATTTGGTGAGCACCTTAAGAAAAGGATAGAATTCATATGTGATATTTGCTCAGATGTATATAACTGTAAAAATGACATTGCAAGACATATCAAAGTGATGCACACTCTGGAGAAATATCATCAATGCCAACAGTGCACCAGAAACTTCTTAAGATTGAGTCAACTCAAAAGCCACATGTTAACACATGCTGAAAAAAGGCCATTTAAATGTGGAACATGTTTGAAAAGTTTTTCTCGAAGGTGGATCTTAAAGAGACACCTGTTCACACATTCTAAGGAGAGTCTTCACAAATGTAAGGTGTGTGCGAAATCTTTTAAGGAGAATCGTCTCCTTGGGAATCATGTGCTGACACATTCAGTTGAAAGGCAGCATAAGTGTGATATATGTTCAAAAGCATTCTCAAAGAAAAGAACCCTAAGACAGCACATCCCCACACACAATGCTGAAATGAGGCACAAATGTAACATATGTTCTAAAGAATTTTCTCTCAAGGGTAATCTGAAGGCACATATGAAGATGCATGTCAGTGTAAGACCATACAATTGTGATATATGGTCAAAGGCATTTACTCACCTTAGAAATCTAAAGAGTCACATGTTGAGACACACTAATGAAAGGCTCCACAGATGCAAAATTTGCTCAAAGGAATTTCCTGAAAATAGAGATCTAAGGAGACACATATTGACAATCACTGGCGAGAGGAAATACAAGTGTAATATGTTTGAAAGCATTTAATAATAAAAGTAACCTTAGGAGGCATATGAAGTTGCATGGAGAAGTAAACACTTACTAAAGTGCCCTTATATCACACTCACATCTATCACTCAAAGAGAACCGAAATGACTAATACTTTAAGTGCAATAGAGCACTGACCTCTGTATGAAATTTGACAAGCTGCTTGCTTCAATTCCCTCACATTAAAAAGATGTCATTATAAAACACCAAAATTACAATGAAAAAATAATTCTTCTCACATATTATCATGTTGTGTTGTGATTCTCTTAAAAAAATATGATATAATACATCACTTTATACTTTTCTTTTATGATTACATCAATTTACTAAAGAACTCTTTCATCTGTTTAAATTAAAATACCATAAAGATCAATTTAGCATATTTTTCATTTAATTACATTGTGTTTGACAAATGAATTTTCATGTTTTAGTTGTACCTAACAATGAATCAACCATGAGCCTTCCATGGCCATTTTTAAAATCTGTAGCCCTTTTATTAACAGTTTTGGGAAGCTGGGGGAATGGAACTTTTACCTATGCAGGGGTAGTTGGAAGGTCAAGAGGCATATATACCTCATAAAACTTTGAGAAGAAAATTTCAGAGAAATAGCTGTGAAAAGTCTAACATTGATGAAGGCTGGCAATGCAACTTGAAAGATATGTACAGTTTGAAAGAATTCAATCATGGTAATGTTTGCATATGAATGGCTATTAATTTATTTTGGAGGTTTGCTTTAGCCAGAACTTTATAATACAGAAGTGTTAACTAAAGGTAACTAAAGCATTTAAAAGTATTTTTGTGTGCATCAACCATTGAAAATTCAAAGAGTTATGGGTGGTGGATTTTTAAATAGCAAATTCAGGAAATTTCTTACTGACAGAAGATTAAAAACAACACTTGTATTTAAACCAACATTGCAATGAGTATCCTCAAATGCTAAAATTAAATAAAATACTGAACAAGAACTATGTTGATTATATCTGCAAATTAATTCAAACTTATAATAATAGGGTTAATTCCAAATTATTTAGCAAACTTAATGACATGAGTAAAAAAGGCATTTACACTTGGTAGCAGGAGAAAAACCAAATTCGTTTAATGTTTCAAATATTGAAATCAGCCATCACATGAGGAGTAGTGAAGAACAGTTCCCATTTGCAAAAGGTAGCATATTAAATTAAAAAAAGGAAGTGTCTTGTGTCACTTGTGTAGATCCAGAGTTATACCAACTTGTATGTTGCAAGATATGAGTGGGGAGAATATTATATGTGCGGTATTATTCCAGGTTAGTATTTTTCGCAATATGGACAACATTATCAAGACGATATTTAAGCATAAGGAGTGGTCAACATCTCAAATATTTGTCTAAGTGGGAGACCCAATGCTCCTTCATCTCTTGGGTTTGAGCCTCCCCAATTTGTAAGATTTGAATGAATTTTACCTCGTGCTACTTAGCAACAGCTCTAGGGTATCTTCCCCAAACACTTCTCATTTTCAAATGATAATATCACAGCATATTGATGTGGGGCGGGTGGGTTTTTTGGTCATATTTTGGTTTTACAGATTGACGTAATCCTTCATAGAGGAGAAGGATGATAGATAATGTCATGTGGAATAGGTGGAAATATCTCAGCATAATGGAATGCAGAATGAGGAGGGAGAATTGCCTGACAATAATACGAGGGTCATCCGGAAAGTAGTACCCGTTCGTGCCGCATGAAGTGCTGACGACGCGAGTAGCCGCTGGACGAGGTCAGATAGCTTCAGTGGCTTGTCTGCCTTCTCTGAGCCAAGTTGCGTGACGCTAGCATTGCCTGTGTTGTTTCTGTGATTGTTTACAATGTTTAAAAAAATTGAGAACGCCGCCAGTTGTGAAGTGAGGGCAGTGATTAAATTCCTCAATGCAAGAAACGTTCGCCCATGTGATATTCATCGCCAATTAAAGGAGGTGTATGGAGACAATGTAATGGACGAGTCGTCTGTTCGGCGGTGGTGTCGCAACTTCAACATGGGGAGGGGGAACACACACGACGATGAGCGTTCGGGGAGACCGTCTGTCATTACAGACCAACTGGTGAGCTCAGTTGACGAATTCGTGAGGAACGATCGGCGCGTCACAATTGATGACATCTGTGAGCATTTTCCCAATGTTTCTCGAACAATTGTTCATGAAATTGTTAAACACCATCTGCATTATGCAAAAATTTGTGCAAGATGGGTCCCTCGCGTATCTCAATGAGCTGGCGGCGAAGGACTATGCAGCAGGAATACAGAAACTTGTCACACGTTATGACAAATGCCTTAATTTGCTTGGAGATTATGTTGAGAAGTAGTTTAAAGTATCCTCTTTCAAATAAAATTTTTTATGTTTGTTAATATTTACTTTTGTGTCTTTATTTCACGAACGGGTACTAATTTCCGGATGACCCTCGTAGATCACAAAATGAGGATGGAGTGGTCAAAGATGATTCAGGTAAATGTAGGGATCAGGTCAGAATTAAACTGAAAAGATACATATTTTTTACTATTCCAAATGGAACTTAGAAAAGTTTAGATTTTGCAGCTTAATTACTTAACATTCTGAGGATAAAAGAGCTGATATTGTAAGTGATGTAATGTATCATATTTTTGTACTTGAATGGGATAATATAGGTGAAATAGCTGAGTCTTTAATCTTGTAAAAGTGATGTTATGTTAAATAACTAGGTTCCTGGTATACTTATTTCTAGGTAGAATAATGACTGGAAATGAAAATTGTGTAATAAAATAAGGCATAAAACTCTGAAAATGAACTCATATGCTTTGATTATCTATATGCATAAACTAAATTAGGCAGATTTATTTAGAATTTAAGTATTTTCACCTTCAGTGCTTATTTTTGAGAGGACATCCCAATATAAAACCTTCCATATTGTGATTTGGGCTCTTAACCCTCTTAGTGCGGTAAAGATTTCAGCGGTACTAGTGAGAAGTGCAAAGTGTAATTTAAGAAAATATATCACCTTAGGAAAAAAATCATTGTGAAGTTATTTGTTTAGATATCCATATGCAGTTTTTTTTATTTTAAAATATAATATTGTAGTTAATAATGATGTAATACATTTACATCATCTGAATAATAAATGTAATTATTACAGTATTATAAATGTGAAGAATATTTTTTTAGCAATAATATTTCGATTTTTAGACACAAAACTAATATTTTTTTAAAAACATTTTTCAATTAAACTACGATATTTAAATATATTAAAGAATCAAAAAGACATATAGAAAATATTATAAATAAATAAAGAAAAACCAGTGAGTTACAAATTTTTTTGTCTGCCTCTGCATAGTTCGATTTTGTTGAAAAGGCTGATCTCACTGAAAAAAATCGGGACATTTCCCCTTTCCTTGAGACTGCGGCAATGTGCTTACAATCTAAAGGCAGAAAAAACTAAGTTCTAACTCACAGAGAACTGCTGACAATGTAATCCATCCACACGGCGCAATTGTTTAGATACGACGGACGGTAATAAAACCAAAATGATTACAAAGAAGTGCTCTCATTTCCATCGTCTCAACAAAGTCTGAATAAGCAGGTATACTAACCTAAAAGTATATCAACACCACAACACATTCAAGAGATTATAGATGAAAACAGATTAGTAGCCTTTCAGTGGCTTTTCATAGTTGAAAGACCACTTAGAGAAAAAACGAGCAAACAATTAGGCTGAGCTTCCCGACATGTACAAAACTGAACGAAAAATTATGGTAAGAATTCTACTTTTTTAAAAGCATTTAAAATTGCTAATAAAAAATTTAAGAAATAGTTACGTATTTCTATGGAATTCAACCTATCGATACCACAAAAACCATATTTTATTAAAGAAAAAACCATAAGTTACAACGATTTAAACAAAAGCCTACGCAAGAGCCGATATATCGGCCCGTCACACTTTTTGCCAAGGATATGAAAGCCGATATATCGGCCCGCCACACTAAGAGGGTTATAGAAGCCTCACAAAAATGAGTATGCATGTTTACAGCCTAAAGCACATCTAAATCAAAAGACATCCTAAAAAAAAATGTATGTATGTACAAGGCCATTATTAGTTTACAAATGAGTAAAAAAATGATTACTTGTTGTTAAGTTCAAACCATTCAAATGTTTATATTATACTTAATCACATATTTTGAATTTTCAAAAAAGCTGGGCCGCGTCAACAAAGAATGAATTATTTTGACATGTATATAGAAAGGAAGTCAATAGAAGCATATCATAGTAAATCATCAATTTAGCATTTTTTCAAATTAATTACATTGTCTCGAGAAGTAAATTTTCATGTTTTTGGTATACTTAACAATGAATGAACCATGAAGCTTCTATGGCCATGTTTACACTCTGCAGCCCTTTATTTAAATAACAGTTTTGGGAAGCTGCGGGAATGGAAATTTCAACTATGTAGGGGTGATTGGAAGGTCAAAAGGCATATAACCCTCGTAAAACTTTGAGAAGAAATTTCAGAGAAATAGCTGAGAAAGGTCTGACATTGATGATGGCTGGCAATGCAACTTGAACGATACGTGACGTTCGAAAGAATTCAATCATTGTAATGCTTGCATTTGATTGGCTATTAATTTATTTTGGAGGTTTGCTTTAGCCAGAACTTTATAATACAGAAGTGGTAACTAAAGGTAACTAAAGCATTTAAAAGTATTTTTTGTGAGCATCAACCATTGAAAATTCAAAGAGATATGGGTGGTGGATTTTAAAATAGCAAATTTCTTATTGATAGAGGATTAAAATCAACACTTGCATTTGTCCCAACATTACAATGAGTATCCTCTATTGCTAAAATAAAATACAGAACTGAGAACTACGTGAATTTTCTCTGTAATTTAATTCAAACTTATAATAATAGGGTTAATTCCAACTCTATATATAAAATTGAGAAAAAATTCGCGACCTCATCGGAAAACACTAAAAATGAAGAAAAACTGGTGTTTTTTAGCGGGCAACCCAATTCAGACAGGCCAATTTAATGCAACGCCATATTTTTCGATGGAAAACACAACGAATGGGGAACATAAGTGGCCAAACTACTTACATGAAAAATATTAAGTAAAAATACGTGATGTCATTGGACACAAAAAATGGATAAATAAGATCTATTTTTCAATACCAAACCTTAAAACGTAAAAAGCGTGAATCATCGCGTCGTATTGGAAGTCGAATAGCTCAAGGAATGGTGAAATAAGCTGGTTAAAATTTCTAAAGAAAAGAATTAGAGAAAAATTACGAGATTTCCATTAAAATCTGAAAATATGACGGAGAGTAGTCGTTTCTTATAGAACCAACCAATTCACGACAGCGATTTGCATTTCAACACAATTTTTTTCGATGAAAAAGTCAAATGGATTGGGGAACTTAGAACAAACAGAACAAACTATTTACCTAGAGAATAAAGAGTAAAAATACGTGATTAATTGAAAACACGAAAAATTAGTTAAAAAGATATTATTTTCCAGAACAAACCTAAAAAAGTAGAAGATTGGAATTATTACGTTGTAATTTTGGACGAATGACTCAACGAATGGTGAAACAAGCTGGCTAAAATTTTAAAAGGAAAGAACTTGAGACGAAATACTCGAATTCATTGGAAACATAACAATAAAGAAATACGGTCGTTTTTTTAATGAACAAACCAATTTTTGGACCCGATTTATGTTGCAACGCCGTAATTTGCGAAGGAGACCTCAACGAATGGAGAACAAATGGTAAAAACCTACTTACCCAGAAATCATTATGTAGAAATACGTGATTTCATTCGAAACACGAAAAATAAATTACAAAGATCTATTTTTTTTAGAACAAATCTGAAAACGTGGAAGTTTGGAATTACGGCGTCGTATTTAAACACGAAAAAATCAATGAATGGTGAAATGAATGGTTAAATGAATATGATGGAAAAAAATTGAAAAAAATTCGCGATTCCGTCGGAAAACACTCAAAATGAAGAAAAACTGGTGTTTTTTAGCGGGCAAATTTATTGCAAAATATGCAAAAAATAATAGAATTCATTACAAAACACGAGAAATAAAGCGAGACGGTTGTTTGATAGAGTGCAACCAATTCGCATACGCGAGTTGAGTGGAAAAAAGATGACTTAAATGGAAAATGGAAATTAAATTTAAAATGGAAAAAATTAAGTAAAAATACTTGATTTTTTTGGAAACACGAAAAATGAATAAATAGGATCTATTTCTTAAGACCAAACCATAAAACGTAGAAGGATGGAATTATTGCACCGATATTTAACACGAAAACATCAACAAATTTGTAAAAGAGGGGTTCAAATAACCTAAAAGGGAAATAATTCAGAAAAAATACGCAAATACGTCGAAAACAATAAAATAGAAGAAAAACTTTTGTTTTTTTGCGGGCTAACCAATTCACAGATGAGAACCTAATGCAACGCCATTTTTTTGATAAAAAAACTCAACAAATGGGGAAAATAAGAGGCCAAACGACTTTCATGAAAAATATTAAGTAAAAATACGTGATTTCATTGGAAACACGAAAAATTGATAAAGAATATATATTGTTCAAGATCAAACCTTAACACGTAAAGGCGTTAATTATCGCGTCGTATTTTAACACGAATAGCTCATCGAATGGTGAAACAAGCATTTTAATATTTTCAAAGGAAAGAATTAGGAAAAAATACGAGTTTTCAATGAAAACCAGAAAAATGAAGGAAAAGGGTCGTTTTTTGAGAACAAACCAATTCACAACCGCGATTTGAATTTGCAACCCAATATTTTTCGATGAAAAACTCAGCGAATGAGGAACATAGGTGAATAGCCAAATTAAATGGAAAACAACGAGTAAAAATACTTGATTTATTGCAAACACGAAAAATATATTAAAAAGATCTATTTTTTAAAGAACAAATCTTATCACGTAGGGGTTTAAAATAATCGCGTCGTATTTAAACACAAAAAGTCAACGAATGGTGAAAAGATGGGGTCAAATTACCATGAAGTAAAAACTTGAGAAAAAATAAGCGATATCGTCGGAAAACACTCAAAATGAAGGAAAACGGTTTTTATAGCTGGCGTACCAATTCACAAACGCGAATTTAATGCAACGCCATATTTTTCAATGAAAAACTCAACGAATGGGGAACGTAAGTGGCCAAATTACTTTCATTAAAAATATAATGTAAAAAAACGTGATTTCATTGGAAACACGATAAATGGATAAAGAAGATCTATCACTCAAGACCAAACCTTAACACGTAAAAGGCGTGTCGTATTTCTAAGACGAATAGCTCAACTGGAACAAGCTGGTTAATATTTTAAAAAGAAAAAACTATGAAAAAATACGAGATTTCAATAAAAACCAGAAAAATGAAGGAAAACGATCGTTTTTTAGAGAACAAACTAATTCACAACCGCCATTTGAATTGCAACGCAATATTTTTCTAAGAAAATCTCAGTGAATGGGAAACTTAGGTGGACAAACTATTTGCATGGAAAATATCGAGTAAAAGTCGGTATTCTTTTGGAATCACGAAAAATGAATTAAAAAGATATATTTTTCACTTCCAAATGTTAAAAACAGAGAAGAGTTTAATTAAAACGATGTAGTTTTGGACGAATAACTCCACAAATGGTGAATAAGCTGGTTAAAATTTTAAAAGGAAAGAACCGGAGAAAAAATACGCGAATTCATTGGAGACACTAAATATAAAGTAACACCGTCCTTTTTTAGAGAACACACCAATTTATAGACGCGAATTATATTGTAAGGCCATAATTTGCGAAGGAAACCTCGACGAATGCGGAACAAAGGGTCACAACTTACTTCACTGGAAATCATTACGTAGAAATACACAATTTCATTTGAAAAACGGAAAATAATTTAAAAAGATCCCTATTTTAGAACAAATTCTAACACGTAGAAGTATGCAATGATTCCCTCGTATTAAGACACTAAAAAGTCAACGAATGGGGAAAAGATGGAGTCAAGTAACTATAAGGGAAAACAATTGAGGTAAAATTCGCGATTTCATCGGAAAACACTCAAGTAGAAAAAAAAACTCTTGTTCCTTGGCGGGCGAACCAATACACAAACGCAAGTTTAAAGCAACGCCATATTTTTCAAAGAAAAACTCAACGAATGGGGATCATGAATGGCCTAACTACTTTCCTGAATAATATGATGTAAAATAACGTGATTTCATTGGATACACGAAAAATGGATAAATAAGATCTATTTTTCAAGACCAAACCTGACAAACGTAGAAGGAGTGAATTATTGCGTCGTATATTAACACGAAAATATAAACGAATGGTGAAAAAATGGGTTCATATAACTTGAAAGGAAGAAAAATTTAGAAAAAAATACGCGATTTCATCGAAAACATTACGAATTAAGAAAAACGGTATTTTTTTATGGTGCGAACCAATACCACTGACGCAAATTGAAAAGCAACGCCATAATTTGCCATGAAAAACTAAACGAATGGGGAACAAATGAGGACAAACTACTTACATGGAAAATATTAGGTAAAAACACATGATTTTATTGGAAACACGAAAAATACATTAATATGATCAATTTTTGAAGTAATGAGCAATTTTTGAAGTAATTTTTGAAGAATTTTTAAAATGTACCAGATTGGAATTATTACGTCGTATTTTTGGACGAATAACTCTACGAATGGTGAAACAACCTGCTTAAAAGTTAGAAAGGAAATAATTTAAGAAGAAATACGCGATTACATTGAAAGTACTAAAAATAAAGAAGCACGGTCGTTTTTAAGAGAACAAACCAATTTTTAGACGCGATTTGCGTTGCAAAGCCGTAATTTGCGAAGGAAACCTCAACGAATGGAGAACAAAAGGTAACAACCTACTTACCCGGAAATCATTATGTAGAAATACGTGATTTCATTGGAAACACGAAAAATAAATAACAAAGATCTATTTTTTAAGAACAAATCTGAACACGTAGAAGTTTGGCATAGGGTGTCGTATTTAAACACGAAAAAATCAATGAATGGTAAAAAGAATGGGCCAAATATATATGATGGAAAAGTTTAGAAAACATTCGCGATTTCATCGGAAAACACTCAAAATGAAAAAAATGGTTGTTTTTTAGCGGGCGAACCAATACATTAACGCGAATTTAATGCAACGTCATATTTTTCAATGAAAAACTAAACGAATTGGGAACATAAGTGGTCAAACTACTTTCATGAGAAATATTAAGTAAAAATACGTGAAGTCATTGGACCCAAAAAATGGGTAAATAAGATCTATCTTTCAATACCAAACCTTTAAACGTAAAAAGCGTGAATTATCGCGTCGTATTGGAAGTCGAATAGCTCAACGAATGGTGAAATAAGCTGGTTAAAATTTCAAAAGAAGATAACTAGAGAAAAAATACGAGATTTCAATTAAAATCTGAAAAATGAATAATAGCGGTCGTTTTTTATAGAACCAACCAATTCACGACCACGATTTGCATGATCTCCTCTTTGAAAATGACCATGCCATCTCCAGCATCAGCAGCATTGATGCCAATAATGCTATAGGAAAATCTGTACTGATCAAAGGTTTCCTGATCTCATGAGTAAATTAATTCAAAATATAAACGCTTAGCAATTCAATAAATCGAGATGATGCACTTTCAAAAGTAGTAGGAGCAACAGACAGTATGGTAAAATTTCAGGAAGGAATCAGCATTTGTTTTGACATGGATTTATAAGTTTTGGGTGCTTTCCCTCATACTTTCACTTGTTACAATTATTAACCACCATCTTAATCATTAAAAAAATGGTGGGAAATTATTCATCCCTCTCAACTGGTGCTAGTCTATCCACATGACTATCTGATTCCATTGCATTACTGAATGCCTAAGCCATGCATGGCTTACCTTCAACCATATCTGTTCTTTGCCCTTTTGCACCTTTTACCAGCTCAGTAAATCAATCTTCTTCTTATAAAAAATAAATGTAGTGAGCAACAGAGAGGTAAGTTGAGTAGCTAATGCTAGAGTTGTACTAATACCAGTATACCAATACCATACACCTATATACCAGCATACCAATACCATATAACTAAGACCTACACAGAAATTTGTGATATTTACCTGGAGCAGGATATTCTTTAATGAGGAGTATGGTATTCTTTTCCTGTGGTCACCTTTAATTTCTCAGATCATCGTGTATGTCCTGGTAAGGATCAGGCAACTCAATTAAACACTAAATAGGGACCAGAGAGATTTCTATATGAATCAAACCTGGGATTCTGAGTAAGAAATCTCATTTTATACTTTCTTATATGAGTACTAGGTCAGCAATTACTAATTTTTCATCCTCTTTACCACATGCTTTAAGCAAAGTAAATTATGCATATATAGAATTTCATTAAATTCCTCATTATTTATTGGAAAATCCTTTGCTATGATGCTGTGTCTCTAATGAGCCCTGGCAAAAAATCCCTAAACATTATTTATACTTAATATCAGGTTAGCAAAAATATTAAATGATTAAATCATAGCTTAGATACACCTATTAACTAAGAACACATTATTAGTAGAAGTGCACACAGAACCAATACCCTTCCTCATTGTACAGATTTACATTCTACTAAGCAAACATAAGGAGAAAGAGATTGATAGAATATACTATCTCTATAGATAGAATATACTATAGCTATAGGATCTGTGGCATGTGTTGTTGATGAGGTGAGCGACTACCATCTAAGCACAAGGAATGTCCATAGTGAGAAAGAAATTGAGTTTTCAGACTAGAGAATGAGACAAGTCATCAACATAAATTTGTTATCACAATGAAAAAGTCATACATGGAAAAAGGATGCATGGAAAATGCCAGTATCAGCAGCAGTGGCTCAGAAAAGTATCAGTCAGATTATCAATAATGAGAATTTGGTAGAATTTTGTATTGCAATTTATTTAATAAACTGCGATAAGAGGTTAATGCAAGAAGAATCATTTTAAAAGTGAATTCTTAGGATGTGTAATGTCTATTGTGTTAGCATAAAATCAGTGCACAATTCAGGAAAGCAGACTGAGTGTTGTTCCGCCAATATCTTTTGCTACTTACTGGACTAGTTCAAAAATATAAATAAAAAGGTAAAATCTTGTTAGGCAGGTAGAGGATAAAAGAGCTGACCTTATTTATTCGTTCAAAAAGTGTGCTCATTGTATCAATGGTTATCATAGTTCATTTTGGAATGCAAAAAAAGTTGCTAACTGATCACATGAAAAGAGATGAAAACTCCTTATTTCCTAAAGGTGTCTTCACAGTTGACATAATCCAAATCAATGATGCAACCGACCTCATTTTGATTATTTATCCTCCCTTTTGTTGCAGGATTGAACCTTCTTAGAGGCGAATAAACCTCCTTTTTAGAGCCAATCATCGAAAACAGACAAGCATTTATCACGTCAATACTTAAAAAGCAGGAATTCAGTTTGATTCACTATGTAGTTAAAAAACATCTACTACAGATGATTTTTATCCTTCACTATCTATTACAATGTTTTATTCACAACTGTTTAACCACATAATGCAAAAAAGTGATTCGTCCAAATTACAAAAATACACTTCGACAACATTGTACTGATTATATAAACCAAATACGGATTCATGTTACTCCAAATATATTTCAAATAAATTTAAAAAAAATTTCAACTGGACAACTAAATTTACTTTAACATTTATAATATCCTCTACAGTATTTTCCAAACTTGAATTATAATTTCACATTTTCACCAAAAATATAATTTACACTCCAAACCTCTTTAATCACAAACAGTACACTTCATATTCCGCTTCATTGCACATTCTAGTCATTTCGAATTACTTTAAATGATTTACTAGACATGTTAATGATGAATTTATAATGGTATCTTCCACAATTTACTTGACATAATAATAAAAGATATTGAAACCCCAATGATACGCAATATATACCATTTAATGTGTGGCCACTGGCATTTTGCTCTTTACATCAGAAGGACAAGTATCGGTTTGTTTATGTGCCATTCAATCATTTATAAGATTTGGGTCAAATGATTCAATGCTGCATTATTTACAATGGCAACATTAAAAATTAGCCATAAATCTTATCATATGTCAGCTGTCATAGCCATTGGATAATGTAAAAGTTTTAATATTCTACTATTGCATGCTTCATTTGACGTCCCTCTATAAAATTCCTCCAACATTGACACGGCCCTGCTATTTTAAACAATCAAAAATTGTGATATAGCATAAAATATACCTTTGAATGGTTTGAAGTAAACATTAATCATTTTATTACTCATTTGCAAACTATTATTTGGCTATGTTCATACATGCTATTTAAAACACACATTCAACTTCCCAATCATAATGGTATATTTGTGAAAAGAATCTGAAATACTGAATCATCATATCATAATAATTAAAATAAACTGATTTTGGGTACATGAATATGGGAGAGAAAGAGTAAGTAAGGATTATATCATTGTATAGATATGAGGGAGTAACTCATCTGAGAGTATTCTGATATTACTCTGAATTCCTCTTCCTAGAAATGATAATTCTACAATTTATAACAAATACAGAAGTATAGGAAGATAAACACAGATTAGAAGATACTCAAATGTATCTACAAGAGGGGGGAGAGCTATAGCAAAGGAATAACCCTTAACTCATGTTAAGTTTGAACTCAGGAGGGTGAAAGGCAACACAGCAATTAGGGCACTAATAAGTACAGGAACAAATATAAAACAATAAAGGTTGTATTTTCTTGTTCCGTAAATGTCTTAAAGTGGATTTTGTATCATATATTTCGAAAAGCTAACAATTAAAATGAAGAACAAATTAAGAAATTGGGGAACATGAGGCTGATGTGCAAAAATTACTTGTCTCAGACTCCTTTCAGGTACCCTGCAGAGAACATTGTCATGGGGTGCTTTACAATTTCGCCTGTGATGTTAATACATATAAAAGGTGCCGTTTTGAGCGCTTTGAAAATTGACTGTGGAGAGGGGCGGAGAAGAAGAAGAAGTGGAAAAAAAGGAAAATAAAACTTTTTACCACGAAGAAAAGAGATTAAGGAATGATTATACATCCTCTGTCATTGCAAATGTTATTTTCTCAGCCTTCACAGGGAATACGTGTTTTGCGTGAGCTTCGAGAATGCCGTTTTATTCAGACGTAGTTATAACCGTTTAGTTAGATCCGTTTTTTCATGTGTAGATGCATACTTATTTATATGATGATTCCTTTAGGGTCCGTGGTCAGTGCCCAGGCTCACAATGTTGAGCTTGAGACGTACGTATCTTTTCCTCCTCCTCCTCTCAGATAACCAACATAATTACCATTTTCTAAATAAATCTGCCAAATTAAGGTAATGCATTTAGTTTATCACCTCATATAAGTTTATTTCAGAGTTTTCCGACGAAAGAAATTAATTAAAATTATTTCCGATTTGCTATTATTCTTCTTAGAAATTGTTATGCCGGGAACCTATTTGTATACACCTAATATCTTTTTAACAAGATTGAAGTTTTCAGTTTAAATACAAAATAAAATATACTCGGGTTTGGTAATGTTGGATTTAATGTCTCTTATTTAAAAACACAAGTATTTTTTTTAATTTTTTGGTAGTGCTAAAGTTTTGAAAGTATACAGGAATGGCCACAATCTATTGAGTGGAAGTTTAAATAATTTAAAAATATTGAAAAATATTTGAATATGGTGATCAGCTAGCGCCGAAACAAAACGGAGATCGATTCTCGAACTCGTGCTTAGTAATCGATTCACAACGAACGACCTATCGAAATGTAGTCGGCCATTTTGAAAGTCACTGTTTTGGTGTAGTAAATGTTGACAGTGTTAAGTGCTCCAAAGATGCCTCGACACGAAAGTTTAAAGTGTAGATTATGTCTTAGCCGTGGTGGACGGTACACAAATATTTTTTATGAAAACAACGATGCTGAGAAATTGGTGCGGGAAGCAATAGAAGAGTTGTTGGAATTGAAAGTAAGATATTCGTTTTATGTTTATGTATTATTTATAATGATGCTTTTATAGTAAATTTACCACGAAATGTGCGATAGTGCCCTATTTTAGCTTAAAAAAGCATTTAAGTTATTCCGTTAATGATTGGAGCCCCATTTAGAGCGAAATTTAGGGTTTAATGCTTTGATAATCATGTTATTATAGGTAGTCAGGGAAAGGAGAAACCCGTGGTTGCTGTGCTATAAATGCTTTAAATTGCTGACGGATTTCTACATGTTTAAGCAGCAGTGCCATGAAAACCACCATCTATTGAACAGGCAAAGGACAAAGAAACACGCGGGGAGAAAAAACCGCCGCGCAACGGTGAGTCGAGCCCAACTATGGTTGGTATTATGAGCAATGTATTGGATAACGTTATGCGTAAACGGAAGTAACTTAAATTGAATAATGAACAAGTTTATTTTTAATAAGTGTCCTCCCTATTGTAAGTAAGTCTTAAGGTCTTATTAGCAAATGACTAATTATGGCGTTTATATAAAAATTTGGAAGTAACTACGCTCCTGGTAACATTTAAAGCAATTTCTTTCTATATTCAATTGGAAATCTCAAGTAGCAGTGTACTAAGATTGAGTTTTACTAAAATTGTGAAAATATTGAATGCATTTATGCAATCAGTTTTCATAAATTGTGAGTAAACCGAAAAAGGATGATAATATATAAATGTTCATGTAAACAATGACATCTCGTATTAAAATATGATCATGTAGTACTTCCTAGAATAATTTTTTTATTCGTAATTTTACTAAGGCATTCAATTTTAATGAAATTGCCTCTAATATGTGTAACTATGCAGTGATAAACACAATATACACGTTGATAGCATTATTTAGTTATGTTAAAGGTTATTAGAAGGAAATATTTTATGAAGCCTAATCATCTAGTCATCATAGTTTTAAAAATATTGAAATATGATGCACTTGGCCTACTACTGAAAGAGTGAAATTTAATGAAAGTGTGAAAATATTAAATGCAATTAGGCAATCACTTTTCATAAATTGAGAGTAAACCAAAAAGGATGATAATATACAAATGTCCATGTAAACAATGACATCTCGTATTAAAATAAGATCTTTGAGTACTCCTTAGAATATTCTTTTTTTTCTTCGTATTTTATTAAGTCATTCAATTTTAAGGAAATTGCCTCTAATATTTGTAACTCCATGAAGTAATAAGCACAATATACTCGTTGATTGGAAATATTTAGTTATATTACAAGACTTAGTAGGAATTATTTTGTGAAGCCTAACCATCTAGTCATCATAATTTTAAAAAGATAAAAAAATACAAGTGTTGAGTGGAATGTTGGACATAGATTGATCCTTTTGATATATTTTATTAGTTAATATATTTTTTCAATTAATATCTTCTCTTTTATTAAAAAACATATAATTAAGAATTTTTTTGTGTTTTTTTGTGAACAGTTCATTAATATTTTTAAAACTCAAAAACTAAGGCTTCTATTAACTTGAGTTGCAATAGTCCTATTTAAATAGTTATTAATATCTACTAAAGGCTGTAATTGTAGGCTGCTCAATTTCATTTTACAGCATTTCGCTTATCATTTTTTCCAGGATGTTACTACTGGTATATCCACTGGAGAAAATATATATCCAAATAATCCTGTCACATTAATTTTAATAAATTTCATTGTTGGTTTATTGTAGAAGAATCTAAAGGTAGAGACAGAGTCAAATGATGCCTCCAGTGATAGTGATGTGGGAGTTGCCAATTTGCAGGTGGTCACTAGAGCATCAAGCATTTCAAGCCCAACCATATAGTCATCATAGTTTTTAAAAGATTAAAAATTAATGCACCTGGTAAACAAGTGTTGAGGGGAATGTTGGAAATAAATTAATCCTTCAATTGATATCTTCTATTTTAATGAATAACATATGTAATTTACAAATTGTTTTTCTGTCATTTTTTCTGAACAGTTTTTTTAAATTTTTAAACTCAAAAACTAAGGATTCTATTAACTTTAGTAGCAATAACCCTATTTAAATAGTTATTAATATCTAATAAAGGCTGTATAATTGCAGGCCGCTCAATTTCATTTTACTGTATTTTGCTTATCATTTCTCCATTGATTGTTTGCAGAGGAATCTGAAGGTAGAGAGGGAGTGGAGTACTGGTATATCCACTGGAAAATATATATTTCCTAATAATAATAATGTTTTGTTAATTTTAATATATTTCTCCATTGATTGTTTATAGAGAAACGTAAAGATTGAGAGAGAGTCAAATGATGCCTCGAATGATAGTGTTGTGGGAGTCGCCAATTTGCCGGTGGTCACTAGAGCATCAAGCATATTAGGAGAAAGATGCATTCCCAGTGTAAACAATGTAGGTAATCATTGAAATTCTAAAATTGATACCTTCATCCTCTGGACTCTTTATAAAAGAATTTTGATAACAATTTTGAATAAATCCATTCAATCAAATTATTCAGCAAATAATGAGAAACTGAGATTTATCTGAATCCTTCATAGATATCAATAATGGTCTGATATTATGTATCTAATCTCTTAAAATTCTCATTTTTAATGCTGAAATCATCTATCAGGTGGTTTGGTTTTGCATTTTCGAATTGTATCTTTTAATAATTGCTCTTGCTGTTATATCTAGTCGTGCTTCATGTATAAATTATGCCCCCTCAGATAAACATCGATACTCTCATTTCATATCCATAAAATATTAAGAGAAAAGCACTGGTGTGTAATTTTGAATCACATTCATGCATAAGAAATATATATGCATAAAAATGAAATGGAAAATGTTTATCAAGAATTTGCAATACAATTTTGATGTTCATCTGCTTTTTAAAATCTTTTTCAATATTTATATTTTGAACAATTAGGTTCAGAACAAAGTTAAAAGAGAAACTTCAGATTATGAAGATCAGGAAAATGTTGACATGACAGCTAGGCTAAAAATAATAGACCACATTATGGATAATCATGAAGAAGATTCTCTTCAGGTAAGGAAGACATTGGAACAGGTTGACATTTTCAAAGTTCATCCAAAGCTTTTGTTATTTTGCAAATACTTATTCATTTGCATTTGAAAAGACTTTAGTGACACTGATTTTTACTTAATATTAGAAATTTGTTTACTATATTTTTCTATCAATAACTGAAGTTCCATATTTTTACTGTTTAATATTTATTCAATTAACTCAGGGCACTGTAGTGAAGACAGAGGAAGTGGATGTTGAAGACCAAGAGACCAATGAAATTGTAGCTAGCCAGGGAGATGCGGACCAAAATGTAAAGAATTTGGAAGGAACTTCTCTAAAGGTAATTAATAAACTTAATCTGTGATATTAGTGCTATTATGGCTCATGTTTCTTTTTTCAACTCACGAATACTTAAAGTAGAAAAGTTTTCTGTATGTCATCTTATAAAATACAATACTTTATACAAAATCTTTGATGCACGGATAGTTATTTATGAAAACCACTAATATTTTTTGGCTAGAAAGATTATCATAACCACACAGTTGTGTAATAACTTGCTAATCAAAAAGACAATAATGTTATATTATTTCTTATTATATAGAGAATGTGTTTTTATTGCATGTTATGTGTAAGTATCTTGAAATGCAATAAGGTATATCTAGGAATAAATATAGAAGTATAATAATAAATGAAACGATTACTGTTGTATGACATTGCATTAAGAAGGTTTTGTATAAAAGTTATCAGACCCTAGTGGTGGAAGTTTAAGGTAAAGAGAGTTAAAATTTGGTTAAATGATATTGATTAATTCATTGCCAATCTTTAAGTCATAAGAAATGCAGGCAAATTGCAAGAAGAAGGCATTTCTAATATAAGCGATGTAATTACTCATTTAAATTCTAAAATAACTTGATCTTCGGGAATCATTTGACGGAATTTTGATGATAATTCTGATTTAATTCATAATATAGAATAATTCTTGTTCAATGATTCTATAGAGTCCGACAGTTATCTGATTCTTTCATGCATGTCAACAAAAGGCCTGATATAATTTATCTAGTCTCATCTGTAATTCTCATTTATAATGTTTCAATTATCTAATGAGAGTTTATTTTTCATTTTAAATATGTTTCCATCATTTATTGGTTTTTTTTTTTGATACCTAGTGATATTATACATGAAAAATAATTTCTCAAGGTAAATATTTAAAATTTAATACAAAATGCAATTTTAATCAAATTTGAATTCCATTTATGCTAAGAAAATTCATAAATACTTAAATTATACCTAAAATCATATATTTTTACTGTTTTCTCACTATTTCTACTAACTTTCCAGACGATTGTAGACATGGATAAAATGGAAGTTGAACAGCAGGAGACTGTTGAAATTCCAGCTAGGCATAGGGAAATGGACAACAACGTGGAGAATGAAAAAGGGACCTCTGAGGTATTTAAAAAACATTTAAACCATAATGGCACCAATATAACCAAATTTTTTTGGTGATATATGTGCTGTTATTGTAAATGCTTCTTTTTACAACTCGTGAATATCCCAAAATAGAACAGACATTTGTTTGGCATTGAGGAACCCTATTAAAATGTCTTTTTAAGAGTTTTCAATTCAAAGGAAAAGTAATAGATGACATGGTAAGGCTAATTAGAGGTGTCATAAAGGTAATAAACTTTTTTTATATAGATTCATGTACTTTCTGTTTCTTATAATAACATTGTTGACTCTTTTTCTTAGCCCAGTCAGCACTTACGTAAAAAAATATAAAATGCAGTTCCTTCCTCAGGTACAAAGTTCTGATTGACCACGTCCTAGGCACTTCTTTCACTCTGAAATTGCCTGATAGAAATCTTTTTAATTAGGAAGAATATTTAATAATATTATACTTTTCTTATATTCCCTTCCCATTAATGTTATAGATTAATATAAAACCTTTAAGATAATTTGACAAATGGCCATATAGTTGAAAAGACCATATTTCCTGGTTTTGATGGCCTAGCAAATATTTCTGAGTACCATTCAAAATTTGCTATTTCTGTGCAAACATGAATGATGCACAAAATTTCTCATTCAGAAACAATATGTAACCTAGGGAAAGTATATTATCTTTTCTCTCTATGATATGCCTATGAATATTATAATTTTAAGTAATGCCTATATAGGGCTTATTGTTAGGTGAACTTTATATTTACTTATCAAACATCTTGGTGTTGATTATGATTATTTATGTTTATTAAGGAGCTGTCTGTGCTCCCAAGCCTTCAGAAGGATTCAGAGAGTCATGGTGTTGATTTGGTGAATGGTAAAAGAAGAAATTTGATGGTGTTGAGAAGTTCAATGAAACCTACTGACCATTTAATGGAAAAGTCATCAATTGATGAAGAGGACAATTGTTCAGCCAACACTAATGTGAATTTGATGGATGTTGATAATTGTGAAGAAGTTGAGATTCAGGTAAGGAAAGAATGCTATTATGCATTGCTTTCATAACCAACGCTCTTTCATAACAATATGCATTATGTTTTATTCTGAGTGCATTGCTTTTTAAACTTAGGTAATGTTATGAGATGAAATTGTCTTCCATGTGGTTTTGCATGGCTAAATCCTTCTTTAAATGAGGACTGGTATAAAAAAATCTTTAATAACTTTTTATTGAATAACACTTTCATGCAATTTAACTATTAACATTGTCAAATGTTCTGTGTTTAAGAAAATGAAGGACTACAAAATTATTCAAGTACCAGAGTAATTTGAAGAAATTAGCTCCGAAGATGTATGTTCTTGATTAAATTATTTTGAAATTTTAACCATCTGTCATAATAGATAAGAATGGATATCCTTGGCATTAGTATCATGATAGATGAGGAGAGCTTTAGATAGTGTTCTTTGGTGATAAATTGGGGCTTGCTAAGTTCAAAATGAGCTGGTTGTATTCTTGAACAAGTTCATGATTCCAATTAGGCAATGTGATGACTTCTTATAGTTTGTTAAAGAACCTTATTACTATGAGAAAAATAAGCCGCCAGACCTATTCTTTGTATTTAGTATGTTATTTAATTTAATTGGTGGGCCAAAACTATTATTCATAATGTCAAGGCATTTTCTTGTTAACAGTATTTAAATATTTTCATTTTATATTTTCAATCCATGGATATCAAAGGTTTACTTATATTTTAACAGTAAGCTCTCCTATAATTTACCTTCTCTAAACTTGAATTGAAACACTGGCAATATCATTTGATGTTAGAAGGTTCAATGAATAATGTTAATGCTTTTGAAGAAATTAAGACAAATGTTCTGTATAAATGCATGCTAAAATTATTAATTTAAATCGAAATGTATAATTTTAAACCTTTTGTAATTTTATAGATTAGGTTTGATAGTTTTTGGGGCATTTTATTAATGTTTTACATGGATACAATCTGCATTGGTTATGTTAATATTTTTCAGGATGATTTAGAAGATTTAGAATTGCATTTATCCTCTGTAGAAGTAGACAATACGGAAGAATATGATTATGATACTTTGCAGGAGATGGGTAGAGTTACATTGGAACAGTTGAAGACACAAGGTAAGTGGAGCTGGAGACTCAGTTGTCTTACTTTTGCATTTTGAATATTTTAGAAATACTGAAAATGTCGGATACAATATTATGACTATTTACAAAAATTGATGGGAAAATATATAAATCAGAATAAACCTGTAACAAAATTATTATTATCAGGTAATCTACCGGTCGATGTAGGCTTATGGATAGACATAAACACTAACTAATTATTTCGACCCCTTGCAAAACATAACATTCTACGCTATATCAGGTCCCTCTTCAGCTCTGAGTTCTTTCTTCCTCCCATCATCCAGTCTAACATCCCTATTCTGTTTCTTCTCTTTCCTCATTTGCCTAACATTCTACCCTCTATTTGTCTTCAACATCCAACTGCAAGTCAATACCCCCTTCAGAAACATTTCCTGCCTCCATAAGATATCCCCAAGCAAACCTTTTTCTTTGCCTACTATATCAAGTACTTCCTCATTTGTTTTCTTTTCTGTCGATTTTACCTCCTCCATTCTTCTCCACATCCACATTTCAAAATCCTTCAGTCAATGTCTATCCTCCTGCTTCAATGACCATGTTTCTGCACTGTATATAGCTATCCGCCATATCAAAGTTTCCTAAAGATTCTTTTCATTATGTCCCTGCTTGACATCCCTTTGCCTAAAGCAATTCCTATCCTTATGTCCCTATTACTTTTACTGTGTTGGTCTAATCAATACTGAGAATCATAAACTTTTTCCAGCTCTAGTTTTTGTCATCCTATTTTAATGTTAAGCTTAGCCTTATTCATTCTAGAAAATTGCATATCCTTTGTTTTATCAATATTGATTCTTATCCCATACCTGTTGTACTGGATTGCCAATTCACTAAGCAGTGCTTGCAGCCCCTTGGCTTACTGACAAACTAAAGCTTGGTCATCAGCAAACTTAACTGATTTTATGAATTCCCTGCCCACCTTCATTCCTACCTCCAGTTCTTCCCATGCCCTTTAATCATTTCCTCTGCATACAGGTTGAACAGCAACGGTGATAATGGGCAACCCTGCCTTACACCTCTTCCTAACACTGCCCATCTGGACTCCTCATTCCATACTTGCACCTGAGCAGTCTCAATAATGAACAGGTTGCAGATTAGCCTCATTTTTCTCCAATCTGTTCCTATTTTTGGCATTATATCTTGTGGTCATGTTCTTTATTCCTTTTGGTGAAAAACCTCATTACTGCAATGGCATCACATGTACCTCTCCCCCTTCCTATACCCAAACTGATCATCCTCTAAGTAATTGATTGCCTTACTCTCTTTCCTTTTGTTTTTGATCCCAAGAACAACTGCAACAGAAGATGTTGCAAATTAAAATGCTCTCTTTCAGGCATTTGCTGGGCAAAAATCCTAAAAATTAACAAAATAAAATGCATATAATAGACTTCATTTCACTGCCTCAGGTTGTTATTTTCTAAGTCCCTCTTGTTTTCAAACTTTAATAATTTGAGTACCAATCTGATACAAATGTTGAACCGTAAATATTCCATGGTATCCTTTTTTACATTTCATACTAACAGTTAATGATCTTTATCCCTTTTGGCCAAGATTGAAATTGAAATTGTTAAATATTCTTGCTCAGTTTGGAAGTTACCCTCGTCAAGGTTTTAGTACATTGATCAATTTAACTCCAGGTTTATTTACTATGGTCTTAACTTGTAGAAAAGTTTGTTCAAACGGTATTCCAACTTTTTTGTGTTGAATATTTAACCTTAAATTATTCTCTTTCAGGATTTTGGGTATAAAATTAAGCAGGATCCTTACAATAAGTATCATTGTTGGCTCTAAAAATCAAAAGCCAATGATGTTATCCTCACAGCTACCTAAATAAATTGAAAATATGTTCATCCTGCATCAATATACGTAGTTGGTTTATCTGCTATTCATCAAAAGTCCACTGAAAATCATTATCTAGAATATTGTTTCAGCATTTGTCATCGGTACATGAACTGTTTGAATGGAGTATATTTGATATCTTTTGATCTGCCTTTTAATTTCAAATACAAGAAAAGGGACACTAGAGCAAGGTCAGGGCTTATAAGAGCATTGAAATGGCAAATTATGTCTGAAGCTTCTTTCTTTTTTTGTTCCCTGCTCAAGACTTTTGCCACCAACTTTGAACATACCTCCTTTAACACTAGATCCTCAATAATTTGTTAATGTTGGTTTCACCCAAAGGGCTGGATTCTTTCCTAATAAGGGAGGTTATTAAATGCATAGCAGAGTGAAAAACAGTTTTATTTTTGATACCTCATTTTCATATTGAGTGTTCATCAGATGTCTTACATGGCCCTTATCTTTAACAAGTTGTCACGCTTTCTTAAGCATTTTTTGCTACTTAAAAACTTCTCAGGGGTAAGACATCATCTGCAAAAGCCTTTTTAATTAGTTCTAGGTCTCCAAATATGAATTTCTTGAGTTAAATGCTAAACTGAACATCAGAGCATTGCTCCTATATGCACTAATTGCTTGCATGAAAACAAAAAAATCAGTCATAACTGATATTCACCATCTTTCTCAATACATGCACAGAGCCAACTAAACTAACGTTTATTATTTTTGGGGATACCCTCTACTAAGCCAACAAGTCAGTTACCTATCCAATGCTCTATTTAGGCTACAGCAGGCCAGTCCTGATACCTATTATACTGACCCTATAACTGCATTCACACAAAAACCACCATTTTCCATAAAAAAAAGTCTGAAGCCTTTTGTTTAAGAAGATCTGTATTATCAGGCCCTAGTTGTCAATGCCATTTATTTATTAATTGTACAGATCCAAAATTTGCAGTTTCAGTATTCTCTTAGTTTTGTTTATAATTCCTTAATAATTTTTTCTTGTGTATAAAACGATAGTTTCATATATTGTCCTTTTATAGAAATGGCTTACGTTCTTAATTTTATATATATTCTCTTTGCTTATTTAGTTTCTAGTTTTGTTTTGCGAAAAACCCCCTAGTCCTTATCAAAGTCCTTGTGAGAAATAATTACCTTTTAAAAAGTTAGCACCCTAATATTTTATATTTCATTTCCTGTATTCAAGAGATATTTCAGCCTGGAATTAGTCCAAATCTTTCCATGGTTCCTTATATCATAATTTACCAGAAAGCAAAATAATGTAATATGAAGTCTCAAAAAATCAAAAATATTATCCCTACTGTTGTAATGTTTGTGTGATAGATATTATTGCAGCTAAAAGTAGGTTTAGTAGCTACTAACATATTGTTAATTCTAAGGTCCAAATGAGTTGTGGCATGGTTAAATATATACTTAGCTTGGTCACTTTGAGGTTGTAATTTTTCCAATTGGTCTTATATTTATTTCATTGCTAGGTGATGTAATTTAAAAAATATCAAGAAAAAGAATATTTCAGTAAATATAATTTATTCTTTAGAATTCTTTTAGTAGCCCATGTAATTAAGTCAGAATTATCTGCCCATTAAAACAAGATTATACTCTTTAATTCTTTTTTTTATTAAAGCACAATTAATGCTAGCATTTGAAATAGTCATGACACAGAAGTGCCTAATAATTGATCTTGTGAAAAGCTAGCAAGCAGCTAGCAATAGCTGTTCAGCATAACTTTTTGTGACATTTAATTAAATTTTTAGGTTTGTAAATTATTGGCTTATTTAAGTATTAATTGTATCTATCTGGAGTGGCAAAATCTTCAATAGCATAGACAAGGTTGCACCCAAAAGTGGAAGGACTGATTTTGTACAAGAATTTTATTGAAGATATACTTACATCGTCTTAATAATCTTCAAAGTATGCTCCTTGAGCTGCTACACACTTAGTATAACATTGCTCCCATTCCCCTTACACCCGCTGGAAATTTTCTTTGGGGATGGCATTGATGACCATTGTAGAAGCCTCTTGAAGGGCCTCTATTGAGTCTTAATGTCATCCCTTGAGCTGTCCTTTAATCAGGGGGAAGAAGAAGAAGTCTGGTGGCGCCAGATGGGGGGAAAAGGGCGGGTGCAACAATGTGGCAATGCGGTGTTGCCCCAGAGCTTTCTGACGACAAGCATGCCATGGCAAAATTTTCGGCACCATCTTGGCGCACACCTTGCACATGGCCAAATCCTGTGAAATAATGCATTGGAGGTTGGATGCAGACAGACCCAACTGGTCTGCAATTTGTTCACTGGTTCTGGTTAAGCATTGATCTGTGTTTAGCAGTGTCCTCACTCTGTCCACATTCATCTCAGTTCTTGCATTTGATAAAAGAACTAAGTATTTTAAGTTTTAATTATTGATCCGTTTATTTATATAAATAAATCCTCTTCTTTTTACCTCCCTTCACTGCTATTCAGCCTCAGGTTAACATTCAAGTATACTTTCAAGGTGGCATCTAAGAGGGAGGTTCAATAAGTACCCAGGTTGGAAATAAGAAAACTATTTTTTTCAAAAAACCTTTAGTTTATTTTTCAACATAGTCAGTCCTCCCAATTAGTCCCAATGATATTATATTTAAGGATGGACTAAATAGTGAATGAAAATGTTGATAAAAGCATAGTTATCATAGACCTATCAACTGATAATTTATTATTGGTAGAAGTGCACATATGATTGACACCCTTGATCATCATTCTGGTCTACATACCAAGGAAATATAAGCAGAAAGAAATTGAAAGGATTTACCACCCTTACTGGACATAATAAATCATGAGTTCATGCAGGACAATAGGGCAGCATTTGTAACATAGGATAAAGATTTAAGATTGAAATTAGATAAAAGGCAGAGAATAGATGGTGATTAGGTCAGAGACTACAGTTTATGCACAAGAAATCACCGCATGGAGAAAGGAATTGAGTTCTGCAGCTTAAAGATGGAGCTAAGACATTATTTTCTCCTTTTTTTTGACACCAAAATGAATAGGTATGCATGAAAATTGCCAGGTGAATCAGATAGGCATTAGTTTGATAATTAATACTGAGATTTAAGTAGAGCTAAGCATTAAGAATTAAATAATAAATTAACACAAATGAAAATAGTGTAAAAAGAATCGAAAAAAGGCTGTCTGAGGCTATTAAAGTCTAAAAAGTAATTGAGAAATTGGTACACTGTACAGTAATGCAGACTGATTGTCATTTGCCTAATGTCATTGGCGTGCTGCTCCAATTATATTTCAGGGAAAGAGTACTTGGAAGGGAGAGGGGGTGAATAATTGAATCAATTTGTGCAAGTGCATTTAATAATAAATTTATTTTCCACAAGAGTGTGCATTTTTTTATGCTGGAATATGTATGATCAGTTTCCATATTACCCGCCTCTTCATTGTCTGACCAATGACTGCTACCTTCCTGTATTGATGCAACAATTGATAAATGAATATCCACTACTGGAGAAGTAGGTCATCCAATGGCAATGTCAACCTCTTCTTTGACAATGATCATGTCATCTGGGATGCCACAGCCCTCTTGTCAATAGCATCACTGTCAATCAAGTCGTCAGAATAATCTTTCTCGAATTCACCAGCAATGTATTGCAAAGCATTAAAATGCCATAATTCATTAACATCCTACAGTCAAAATTTATAAATTAGACTATCAGTTCAATAAATCCGTATGGCAAAACTCTTTCATATAATTCTAATGAGAATCATGTGGGACTCACTCATTTAGGAAAAAACTAACAATTTTACCCAAAGGCAATTAAATTGCTGACATCAACTATTCATAAAAGAGATTACATATAACTGCATGGTGGACTACAATTTAAATGTAAGTTTTGGTAAGGACACCAAAATAGAAATCTGATGCATTTTATTAATCTTGCCAAAGAAATACAACAGCAGACTATGTAATAGGTTAAATAATAAACAGAGGTTAATCATTTTTAGAAAAAAAGGAACCATTGTGGAGATATGTTGTGAGGATATGGACACAACCTAATAGACTATGCCATTAACATGTATTAACACCAGAATGCACGTAACTCCTCTCGCCTATACTTATATATACATTTAGACAACAGTGTACGGAATACATAAACCAAATACGAATTCATTTAACATATCTAACAAACAAAATTTTTAAAACACTTAGCAAGACAACTGAACTTACTTTGGCATCTATTAAATCCTCTATCGTATTTTCCAAATTTATTTGGAATTTAGTATTCTAAACCGAAAACATTGACCAACCGACCGCGACTGTTGATCAATGATACGCCGAATGATTTACTGGACAATCTAACGTCAGAGAAATAATGCAATTTGTCAAAATGTATTGAACGTGTATTAAAAGTTATTAACACAGCCGAAAGAATTAAGTAAACAACGTTATAGCAGGGCATTTGCATTTCGTTTTTCTTTTGTTACACTCAATTGAGTTGTGATGCTATGGATTGAAATGGAAATAAATGATCTTAATCCGATCCTAATATTTGGGGCTATTTCAATGTAATCCTCTAATTATGTAAATTAAAAAATCTACCCTTTAATACATGTTTATTATGCGATGAAGTATGATAGGCATTCTTTAATATAAAGTGGAAAACGAAAAAACTAATTACTTGGTGAATGTTCTGTTCATTCTTTCGACAGATCTGGGAAATATCTTAAACACATAATTTAAAGAGCTAGGAAAATATTCTTTTGAACTTACTTTAACATCTATTAAATCCTCTATTTTCTTTTCCAGCATGAAGTGTAAATTAGTCTTCTCGCCGAAACATCGATAAAAACTTCACGACTGTTTAAACACCATCTGCAGAGTTAAAATACGGCTTTAGCGGATATTCTGATTGTTTTCAAGTCTACAGAAGAATTGAACTAAAAACCAACTATAGAAGTACACGGCCGTTTTTCACACAATACTTCACGCAGCATTTAAAGTTTTAAATATTGCAATAACATATAAAATACGTAGCTCGTCTGCTGGCCACTTGCATTTCGTTCTTCATTTGTTAGGAAGTTGTTTGAATGCAAAAGGAATGGGCTGGTGTAAAAAGAGAGGATCTTATTCCAGATCACGCATATGAAAACCTTTCTCGCGATTACTCAGATTTCATTCAATGCGGAGTCTTGGAAAATCGGAATCTGTCTTTCCTAAGATATTTTTGATCTTTTGTAGTATCAATGAAATCATAGAATTGGCAAATAAATAAATGAATGAAAACATTGCTGTTCCGTTCTTTCATTTCAAGATCCGTGTCAAAAGGTTTACAATAACCATTGTTTACGAGGCAAACATTCAAGATTAACCTAAAATAAAGGCATCTATCAGCCGTCGTAATTCTAGAGTAATGAAAGTAAATTATAAGTTCTACTGTACCATTTTTTCACTAGGCTTCTTTAAGAATACTCGTCAAAATAATTATTCGATAGAATTTGATGAACTGCTCTAATAGTTATAAACTAGTAATGGGCCTAGGAAAATCTGGGAGGCAGAGTATCTTAGGGATTATATCATAGAGCCATAATACTATTATTATCTTGAGCTAATGGAAAAGTCTGATCGTTTGGACTACCATAATAACGAACAACTAGCTTTGATTATACAAATATGGGTGGGAATAGTATCTAAGGGATACATCACAGATAGGAAAGGAAGCCAATCCACATATTGTCAATGTCTGAAACTGCTATCAGGGGCGCATGGGGAAAGAAGAGTCAGTATGAGCAGCTTTAGGAGTATGACTATGGCATGCCGTCTCTTCTATTGTCACCTGTCCTGCTAAATGTATAATATGCGTTCATTGGAGCCTTATGTATTATGTGTGTGGAGAAAAATGTAGGAGGTTAAGCAGAAATGACTGAAAACGGGTAAAAATGGGTAAATAAGGGAGGAGTTTGGGGATTGTTTGGTAGAAATCCAAAGGATGGATCATTATTGAATTTTAATGATGCATGAAATCGTTAATTCACTATTCCATCAAAATAAACGATATTTCATTTTAATATTAATACAGAACTGCCATTAAAAGTTTGATTTATAGCAAGTTTTTGCTGGAGTAACCAGGTCAAGAAAAATCTAAATATTAACATTGTAGCTTTTGCTAAAAAGGTATGAGTAGTAATTAACACATGACTTTGGACTTGCCTCTTTATAATAAACGAAAACCCGGATTTAATCATTTCACATTACAAACGTCATTTATTTTGAAAATTACTGAGCAGAAAAATATCAGCAAATACTTAGGAAAATAACTATCAATTTAAATGGTCTAATTAAAAACAAATAACAGAGCAATTCAAACTTTACTTTTATAATTATTTCAAATCATTTGTCTTTTGCCTAACAGTCGTTGTATGTTTAAGATTCCATGCCATGGTTTTGTTTCAACTTCCGATGTTAAAATTTATTAACTCCAAAAAAAATGACGTATTAAGTAATTTGTGCTTGGTTCATTAACACATTAAAAAGGTAACTTATGCCAGAAATGATTTCATGAATATTTTTTTCACTCTGAATAGTGACGCTTTCTGAAAAATGTTTTATCCGAAAACTCAGCTTATCACAACATCACTTTAAAAGGATTAAACTTGGGGTTAACGTATAAATAATAAATAAGGTTAACTCTAATACTACGGAATTGTAATATTATTTTTAAATTGTCCTTTTTAGGTAACCAAATACTATTTTAAACTCTTGCTATTTGAAGAGTTTTATTTGTTGATAAGAATGATTACACTCAATTAAGTGAGAGATTAAATAATTATAAGATGCGGAAATTTATTTGAATTTGGTGATCACTTGGAGCCAAAATATAACCAGATCGACTCTACACCTCGCACTTAGTAATCGATTCAGAACGAACGACCCATCGATATGTAGTCGGCCATCTTGGAATCTATTGCTTACGAGTTTTTAAAGTTGCCGTTTTTAAGTGCTACGAAGATGTCTCGACAAGAAAGTTTTAAGTGTAGATTATGTCTTGGCCGTGGTGGTCGGTTGACAAATATTTTTAGTGAAAACGACGATGCTGAGCAGTTGGTACGGGAAGCAATAGAAGAGTTATTGGAATTGAAAGTAAGCTAGCCATGAATGTTTACGTTTTCACCATGACGCTTTTATGGTAATTTTACCACAAATTTGTCGGTATTTCCCTGTTTTCGGTCAATAAAAAGCCTTTGCATCACTATGTTAATGATAAGAGTCCTTTTGAGAGACGATGTGTGGGGTTTATTAGCTTGATAATCTTTTTTTCGTAGGTAGTGGAGGATAGAAGCCACCCGTGGTTTATTTGCTATCAGTGCTTTAAAATACTGACCGATTTCTATATGTTTAAGCAGCAATGCTACGAAAACAATCTTACGTTGGAGAGGCAAACGGAATACAAACAGGAAGAGGGAAATATTTGCCGCGAAAAGGTGAGTTGTCTCCAAGTTATGTTTTTATTTTATAATGTCCGTGGTAACAATATCCGTTACGAATTTAGTCATATTGTTTAATAAACGTGTTTATATTAAATAGATTTCATCCCAAGTGTACAAATGCCTAAATGGGTAATAACCAAATGGCAAATACGAGCATCGACTTAAAAGTTGGGAATATTGTTCGCATTAACGATGTTCGTGAGAAATAATTGAATACTTGATTAATTAGAAGAGCATGTGTGAGAGTACTTAGACTGCCTTTTTTCAAAAATTCGTGAAAATAGTTCATAAAAAAGGCAATTGCGTTTCATAAATTGTAAAAAAAAAACAAAAAAGATAATGAATTTACGTATGTACCAATGTGAAATATAATCTCGTGTGAAAATAATATATTGTAGTAATGACTTCTTGTTCAAAAGCCAGTAGAACCCTATTTTCTTGAAGAAATTTCCTCCTCATGAAGAAACTCCAAGAATTATTAAGTAAAATGTGCAATTGTGTAATTTTTAATGAGCGCTATCAACATAATTTGTAATTTGAATCGGAGTTACATCTATAATTACTTTTTAGCAATTGTGCAGCTTAATTGTATATAGGCATCATAGTTGCGCAAGGATTAAAAATTAATGCAGGTGCCAAAAAGGTGTAAAGTGGACGTTGGGAAATTGATAAATCCTTTGGGTCTGGTTAATTGTATCCATAGTAACTTTGTGGAATTGCTTCATATCAAAATGAAATACACCGCCTTCTTTTCGCCTTCTACAACCGGTCCAATCTGAAAAACATGATTTGCCATACCAAAGATAGGGTGGATATCATGGAAAAAAGTGGGGTCTACAGGTTACACTGTGACGAGTGCTCTGCCATATACATTGGCCAAACAGGGCGTAAATTCAAGGAAAGGATCAAGGAACATGAAGCGTGTTTACGCAAAAAGAACCCCGCCTCCTTGTTCGCGAAACACCTCCTTGAACAGGAACATCAGAGTGATTTTAGACCTAAAATTTTACACTTGGAAAATAAGGGACTCAAGCTCGACTGTTTAGAGAAATTTGAAATATTAAGAAATGTGTCCGGGTCAAATATTCTCCTTAACGATGTTATAGACTCTTCCCATTCCCCCCTCCTTAACTTAGGTAAGTACCTAGGTGCTTTACCACCTGTGGTGCCTCCCCTCCCCTCTCCGTCAACCGCCGTACCTTCCCAAGTTGGACACTCATCTCCACACCCTAACCCTTTCTCCCTCTCATCCCAATCACCTCCTAACGATTTTTGCAAACCTCCCTCACCCCCTCCAGCCCCCCCCTCTCACAGTTTGAAAAATGTATTTAAACCCAGACTGGGAATATTCTGTACCTGATGATGTCGATCTTCGACGAAACCCGGGTCGTACAATAAAGCTCTTCTGTGGGATAACATAGTGTATTTCATTTTGATATGAAGCAATTCCACAAAGTTACTATGGATACAATTAACCAGATCAAGTTCGCTAGTAATGCGGAGAAAGTATCCTTATACCAGAAATTGTCGATAAAATATCGGGTGGCGTCGCTGAACATTTTTTTCAATGGTCAGTGCCTCGCAAAGAAGATTGTCCCGAAATATGTGGTGTTGAAGCTGTCACCTACTACCAACGCCGGAAGACATGCAGTGGAAGCAGCGAAGCGGATTTGGGTCAGGAGAGAGCTTCACGAATGGTACGTGAAGAGGGATGCCATTTCCCACTACCTCCTTCTACTGCACATGGAATTGACAAAGAATCTACATTGGGTGGAGTGGATCTGCCTGGACGACAAGATACGTCAACGCAGCAGTGAGGTGGCCCACACCAAAAGATTGAACCTGATAAAAAAACTCGAGGAGCTGTGTCACCAGAGTCACCACCCCAACGCTAATCAGGTACCTACATCACACTCTTTTCACCAGAGAGTAGTGAATCTCTCCGGCCATCATTTCGAACCACGGGTAGCTTCCCTTATGGATAAAGGTCTCAATTTTGTACCAAGTGTTCCCTTGTCTGATAAAGATTATGTGAACATTACGATGGACTGCGAGCTAATTCTTGGCAGAGACAGTCACGGAGAAAAAAGAGCCGTGGCGCAGAAAATCTTAAAGTACCGGAAGGAGAATAGACGAAATAGGAGTCCGGGAGACAGTGACTTCCTCGCAATAAAATCCATCCAGAGGACACTGAAGGAAAATAACTTAGTGATACAAAAAGCAGACAAAGGGAACTCAATGGTCATTTTAAAGAAAGATGTCTACATCGACAAATGCCTAAAATTTATCAGTGACAACCAAATGACTATCGTTCCGAAAGATCCCACGATCGCCTTCCAGAAACATTGTAAGAACGTAATTAATTCATGTGAAATAACGATTTCACGCCAGCAGAAACTTAAATTAATTCAGATGAACCCCAGAGCGCCTCGTTTCTTCGGTCTGCCCAATATCCACAAACAAGAAAATCCCATCAGACCAGTGGTTTCCAACATATCCGCACCCAACCACCTGATTGCCCGAAAAGTGAACTCTCTGTTCCGTGACTACACTAAATTCGCCCCTAAATACGGAGTGATAAACTCAAAGGTGTTAGCTGAAAGACTAGCGAAATTAACCATCCCAACTAAGTGTATGCTTGTTTCTTTCGACGTCAACAATTTGTTCACCAATGTCCCGTGTAAAGAAGCAGTCATGTTAGCTGAAGCCACCCTAGTGAAAAAGGGCGTGGCGGCCCCAGTGATTAGTGAATTGTGCTCCATGATGGACGCGTGTGTTTCGCAAAACTATTTCTCGTTTAATAACAACATTTACGTGCAAAACGAGGGGCTGGCCATGGGATCCCCTCTCTCGCCGCTTCTCGCAGAGTTATACATGGACAATTTTGAGAGGGAACTGTTGTCTAATGACAAACTGGCAAAAAATGTGTTTCACTGGTTCCGCTATGTGGATGATATTTTTTGTATATGGAGTGGTTCCCTAAGACAGCTGAGTATATTCAATCAGGCCTTGAATCTAGTCAACCAATCTATTCAGTTCAGTACAGAATTAGAGCAAAATGGGTCCCTTAATTTCCTTGATTTAAAAATCACGTGTTCAGGCAAAAAATTAGAATTCGATATCTTCAGAAAACACACATCCACAGATCAAGTCATCCACGCAACCTCCAGACATCACCATACACAAAAACATGCAGCCTTCCATTCTCTTCTAGATAAACTAATAACTATCCCCCTATCCGAAAAAAAAAAACAAGAATAAAGAACTTGGGATAATTAAACAAATAGCCATTAGCAATGGGTACTCTTCTAGTCTTATAGACAACCTTCACAAGAAAAAAGTTACGTAGGCAAGCCATCAATAATATCTATGGGGAGACAAGGGAGAGGGATAATAAATGGCAAAAACTTAACTATTTAGGAGACATTAGCCACCAAGTCATGAAACTCATGCCCGGATATAAATTCGCCTGCTACAACCGGTCCAATCTGAAAAACATGATTTGCCATACCAAAGATAGGGTGGATATCATGGAAAAAAGTGGGGTCTACAGGTTACACTGTGACGAGTGCTCTGCCATATACATTGGCCAAACAGGGCGTAAATTCAAGGAAAGGATCAAGGAACATGAAGCGTGTTTACGCAAAAAGAACCCCGCCTCCTTGTTCGCGAAACACCTCCTTGAACAGGAACATCAGAGTGATTTTAGACCTAAAATTTTACACTTGGAAAATAAGGGACTCAAGCTCGACTGTTTAGAGAAATTTGAAATATTAAGAAATGTGTCCGGGTCAAATATTCTCCTTAACGATGTTATAGACTCTTCCCATTCCCCCCTCCTTAACTTAGGTAAGTACCTAGGTGCTTTACCACCTGTGGTGCCTCCCCTCCCCTCTCCGTCAACCGCCGTACCTTCCCAAGTTGGACACTCATCTCCACACCCTAACCCTTTCTCCCTCTCATCCCAATCACCTCCTAACGATTTTTGCAAACCTCCCTCACCCCCTCCAGCCCCCCCCTCTCACAGTTTGAAAAATGTATTTAAACCCAGACTGGGAATATTCTGTACCTGATGATGTCGATCTTCGACGAAACCCGGGTCGTACAATAAAGCTCTTCTGTGGGATAACATAGTGTATTTCATTTTGATAAATCCTTTTTTTATGTTTTATTTATTCATATTGAATAAAGTATTTTTCCATTGAGATCTTCTCTAATAACTAATGGCATAGTCGGAAACACTTGTTTTTAATTTTTTAAACGTTATTAATATTTTTGTTACAACGTAATTTAAGCTTCTTATTACATTTTATAATAATTTTCCAAAGATAAGAACGTTATCCACCCATGCTAATATATAAGATGGACATTTTATATTACAAAACAGGCAATTTATGAGGTATATGCTCATAATTTTTTCATCAAATGTGGCATTGGTGCATCAAGGAGAGCTTATATTTTCCCAATTTATCTTGTTTTATAATGAAATTAAATAATTGACTTTTCAATTCGACATACTTTTGTCGACCTTGGCTTGGAAGAGTGGTAGGTTTAGGAGTGGGGAGTGAGAGGGATACAAAATTTCATTGGCAAGGATATCTTTGCAACAGATGCATTTCAAAATCTGCAACTGCTCAAAGCATCAAGCCTTTGACATTTATATGCAAAATAAATAATTTAAGTCAAAGTAATATCAGTGGACACTTTTGATGAGTTTCTTTGCAAAGAGGAATGTTAAGCTCTTATTTTTTACACATTTGGTGTTCTTTAATTCTTTCCTTAAATTTTCCATCCTGTAGTTTTTCAGTTCATTTTGGAAACAAATTTATCTAGAGAATGACTAGCATCTTTTCTTATTTATATAAATTATTGGTTTCAATTGTTCAACACTTGTAATTTTGAATGATTCCACAATTTAGAATAATTCTCATTCAGTCCTTGGAGAATGCCTGAGATTTATATTTTCACGTCATATATATCAAATGATAACCAAAAACAATTCATTTTTTAAGATGGTATCTGTTCAAAATTTCTTATACTTAAATGTTGAAATTAGCAAATGTAATGTCTTTCTGTATTTTAGAATTTTTTAGATTATAAATTGGTTTTGCTGTGATACCTAGCCCCACAATACATATATACAAATGATCTTCTCTTGGATGAAAATGAAAATATGTTATGCCATAAGCACAAGATATCAGGACAAAAGCCCTGCTGTTTAATTTCAAATTGCAATAATGTTAATCATTTTTATTCAATTAAAATTTTTGATTTTGCACTCTACTTTAATTTTGATGTTGCTTGTCATATTTTTTTATTATTTTCAACATTTTTAACAATTATGTACAGATCACAATGAAAAGAGAGATGATGGATGTAAGAAAGCCGGAGGATATTGAAATTCCAGCAAGCCAGGATGAAGTGAACCATAATATTCAAATTCAGGAAAGGACTTCTGTTGAGGTATGGGAAAATTAAGAGTAATTAAGAGTATTTCATCCCTAATGTACAAATGCCTGAAGGTCTAATGACCAAATGGCAAATACGGGAAATGACTTAAAAATTGTGAATATTGTATATATAAGATGTGTACGTAGGAAAAAATTGAATAATGATTTGTTTATTAAAGAGCATGCGTAAGAGTACTTAGCCTGGCTTTCTTTGACGTGTTTTATTCTAATTACAATTATGGTGTTTTTCATCATTATATCATAGCATTCTTTTTTATATGCTTTGTATGCATAAATAGTTATGGATACAATTATTTCAAAAGCATTGCCAAAGTAATTTCGCTGTATTTTGGTATGTTTACTTTTCTGTTAGATTCATTAATGTATTCGTTTTTAATAGATGTACTCTTATGTGGAAATATTTCATTTATGTAAACATTGGGCCAATGGTAGTTTTTCATTTAATCTTGGGTAAACATACAAATTGCCCAGTAAATGACTTGCATTTAATCCTTATATAGTTAAAGTTATAGGGTCATATGTTCAAAACATACAATTTTGAATGATTCCTGATAAAAGAAGAATTCCTATTTAGTCATTGTGGAACGTCTGAGATTTACATTTTCACTTCATATATGACCAATGATAACCTAACATAAATCATTTTTGTTACACAATATCTTTCCAAAATTCTCGTACCTAAATGGTGAAACTGGCAAAGCTAGTCACATTTTTTATTATTGTTCATCATTTTTAACAAATATATGCAGATCACTGTGAAAAGGGAGAATGTGGATATTGAAGAGTTGGAGGTTATTGAAATTCCAGCTAGCAAGGAGGAAGTGGACTACAATATTCAAATTCAGGGAAGGACTGCTCTTGAGGTAAGGGAAAAATAAGAGTGTTTGTGTCATAATGGCGAATGCTTAATTTTTCAAATCATGATAACCATGAGAGGAACCGTTGTTTACTTTTTATGCTGTAAATGTTATGCTATTTATTTAATTTAACAATATTAGTCTTTCTGACTTATGTTTTTGGCCATACAGTTTTATTTTAATTCCTCTCCAATGAAAAAGGCAAAATCATGGAATTACTGCTCATGATATAGGTGGTGCATTCAAACAGGTGAATGTAATGATTTGTCAGTGTTTTAAGAGGAAATAAGGTATGCCCAGGATTCCATAGCAAATTTAAGTGTTAGGATAGATAATGGCTATTATGTAGCATTACATGTATTATATTTGTATGAAAATTGTGGCAGGATTTAATGTTAAGAACAGGAAATAGACAACTTGTGCCAAGTAAGGAGATATGTCAGAATTGTAAAGATGCTGTTTTTAATAAGGTGTTCTGTTACTCTGCAGCTGATAGGGCTTGGTAAAATGTTCTGATACAATTTCAAATTCCTGGTGTTTACTGGGATAACTTAGTTTATCCTTCTCTTTATTCTTTTTAGTACCTCTACGTACAAATCATTTTATTTGTTCTTTCCCTGACACACAAATTTCTTATTCGTAGCCAGTGGGCTTGGTTAGGCTGGAATGCCTTTAATGACAGGAGCAATCAGATATGTCATCACCATCTCTCATTTCTTATCTATCTGCTACTTGCAGGTTTTGAAAGGTTTTCAATCACCCTAACAGAGAAGTGGTCATCAAAGATTGGTATTGGGAGGCATGGTGATTAAGGATGGGATAGTTAAAGATCATGATGGTTTTGGTAGAATAGTATTGGTTATGATGAAGAGGGAAAAGGTGGTGTTTCATTGACTGATGTACTAGGCAGGGCAAAAGGTACAGTAAAGGCTAAGTTCACACATTGTTTAATTTTATGGTATTTGGATAAAGAAGTGATAATAAGGTAAGGGCTTTTCAGGCAGTTTGGTTCAAAAAGAGGAGTTTATTGGGATGAAGGTTTGAGAATGTTACTCTTCAGCAGTTTTTCAGGTTTCCCACTTTTTCTGAGACAGTGAAGTAGCTGGTCCATGTATTTTTATTGGGGAGGAGCGTTCTTGTAGAAACAAAAGCCACTGACAAAGTGAGAAGGGGATGAAGGATTTTGTATGTCATGGTTTGCCACAGTTGAAATAAATTTATTGTTGATAGTTGGTAAGTCTCGTTCAAACTGTTAAAATTATTTTTCTAGGTGTGAATGTTGATAGCTAGGAAATTTATATTCGAGTCAGATGTAGATTAATTGAAAGATACTGTGAAAAAGAAGAAGAAAAAGACATGACAGTATGGTTTGAGTATTACTTTGCTGAGAGAACTTATGTTCAAGTTTATCCATTATTAGATTGTCATATGCATGAGCTATAGTCATTCACATTCACTGCATTTTTCAAAGACCCTTCAAAAAGTAAGGTCTTGCATTATTTTTAATGGAAAAACAAATTTATTCTCAACTTTGTATAAACCTTGAGAAAGCCTGAGGATTTCAAATTGCCTTGACAATGAATCAATCATGTTTTTTATCCTTGTAAACAGCTTCATAATACTTGAGTCATACCTTTCTCATGCCACATCATAAAGCCAACTGACTACTGCTTTTTGCACTTCCTTGTCTGACTTGAATATGTCCTCCAAGGTTTTATTATGCAAGAGCCTCTGGACACTCCCCTTACCTTTTCACTAAGTACCAGTCACAGTATAAATGTCACAAGAGATTCCACGGTCGACCTGTGAGTGAGTTTTGGAAGGATTAAGGCATCTTCACATATCCAAGCAAGTGAGTGATTGGCAGGCCTCTGGTGCAGAGAGAAACCTCTCGTAAGCCCTGATAGTGGGAGTGCATGCGACAAGCAGGGATCAATGCTGCTTAGTATATCCAAGCTAGAAAGGGTGTGATTATTTTGCTTTTATTATTATTATACTATGTGTGACTGATAGGCCAGTGGTGCAGAGGGAACCTCTTATAAGCCCTGATTGGATGCTATATATTACATCAAAGCTAGAGGGTAGGTGATTATATTTTATTTGTTATAATTTTTGATTTTATTCCACTACGTGTGATTGGTGAGCCCCTGACGCAGAGGGAAACCTCTTGTAAGCCCTGCTATAGTGTAAGTGCAAGCAATGAGTAAGGATAAATGCTGCTTAGTACATCCAAGCTAGATAGTTTGTAATCATTTTGGTGTATGATGGGCTACTGTTTCAGGGAAAATCTCATGTAAGCTCTGATTGAATGTGATTCTTGAGACTATCGGGCACAAAGGCTATATAGCACATCCAAGCTAGAGGGTGGGTGATTACTTTTTATTTATTTTAATTTTAAATTTTATTTCACTAATGATAGTGTAATTAGTGGGCCCTCTATGGAGAGGGAAACCTCTTGTAAGCCCTGATAGATTGTGAGTTCATGCTACTATCAAGGATCGATGCTGTATAGTACATCAAATCCATACACTTTGTAATTTTTTATAATAATTATATTCCTTATGACTAACGGGCCAGTGGTGCAGAGGGCATTTCTCCTAAGCCCTGATTGAATGTAAGTCCTTGATATTAGCAAGGGATCAATTCTATATAACACATCCAAGCAAGAGAGTATGTAATTATTTTCCATTTGTAATAATTTTTAATTGTATTTCCCTTTGTGTGATTAATGAGCCCCTGATGCAGAGAGAAAAGTCTCATAACACCTTATAGAGCGTGAGTGCATGTGACTAGCAAGTATCAATGCTATATAGTCCAAGATGGATAGTGCGTGATTTATTTACAGTCTCTCTTTTCATCATTCAAACTGTTTACTGTTTCCAATAATTTCATTTATTTTTAGTTTTTTTATTGTATTTCTTATTGGTTTATATTCAGTTATTTATTTTTATAATATTTATTGATTTACTACTACTTCTAATTTCCCTCACCTATCCTTTGCCCATTCATAAGAGTACGGCTGGGGTTGACTCTACTCATTTTATTTGGAGTTAATTGGTGCTCTGAATTATTGGTAGCATATGAAATGAGGGTTCTCAGGATTATACAAGAATATGATAAGTCCGCAGAAGGAAGAATAAATTAAAGTACTGTTTAAGAAGGTTAAATCATTATCAGAAAGTAAGAAGGAAAGATCTATTCTAGCAGTTAAAGATAAGTTGAGTGAGATTATAGCTGACATAGAAAAGATCCAAGAGAATTGAAAGGAATAATGTGAAAAACTGTCTGTTAAAGAACTTAGGCCAACATGGTAACACAGTGTTAGAACTTGACTCAGATAAAAAAAGCTAAGACAAAGAAAATATCCAAGAAACTTGGAAAGAATATTCAAAGAACTGAATGGTTAAGAACTAAGGTCACCAAGCTTAAGCATAGAAAAGTCTTTTTGTTCAATCGAGTTAAAAAACCATTACAGGGAATGCGTTTTAGCAGCCGAGAGGAAGTAATGGAAAAATCGCAGGAAGCACTGATGGACACCGAAAACCGAATATAAAAAATGTTTCAAGGATTGGATCAAGCGCTGGCATAAGTGTGTTGCAGTCGATGGGGATTACTTTGAAGGGGACAATATAGATTTAGATGAATAAACTTGTATTTTTAATTTTCTGAATAAATTCCGGGAAATTTTTGATCAAGGTAGTATATCAATCATATCTTCCTAACCAATGCAAGTCAATGGTTTGACGAAAAAAAATTTTTTGAAGTGGTATCAGCTAAAATACTATTTTATTATATTAATTTAATGTATACAAGTTAACAATTTTTTAATCTTAATTTTTAAAATAACATGTTTTTAAAACATTGTTCATGCATATCCTGAAAATCTGTAATATTTATTCCTTGATCTTGCAGGATCATTTGGCAGATGCAGAAGTAAATATGCCCTCTGAGGAGGAAGTTGAGATTAAGGATGATTGTGATACTGATATACCTCAGATGAAAGTAAGACTGGGAGGGGAGGTGTTGCAGGAACAAGGTAAGGAAAGCGAAGGACTGTGTTATCAGCAAAATGTTTTAAAAATAACTGAAAGGCCACTTAATATATTATAATAAATTGCAAAAAAGATAATAATGTTATCATCATTTCTGCAATTATTTATTAATATATTTAGTATTATTTATATAGCTAAGCAGACTAGATCTTTAATTAATCTTGCTATGTTTTCAAGCCATTTCTTAATTTTGCTTGATTATTCTGATTTTAGATATTATCAGTTTAGAATTATAAATAATATAACCAAAAACAACCATTTTCCCTTTCAATATCTTATGTTTTATCCTAAGTAAGATATAAATAACATTTGAAATGTGTCAGTGCCATTCATTTGTTGTGTTTACATGTCCATTGTTTACAGTTAAACTATTTTCTTTGATTTTCCATGTCTATTATTTCTTAGTAACATATTTGTTGCTTTTGTTTGAAACAACAGCAACTTTGACACTGATGAAGGTAAAAGAAAAAGTGCTAAAAGGCCTAAATCTGGTCAACAGTAAGTGATGACAGATGCTTTGTTCCTGGGATTTTATTGCAACTGACATTGCTAACATACATATTTAGACTGATGAGTATGTACAGGCAACAGTGGATGTATGATTGTATAAATGTATGCACCTTTTTAATGAATATCTACTTATACTTCAAATCTTTCAGATAAACACCAAAAACAGGATGATGCAGGAAAAGATGCTTCATCCACTCAACTGCATGTGTGTGAAATTTGCTCCAAGGTATTTGAAAAAAGGGACCTTCTCAAAGATCATGTAATGCATGTGCACCTTAGGAAGGTGATGCTATTCAGATGTGATGTTTGTTTGGAAGTATTTAAGAGAAAAGATGACCTTGCAAGTCATATCCAATATGTGCATGCTCTTAAGAAGACGCACCAATGTGACTTCTGCTCCAAAAACTTTCTAAATTTCAGTAAACTCAAAATTCACATGTCAACGCGCACTGGGGAAAGGCCATTCCAATGTGCATTATGTTTAAAAGTTTTAGCTGGAAAGATACTTTTACAGAGGCACATGCTGACACATACTGTAGACAGGCCACACAGATGTGAGAACTGTTCTAAAACATTTATTTCCAAGAGTCACTTAAAAAGGCACATGCTAACACACACTGGTGAAAAACACCACAAGTGTAATATTTGTTCCAAACCATTTGCTAGGAGTAGTTGTCTAAAGGGTCATATGTTGACGCATACTGGTGAAAAGCCACACACATGCAACATCTGTTCAAAATCATTCACTCTGAGAAGTAATCTAAAGTCACACATGATAACACACACTGGCGAAAAACCACACCACTGTCATATTTGTTCTAAAGCATTTGCAGCAAGAAGTTCTCTAAAGGGCCACATGATGACACACACTGGCGAAGAGCCACACAAGTGCCAGGTGTGTTCAAAATCATTCAAAAGGCATAGTTATCTAATTTCCCACATGATGATACACACTGGTGAAAAGCCACACAAGTGCAAAGTCTGTTCAAAAGCATTCACTTCCAGAGGTAATCTAAAGTTACACGTGATTACACACACTGGTGAAAAACCACACAAGTGTAATATTTGTTCTAAAGCCTTTGCTTCTAGAAGTAATCAAAATAAGCACACACTGACACACACTGGTGAAAAGCCATACACATGCAACCTGTGTTCAAAAGCATTCATTCAGAGTAATCATCTAAAGAGGCACATGAAGACACATGCAGGTGAAAAGCCACACAAATGCAACATCTGTTCAAAGGCATTCACCCAGAGTGGCGAACTAAAGGCACACATAATGACACACACTGGTGAAAGCCTCACAAGTGCAGAATGTGTTTAAAAGCCTTCATTCAGAGTAGTCAACTAAAGAGGCACTTGTTGACACACACTGGCAAAAGACACACTAGTGCAACATGTATTCAAAGGCATTCGTTCAGCGTGGTCATCTAATATCGTACATGATGACACACTCTGCAAAATGATCATAAAAATGTAAGTTATGTCAATAATCATTCACTACCTGGAGCATTGTGAACAGAAGAGTGCTTAGGCTACATAAAATTGAAGTGCATTAGACTGCTGAGGATTATTTGTTATTCCTTAACTCTTCCCAAATATTCCCTTGCACTCTGAAAAAACCAATTGTAAAACATAAATTATAACTCTTTAACAGTGACATTATCCTGTTTTATATAATTTTTTAAATAAAAATAATTGATAAAGCTGAAAATCTCTGCATGATTATGTACACCATGATAGCATTAATCTAAACAGAAACATTTTCAACCTAAGAATAAAAATTTCATAATTTTTTACATGTTAATCTTCTAATTCATCATTAACTCAAACATACCTATCATTTTTTCAATTTATGGATCTTCTAAACGTTAAATCAATTTTAAGGCTTATATTATATATAAAAATATATATAATATTATATATATGTATTATATATATATATATTATAAACTATTTCACTCATTTGTCCATCAATCATGCTAGGATTGTTATTAATAAGTTCATTTCTCTACTATCTACTAAGTTCAGTTTATACAAGGCAAAACACTTGCCTCATGCCTTTTTGCCTGGAAATATACCTGCCTTTAATTTCTTCGAGGAATAAAATGATGAGATAAAGATAATGCAAAGTTGGTTGTGCAAGAGAAAAAAGAAATTGTATTGTTCACAGGACATTGGAGTGTATATGTTCTCTCTTTAGAGTAAGTGTGGAAAGTCTAAGATGGACAGGGTTTAGATGTTAAGACTTGCTGAAGAAAAAATATGCAAAGTTGGGCATGGTTTGTTGACGAATGTTTATTGGTGGAGAATGAATTGTTCCATGATGCCTATGAAAGTAAGATAAAACAAGGCATCTTTCTTTATCACACAGCATTTGGTTAAGAAGAAGTAAAGGTATATTTACATAGATGCCCCTATGTTAATACTGGATTGCTGTGAAGGTTCCCTGGTTCTTGGTGGATGATCTTGGGGATTGCATTGCAGACGTCATCTTTAGGATTTTAAGAGTTAGGAGTACCTGGTTATGCACAAAAATAGTGATTAAAACCCAGTTACATTCTGCTGAAGCTTCATTCAGAGTAATGAGAAGTTGACGTATTTCAGTCCGGAACACCCTGTATTTATTGAAGAGCTGGACATAGGGGAGTTGTATGGGAAATTTCACCTATCCAGACATTTTGAGCTAGATTACCTCATATTTCTCCTGAAACTTCTTTTGCTTAATGGAGAAAAGTGTTCCATGGAGAATATTGTTATGTCCCGGGTTAATTTCCCCGACGTGGCTCATTCCTCTTTCGCGAAAGGGAGGCGAAACTACCTGCCGAAGTTATGGTGACATCGGAAGACGAGGGGGCCGGGAGTAAGGAGAGAGAGAGGTTAGATGAGGCACGGAGAATCGCGCTAGAGAGACTAGGGAAGAGGCAGACAAAGGGAGCTAAGCGATACGATGAGTCACGGAGGGAGGTGACCTTTCAACCAGGTGATCTGGTGAGATTGTATACGCCGACGAGGAAAGTCGGGAAAAGTGCTAAGTTGTTACCACAATTTCACGGGACGTACAAAGTCATTAAGCAGGTAGTACCGGTAAACTACGAGATAGAGAAGGGAAAAGGGAAAATAGATGTGGTGCATGTCGCCCGTATGAGTAAATATTATCAAAGGGCTGATGAATAAAGGTTTTTGCTTGTACTAATGTGTCACTTTTATTACAGAGAAAAAAAGGACAGCTGGGGGAAAGGAAATTAAGAATTAATGGCATTAATACTCAACCAACCTGGGAGGATCTGATGCGTCCATTTTCGTTACGCTCGAATTTTAAGTAAAGTTTTAATTCTATGTACAGTCTTGACGAATTTACAAGTGACAATCGAAAGGAATAAAAAAAATAGTGCGGGGGCAAATTAAATTGGACTAGAACAGATTGGTCAGTAAAATTTGCGGACGCAACAGAAACCTCTTCAGATGCGCGGGGAACAGCCTTAGGAAGAATTGGACTGACCTGGTGTATTTTACTCACTTTGGCAAGTGTATACCTTCTATATAAAGTCCAAAACCTGGAGAAGCATATGGTCTACCTGATAAAGACGGAAAACCGTAATCAATATTTGGCGATGCAACCAATAGACATAAGGAGAGACACATAATGGTATTTTCAGATGATTTTTACTAGTGTTTTTGAGGGTTAATGGCATTTTCAGTAGGTGAAGGACACTTATAAGATTCAAGTGAACTTTGTAGTTTCAGCATTTTGTATCGATGTGTTTTTACTGTTTGGTGTGTTACTGTTTCCTAGACTAAGAATGCATCTATATTCCATTTGTTCTTGGTTTTGTTAGAGATGAACTTAGGCCTTATTGCATTTGTGATGAAAATTGTATTTGAACCTTATTGTATTTGTGATGAAATTTGAAAATTGTATTTGAACCTTATTGTATTTGTGATGAACATTGTATTCTCCGGCAAAAGCGGCGAACTCGCGTCTTCGGCTAGAGATGAGAGAAGCTTCAACGGATACCTCTCAAGGCTTCGTCCGGAGGCCGAAGTTTTGAGGGGGGGGGGTAATGTTATGTCCCGGGTTAATTTCCCCGACGTGGCTCATTCCTCTTTCGCGAGGAGGTCTATTCGTGTGCTGCGCAATTCGCATATTGGAATTTTTCCACATTCGTTCGCATGCTTGCCCCCTCGAGGGAGGAGGGGGCAAGCATGCGAACGCAGCTCGCGAATATGACTAAATATGGGAATGAAGCGCAGTAAAATGCTGAATCCGGGGCGCGACCGGATGCCGCGATCCTTCATTCCGCGTCTTTTCGTCGAGGGGCCGTGTACACGTCGGGAGGGGGAGCCGAGAGTCGTGGAAGCGGAGACTCGCCGATTGACCCGGGGTTCGCCGCAGGACGAGATACTCACGCCGGAGTCGCTCTTGTTTAAATACAAACTCCTAGCGAAAGACCCCGTCTCTTTTATTTCACCGTACCAACTCGCCAATTGGACCACCTTCGTCGTCCGGAATTTCCTCAGCGTTAGTCAAGATCCTTTTCTGAGACGTCCCTTGTCGCGCTGTCCTCGAGGGGACACGACAATACAAAACATTATGTATGACATTAGACCACTGAAAGGGCAGGAGATACCTTATACCATGAGGATAGCAAGGGAAAAGTTTCAAAATAACTTGCACTAAGAAATATGGATGGGTAAGCTCTGGGTAAGGTGAGTGCTGCATTTGTTAAAAGCCCTTTAAAAGCAATTTTCCCAGCAAAGTTTTGACAAATTCTGGGGTTTCCCAACACATTTCACCTAGCCGCTCAGTGCCAAAGAAACCAAATTGAAAAACATGTTTTGGCAAATTCAAAACATACCCAAACCCATGCATTTCAATCCCAGAATACCAACAATTTCATTTATATTGCAAACAAAGTGGCATTTCTCCAAAAGAAGCAAGAGTATTTGAGATGATTAAGTTTGAAATGTTTGGATGAGTAAAACTTTCTTCATAGACCCCTTATTTTGCTCCTTAAACAGTGTGCTTTCGACTGAAATACCTTAAAGACTCCTTATCTAGAAGGAAAATACCAGAAATGGTAACAGCATTCCAAACCCTGTTTTTATATAGAAACAGATACTTAGAACTCATAAATTCCCAATGCACTGTCTCAAAGAAAACGTCAACAATACAATCCCTATATTGATCCCTTAGAACTAGAGTATTCCCTTGCAGTTTTTCAGCAATAAAAAATTAATAAACCTATGCAGATATACCTAAACTTCATTTGAACTAAATATTGTGCATTTGAAAATGGATCCCTAATAGATTTCCATCATTTTCGATTTTCTTCATTTTTAGGGTTTTCGATAATATCGCGCCTTTTTCCTCAATTTTTTTCCATTATTTTTATTTGGCCCCGTCTTTTCACTATTCCTTTATTTTGTCGTATTTAAATACGAGGCGTTAATTCTAAACTTCTACGTGTTAAGATTTGTTCTAGAAAATAAATATTTAAATTTATTTTTCGTGTTTCCAATGAAATCACGTATTTCTACGCAAAGATTTGTAGTTAAGTAAATTGTCACCCTTGGTTCTCCATTCGTTGAGGTTTCCTTCGCAAAAAATGGCGTTGTAAACAAATTGCGTATAAAAATTTGTTTGTTCTCCAAAAAAAGATGGTGTTTCTTTATTTTTCGTTTTCAATAAATAAGCGTTTTTTTCTCAATTCTTGCCTTTAAAAATTTAACGAGCTGGTTTTACCATTCGTTGAGTTATTAGTCCAAAAATACGACGTTCTAATTCACATCTTGTACGTTTTTAAGATTTGGATTTCAAAAATTGATCATTTTAATTTATTTTTCGTGTTTCCTTTAAAATTCCGTATTTTTACTTAATATTTTCCATGGAAGTAGTTCGCCCTCATTTGTTCTCCATTCGTTTAGTTTTTCAAGGCAAATAATGGCGTTGCTATTCAAATCGTTTCAGTTCGAACTTTAAAAATATACCGTTTTCTTTCTTTTTTAGTGTTTTCGATGAAATCGCTTATTTTTTCTGATTTTTTTTCCTTTCAAGTTATTTGAACCACTCTTTTCACTATTCGTTGATTTTCTCGTGCTAATATACGACGCAATAAACCCAATCTTCTACGTTTTCCAGCTTTGGTCATGAAAAATATATCTTTAAAATTCATTTTTTGTGTTTGCAATAAAGCACGTAATTTTAATCGATATATTCCATGTACATAGTTTACCCATCAATATTCCCCATTCGTTGAGTTTTTCATCGCAAATTGTGGCTTCGCAATTCAAATCGCGGTTGTGAATTTGTTTTTTCTTCAAAAAACGACCGTTTTCCTTCATTTTTCTTGTTTTAATTGAAATCTCGTATATTTTCTCTAGTTCTTTCCTTATGAAATTTTAACCTGCTTGTTTCACCATTTGTTAGGCTATTCGTCTTACGATACGACGCGATAATTCACGCCTATTACGTGCTAAGGTTTGGTCTTGAAAAATAGATCTTATTTATCCGAATTTCCTGGTTCTAATAAAATTACGTATTTTTACTTAATATTTTTCATGAAAGTCGTTAATCCACTTATGTTCCCCTTTCGTTGAGTTTTTAATCGAAAAAATGGCGTTGCATCAAATTCGCGTTTGCGAATTGGTTCGCTCGCTAATAAACAACCGTTTTCCTTCATTTTGAGTGTTTTCCGATGAAATCGCGAATTTTTCTCAATTGCTTTCCCTTCTTTTCACCATCGTTGACTTTGTCGTGTTTAAATACGCGTTAGTTCTACCTTTCCACGTGTTAAGATTTGTTCTTGAAAAATAGATCTTTGTAATTTATTTTTCGTGTGTCCAATGAAATCACGTATTTCTACATAATGATTTCCAGGTAATTAGGTTGTTACCTTTTGTTCTCCATTCGTTGAGGTTTCCTTCGCAAAAGTTGGCGTTGCAAACAAATCGCGTATAACAATTTGTTGGTTCTCTAAAAAATGACGGGGTTTCTTTATTTTTTTGTTTTCAATAAATTCGCGTATTTTCCTCAAGTTCTTATCTCCAAAAATTTTAACGAGCTGGTTTTACCATTCGTAGAGCTTTTAGTCCAAAATAACGAATTAATATTTCTTATCTCCTTAGTTTGTAAGGTTTGGTATTAAAAAATAAATCCTATTTATCCATTCTGCGCGTTTGCAATGACAAAGCGTATTTTTACTTAATATTTTTCAAGAAAGTAGTTTTGCCACTAATGTTCCCCATTCGTTGAGTTTTTCATCGAAAAATATTGCGTTGCTCTAATTTGCGTTTGCGTATTGTTTTACCCGATAAAAAAACCTCAGTTTTTCTTAATTTTTAGTGTTTCCGATGATATCGCGCATTTTTCCTCAATATTTTTACCATTATATTATTTTGTCCCCAACTTTTCACTATTCCTTATTTTTTCGTATTTAAATACGAGGCGTTAAATCTAAACTTCTACGTGTTAAGATTTGTTCTAGAAAATGAATTTTTAAATTTATTTTTCGTGTTTCCAATGAAATCACGTATTTCTACGCAATGATTTGCAGTTAAGTAGGTTGTCACCCTTGGTTCTCCGTTCGTTGAGGTTTCCTTGGCAAAAAATTATGTTGTAAACAAATTGCGTATAAAAATATGTTTGTTCTCTAAAATATGACGGTGTTTCTTCATTTTTTGTTTTCAATTGATCCGCGTTTTTTTCTCAAGTTCTTATCTTTAAAAATTTTAACGAGCTGGTTTTACCATTAGTTGAGTTATTAGTCCAAAAATACGACGTTCTAATTCACATCTTGTACGTTTTTAAGATTTGGATTTAAAAATTTGATAATTTTTAATTATTTTTCGTGTTTCCAATGAAATCATGTTTTTTTGTAAATATAATTGGAATCTCGTATTTTTACTCTAGTTCTTTTCTTTTAAAATATTTACCAGCTAGTTTCACCATTCGTTGAGTTAATAGTCCGAAAATACGACGTAATAATTCCAAACTGATACATTTTTCAGATTTGGACTTCAAAAATTGATAATATTAAATTATTTTTCGTGTTTGCCATAAAATCCTGTATTTTTTCTTAATATTTTCCATGGAAGTAGTTCGCCCTCATTTGTTCTCCATTCGTTTAGTTTTTCAAGGCAAATAATGGCGTTGCTATTCAAATCGTTTCAGTTCGAACTTTAAAAATATACCGTTTTCTTTCTTTTTTAGTGTTTTCGATGAAATCGCTTATTTTTTCTGATTTTTTTTCCTTTCAAGTTATTTGAACCACTCTTTTCACTATTCGTTGATTTTCTCGTGCTAATATACGACGCAATAAACCCAATCTTCTACGTTTTCCAGCTTTGGTCATGAAAAATATATCTTTAAAATTCATTTTTTGTGTTTGCAATAAAGCACGTAATTTTAATCGATATATTCCATGTACATAGTTTACCCATCAATATTCCCCATTCGTTGAGTTTTTCATCGCAAATTGTGGCTTCGCAATTCAAATCGCGGTTGTGAATTTGTTTTTTCTTCAAAAAACGACCGTTTTCCTTCATTTTTCTTGTTTTAATTGAAATCTCGTATATTTTCTCTAGTTCTTTCCTTATGAAATTTTAACCTGCTTGTTTCACCATTTGTTAGGCTATTCGTCTTACGATACGACGCGATAATTCACGCCTATTACGTGCTAAGGTTTGGTCTTGAAAAATAGATCTTATTTATCCGAATTTCCTGGTTCTAATAAAATTACGTATTTTTACTTAATATTTTTCATGAAAGTCGTTAATCCACTTATGTTCCCCTTTCGTTGAGTTTTTAATCGAAAAAATGGCGTTGCATCAAATTCGCGTTTGCGAATTGGTTCGCTCGCTAATAAACAACCGTTTTCCTTCATTTTGAGTGTTTTCCGATGAAATCGCGAATTTTTCTCAATTGCTTTCCCTTCTTTTCACCATCGTTGACTTTGTCGTGTTTAAATACGCGTTAGTTCTACCTTTCCACGTGTTAAGATTTGTTCTTGAAAAATAGATCTTTGTAATTTATTTTTCGTGTGTCCAATGAAATCACGTATTTCTACATAATGATTTCCAGGTAATTAGGTTGTTACCTTTTGTTCTCCATTCGTTGAGGTTTCCTTCGCAAAAGTTGGCGTTGCAAACAAATCGCGTATAACAATTTGTTGGTTCTCTAAAAAATGACGGGGTTTCTTTATTTTTTTGTTTTCAATAAATTCGCGTATTTTCCTCAAGTTCTTATCTCCAAAAATTTTAACGAGCTGGTTTTACCATTCGTAGAGCTTTTAGTCCAAAATAACGAATTAATATTTCTTATCTCCTTAGTTTGTAAGGTTTGGTATTAAAAAATAAATCCTATTTATCCATTCTGCGCGTTTGCAATGACAAAGCGTATTTTTACTTAATATTTTTCAAGAAAGTAGTTTTGCCACTAATGTTCCCCATTCGTTGAGTTTTTCATCGAAAAATATTGCGTTGCTCTAATTTGCGTTTGCGTATTGTTTTACCCGATAAAAAACCTCAGTTTTTCTTAATTTTTAGTGTTTCCGATGATATCGCGCATTTTTCCTCAATATTTTTACCATTATATTATTTTGTCCCCAACTTTTCACTATTCCTTATTTTTTCGTATTTAAATACGAGGCGTTAAATCTAAACTTCTACGTGTTAAGATTTGTTCTAGAAAATGAATTTTTAAATTTATTTTTCGTGTTTCCAATGAAATCACGTATTTCTACGCAATGATTTGCAGTTAAGTAGGTTGTCACCCTTGGTTCTCCGTTCGTTGAGGTTTCCTTGGCAAAAAATTATGTTGTAAACAAATTGCGTATAAAAATATGTTTGTTCTCTAAAATATGACGGTGTTTCTTCATTTTTTTGTTTTCAATTGATCCGCGTTTTTTTCTCAAGTTCTTATCTTTAAAAATTTTAACGAGCTGGTTTTACCATTAGTTGAGTTATTAGTCCAAAAATACGACGTTCTAATTCACATCTTGTACGTTTTTAAGATTTGGATTTAAAAATTTGATAATTTTTAATTATTTTTCGTGTTTCCAATGAAATCATGTTTTTTTGTAAATATAATTGGAATCTCGTATTTTTACTCTAGTTCTTTTCTTTTAAAATATTTACCAGCTAGTTTCACCATTCGTTGAGTTAATAGTCCGAAAATACGACGTAATAATTCCAAACTGGTACATTTTTCAGATTTGGACTTCAAAAATTGATAATATTAAATTATTTTTCGTGTTTGCCATAAAATCCTGTATTTTTTCTTAATATTTTCCATGGAAGTAGTTCGCCCTCATTTGTTCTCCATTCGTTTAGTTTTTCAAGGCAAATAATGGCGTTGCTATTCAAATCGTTTCAGTTCGAACTTTAAAAATATACCGTTTTCTTTCTTTTTTAGTGTTTTCGATGAAATCGCTTATTTTTTCTGATTTTTTTTCCTTTCAAGTTATTTGAACCACTCTTTTCACTATTCGTTGATTTTCTCGTGCTAATATACGACGCAATAAACCCAATCTTCTACGTTTTCCAGCTTTGGTCATGAAAAATATATCTTTAAAATTCATTTTTTGTGTTTGCAATAAAGCACGTAATTTTAATCGATATATTCCATGTACATAGTTTACCCATCAATATTCCCCATTCGTTGAGTTTTTCATCGCAAATTGTGGCTTCGCAATTCAAATCGCGGTTGTGAATTTGTTTTTTCTTCAAAAAACGACCGTTTTCCTTCATTTTTCTTGTTTTAATTGAAATCTCGTATATTTTCTCTAGTTCTTTCCTTATGAAATTTTAACCTGCTTGTTTCACCATTTGTTAGGCTATTCGTCTTACGATACGACGCGATAATTCACGCCTATTACGTGCTAAGGTTTGGTCTTGAAAAATAGATCTTATTTATCCGAATTTCCTGGTTCTAATAAAATTACGTATTTTTACTTAATATTTTTCATGAAAGTCGTTAATCCACTTATGTTCCCCTTTCGTTGAGTTTTTAATCGAAAAAATGGCGTTGCATCAAATTCGCGTTTGCGAATTGGTTCGCTCGCTAATAAACAACCGTTTTCCTTCATTTTGAGTGTTTTCCGATGAAATCGCGAATTTTTCTCAATTGCTTTCCCTTCTTTTCACCATCGTTGACTTTGTCGTGTTTAAATACGCGTTAGTTCTACCTTTCCACGTGTTAAGATTTGTTCTTGAAAAATAGATCTTTGTAATTTATTTTTCGTGTGTCCAATGAAATCACGTATTTCTACATAATGATTTCCAGGTAATTAGGTTGTTACCTTTTGTTCTCCATTCGTTGAGGTTTCCTTCGCAAAAGTTGGCGTTGCAAACAAATCGCGTATAACAATTTGTTGGTTCTCTAAAAAATGACGGGGTTTCTTTATTTTTTTGTTTTCAATAAATTCGCGTATTTTCCTCAAGTTCTTATCTCCAAAAATTTTAACGAGCTGGTTTTACCATTCGTAGAGCTTTTAGTCCAAAATAACGAATTAATATTTCTTATCTCCTTAGTTTGTAAGGTTTGGTATTAAAAAATAAATCCTATTTATCCATTCTGCGCGTTTGCAATGACAAAGCGTATTTTTACTTAATATTTTTCAAGAAAGTAGTTTTGCCACTAATGTTCCCCATTCGTTGAGTTTTTCATCGAAAAATATTGCGTTGCTCTAATTTGCGTTTGCGTATTGTTTTACCCGATAAAAAACCTCAGTTTTTCTTAATTTTTAGTGTTTCCGATGATATCGCGCATTTTTCCTCAATATTTTTACCATTATATTATTTTGTCCCCAACTTTTCACTATTCCTTATTTTTTCGTATTTAAATACGAGGCGTTAAATCTAAACTTCTACGTGTTAAGATTTGTTCTAGAAAATGAATTTTTAAATTTATTTTTCGTGTTTCCAATGAAATCACGTATTTCTACGCAATGATTTGCAGTTAAGTAGGTTGTCACCCTTGGTTCTCCGTTCGTTGAGGTTTCCTTGGCAAAAAATTATGTTGTAAACAAATTGCGTATAAAAATATGTTTGTTCTCTAAAATATGACGGTGTTTCTTCATTTTTTTGTTTTCAATTGATCCGCGTTTTTTTCTCAAGTTCTTATCTTTAAAAATTTTAACGAGCTGGTTTTACCATTAGTTGAGTTATTAGTCCAAAAATACGACGTTCTAATTCACATCTTGTACGTTTTTAAGATTTGGATTTAAAAATTTGATAATTTTTAATTATTTTTCGTGTTTCCAATGAAATCATGTTTTTTTGTAAATATAATTGGAATCTCGTATTTTTACTCTAGTTCTTTTCTTTTAAAATATTTACCAGCTAGTTTCACCATTCGTTGAGTTAATAGTCCGAAAATACGACGTAATAATTCCAAACTGGTACATTTTTCAGATTTGGACTTCAAAAATTGATAATATTAAATTATTTTTCGTGTTTGCCATAAAATCCTGTATTTTTTCTTAATATTTTCCATGGAAGTAGTTCGCCCTCATTTGTTCTCCATTCGTTTAGTTTTTCAAGGCAAATAATGGCGTTGCTATTCAAATCGTTTCAGTTCGAACTTTAAAAATATACCGTTTTCTTTCTTTTTTAGTGTTTTCGATGAAATCGCTTATTTTTTCTGATTTTTTTTCCTTTCAAGTTATTTGAACCACTCTTTTCACTATTCGTTGATTTTCTCGTGCTAATATACGACGCAAATAAACCCAATCTTCTACGTTTTCCAGCTTTGGTCATGAAAAATATATCTTTAAAATTCATTTTTTGTGTTTGCAATAAAGCACGTAATTTTAATCGATATATTCCATGTACATAGTTTACCCATCAATATTCCCCATTCGTTGAGTTTTTCATCGCAAATTGTGGCTTCGCAATTCAAATCGCGGTTGTGAATTTGTTTTTTCTTCAAAAAACGACCGTTTTCCTTCATTTTTCTTGTTTTAATTGAAATCTCGTATATTTTCTCTAGTTCTTTCCTTATGAAATTTTAACCTGCTTGTTTCACCATTTGTTAGGCTATTCGTCTTACGATACGACGCGATAATTCACGCCTATTACGTGCTAAGGTTTGGTCTTGAAAAATAGATCTTATTTATCCGAATTTCCTGGTTCTAATAAAATTACGTATTTTTACTTAATATTTTTCATGAAAGTCGTTAATCCACTTATGTTCCCCTTTCGTTGAGTTTTTAATCGAAAAAATGGCGTTGCATCAAATTCGCGTTTGCGAATTGGTTCGCTCGCTAATAAACAACCGTTTTCCTTCATTTTGAGTGTTTTCCGATGAAATCGCGAATTTTTCTCAATTGCTTTCCCTTCTTTTCACCATCGTTGACTTTGTCGTGTTTAAATACGCGTTAGTTCTACCTTTCCACGTGTTAAGATTTGTTCTTGAAAAATAGATCTTTGTAATTTATTTTTCGTGTGTCCAATGAAATCACGTATTTCTACATAATGATTTCCAGGTAATTAGGTTGTTACCTTTTGTTCTCCATTCGTTGAGGTTTCCTTCGCAAAAGTTGGCGTTGCAAACAAATCGCGTATAACAATTTGTTGGTTCTCTAAAAAATGACGGGGTTTCTTTATTTTTTTGTTTTCAATAAATTCGCGTATTTTCCTCAAGTTCTTATCTCCAAAAATTTTAACGAGCTGGTTTTACCATTCGTAGAGCTTTTAGTCCAAAATAACGAATTAATATTTCTTATCTCCTTAGTTTGTAAGGTTTGGTATTAAAAAATAAATCCTATTTATCCATTCTGCGCGTTTGCAATGACAAAGCGTATTTTTACTTAATATTTTTCAAGAAAGTAGTTTTGCCACTAATGTTCCCCATTCGTTGAGTTTTTCATCGAAAAATATTGCGTTGCTCTAATTTGCGTTTGCGTATTGTTTTACCCGATAAAAAACCTCAGTTTTTCTTAATTTTTAGTGTTTCCGATGATATCGCGCATTTTTCCTCAATATTTTTACCATTATATTATTTTGTCCCCAACTTTTCACTATTCCTTATTTTTTCGTATTTAAATACGAGGCGTTAAATCTAAACTTCTACGTGTTAAGATTTGTTCTAGAAAATGAATTTTTAAATTTATTTTTCGTGTTTCCAATGAAATCACGTATTTCTACGCAATGATTTGCAGTTAAGTAGGTTGTCACCCTTGGTTCTCCGTTCGTTGAGGTTTCCTTGGCAAAAAATTATGTTGTAAACAAATTGCGTATAAAAATATGTTTGTTCTCTAAAATATGACGGTGTTTCTTCATTTTTTTGTTTTCAATTGATCCGCGTTTTTTTCTCAAGTTCTTATCTTTAAAAATTTTAACGAGCTGGTTTTACCATTAGTTGAGTTATTAGTCCAAAAATACGACGTTCTAATTCACATCTTGTACGTTTTTAAGATTTGGATTTAAAAATTTGATAATTTTTAATTATTTTTCGTGTTTCCAATGAAATCATGTTTTTTTGTAAATATAATTGGAATCTCGTATTTTTACTCTAGTTCTTTTCTTTTAAAATATTTACCAGCTAGTTTCACCATTCGTTGAGTTAATAGTCCGAAAATACGACGTAATAATTCCAAACTGATACATTTTTCAGATTTGGACTTCAAAAATTGATAATATTAAATTATTTTTCGTGTTTGCCATAAAATCCTGTATTTTTTCTTAATATTTTCCATGGAAGTAGTTCGCCCTCATTTGTTCTCCATTCGTTTAGTTTTTCAAGACAAATAATGGCGTTGCTATTCAAATCGTTTCAGTTCGAACTTTAAAAATATACCGTTTTTTTTCTTTTTTAGTGTTTTCGATGAAATCGCTTATTTTTTCTGATTTTTTTTCCTTTCAAGTTATTTGAACCACTCTTTTCACTATTCGTTGATTTTCTCGTGCTAATATACGACGCAATAAACCCAATCTTCTACGTTTTCCAGCTTTGGTCATGAAAAATATATCTTTAAAATTCATTTTTTGTGTTTGCAATAAAGCACGTAATTTTAATCGATATATTCCATGTACATAGTTTACCCATCAATATTCCCCATTCGTTGAGTTTTTCATCGCAAATTGTGGCTTCGCAATTCAAATCGCGGTTGTGAATTTGTTTTTTCTTCAAAAAACGACCGTTTTCCTTCATTTTTCTTGTTTTAATTGAAATCTCGTATATTTTCTCTAGTTCTTTCCTTATGAAATTTTAACCTGCTTGTTTCACCATTTGTTAGGCTATTCGTCTTACGATACGACGCGATAATTCACGCCTATTACGTGCTAAGGTTTGGTCTTGAAAAATAGATCTTATTTATCCGAATTTCCTGGTTCTAATAAAATTACGTATTTTTACTTAATATTTTTCATGAAAGTCGTTAATCCACTTATGTTCCCCTTTCGTTGAGTTTTTAATCGAAAAAATGGCGTTGCATCAAATTCGCGTTTGCGAATTGGTTCGCTCGCTAATAAACAACCGTTTTCCTTCATTTTGAGTGTTTTCCGATGAAATCGCGAATTTTTCTCAATTGCTTTCCCTTCTTTTCACCATCGTTGACTTTGTCGTGTTTAAATACGCGTTAGTTCTACCTTTCCACGTGTTAAGATTTGTTCTTGAAAAATAGATCTTTGTAATTTATTTTTCGTGTGTCCAATGAAATCACGTATTTCTACATAATGATTTCCAGGTAATTAGGTTGTTACCTTTTGTTCTCCATTCGTTGAGGTTTCCTTCGCAAAAGTTGGCGTTGCAAACAAATCGCGTATAACAATTTGTTGGTTCTCTAAAAAATGACGGGGTTTCTTTATTTTTTTGTTTTCAATAAATTCGCGTATTTTCCTCAAGTTCTTATCTCCAAAAATTTTAACGAGCTGGTTTTACCATTCGTAGAGCTTTTAGTCCAAAATAACGAATTAATATTTCTTATCTCCTTAGTTTGTAAGGTTTGGTATTAAAAAATAAATCCTATTTATCCATTCTGCGCGTTTGCAATGACAAAGCGTATTTTTACTTAATATTTTTCAAGAAAGTAGTTTTGCCACTAATGTTCCCCATTCGTTGAGTTTTTCATCGAAAAATATTGCGTTGCTCTAATTTGCGTTTGCGTATTGTTTTACCCGATAAAAAACCTCAGTTTTTCTTAATTTTTAGTGTTTCCGATGATATCGCGCATTTTTCCTCAATATTTTTACCATTATATTATTTTGTCCCCAACTTTTCACTATTCCTTATTTTTTCGTATTTAAATACGAGGCGTTAAATCTAAACTTCTACGTGTTAAGATTTGTTCTAGAAAATGAATTTTTAAATTTATTTTTCGTGTTTCCAATGAAATCACGTATTTCTACGCAATGATTTGCAGTTAAGTAGGTTGTCACCCTTGGTTCTCCGTTCGTTGAGGTTTCCTTGGCAAAAAATTATGTTGTAAACAAATTGCGTATAAAAATATGTTTGTTCTCTAAAATATGACGGTGTTTCTTCATTTTTTTGTTTTCAATTGATCCGCGTTTTTTTCTCAAGTTCTTATCTTTAAAAATTTTAACGAGCTGGTTTTACCATTAGTTGAGTTATTAGTCCAAAAATACGACGTTCTAATTCACATCTTGTACGTTTTTAAGATTTGGATTTAAAAATTTGATAATTTTTAATTATTTTTCGTGTTTCCAATGAAATCATGTTTTTTTGTAAATATAATTGGAATCTCGTATTTTTACTCTAGTTCTTTTCTTTTAAAATATTTACCAGCTAGTTTCACCATTCGTTGAGTTAATAGTCCGAAAATACGACGTAATAATTCCAAACTGGTACATTTTTCAGATTTGGACTTCAAAAATTGATAATATTAAATTATTTTTCGTGTTTGCCATAAAATCCTGTATTTTTTCTTAATATTTTCCATGGAAGTAGTTCGCCCTCATTTGTTCTCCATTCGTTTAGTTTTTCAAGGCAAATAATGGCGTTGCTATTCAAATCGTTTCAGTTCGAACTTTAAAAATATACCGTTTTCTTTCTTTTTTAGTGTTTTCGATGAAATCGCTTATTTTTTCTGATTTTTTTTCCTTTCAAGTTATTTGAACCACTCTTTTAACTATTCGTTGATTTTCTCGTGCTAATATACGACGCAATAAACCCAATCTTCTACGTTTTCCAGCTTTGGTCATGAAAAATATATCTTTAAAATTCATTTTTTGTGTTTGCAATAAAGCACGTAATTTTAATCGATATATTCCATGTACATAGTTTACCCATCAATATTCCCCATTCGTTGAGTTTTTCATCGCAAATTGTGGCTTCGCAATTCAAATCGCGGTTGTGAATTTGTTTTTTCTTCAAAAAACGACCGTTTTCCTTCATTTTTCTTGTTTTAATTGAAATCTCGTATATTTTCTCTAGTTCTTTCCTTATGAAATTTTAACCTGCTTGTTTCACCATTTGTTAGGCTATTCGTCTTACGATACGACGCGATAATTCACGCCTATTACGTGCTAAGGTTGGTCTTGAAAAATAGATCTTATTTATCCGAATTTCCTGGTTCTAATAAAATTACGTATTTTTACTTAATATTTTTCATGAAAGTCGTTAATCCACTTATGTTCCCCTTTCGTTGAGTTTTTAATCGAAAAAATGGCGTTGCATCAAATTCGCGTTTGCGAATTGGTTCGCTCGCTAATAAACAACCGTTTTCCTTCATTTTGAGTGTTTTCCGATGAAATCGCGAATTTTTCTCAATTGCTTTCCCTTCTTTTCACCATCGTTGACTTTGTCGTGTTTAAATACGCGTTAGTTCTACCTTTCCACGTGTTAAGATTTGTTCTTGAAAAATAGATCTTTGTAATTTATTTTTCGTGTGTCCAATGAAATCACGTATTTCTACATAATGATTTCCAGGTAATTAGGTTGTTACCTTTTGTTCTCCATTCGTTGAGGTTTCCTTCGCAAAAGTTGGCGTTGCAAACAAATCGCGTATAACAATTTGTTGGTTCTCTAAAAAATGACGGGGTTTCTTTATTTTTTTGTTTTCAATAAATTCGCGTATTTTCCTCAAGTTCTTATCTCCAAAAATTTTAACGAGCTGGTTTTACCATTCGTAGAGCTTTTAGTCCAAAATAACGAATTAATATTTCTTATCTCCTTAGTTTGTAAGGTTTGGTATTAAAAAATAAATCCTATTTATCCATTCTGCGCGTTTGCAATGACAAAGCGTATTTTTACTTAATATTTTTCAAGAAAGTAGTTTTGCCACTAATGTTCCCCATTCGTTGAGTTTTTCATCGAAAAATATTGCGTTGCTCTAATTTGCGTTTGCGTATTGTTTTACCCGATAAAAAACCTCAGTTTTTCTTAATTTTTAGTGTTTCCGATGATATCGCGCATTTTTCCTCAATATTTTTACCATTATATTATTTTGTCCCCAACTTTTCACTATTCCTTATTTTTTCGTATTTAAATACGAGGCGTTAAATCTAAACTTCTACGTGTTAAGATTTGTCCTAGAAAATGAATTTTTAAATTTATTTTTCGTGTTTCCAATGAAATCACGTATTTCTACGCAATGATTTGCAGTTAAGTAGGTTGTCACCCTTGGTTCTCCGTTCGTTGAGGTTTCCTTGGCAAAAAATTATGTTGTAAACAAATTGCGTATAAAAATATGTTTGTTCTCTAAAATATGACGGTGTTTCTTCATTTTTTTGTTTTCAATTGATCCGCGTTTTTTTTCTCAAGTTCTTATCTTTAAAAATTTTAACGAGCTGGTTTTACCATTAGTTGAGTTATTAGTCCAAAAATACGACGTTCTAATTCACATCTTGTACGTTTTTAAGATTTGGATTTAAAAATTTGATAATTTTTAATTATTTTTCGTGTTTCCAATGAAATCATGTTTTTTTTGTAAATATAATTGGAATCTCGTATTTTTACTCTAGTTCTTTTCTTTTAAAATATTTACCAGCTAGTTTCACCATTCGTTGAGTTAATAGTCCGAAAATACGACGTAATAATTCCAAACTGATACATTTTTCAGATTTGGACTTCAAAAATTGATAATATTAAATTATTTTTCGTGTTTGCCATAAAATCCTGTATTTTTTCTTAATATTTTCCATGGAAGTAGTTCGCCCTCATTTGTTCTCCATTCGTTTAGTTTTTCAAGACAAATAATGGCGTTGCTATTCAAATCGTTTCAGTTCGAACTTTAAAAATATACCGTTTTTTTTTCTTTTTTAGTGTTTTCGATGAAATCGCTTATTTTTTCTGATTTTTTTTCCTTTCAAGTTATTTGAACCACTCTTTTCACTATTCGTTGATTTTCTCGTGCTAATATACGACGCAATAAACCCAATCTTCTACGTTTTCCAGCTTTGGTCATGAAAAATATATCTTTAAAATTCATTTTTTGTGTTTGCAATAAAGCACGTAATTTTAATCGATATATTCCATGTACATAGTTTACCCATCAATATTCCCCATTCGTTGAGTTTTTCATCGCAAATTGTGGCTTCGCAATTCAAATCGCGGTTGTGAATTTGTTTTTTTCTTCAAAAAACGACCGTTTTCCTTCATTTTTCTTGTTTTAATTGAAATCTCGTATATTTTCTCTAGTTCTTTCCTTATGAAATTTTAACCTGCTTGTTTCACCATTTGTTAGGCTATTCGTCTTACGATACGACGCGATAATTCACGCCTATTACGTGCTAAGGTTTGGTCTTGAAAAATAGATCTTATTTATCCGAATTTCCTGGTTCTAATAAAATTACGTATTTTTACTTAATATTTTTCATGAAAGTCGTTAATCCACTTATGTTCCCCTTTCGTTGAGTTTTTAATCGAAAAAATGGCGTTGCATCAAATTCGCGTTTGCGAATTGGTTCGCTCGCTAATAAACAACCGTTTTCCTTCATTTTGAGTGTTTTCCGATGAAATCGCGAATTTTTCTCAATTGCTTTCCCTTCTTTTCACCATCGTTGACTTTGTCGTGTTTAAATACGCGTTAGTTCTACCTTTCCACGTGTTAAGATTTGTTCTTGAAAAATAGATCTTTGTAATTTATTTTTCGTGTGTCCAATGAAATCACGTATTTCTACATAATGATTTCCAGGTAATTAGGTTGTTACCTTTTGTTCTCCATTCGTTGAGGTTTCCTTCGCAAAAGTTGGCGTTGCAAACAAATCGCGTATAACAATTTGTTGGTTCTCTAAAAAATGACGGGGTTTCTTTATTTTTTTGTTTTCAATAAATTCGCGTATTTTCCTCAAGTTCTTATCTCCAAAAATTTTAACGAGCTGGTTTTACCATTCGTAGAGCTTTTAGTCCAAAATAACGAATTAATATTTCTTATCTCCTTAGTTTGTAAGGTTTGGTATTAAAAAATAAATCCTATTTATCCATTCTGCGCGTTTGCAATGACAAAGCGTATTTTTACTTAATATTTTTCAAGAAAGTAGTTTTGCCACTAATGTTCCCCATTCGTTGAGTTTTTCATCGAAAAATATTGCGTTGCTCTAATTTGCGTTTGCGTATTGTTTTACCCGATAAAAAACCTCAGTTTTTCTTAATTTTTAGTGTTTCCGATGATATCGCGCATTTTTCCTCAATATTTTTACCATTATATTATTTTGTCCCCAACTTTTCACTATTCCTTATTTTTTCGTATTTAAATACGAGGCGTTAAATCTAAACTTCTACGTGTTAAGATTTGTTCTAGAAAATGAATTTTTAAATTTATTTTTCGTGTTTCCAATGAAATCACGTATTTCTACGCAATGATTTGCAGTTAAGTAGGTTGTCACCCTTGGTTCTCCGTTCGTTGAGGTTTCCTTGGCAAAAAATTATGTTGTAAACAAATTGCGTATAAAAATATGTTTGTTCTCTAAAATATGACGGTGTTTCTTCATTTTTTTGTTTTCAATTGATCCGCGTTTTTTTCTCAAGTTCTTATCTTTAAAAATTTTAACGAGCTGGTTTTACCATTAGTTGAGTTATTAGTCCAAAAATACGACGTTCTAATTCACATCTTGTACGTTTTTAAGATTTGGATTTAAAAATTTGATAATTTTTAATTATTTTTCGTGTTTCCAATGAAATCATGTTTTTTTGTAAATATAATTGGAATCTCGTATTTTT